>NC_079293.1:88227500-88961153 GCF_023638135.1 Falco biarmicus
GTCTGTAGTGCCAAAACTGTGGTCCGGCTAGTGACTGATTCGAGCCATGGTCGCATGACTGATTTAAAAGAAAAAGAGGATTCAGGTACCCTGATGTTGCACCACTTTAAGGGCAAAAGACCATCTGCAAGGGATGTATCTTATCCCATGGCATCCGAAATACATTTCCTGACTTTTGTTTTGGTTCTGAAGCTTGTCGAGTACCCTGATACAAGCGGAGGGGAGGGGGAGAAGGACAGGGAGAAGGAAAGGAAACCAAAACGTTTGGGCATTTCCACAGTCCCTGAAGCACCAGTCGCCTCTCACGACCATTACCAGGTGACTCATCTGCCTGGGGATGCACTGGGCTGAAAAGCACAAGCCCCAGCAGGTACCAGCGCAACAGTCCCATCAAAGGGAGGACCACGTTTGATGAGGCTTCCGAAGCAGTTATTGACTTGTGTCGTGGTGAACATCAAGCCTTAATAAACAAAAAAGCTACAGATGAAATTATTTGGCTAATGGCTAAATTGGAGAGTCAATATAAATGACATTACATACACTTATTACTGCAATACAACAACAGCTGGGCTTTGAGTCAAGTTAACACTAATACGCAGTGGGGGAAACTGTTGCCTTCTGATTATATTAAAGAATAAAACGGATTTTTTGAGCACCAAGCATGTGAAAAGGGGGGCAAAAAAAGAGGTCCCGGCCAAAGAACGAAAGGCCTGACCACAATGACATAAATAAAAGAAATCGCTTTCTATTACAGGTGATAAAAATTGTACTCAGCATCTTTGATATATATCTTCTCAAAAGTTTTGTGAGCACAGCCCTCTTGTGGGCTCATTTGTGTTTGTGTAACAACTGGAGACGGGGAACAGCTAATTCCTTTACCTGTTGGACGAAGCTCCACTCCTCCAGGCTACAGGAGAATTGGCTGCAGGTATAATCATTCATCCCCTTGCCCTGGAGGAACTGCGCTGCTGCCAGCAATTTGTCAACATAATTTGGGCTTATTGTTTTCCTTCTGAAGTTTTATCTTATTTTCTTTTTCCTAAATTAAATACTTCTTCATTAAGAAAAAAAAGAAAAAAAAAAAAGTAATGCGTTCTGTTCAAAATGTTCTTCAGATTTTTCTTAACTCCTTCCTCTTAAAAACATTCCCCCGATCCACCACATCAGGAAATACCGGTACCCAGTATGGGCAAGAACTCAAAGCGAAAAGGGGGCTGCTTCAAAAAGTCACTGCATCCCTCTCCTACAAACTTAACCTAGTTAGCAAGGATTTAATTTTCACACAGTTTACCCTTCTGGTTGTTGGCTATACTGATGTCCTCAACCTCACTTGGGCAAAACATTCAATACGACCACTCAATACCTTAAGTGTATAATCCATTGGGCCGGTGCTGAAGCTACAGCTACAAGACACAGACAGACCAGGTCTTTGCAATCCACAGGTCTTATCCCACTTGGTTTCTGGAGGACATGGCCTCTAATGAACCTCAGGTAGCATGTTTCCATCCAGCATAAAAGAAAATAAGAATTCTCTCTTAACTGGGACGAAAACATCGAAAAATACACAAACTGGTAAGCAGGACTAAAAATACACTTTGATGCCAAAAATCTAATGCCGTGTATTTCCTAGATTCCACACACAGACATAGTTTACTCCAGTCCCTGTCAAGTGCGGACTTTTGGGGACTACGAAATCCACTGACAATGACCACCCTGATTTTCTGAGAGGACCCACTCATGGCTTTACCACCTGCACATCTCCTCGCGGGGCTAACTGGGGCTGCAGACAGCCGTCGGGCACAACACAACCAAAACCAAGGGGGTCCAAAAAAATAATGCACGCAGGAACCTCGCAACACTGCAAAATAGATGCTTTTTAGCACAAATAACTCTTCCATCACCTGCTTCACGCAACTTCGATTCAGAGGCAAATCGGGTTTAGAAGAACAACAAACAAAGGTGCAAACATCAGGTTCGTATGGAAAAGTGGTACCCGAGCCCCCAGAAATAAGGTCGCGGTAACTCCACTGGCAAGTGAGCGGCGCAGCGAAGGCAACTCGTGCACAGATGGAAACCTTTGCAGCGTTCCAGGCAGCATGGCCCATCGCACTAAAAAGCAAAAGAAATTCTCTCAGCTCTGACCTGGATTCCCTTCCCAGCCCCAGAAAAGTCGTAAGCTTTCTATCTTTAGTTTCCCCTTACTTCAAATGAGGGTAAGACTCTCCTCTGACTCTTTGCAGTCACATAAGGAAAAATAAGATGTAAGCCGCCTTTCTGCATGCAACAGGACAGTTTCCGAGACAAACAGACAAAAGGAAAGGAGAGTGGGTATCGACACGAACACCACAGAGGATGGGAAACTGGAAATAAACATGACTTTTGCCACTGATTTACACAAGGCCAGGAATTCACCTGATGGGACCAGAGGCACCACTAACACTGCACAGTGCAAAGCCCATCACCGAGCCAACGTCCACCCAACAACGTCAGTGCTCTCCGTGAGCCTGCTAGCACAACTCACTGCTGAACCTGCCCAGGTGCAGAAAAGGAGCTAACCCCGGGCAGCACGACACCGGCTGCATACCCAGACGGGTATCCCTGACACCGCAGGGCTGTCCGAGCCCTTCCGTACCCTCAGAGCTCGGGGGAGAAGAGGGTAGAGCAGGGAGAGGAGAGGAAAGGGCTTGAGAGTCCTAAACAGGATGAATGGGACAGAAAACAAGTGCAAAAGGACAAGGTGATAGCGCTTTCCAAAGGGAAAAGAATAATTACAAGCAGCAAGCATAAACCACACAAAAAAAAAAAAAAAGAAAAGAAAAAAAGAATGAAATGGAGATCATCAGACTGAGTGGGATGTAAAGAGAAGAAGGGAGAGAAAACCCACAGCTCTTCTCTTCCAGGAGACACCAAAGCCCCATCAGTTCTGCAGAGGCAAAAATTTCAAAGAAAACGTGTGCGCGCGCGCGCTTGTGTGTGTGTGTGTGTGTGTATATGTTGCGTGTTCACACGTACAGAGCCCCCCAGCCTGGCCTGCGCTCTCCCAGAAGCACGGTCCCACCACCTCCTGGGCATGCTGAATCAAACCTCCTGCACGTGGGGAGCCACCGCCAAAGTCCCTCGGGGGGGACCGCCTGGGCAGCCGGACTTTCTCTCTGACAGGGGACCCCTGAGCCACCCAACACCACCTCTGGCAATAACAAAAGCAAACTTACTGGGGGCAGTTAGACCCAGGGTTTGCTTCTTGCGTTGGTGGTTGCTGCACGTGGTAGCCGTGATGGATGCCCACAAAGCCTGAGCAGCAGCGGTCTCAATCACAGCGTGCCTTACATTTGATTGACCTTATTCCATTCCTCTTGGGTTTTGTTTTGCCTTTTTTTTTTTTTTTTTTTT
Source organism: Falco biarmicus (assembly GCF_023638135.1). Taxonomy (NCBI): domain Eukaryota; kingdom Metazoa; phylum Chordata; class Aves; order Falconiformes; family Falconidae; genus Falco; species Falco biarmicus. The sequence continues at coordinate 88,230,891 of NC_079293.1, forward strand.
TTCCTCAGCTCAACAGTAAACACCGCCTGCCCAGCCAGGTTCACCCAGCCAGCTGACGGTGATGCAGGGTTTTTGTCTCCCACACAACAAACATTGCCTAGTACTTTCTATTTAGAGCAACCCTGCATTGTAAACCTGTCTCCTCCCTTTGATAAGAGCCGTATCGCTAGATAGCATTAATCCCCATCCCTTTCTCCACACAAGGAAATACAGCTTCACTGTCAGGGTAGATAAAATCAGTACTCGGCATAGATTTGGGTTTTTTTAAGTCTGGTACCATGCAGAAACATGCACAAAGTTGGCCCCAGATGACACCGCTACCTCCCGCAGGCTGGCGGGCAAGGCTCTGAGGTGTGTTGGTCCTCCTTGGCTCCTCCTGGATTTAATAGGACCGGAGTATTTTCTGCATCTTTCTTTCTAGACCAGGAAAAAGGCCTTTAGAGACAAATAAGAGTTTCCTGTTCAATATTTCATGCAATGATTCCTCCAAAGGTGTAAACAGGAAAAATGCCTCACCACTTAGCCCAGAAAATGAGCGTCTGCCATCCCTTCCTTTTTATTGTGTTTACATGTTCAAAGTCATTTCGAAGGGGATGTGCCAGATGCCCGGCTCTGGCTGAGGCGGTGCAGGCTGTCAGATGGCTGGCCCAGACCCTGAACCTGACCTGCCCTGGCACATTTGGGGCAAGAAGGAGCCCTCGACATCTCCCACACACTCCCTCGACGAGACTCGGTGTCACGGAGAGATCCGCACTCCACCTGAACACCTGGGCTCAGGCAGGCGGCGGGGGTTCACTTACAGCAAAACCCACATCCCTAAGCGTTCCCCGCACGATTTTTGGGGGCGGTTTTTGGGAAGTCAAAATTAACCCCTTGGGGCATCCACTGGGAATTTTTTTGCATGCACTTAAACGCGGGCTCTGACTTCCAGCATCCCATTGGCCCAGCCAGGGCTTCTTGGGGAGGGAAGGCACAAGTACAGCCCTCGCTCTGCAAGAGCCATACTTCATCTCGGCTTCATCACGAGCAAAACCGCCAAGCGTATGTCACAACTATCAAATGGTCTTTTTAGCTAACTGACAACAGACGCCATTCGGAGTCAGTGTATTTTGATTACGGCGCATTGTTAGCAGGATTCAAGAGCCTGCTCGCCTTGCAGTGTTGTTCAACACCAAAATTAAATTGCGGTATAATTAGCTTCGCTCCAGCTACACCTTTCCATCTGAATGGATGAGATACCTGCAAAGGCTGTGCTGGGTATAAAATGTGTTCCTGATTATAAAACGTTTGCTTAATCTCGCGGGCGCCGCCTTGTTTTTTAAGGCTCTCTGCAAGTCACGCACTCTGGTACGTGCTGCCCGTTATCTCCAGAAGGCTTAAAACTGGAATCCCCGTGATTCACATTTTCCAACGCTCATGGCCAAACCCTTCCGCAGATCAGCTCCTCCACGTTCTACCGTTTCACAACAAGCCCAATCTGCAGCGAGGCAGCGGCGGCCGAGTGGCCTGGCTCTGTGAGCCACATGCCCGCGAGCCACTGGCCACAAGAGACACCGAGCCCGGGCTGCGGGAGCCGGAGGATGGCGAGCTCCAGGGGTGGTCACCAGGCTGAGGTGGCCGTGGCTCCCCAGCGCTTCCACCCGCTCATTGAGGGATGGCTCGGAAGCGTGGCTGGCTGCCAAAGTCACCCGAAAAAGTTGGGCTGTGACATCTGTGTGGCCTCGCTGTGTCTCCCAGGGAGGTTTTGGAGTGGCCAATGGGGCCCGCAGTAGCATAAGGCTCACAGCGTGGCCCCACGTGGCCCCCTGCCTTTGGGATGGGCAGAACTCAGGGTGGACAGAGCGGCCACCAAAACGCCTGCAGTCAACCCCACAGCCCAGCTCCTTCTGCAGAAGTTGCTGGTGGCACTGCTACTTACTCCATCCAGCGTTGAAGCTGATCCCCTCCCTCCTTTAAAAACATGTTAAAAGCAGTAATTACGCGGAAGATAGCAGAGGGGGCCAAAACCAAAGCACTTAAGCCACCAAAAGCAACATTCACCATCAGCCTTTCGATTCAGCTCAGTGCTTCCCCCACGACCCTGAACAGAAGCGGTTTGCCTTCTTTACACTATTTTCTTTAAACTATCCACAGAGTGAACTAATTAATTTCTTTAGCCTATCACGTCTTATAAATCTCCTGCACCCTGCTGCCGCTATGAGACGCACAAACTGAGGCATCAACCCTACCTGACGGTAAGGGAGAAGGAGAAAATCTCAGCTCATGAGCAGCTAAACACCTCGCCCCAAAATCGCAGCAACAGACCTGGGAAGAGCATCCACCTCCCCACCCCACTCCCCTCCTTCCTGTGCCGGCGGCAGAGCAGCTCCCCACCCCTGCCCCTCCAACATCGCTGTGCCACTGCTCACCCCAGGGATCTCAGACACTTGTCACCGCGGAGCAAACCCCGGCTCGACACACGCACACGCGCATTTCAGAACAAAACAAACCCTCCCTGCGCGTACTAGTCATGCGTGTGCCCTCGCTCTGGCTTTAAGGAAAAAGAGCAATCAAAAAGCCATCCCTCACCAGGGTTATACGAACGTAGCAAGACACATCCGTACATACCACACTTGCTGTACAAAGCCGTGCCACAAAGCACTGCCACGGGCCTCACGGACACAGAGAAAGCAGAGCGGCGCTCCCCTAGTAGGTGGAAGCCGTGCTAGTAAAGCTGGTTTGTGCAACAGGGAGGAGGGCCCGGAGCCTCCAGGGGTAACGCAGCTGCAAAATCTGCCGGGCAGAGAGGGGCAAAGGAGGGGAGGGCTCGAGCACAGTGGCCATGCTGCCTCTGCTGTACATGGGCAGCGTGCTCCAGGCATCTCTTCCCGAGCATCCGTGCAAACACCAAGCACCTTTTCCTGAGCATCCCTGCAAAGAGTGGGCAGCGCCGGGAAGCTGCCTGCCACCGACTCACTTGGCTGCTTGGAAAGGCTTTTCTCCCCATCCCCATCCCCATCCCACCATGGTGATTCCCAGCGGCAATCACCCAGCTGCCGGAGGCCCCGCATGCATTGAGCACTGCCCAAAAAGCCCACGTGAACACAAGCAAAGGAGAGAGCCAAGCTGTGACTTCAAACGACGTGGCAGTGGCACGGCTGTAGCCGTCACCAAGCACAGCCGCGGCCGGGGTGCAGCAGAGGTGCTCCCCCCTAACGCTGCACAACAGCACGCACGGGAAATTTTATAAATCACAAGCCGCAGGGACACTCCCTCATCACAAAATCTGGCCAACTCTACTCACGCAAGGCAGCTCCGTGGCACCGGGCTGAGCGGAGAAGCCCGGTGGCCAAGGCCACCGTGGCACGGCACATCCCCCTGCCTACACCCCAAGGAGCAGAGGGGTCCCCTACACTGGCTCAAGCCTAAAACCAAAGTGCCACCTACTGAGTCCGCAGCGCCCGTGTCCTCCCAGAAGGGTTTCTAGCAAGGGGCTGGCCTCGGTTAATACTTAGCTCATCAGATTAAGCCAAGCCTCGGCAGGCAGTCACCGTGCCGGTGAGAGCACGTGCCTCAGGTGGCTGCCGAGCATTGGCAAGCAGGTGACATCCCACTTGAAACTGGAGACATCTCTGCACACCCCACCCCACCCCATCAGGTAGCACTGGACAACCAAGCGAGGGGTCAAGACTTTCACATCCACGGATAAACCACAGCTTGCGCTGGCAGAAAAAATGGCTTGGCGCAGGGTAAAACATCGACGAGGCAAAACTCCTTGTGTGACAGGCTCCAGACATTCGCTTCTACCATTTCTATTTGCAGACGGCCGCAGCCCTGCACCCCGACAAACAGGACGGACAAAGCCACCGAGTTTTTAATCTGCTCTTCCTCTCTCCTCCCGAGAGCTACGCTGCCTTAAATGGAGCTATTTAAAGCCAGCGTTAAAAACACCAGCGACAATCCGACCTCAGCAAAAACAAAACCAGACCAAAACCTAAAGACCAAATGAATGAAAAGAAAATTACAAGGTAAAGTTTGCCTTCCCTGAGTGTGTGCCAGGTGCAAGAATCTTAGATTACATCAATGCAGCTTTCCAAATTTTAAATACAATAATTTTCTGTATTAAGGGCCCAGTAACCCTAATGGAGACATAATTAGGTATTGATGCCATGCCCATACGAGAGAAGTTTGAAAAACTTAAATAAACTGTGAATGGCAGGATTAATACCGCGGCTTTTCATTTTGTACAGCTGTTTGAATACAGTACACTGCCTGTGATGGCATCAGCTGTTGCTTTACTCTTGGTCAGTATTTCTGAAGCTAAAACAGGCAGTTCTTTTAAGCAATTGAAGAATTACTCCACTTATTGTTGGCTGGTTTATTTCAGCAAAGAGGGTCTGGGTACATATTTGCTTTATATTTAATAATAAGAATAATAATAACAATAACAATAATAATAATAATAATAATAATAATAATAAAGCAAAGCTGCAAACAAAATTAGCTGGCCAAAATCAAAGCCAGGTGATGCTAATAAGAGAATTTTAATTTACTGCAATGGCCCTTCAGGATGGAGGAGTAAGTAATACAGTTTTGGAGATTATCTGCCCAAGCGGGAATATCACACAGATGCCTGGAGAGTCCTTGAGAAAATAGCTCACCTCGGCCCTGACTGAAGAGGAAAGACAATACCTTGGTGAAATAGCATTCTGTATTTCTAGGAAAGGCTCCAACAGCAAATCGCTTACTAATGCAAGAAGCCTTGTAAATTTTATTATGAATGGAAGGGGCAACGGCAAGCCTGTGACACCACGCAGCATTTGCACACATGGTTTAGCCAGTAAAAAGTAAATAAATAGGTTACTTATAAGCTCTAGAAGGCATCGGAAAATACCTCTAACGAAAACCCCAGCTCGGTGAACTTCAAGCAAGAAGGCAAAACAGCTTCCAAAACTGCCCCACCATTATTTTTTTCACCAGGTAAACATCTTAATCCCACAAGTTAATTTGCAATCTCAGTTTTATGGCTGGAAATATCAGCTGGCAAGAGTTAATTTAGATCTCCTCGCCGTCTTTAAAAACCTGCTTATCGGTGGATGTGGAAGAAACTACCGATGTCGGGAGCGCATCCGGACAGTGCAAAATAAAGCGCTCCGGTTACCAGGAGGAGGACAGATACCGGGGGGAGCCTAACGCTGTATTCACCCGGGCAATAAACGCAATGCCCAAACTGCAGCCCCCCCGGAATGGGGTGCCAGCAGCTCTCCCCTGCCTCCTACCCCAGCTGAGCCCTTGTTCGCACCACCTCAGCCGAATCCCTCCCCAGCTCCCTGGCACCATAAAGCTCGCCAATTTTTTTCCCAGGCAGCATTAAAACAGTATCACTCCGGAGGGGCTGGAGCGAGGGGAAGGCGCGGAGCCCCGGTTGGGGCAATGACGAACACCCAAGTGGTTAAGTGCTGCTGCGGAGATGAATATGCCTAATGAACAGCTTACCTAAAGCTGGCGGGGAGCCCGCGGCCGGCCGGACCTCTCCAGAGCGGCGGGCACGAGGCCGCCAGGACGCTCGGGAAAGACGAATTAACTAAAAGTTAACGTGGATGTTCTCATTCAAAAGAAAAGTGGCCTACTCCAGAGGGGATTAGGCTAAAGTGAACTAAGGCCACTTTACTTCTGAATGAGAGCATCCACACAATAGTGCAATGCACTTTAACTAATGCACTTTAATTTTACACCCAATCAATTTGTCTTACCTCTCCTGAGTGTCCTTGTGTGGACAAACCCAGAGATTCATCGAGTTTTGAGGCCAGGCGGGAACCATTAGATCAACCCATCTCACTCCCCACGCGTTACGGGCCATTGCCTTTCACAGTTATCCCTTTATTGATCCCCAAAACTCATGGATGACTAACATACACCCTCCGAGGGGGGGGGACAACACACAACATGGGGGGGACAACATTTCTTCAGTGGGGCACCTGGCCTGGCTTTGAAGACACTTGCAAAATAAGAAGCCACTTGCAAAACCAGAAGCCACCATGACTCTCTGCAGCCTGTCCTGCCACTGGCAAAAGAATGGCCAAAACTGGATGAAAATCCCTTTCTTTCCATCCTATCTCGCCCGCGCCCTGTGAGTTAGCAAGGAAATGGCAGTCTCTGCGTCATAACTTAATCTCTCTCTCTCTTTTTTTTTAATTGCAAACAGGCCCTTTGCTTCCAGGACAAACTCTGATTTTATTTTTTTAATTTGCATTTTCAACATTTGCCCAGACATCTACCAATGAACCTCAAAGCCCCTTTTCCAAAATCCAATGGCCCCCAGAGCTCGTTCACCACCTGCGCGATTGCCTTCGCTCAATGACCCCGTCCCTGAAATCTCCGCATCGCTCTTCACCCCCTGAATACACACACCCGAAAATAAAGAAACGGAGCTGCGATGGCAGCAACCAGCGAGGAGCGGGGATCCCCTGTGCCAGCAGCCCCCTCGCTAACAGAGACCAGACCCCCACCACCACCACTGAGGGGCTGAAGCTTTCCAGGGATCTTGCCTAAATTAAAAAAAGGAGCCCTGGGGACACTGGCCTGCAGGGATTCTGCTCTCACCTATGCTCCAAGGCTGGGTTACGTCTCTTTTTTTTTTTTTCTTTCCCCTTTTGAAGGCAGTAAAAGGGAAAAAGCAACCACCCTAAGCATGCCAAAGAAGAGCTGAACCAACTGGCAGCAAGCTGTCTCTCAGTCGTGTTACAGAACATCAGTGGTGGGTGAGATACAGGGCCGTTAATCAGGGGTGGAAAATACACTCCAACAAGGCAAAACACAAAATGCACGCTCTGTTAAGAGTTACTCTCTCCAAATATTGCTGTGACTGCAGGGGAAAAAAAAAAAAAAACAAACCAAAAAACAAAACACCAAATATAAACACTAATTTCCCGATTTGCTGGGTGAGTCAAAGCCTGCTCCTCATCTGGAGAGGGAGGTAACGCGCTGAGGACATGAGGTGACAGCACAGTGCACCCTGCTCGCTCCTTCTCCCACACCACCCCCACCAGGAAACAAGACCAGAAACCTTCCAAAATTTTCATGACCAGAAACAACGCTCCTCCTTATTTTCTTAAATTTGTTTAGATTACACAAGATAGCTCCTAACTGTAAGCTCATGTGACCAAAAAACCCCAAATGCAGAAATGCAAAACAAAACAAAACAAAGATTCCCTAATTTGAAGAAGCTGTGCCGGATTTTCGCCGCTTTTTAAAGCAGTATTTATCAGCACAACCTACGCTTACTCACTTTGATTGAGCACGATATAATCTGATTTTTTGAAGTGCTAACATTGCCCACTGCGGGCTGCAGTAACCCCTCCGCCCGCTGAGCCCGTTACCTTTATTGCTACCCGCGGACGAGCAGCCAGGGCAGACTCAAACCTTCAGTCATAAAGGTTAAACCTAAGGCAAAACTCATTTTTTCACAACTTCCTCGCAAACGTCCAACTTGCCCCAAAATAAGAGAGGGACGCCGCGGGCTCCCGCTCACGGGAGCACCTTGAGAGACGCTCGCAAATGTTTAGGATGAGTTCCAGGGTTACGTGGGGTTTAAACTCAGCTCTGTCAGGTTTGTATTGAAAAGAATGTGAGAAACGAGGGAATTAAATGATCCTTTGCAACGAAAGACAACTTTGGGTTGAAAAACTTTACACGAGAGCTGGGCCTGGGCGCATAACTTCAGCGAGGCCACACATACTACAGCCAACTGTGCGGAGAGCTACATGTGGGCTCCTGAATGATTCAAAAAAACCCAAAACAACAAAAGCAGCAAAGATTCTTGAATTGAAATCATAAATTAAAGAAAATACATTCAATCTCGTATCTACTTAACAATGTATTTACTTGCTTCAAGAAATGGAGAGCAAAGAAAACCTTATTTCGCTAATACGATTTCAGCCCACAGCGTTTTGGACGATAACGAGTTGGGAATATAAATTAACGTATTCTATCTTCATGTTAAATAGTCTGCCAGACTCAGGCATGGTAACTTCACGCAAACATCACAGCACAAAAACCCCACCAAACCAAACCAAACCAAACCAAACCAATCACCCGAAAACAAACAAAAAAGAATTCACTGGCTCAAAGTGGCATAAAGTCAGTTGAAGAAAATTAAATTTTGAGTCTTTTAAATGTTATTTTATCGGTCCTCCGCCGAGTCCTACTTTGCTGTAACTTTTATTAGCCAGAAATGAATTCTACTCCGCACCTCTGCACTGCATCTATTATTTTGATGTCTGTTCCTCCAATATGGGAGTTCACATACTGAAGGCAGCAATATTCGGCGCACACCCCCCCCCCTTAAAACCATACATGGTTTCAAAATACCTGCAGAGAGGTCCCCAAGTAAAACAGTATTTCTCAGTCATTTTTTTCCCCCTGAAGGCATTATGTCTGTATTGGCCACAAGGTATAGCTAACATATTCGAAGTATTTGGGAAAGTTAAGTCGAGTCATAACTGGTTGATGCCCTAAACAACCCACCCACCCACCCCCCGATATGCTATATATTGCATTCTAGTTTACGATCCTTCCTTTCCACAAGATACATCTGAAGCAATTTTTCCATTTTAAAAAAAGCTGCCGTCTATCCGCATTTTGTTTAGAGAAACTCTGCAACTGCACGCATTTAAAAAAAAATCTATTGCAACATAAACAGAAGTGTTGCTTTATTATATACATATATATATATGATATACTATCACCCAAGAAGGGCCATCTAAAACGCCACAGTTGCAAACATTTAAGACTGTAACAAAAATGACTGAGACTCTAGTATCAGTTTACTATCCTTCAACTATTTCCCTGACAGTGGAGTCAAATAATGTTGAATTATGGACCTTCTTACAGGAAGTCTTATTTCATGTTCATTTTTTGATCATTTCCCTCCGAGTCCCTATAGGAATTTGGCTCTTTGCCTATTTGCCTTGAAAAGTTTCTGCACGTGTAATTGGCTTCTGCATTATTAAATTATAATTTTTGTCAAGTAATACAACTGTGGATTTGCTCAACAAGTTTATGTTCCGTAAGAAAATACTGGTTTGTCCCTATAAGATCTCTCTTCTGCTGCTAATGTATGGCATTTGGATGTGGTGGCTACTTTATCCCATGTTTTCCTTGAAGGACTTTCCAAAGGCTTTCTGTGGACACACTCTCGGAGGGGAATTTTACAGTTCGGACCAGAGCACCTGGGTGCCAAGGTGATGCAGCTTCAAGAAAAACAGCCCCACGGTCACAGTTTAGGATCACCTAAGAAGGTGAATTTCTGCTATTTGACTACAGACAGACTTTAGGGTTGGTTGTTTTGTTTGGGTTTTTTTAATCGGAGGGAGTTTTCCCAGCCGCATCACACAACAGCTGTGTTTTAAATCTTTCCGGCTCCGACAAACATTTGAAAATTTAAACATGCAAATGTTTGAAAGGCTAATGATTAAAAAAGGTTTATTTTGAAACTTTGAGGATGGGTGCAATCCTTCAGCTAGAGTTTTTAAAAGTCCCGGGGCCTGGTTGATCTGGAGTTCAATTATCCCTAGGAAAAATCCCAAAGTCCTGCCTTGGACTTGTGGAGCCACAGTGGTAAACAAGGACCCTGCAGGTCCCCCCGCAGGCAGCGGGGTCGCGCCCGTGGGAGAAGGATGCTATTTTAGTGACCTATTGCCACTGAGCTAGTTAAATCACTGAACAATGGTTAGTGTTATGGGGCTTTACTTTGCAAAATCTAGCATTAGTGTCATTGCTTTCCATTAACCGGGGGACTTAAAGGCACTGCCATTGAGGGGCCTAGAAGGAAAGAATAAATAAGGGGAAACCAATAAATTAAAAAAACAACAACAACAACAAAAATACCGACAAAAAAAAACCCACCACCCCGTTAACGGTAACCTTTACTGCCACAATATAAGAAAATGTAATTAAATCCATAATAAAAGCTTTTACATACTTACTCTGTTACTACTCTCCAAAGCAAGCCCGTGGGCAGGTGGGGGGCAGCGCGCCGCCCCCCTCCCCCCCGCCCTGCGCGCCCGCGCTGCCCAGGGCCGCGCAGCCATAAACGCGCACTGCGCAGCGACATCCTAATTAGCCGCCCCGGCGACAAGCACTCAACACCTTATTATTTAACCATTAGGGCCCTGATACCGCCGGCCTCGCCGGGGCCGGGCTTGGCACCAGAGCTTACCGCGGGTGCGGGCGGCCGCGCATCCCCCGGTAAACCCCCCGCGCAACCTCCGCGGCCCCCTTTCCCTGCCTTCCGTGGGTTTGACCCACTGGGGGGGGGGAGGGGGGGGAGGGGAAGCGCCTTTTTGCGCTTTTTCCCTTGCGCCGGGGAAAGAAAAGGGGCGCTCCCCGCGCAGCTCCGCGGGTGCGGCGGCGGGGCTGCGCATCCCCCTGCCTGCAAGCCGAAGGTACCGGCGCTGAGCCCCGCGGCGCTGCGCGGCCGCCCCGCGCAGCGGGAGAGGGGCCGGCGCCGGGCGCGCAGTGCCCGCGCTCCTGGCGAAAAGGGGGGTGGGGGGGGGGACGGACGACACGACGACACGACCCCCTCTCGCCGACAACTCCAAAACTATAGCCTCATTTCTTTAGCTTTCACTTTAATAAAATAATGATTCGTTGGGAAAATGGGGTATAAATCTTCATTTTGGAGGCAATTAAAGTGTTGATTTCATTCGTGCCCCTGAGCGGTTCTTGTAATTTGCTCAAATAGCTTTATGTACCCAGCACTCCAGAGCTTTTAGAAACCCATTTTCTAGTTAGACTTGTTGGATTACAATTTTTATTCAACAGCAGCGAGCCGAGCTTCCCTCAGCTGGACCCTCGCTGTAGGGCTCCCCTCGCTTTAAGGCGCCGCGCGGGGCCGCCGGTCCCCTGCAGCATCTTCCCCGGGACCCCGAGCATCCTTCGCGGGCACCCCGAGCATCTTCCCTGGGACGCATCGCATCTTCCCCAGCCCCCCACGCATCCTCCCCCGGACCCAGAGCATCCTCCCCGGGACCCAGAGCATCCTCCCCGCCGCGCCGCCCTCCGCCCGCCCTGCCAAGCTTTTCCCCTTCGCAGCAAAATTAGGGGGAAAATCCCCCTACACATGTGCAGATAAACCCCTTCTCAGAAGTTCGTGCCTTCCTTCAAGCCTGCCTCCCCCTTTCACGGCGCTACCAGCAACCAGATAGCCTCTGGCAGATAGGAAAAAACATTTCAGATCCTGCCCACGCTGCAATGCAACGCACCTTTATGTCCGTAATCTATAAAATAACTCCTGGCTGACAGAGCTGGTGATAATGGCAAAGCGGCTGAGGAAACTCCTGTCTGCTTGACTGCGCCTTGCTTGAACAAAAGGAAACCTCCAGAGTCGGGAGCTGATTACTCCTAAGACTGTATTTACGAAGCTGATCATAAGGAAGAAATAACTTGGGGTTTTTAGCCGGGGATTTATTTTCTCTCTGTGCATTCGTGTGCACTCAGGGTCCCCTCTCTCGTAGCCAAAGCGCTGCTGCCCCTCGACTGAAAGCAAACCGACCGGGAAACCCCGCAGTTTTACCCAACTCAGAGGGCAAAAAAAAAAAAAAAAAAAAAAAAAGAAGAAGAAAAAAACCCCACCAAACAAAAAAGCCAAATCTCAGCCACTTCCATCATCTAAGAGCTTAATTTAGCTCTGGGCACCTCCTGAATTAGCCCCAAACGCTCCCATTAAAAGGCAAGAATCCCAGGCTAAGGCCAGTGGAGGGGACAGGGGCAGGAGGAGGGGAGGGAGAGGGGACAGCCAGCTTTCCCAGGTCATCCAGCCAGCTTTCCCAAGTCATCCCTACTTCCCACATCGGCTACAGCCGGCGTGAAAGGTTTCAACCATCCCAGACAAAACCTGGACGCCGTCAAAGCCACGCAAGGCTTTGCTGGCTCACTTCGGGGCTTCGGATATTATTTTATTTTTTAAAGAGAGGGGCTGAAAATTTGAAAGATCAAGGAAAATAATTTAAAACCTGGGTCCCGTTTTATTTTCTCCGTTTTTTTCTCTCCCCCCCCCCCCCCCCATTAAGTAAAATAAAATGGGCGCGTTTGCAGCAGGCAGGCGTGCACAAAGCAATGTTCACTGAAGTCTAAAAGCGTTCGGCCAAGGAAAACTGACAAGACGGACTAATGAACCGTAGAGACGGCAAGAAAATAGCCAGTATTTGCTAGATTTCAAACCCTCTCTGTCTTCCCCGGACCACCTATCTCGGATTTTATTCTTATTTTGGTAAACGGCTCCAGCCCTTCCCTTCCTAAGCCACCAAGAAGCCAGCGACTCACGGATACCACTTCTATTATTGTAAAGGGTAAATAAAATAAAGACAAAAATTAAAAGCGACAAGAAACAGGTCGAGTTTGCAGGCGATGCTTTTACAAGCTCATCTCGCCAGGTCGAATATGGGAGCAAGCCTTAATGAAGCAATAATAGCCACATTATTCAAAAATTTTCATTTCGATGGAAATTTATCTAAAAGGGACTTAATCATATGCAAATAATAAAAGGAGGCGTAGTGACCCAGCAAGCGATCTGCATACAAATTTCAGCGTGTGCGGCGTTGGCGAGATCATACCTGATCTGTTAGATTTGCTGATCTTGTTATGTCTTCACTGTCCGATTTTGATCCGCCCTCTCTATCGTCTATGACCAAATCGATAGGCATTTTTCCTTTCAAACAGCTAATATACCGGTGGCAGAAATTGTCACATAATTCGTGTACCTACATTATGACAGAGGTTAAAAAAAAAAAAAAAGGAAAAAAGAGAAAAAGGAGGAAAAAGAGAAAAAAAAAGGGGGGGAAGGAAGAAAATATAATCAGGAATACATAAGTAAAATTGACAAGTGCAACCAGTCTCCCCCCTTCACCCCTGTGACATCAAAAGTCCTAAACAGGGGAAACACACTGCAATTATCCCCCTGAGACCTCTAGACGCATCCAGAATTAGGAATAACTTTCTTTTCTCGCAAAATAGAGATATCCCAGAAAATTGACAGTGACAAGATGATTCACAGGCTACAACATATTCAACACCCGTGTTAAATTCATCTGCTCCCGGAGCTGTGGCCATTAGAGAGGTGACCTGCATGGGTGACATTTAAGGTAAACTATTTAATTTCATCCAGTTATTTCATCATAAACCCTTTCCAAAGGGGTATAAGGACAGAAAAAAAAAGGATTAAAAAAAAAAAAAAATCCTGATGCACTGGGCTGCAGTACGTTCCAGGCATCCCTGCCCTGAAAGCCCCAGTCCTCCGCCAGACCCGTACCTGAGCCGCCCCGATGAATGGGCAGATTTTAACACATTTCGGGTAGAGCGAGAACAACCTGCCAGTTATGGTTAGATAAAGTGGCTGAGGCTCCCGAGAAACTTTTCAACTATTTAAAAGCCTCTCAAAATGTTTATTTTTAGGAGAAAGGGAATTCTCTTCTAGGCCAGCTATCAATGACACGTAAAAAATCCTCAGGAAACCAGAGCGCACTTCCAATTTAATGTGAGCTCGGATGACACCGCCTTCTTAGAAATTAGCATTCTCCCTCCCAAGATTGCTAAAATAGCCAGCAAAAAAACCCTGCATTTAGGCTGCAATCTCTTTCTTCTGCTCGGAGGTGTACAATATTCCCAAGAACAAGAGACAGACACAACTATCAACTCTGCTTTGTCTCTGCAAAATGTTACAGGACAATCCGTGCCCTGAGCCTGACCTGCAGATGGCTCTTAAAAAAATAAATAAATAAATAAATAAATAAATTAAATCCCCACTGCAACCAACTGCGGCCGAAGGCTCTCCCCCACCACCAAGAAATAAATAAAATCTTAAAATATAAAAATAAAATCACAATTTCAGGGGGCTTGGCTGAAGCAACCATTTCGAGTCTCATCTGCGGCACCACAGAACTGCAACTATTTATACAAAGCCAGCAAAGTATTACAATGAACACAAGGCCTGGGCGTTCGAGAGCCTGGGTTTAGAGGCTGAAATTGTAATTAAACTGCGAAGAGAAATGGACGCCAAGATTGGTCTTGACACTAATTACCAGAAAGAAAGACATTTATGCAAATTTACCAGAAGCCTGAACTTCAGCAGTACTGAAACAGAGGAAGAAGAAAGAGAGAGAGACAGAGAAAGACAAAAATTACCTTCTCTAATTCCAACAGATGAAACCTTAATACTTGTATGGCTTGAATCATCTGCAAAGATACAAACAACACGAGTATTTATCTCATTCCCGGATTTGGGGATATTTCCCACAGCCGCCCCTGCCGCACTTTGTAGCTTGACTTTTCTCTAGTAGTAAATAAAAAGTTGTTTTGATTTATGGCAATAACACTAAAACTTAATAGCGGTGGCTTTGTGCGCTGTTTAACGAGAAGCGATCTAGAGTTAACAAAAAAAAAATCCCTATTGCAACGAAGCAACTAAATTATACGGATCATAAACATTTCTTTAAAAAAAAAACACACACACACACACACAACCCTCTAAACACCATCGCTGGCTCTTTGCGAAAGCCGGAGCGAGACTCCTCCAGCATAGGCAAAATATTTGTTTATCCTTAAGGGGGGAGAAAAAAAGGGAGAGAGAGAAAAGAGCTCCTTTTGGGTGGGTTTAGCGCAGGGGGGATCTCCGGCCACAGCAACCCTCTGTGCTTCCCCAGGAGCTGCTGAAAAGGTACGTGGAGGGGCTGGCTACAGCCTGGCTAAATCCTCGCTCCTCCCGGGCCGGCCAGCTCGCCCCCAAGCCCCGAGCTCCCCTTTGGAGGTTTGCTTTATCTATATCCTTATGGGATTTTTTACTTCCACGCAATTACCGCATCGTATTTACTTGTAATTATAAAAATCATCATCATCCTTTAAAAAAAAAAAAAATCCACGTGAGAAATTTTCAATTTAGCACCATCAAACTACCTCTCCAGAAGACATAGTTTTTTCTTTTTCTTTTTTTTTTCTTTTTTTTTTTTTTAAATAAATGGGAAGGGAAGGGAGGGTGGTGGGGTGGGGGTGGGGAGAGGAAGAAGTGTTGTTAACTCTTACCAAGTTATCCAGTTCGGGATTAGAGGAAAACAGGGGTTTCTCTGCTCGGATCTAAATACAAGAAAGGGGAGGAAAGGGGGAAAAAATAATAATAATAAAAAAGATGTGAAATATGGAAGCAGAAAAAGCAGGCGTCATTATTTCTTGCTTCATTACACTGTCGGGTCCATTATGTAACCTTTCGTGCAAAGCCCTGACTGCTGGATTTAGTACATCAGCCAAAGACTTGAACAAGTGAATCAAATACACCGAAAAATACCTCCGGAGCTTCCCGGCAGAGCCCCGGCCCGGCTCCCGGCTCTGGCTCCCGGCTCCCGGCCGGCCCCCGCCGCCCCCGTCCCCGCCGCTCTTTGGGGGGTGGTCAATGCCCAGATTTCCCCGATATTTTTTTTTTTTTTTTTGCTTGGCTGGGGTTTATTTGGATTTTTTCTTTTTTTTGCCTCTTGCAGTAAGAGAGGGGGGAGGGGGAAACGCGCATCTTTATCTCAACAGAGACTTGTTTTTCTCGTTACGATTTTTTTTCCTTTTTTTTTTTTTTCTGTTACTGTTTCAACCCGGTTTTGCTGACCTGTTTGGCGAACACTGCTATGTCTTCATTGAAAGACTCAGAGGAGCAAACATCGCCTCCCGCTACCCCGGGCTCCCTGGGTGTGCATGTAGCTAATTCACATTTCTCAAAAATCAGTGCTAAAAGAGGGAACAGGGGGTGTCTGAAAGAAAATACAATAGTCACACACACAGAGGGGGGGAGAAAAAAAATATCATAACGAAACCAACACACACCCACCCCCCCAAACACAACAATAGTTAGTCCCGCAGCAGCGTGGGGCGGGGGCACCCAGCGAGGGGGCTCCGGCACCCCCCGCCGCCTCCCGGCCCCTGCCCGCAGCCATAGCCCCCCGGCCCCGTCTGCCTGCACACACTGCTCATACAACCTTAGGACAAGCTAAGAATAAAACCCAAGCCTGTTCCAGCAGCCATTTTGAATTAACTTTCCTTGTCTTTAGGAAAAAAAAAAAATTAAAATCCCTGGACGTACACTTCTGCCTTTCATGCTTTTAATTCCCGTTTTCTGCTGGAGGACTGGCTGGGAGCAAAGGTGGAAAAAAAAACCCTGGGGGAGGAAAAAACCAAACCAAACCAAAACAGAAAAAGAAACAACCCCCATCCCAATTAAAAGAGAAAAAAAACCCTCAACCCACCCACCCCTCTGCACCCAGCGCCGAACCAGCCGACCCACCGGCAGGCGCTGGCCAGCCGGGCTGCCTGCCTGCCCCGCTGCCTGCCCCGCTGCCTGTCCCTCTGCCCGTCCTGCTGCCCGTCCCTCTGCCTGCCCCGCGCCCCCCGAGCCCCCAGCCCCGACCCGCGGGGGAACCAGGTGCTTTCGGGCTCTCCCAGCTTTCAAAGCCCCCCCAGGAGAAAGGCTGCGTGTGCATCTGCTTCCCTCGGCCGTTTAATAATTTAAATAAATAAATAAGCGTGGGCGCGCACACACACATATATATATATATATATGTCTATTTGTAACAGCGAGTTCATTTTTATTTTTTCCAAGGGCTTCATACTTTTTTTGGGGGGGAGAGGGGTACCGGACACTGCTGAGTTTTACCCAACCCTACAGATTTCTGATAACCCGATAGAGAAACCCAACGACGTGATTCATTTCCCCCCCACCCCCCCCCCTCACTGTTTTCAGAGCGATTTTAAAAGGCTCTTAAACTCCCCTGCCAGCTCCGGACGGGCAGATTCATTTGAAAAGCATCTGCCGCCCCTCGGAACCCACCGGCTCCGCCACAACGGCCTAGAAACGGCTTTGCAGCTCGCCGCACCGAGAAACAGTCAATGCTGTCGGATAAAAAGTTTTTTAAAAATGAAAATTTAAAAGGATAAAATGAAAGAAAGAAAGGAAAAAAATTAAAAAAAAAAAGAAAAAAAAAGGTAAGGGTTGAGAGGAGCAGCTCTGCAGTTTTCTCCTCCGCAGCGCACGGAGAGCCGGGCAGGGCGGAAAGTTGGGAGCAGCAATGCCAGCTCCCTGCGCCCCAGCTCCGGGCGCGGATTTACCACCCGGCGCAGGTTGTGCCCTGGGATATTATTTTCCTCCTCTTCCTCCTCCTCCTCCTCCCCGCCGTGATGCCTGCCGCCCCTCCAGCAAGCCCCGGCTGTTTATTCGGTGGAGCCCCCGCAGCTCCCCGTGCCAGGGGGCCCCCAACCCTTTCTCCCCCCGCTTTTAAAAAATACTAATAAAAAAATTTAGAATACAACCCTCTTCCGCGCAGCGCTGCCCGCACCCCCCAGCCCCTTCCCCATCCCGCTCCGGGCCCACACCCCCCCTCCCTCCTTTCCCCCTAGCCCATCCCGCGCAGGTTGCGCGCAGCTTTGCGCGGCCACCTACCCGTAGATGGCATCTTTATCTCTCTTGAGGGCGTCGTTGACGGAGGCGCCCATGGCGGGGGGCATGGCGTTGGCGTGGGCGGCGTGGGGGTACTGGTGCGAGTGGAGCGGCGGCCCGTGGTTGAGGTGGTGGACGGGCTGCATGGGGCGGGCGCCGTGGGGGTCCCCGTACATGGTGGTGGGGATGCCCACCCCCTCCATGCCGCCGTAGTGGGGCAGCTCGTCGTACTGCGGGGCAGAGAGAGCAGAGAGGCGTCAGGGGGGGGAGATGGGTGGGTTTTGGGGGGTGGGGGGTAGCCCTGCTCCCGGCTGTCCCCCCTCCCTCCCGGGGAGAAGGCGCTGCCCCCCGGGCTCCGCGCCGCCGGGGGGTGCGGGTGTCCGTCCCCCCCCGCGTACGGCCGTGCGGCGCCGGGGAGGGCAGCAGCGGGGCTGGGCTGCCCGCAGACCCCAGAGCCTCCAGGGCTGGGGCGAAACCATCATCATCATCATCATCAACATAAAAATGAAAGGGGGGGGACCCCCATCCCCAAACCTTCCCCCCCCTCTACCCTCCCCACGAAGAGCAGCCCAATTCTCCCTCCGCTAAACTTTTCCCGCTGGTCAGAAGTCAGGTACCCAACGCAGCGAGGATGCAAAAAACTTCAGCGGCGGGGGGGAAAAAAAAAAAAAAAAAAAAAAAAAAAAAGAAGAGGAAAAAAAAAAAAGGAGCGATTTTGGGGGTTTTCAGCAATTCCACGCGAACGCACTTTTAAAGGCGAAAGGCTGGAAACGCTTGCCCGGGCTCTCGGGATTTTGGGAATGCCTTTTTTTTTTTTTTTTTTTTTTTTTTAAGGGTTTTCTTTGTTAAAGATTAAGGAGCGAAAGCTAACGCGGTTCCCAGGCAGCGGGGGAAACGGCCACTTTTCATCTATTAAAAGCGAAGGTGTGAATAAACAGTTTTAAAGATCCCTGACACTTGCTTGGACCGAAAGAGTAAAAGGCAAGTTGTCAGCAGAGGAACTTTCCTTCCCAAGCAGCGCTCGGAGGGGCGGCAGGCAAATTAGGCAAGAAAACTTCTTTCCAGGGCTTTTCCCCTTCCTCAAATCCCGACTCGCCCGACTCCGGCTGATCATTATTTTTTTTTCCCCACAAAACTTCAATTTAGGAGGTAGTTGGAAGGAAAAAAAAAAGAAAAAAGGACATCGCATCCAAAATAGAAACAACAATACACATGGCAGTGCATGCTGCTAACCTCTAATTCAAATTAAAGTGACTTTCTTTTAAAAGGAGCTTTTTTTTTTTTAGCCCGTTGCACTGCACCTTTTGTGACTGAATAGGAAAAAAGAGGGGGGGGGGAAAGGAGTGAAAAAAAAAAAAAAAGTAAAAAAAAAGTTGTGCTTACTCCCAGCTAGAAGTTATCTTCCGAAAGTGAAGCGGTATATCATCACTAACACAGCAAAATGCTCAGAGACATGCACACATTCAAATATTTCAAGCACTGGTGACTTTAAAAAAGACATCGGTAGGACTAGAGCTACAAAACCAACAAATACAGAGGCTCGGACATATTCACTTACATGCCTGCATGTCATTAATGTATAGAAAGCTTGCCTTTTCCGTGAGAGATCCGGGATGGGGAGTAAAAGAATCAAGAAAATATCAATATATACAGGTTTTAAGCCTACAAGTACGCCTGATCAATCCTCCCGCTCCAGGACACCGCTTTGTGCCCCTGCTCCAAAGAGGAGGGGAAGAAAAAAAAAAAAAAAAAAAAAAAAGAAACTTTTTTCGCAGCGTCTCTGTCAGCCACGTTTCAATATTATTTCACATTTGAAATCCATTTTTTTTTTAATACGTACCCTTTGCGCCATCGGCCTGCTTGCTCCCTTCCTACTTCAACTTCTAATATATCCTCTTTAAGGCCAGTGTGAAAAGAAAGAAACGCGAAGTTCCCCCCCCCTCACCCCCCCAAAAAATGCAAAAATCCCTTAGCGTCGCCAGCAATGGAAGCAATCGAGTACAATCTTCGGCTTGCTGGATCTCAGCGAAGCGATACGGTAACTCAGCATTAAAAAAGGAGAAAAAAAAAATAGAAGAAAAAAAAAAAATCAACTCTCCCTCCTTCCTTCCCTCCTTCTTTTTTCTTTCTTTCTTCCCTCTCCCCCTGTCTCCCTCTCTCTCTCTTACTCTCCCCCTCTCGTTTCCAAGACAGCAGCGGGGCGAAAGCAAATATCCTTTCCCCAAATCAGGTTTTTTTTTTTCCTTTTTCTTTTTTTTTTTTTTTTAAAGTGCCCCTCAAACCCAACTACCAAGTCTCATGGCTTTTTGCCACTCCGGCTGTCAATCACAGGCGAGGTTGTCAAGGTGGTGAATGACTGATGATGATCCGCTGCGTGTGCTCCCACCGCGCAGGACACCTCAAATGTTAATTTTCGAGCGCGCTCACCCAAAAAAAAAAAAAAAAAAAGAAAAAAGAAAAATGTATAAAAAAATAATAAAAAATTAAAAATCGAGGGAGGAGGAGAAGGAGGAAGAGGAGGGGGAAAAATTAAAAATTAAAAAGGCTCGCTAACGCGCCGGCTCTCCTTTTATTATGGTTATTATGATGATGATGATGATGATGGGGTTTTTTTTCGCTCCTCCTCGGATCGCTCCTAATTCCTCGCCGGCGCCGGCTCGCTCTGCCCCTGCGCGGCCGCCGGGCGAGGCTGGCGGAGGCGGGCCGGGCGCGGGCGCGGGTGCGGGCGGAGCGCCGCGCCGTGCGGGGCGGGCGCGGGGAGG
Source organism: Falco biarmicus (assembly GCF_023638135.1). NCBI lineage: Eukaryota > Metazoa > Chordata > Aves > Falconiformes > Falconidae > Falco > Falco biarmicus. Next base: position 88,251,096 of record NC_079293.1, read on the forward strand.
AAGGGCGGCGGGGGGGGGGGGAGGCGCGGCGCTGCCGCCGCGGGCCGCGCGTTGCCGGGCGTCCGCCGCCACCGCCGCGGCGAGCGCAGCGCAGCGCCGGGCTGGAGCAGACTGCGGGAACCCGGAAGTAGTGGTGGCCATAACAGGTCGCGTCTTACACAATGCGCTGGGCGGCAGCAACTCCGCCACCGGCGCAGGGGGGCGCGCCGCCCGCCCCGCGCCCCGCGCAGCGCCCCCGCCCCGGCCGGCAGCGGCGGGAGGAGCCGGGAGGGGGTGGGGGGCACGACACCCCCTGCCGGCCCTGCCCTCCGCCCGGCCGCTGTGCCCACCCCCCCGCCCCCCGGCGGTGCGCGGAGGGGCGCTCCCGTCCCCTTTGTCTGGCGGCGCCGCCGCCCCGCTCCGCGTCCGCGCAGCGCCCCGGGGCCGCGCCGCCGCCCGCCCCTCGCTCCCCCTCCTGCCTTCCCCCCCCCCCCCCCCCGGCGGCTCCCCCCGCGGCCGCCGGCCGAGTGAGCTCACCCGGCCCCCGGCCGCCGCCGCCGCGCCGCCGCCGACCAATCAGCGCTGCGCCGCCCCGCGCCGCGCCCCCATTGGTCCGGGCGGGAAGCGGGGCTCGGACCGGCGCGCCGCGGGAGGGGGGGGCGCCCCGGAGCGCTGCCACCGCCCCCCCCGCCCGGTTCCGCGGTCGCGCTGCCTTGCGCGGGGGGCTGCCCTCCCCCCCTATCCGCGTAACCGGGGGTCCGCTCCCGGCCACGAACACAGCCGTCCCTCCCTGCGGGCCCCCTCCGGCCCGCGAGCGGGGGGCTCGCCGTGCCCCTTCCTCCCCGTACCTGCGGGCCGGGCTGCGCGGAGCGCCGGGAGAGCTGCCCCGGCCCCATCGCATCTCCTGCCGGGGACGGGCAGGCGGAGGAGGAGGACCCCCCGCCACCCGGCAGCCCGGTGCAGCGGTCCCCGAGTGAGCTGCCGTGCGTGTGTGCCGGTGGTGCTGGTGGGTTACTCCGGTAAGCCCCCCAGGGCCGGGGGCTCGCTGCTCCGTCCCCGCCGGCACGGCTCAAACTTCAGGGAAACCCGTTTCCAGCCCCCCCGCCCCCCCCAGCCCCCCGCCCCTTTCCGCTAGGACCGGCCTTTTATCCCGGCGAGGGAGATAAAGACCTCTCAGGTAAGAGCCGTTTTCATGCACTAACCCCCCGCCCCACGCGTGCCTGGGGGGACCCACGGCCTCGGGGCCCACTTCCGTGTCTCGGTACCCGGGGCACGGTGCTCGGTAGCGAGTCCCCATCTCACAGGTCCCTTGTTGGGGGGGGGGGGGCTGCAGCCTGACTCCCAGGGATGCAATCTCCTCCTCTCCCCGTCCCTTCTTCCTTCCCCCCCTTAAAAAAAACAACCAGCAAAACCCTAAATTCAAAAAAACCCCATCCTTTTAAGCGTCTCCACCAGGCCTTTATAAGATTAATTCAGCGCAACCCAGCCTAAAACACTTTTACAATGTAATTACAGTCGTACAAATTGTTTGCCCAAACCTCATTCTGGATAAGGATTTTACAATTAGCAAACAGTTATTGCTCTTAGGGCTTGCTGCGAGAAATCGCGCTGCGCGCCTCTCCGCTTGCAATATACCGGCCATAAAAAAAAAAAAAAAAAAAAAAAAGCTAATCCGGGCAGCAATTAATCATCTATTAAAAGGGGAAAAAGTAAAAGGACAGTTCCGCGGTCTCTCGGTAAACTCCTGCCGCGGCGGACGAGCTGCGCGGCAGCGGCCACCCGCGCAGCATCGCGCCCCGCTGCCTTTTTACGCGAGGCAGCTCTTCTTTTTTTTTTATTTATTGTTTCCCTTTTTTTTTTTCCCCAAAAACTTGCTGTTTTGCAGGAATCTATTGACGCTTCCCCATCGCACGGTGCAAAGGGAGAGGAGGGAAAAAAAAAATTAGGGATACGGGGGGGGGGATAAAAAGCCAACAGCAAGGGGGGTGGTGGGTGCTCGGGTCGGGCAGCGGCCGCGGTGCGGGGCGCGGTGCTGCGCGGTCCCCGTCCCCCGTCCCCCCCCCCGGCCGAGCCGGGCCCTTCGCGAAGGGGTCCACCGCGCTGAGGCCAACAGCCAGGCGTGAGGGGGGTCCCCCACAGGGGAAACCTCGGTCCATTTGCTTATCGGGTAATAAATGAGGGTTTTAATCAGGCTGAATTTCTCAGCTTAAGGAAAGAATTAGTCATACCTAGGAACAATCAGATGTTTTCTAGCTGGCTTCCCTGCCACCTTCCTAGCAGGGATTTGTGGTGGTGGTGGTGGGACACATTAGCAACCATTAATATTGAAATTTGAAAACTGAAATAGGAACAACCAGAAGAGACAAACAAACAAGAAACCGCATCAGAAAGCGTTTGCGAGGCAGCCGAGAGATAATCCAGGAATGCTTCAGATAAGGGGGGGGGGGGTGGGGTGGGCGATACGTACGGAGATACCCGAAAAGTCAGAGCCTGATGAAACGCTTGGAAGAAGGATGGAGGGGAAAGGAAAAAAAAGTAATACAAACCAAAGCAAAGCGAAGAACTGTTTAAAGCCCTATGAAAGGGCAGAGCCGGGGAGGGGGGAGGAGTGCTGATGGAAGGAGGACGGCAGCCAGGGGGTTCGGGGCGCAGCCGAAGCGCAACGCCGGGCTTTGGGGGTTCACAGCACAGAGAGCGGGGGGCGCCGGGGGAGCGGCCCGGGCCCCGGGGCTGCCCGGCCCCGACGATGCTCCACTGGCTCCGCGGCCGCCCGCGGAACGCTCCGCGGGTGGTGGTGTGGGGGGAACGGGCAGCCCCCCCCCCTCCCCAACTGCCGGCCCTGACGTTTGCAGAAGTTATGGGGGTCCTTTATTAATTAAATGGAGGGCTTCATAAAATATTCCCAATAAAATTTACGGTTGTCTTAAAACTTTCTAAACACCGCTATAAATTTTTTTAATAAAATTAACTGGGAAATGAGTTACTGGCCGGGATTTTTGTCACTTCAACTTCTCCGGCAGCGGGAGGGAAGGGACCGGAGCACAAAAGGAGCCTTTCAGGGACGGGGTGGCGGTGGCCGCCAGGTTTGCCCCGCCGGGGCAGCCCGGGCCGGGCAGAGCCGAGCCCTGAGCCCCCTGCCCGGCGGCGCCGTCCCCTTGCACCCTACAGTGACACAATTGCACCCGAAATCCCCCAGAATAACCCCAGAGCCCGGCTGCGCGATAGTATCGGGGCTGTTTTCTTGGGTTTTTTCTTCTTCTTTTTTTCTTTTCCTTCCCCTTGCCCCCCCCCCCCCCCCCATGATCTAGGCGCCACTAGTTCATTTGTATTAATTTGGAAGCGCTGCTCCGCTCCGCTGTCTCAGCGATACCTGCCTTTAGCCCCGCTCCATCTTTCCTCCCTGCCTACACCAAGCCCTCTCGCTTTGCTATCGATATTGCTATACTTCTCGTTGAATGAAATAATAATAGTAATGATAATAATAAAAATGCTGGGTAAAATTCTGGCTGCTTAATTTAAAAAAAGTAAAAAAAAAATTAAAAAAAAAAAAAGCTGCTCGACCGTTCCACATCTGAAGGATTGAGCTGTTGTGCCGTCTACTGGGCGATGGGGAAAGTACAGCCAGAACCGCCTCCAAACTTTCTGCGGGAGAAAAGTACGGTTTTCGGCAATTCGGAGGGGCCGGAGGCGCCGAATTTCTCGGCAGAAGACGATGACAAGCGGCCGAGGGCAGCAAAGCCGCAGGCGCGGTTTGTCCTCCCTCCCGCCCCCCCCCCCCCCCCCCCCCCCCCGGTGCTCCCCGGAGCCGCGCAGACCCCCCGGCTCCAGCACTCGGGGTTTTACCGAAGCAAATCGGCTGCGGTAAGGGGGGATGCCGTAAAGATGGCTTGAGCTCACCCGTGGGAGGCAGCTGGACGTTAGCTCAATATGCAGGAAAGGGGGCGAAAAATTTAAAAAACATAATAAAAAGGGGGTACATATTTGCGAATGGTTTAAAAACTTCTCCTCCGCCAGCAGCCGGCTGCAGCTCGCGGGGCAGAGGGAGCGCTCCCCGCCCGAGGATGCTCTCGGAGGGGACCGAGGGCAGCGGCTTTGATGCCTCCATAGCAGCCCCCCTCGGCGGGGCAGCAGGAGGGGTTTAACCCGGCACAGCCCCAGTCTCGGTTCAGCCCGAGCGCTGGAAGGTCCCCAGCCGCGGATGCTTGCAGCAGATGCAGCCAAGCCGGGTAATTTCCCTCTCCCTGCCCGCTTGGCTCCGCGGCGCCTGCGATGCTCCCTTCAAAAAAGTTCAAGAAGAGACGCCAAAAAAAAAATTTTTTTTTTAAAAAACAACAACCCAAACTCCACCTTTAAAAAAAAAAAACACCCAACAAACAACACTGACTTTTGCAAGGCGAGAGGCGCAGAGGGGCTGTGAAATGCAAAGCCTTTGTCGTATTTACAGAGTGTCGCAGCCGACTGTACCCGGAGATAAACATCCAGGCGTCTGCCAGGGCTCGGAGGAGGTTTTCAAAGCAAAGACCTCTAAGCGTCTACTCTCAATCCACCCATATGCACGCACCGAGGCTGAAAAGCCGGAGACACCCTCGAAGCTGAACGATAGGTTGGGTTTTGTTGTTGTGGTTGGGTTTTTTTTGGGGGGGGGGTTGTTTGGTTTTTTTTTGTTTTTTTTTTTTTAAGAAGTTAAATGAAGGTATAAGCGAACCCTCTGCCACTTGTAGCAGACCCACTCCGACCGCTCGCTGCCTCCAGAGCCACTTGCCGGAGTTCAACAGAGGGTGACATTAGCCTAAAATATTCGATACCTTTTTTCTTGGAGAGTTTCCCCACTTCTGTTGGGCTAAGCTCAACTCCCAGTTTGTCTCTGCGGGGAAAATTGCCGTCTCTGAAGGAAAGCAACAACCTGCCCGATTTTTTATCGGTGGGGGGTTACGGATGCTTTCCTCGTGGGACATAAAGCAGGAATGAAATGATCCCGTGCCCCTGGTATAAAAAGTTGAACGGCCCCTCTTCGAGAAAGTTGAATGAAGTGTCTTACCCTTTAAAACGAGCCTAAAAGTACTTGCGACACAGTACGGGAAACAAATTAGCGAGTAACCAAATAACCCCCTACTCGCAAGCCACAGGGAAGCGGCTGCCGGGGTCGGACGGGACCTCGGCTGAGCCACCGCCCGGCGCGGTTCCTTCAGCCGGGCCGTTTGATGTTCTCCTCCAAACTAATTTTCAATATTGCTCCATTCCTATTAGCTAACCCCGCATTCAGCTGGGCTAATGAGCCCATTACAGAAGTATTTCGGCTTGCCTCCGATGCCGAGGGCAGAGGATAGGCACGAACCGCAGCGGGACGCGGGGCTGGGGAGCGCGGTGGGATGGGAGGAAACCTGGGGGGTCCCTCCAGGCGCCCCCGCCGCGGCGATGCCTCTCTGCGAACGCCACCGCCCAGGTAAATCCGCCTGTAAGTCACCCAGGCTTTATAAATTATAAAAATAAAAGGATGCGGAGCCAAGCCCCCCTGCCCGCCAGTGCGATGCCGGGCGCTCCCAGGACCCGCAGCCCCGCCGGGGCCGCCCAGCCCAGCCCGGTCCCCCCAGCCCCGGCCCCGGCATGTCCCCGGGCGTGCAACGGGCCGGGGAGGCAGGGGATCATGTTAGCACCCCCGCACCCCCCCGCCCCAGGAGTTACCAGCTGCCCACAGCTCCCCCCAGGACAGCACAAGCCGCTCTATCTGCATCTGCGAGTGCATTATCATAGACTTCGGCATAATTGCATATTGACTTTACTAAATGGATCTGCAGAGCTATTTAAACATCTCTCTCTTCCACCCGCAAACAATTCTCTCGGCAAGAAAAAAAACCCCAAACAACTGAGGGCTGCACAGGAGCTTGAAGTTGCTCTCGCTCCTTGGGGTTCGAGGTGTTTGTTGGGGCGCAGGCGGCTCGGACCCGCCGGGTGTGAGTGCGGCGAGCAGGAGGGCTGCGTGTGACAGCCGGGCTGGTGGCTGTCATTCACCTCGGGGGCTCAGAGGTGAGCACATGGCCGTGCGTGTCCCCCTGTTTCTAAGCTCCCCTGGATAATTTTTGGCCAGCTGCGACGGCCGTGAGAAAAGCCTCTGTGGGTATGTGCGTGTGCCTGAAGGACTGCTCGAAGGACAACTTTGCAAAAAACCCTCCTTGTTAACAATTTTCAAAAGCTCGCTTGGAGGGGGGGCACCCCAAGGCAGCGTCCCCCTTCCCCTACGCCTCCCCAGTCACAGCAGTGCCACACAAGCCACGTCAGCCCCAAGCCACAGAGCCAGGCTTTGCCTGCCAGGACAGCCGTGCTCATCCTCTGCCTGCACCGTGTCCTCCCCCACTGTCCCCTCTCCATCCTCCCCGCTTGTGGGTCGGAGCAGACGCAGCTGCCCTGGCCCTTGAGGCTTGCCAGGGAAGGTGGCCTCTCCTCCCGCACCAAGGCCGGCTCCCCAAGGCAGCAGCTGCCAGAAGCAGGCAGGGAGGGGAAAAAAGGCGAAGGAGAGAAGGAGGGGGGTCGGGGAGGGAGGCGGTGAAAGCTGCACTTTCCTCCGAGCAGAGTGAGCGTCCCCTCGGAGGGGCCCCAGCCCCAGGAGCTGCTTCTCCAGCCCTGGGCCTCCCACATGGCAGCACATCGCTGCCTGTGCCCCGCAGCCCCCTGCCCTGGTAAGGGCAGCCCCGCATGGGGCTCAGGCTCCACTGGCATTGTGGCCCCGCAGCCCCCAGCCCCGCACGGGGCTCACCCCGCGGCTGCTCTGCAATGGCATTGTGGCTCTGCGGTGGGTGGCCGGCCAGACACACGAGGCTCGAGCCAGGCCCACTGCGTCCAGATGGGGACACTCCAACAGCCCGGGGACTCGCAGCATCCTGCACCATGACGTGATGCTAACGGACATTTTCTGCAGCTTGTTTAAAAGGTTCATTAAAAGATCTGCGGGGTTCCGCAGTTGTCAAAGGAAAGCCTCGCTCAGAAGAACCCACCGAGATGCATCAACAGAGAGTTTGCTGCCAGCTTACCCCACTGAGCACTGTTTTTTACCTTGAAGGTGTTAGCTTTGCTTGAGGAGCTGTAATTGCACTTTAAAGAAAATGCCCTCCTGCTCTTATCCTCAACTTAGTCATGGGAGCAAGACAAGAAATCAGATAGGCCCCCAGACTCTGGAAAGGGAGTATTTTCCATGTGGAACCAGAGAAACATCTCATAGAGCAATCAGCTCGGCTCTCCTCAACTGCAACGTTATTCCCTTGCATTTAGCAGACTGCAGCTCGATTGAACACTATATTTTAGCGAAGAGGGCTTGCAGCATGCTTTGAGGAGGACTGTCCCACCATTCAACCTTTCAGTTCAAATTTCCAAAGATATTTTGCTGCTTCTCTAGACACTACAGTGACCACGAGTCCATGCCAAAATCTGACACCTAATTCCTGCCAGAGTTACAAACCATCTTTAGCAAACGTGGGCAGTAAGCCACGCTTCAGGAGTTCCCTACCGGCCCAACTCTCATTGAACATCACTGGATTACCTAAGTCACCTTTTGAAAAGGGCGTACCTTTCTGAAGGTAGCTACGCATCATAGTGCACGTAGATGTGACCGAAGTAGCCTTGAACCCCTCTGTTGTGGAGCTGACAAAAGCATATCAGCAGGCTCTACCCATCCAAGCGCTTCCCAGGGGATTTTGGGGACACTAAGTTCTTTGCCTCGCCCCTCTTCTTCCCTTGAAACACCACTTTTACGCCTCTCTGGATGCAAACAGGAACGGAGCGGAGTCAAATTTTCTGGGATGTATTTACACCTGATCAGATAAAGGTGAACCACAGAGCCCACCTATTGCTTCGGTCCCCCTCGCCGTTTCTGCCACCCCTTTTAATTTGCTCTCCCTTGAGCGCATCCCTTGAAAGGGGACCGCTCACCCCAACGGCATGGGATGGCTTGTGGCATCAGGGTGCCACCAGAGCAGCCGAACGCCTTACGAGCGTGTGTGCGAGACGGGACATCCTCATTCAACAGCCAGAGCACTCAAAGCACAGGAGGTTTTCCAGGGACTTGACCAAGAAACTCCATGGTGGCACAAGGAACAGAAGCGAGATACTTTGCCCCTCAGGCCTCTGCTTGAAGGCAAGCTGTTCCCACCCCTCTCTTCATTAACTCGTAAACAGCAACTCTGGACCTTGCCCAGATCTCTCCCCCCATACCAGAATATCTTGCTTTATACTGTTTTTCCCATATCATCTGAGATCACGTCTCCTTTTATGTTTCCAAGTTGAAGTTTATTATACTATATTACAGTTGTCTGCATTGCTGATCATTTGTAACTCTTTTGATTATTTTCCTGTCCTTGCTAGTATTTGAAACGCTTCTTACTCTGCTCCTCTTTGCAAATTTTATTACTGTACCGCTCACCTCATTTTCCTACCAAGCCCATTCTGCCTTGCTTTTACTCTCACCAAACTTGAGGCTGCTGCTCCTTTGCTGTACAGCACCACCACATTAATTTTTTCCCCCAGCCTTTTCCATACATGCTACGCCTCTCTGCTGATGAAGAGACCCTCACCGGGTTTCACCCATGCCAGCCACGTTGTCCTTGCCATTAGTGTTACATTTCTAGTTATTCTTGCTTCTTCCCAAAGCCTTTGAAGTCATGTAGAGACAATTTGATTCATTAGTACACTCAGCCTGGCAGTAACTCTAGCTTCTGCTCTAGTTTCTGTATTAGAAGCACATGTTGGGTCTGTGAGGGGAAAGCTCCACCGTCTGAGTTCCCTACACAGTTCAAATTCCGCTTTAAAAATCGTTGCCTCGCTGAACTTGAGTGGCTGGTGGCTTTCTGCCCTGGCTTTCCCTACCTGGGAATGCCACCTCCTCCTCCCTCCCCACTGGGATGACCAACTACTGTGAGCAGTTTCTCCTTCTGTGTGCCTCTGGGCTGGAAGCCTTTAGGGCAGTCACATGTGCTTGCAGTTCTCTCCATGGTTTTCCAGAAAAGCTGCAGTTGTCCCAAATATTCCTTACTCAGATGCCACCTAGCTTCACGTAGGCTGAGCTCCATTGGCAGCACTCTTCACTAGTCATCCTCATGGCACCTTCCTCGGTCTTGTTGGGTTGGGAGACAGATAACAGCCTTGTTTCTTCTTCTGGCCATCGGGATGCTGGGCCAGGCTCCTCCACGAAGGACCACCTGGAAGGATCTCTTGCCTCCTTGGCTCAGGTGGCTCCTCCCAAAGCGATGTGCCATGTGTTATTCTCAAAAAGCAACAGCATGGGCATCAAAGGTACAAAACATGGCTTGACACACATTCCTTGCTTGCTCTTCCCATGCTGTCCTGCTGCTGTGCTCTGTCTCTGCAAAGTGCGGCTCCTCAGTCTTCACCTCCTTTGATGGCTTCTTCACTCCCCAGCAGGTTTGCGTGTTCCTCCAGCCACATGGTGAGACCATCACATACAGCCAGTACCTCTCCGAGGAACTTTACCTTGCAAGCACATTAGAAACCATAACGTTTCGAGCAAGAGACCTCCTAAGAAAACTCCACCACGGGACCACTTGTTGCTCTGGCCATGTAGTTTATTCCATTCCCTCTTTCTACTTTCCAGTGCTTTTGCTAAAGCTCTTCTTACCTGCCTGTGTCTTAATATAGATTCTGTTTAGGAAGCCAAGCCTGCCTGCCTCATGTTTTCCCTTGGATCCGTGCCCTGCTCCTAGCCAAGGTTGCCTATGGATCCCACTTTGAAGTCCTTCTGTGACACATTGGCTGCACTCGGTGACTCTTACCTCGGCTGATGTCACCTCGGGGGTCCCTCTCCAGCGGGTCACATCACCTCCACGTGCTTTGATCAAAATGAAATCCATTTACAAGTGCCTGATGAGCCGCCACAAACAGGCCCACAGGTTCCTAGCCAAAACTAGCCGACATAAAAATATCTCGGCTTTAACTTCGGTTGAGTCCTTAAATTAGCTAAGATGAGGCAAAAGCCCAGAAGAAAAAAACACTTCATTTCAATTTACAAGTACTTTCTGGTTAGCTCAAATGTATCCCTCATCAACTCAGCAAAATCAATGTAAGATTGGTTTAAATCAAAGTTAGTGTCCGTACAAGGTTTTACCTCTGTATTTTGAAAAGTTAATTTAAAATTACACTTCAAATCACTTTCCTCCTTGGAAAAGGCCTGCTTCTAGAGGCCAGCTGGGCCCTGACCATGAATGGAGTCCAGCTCCAGCAGGTCTGGGTGAAGACGGCAGCAGCAGATGGATCTTAGCGATGCTGGAAATCAGACTCAATCCCAGCACGCGTGCGATTCAGCCTGCATGTCCCTCGAACCTCAAGAACTCCCGGCCTTCAGCTGCTGTTCCAAGGAACTGAAGCAGGCAGTCTCTGTGTTAGAAAAGTGCATTTTTCTTTGTGATTGTATTGTGGGGCTCTGCTTGTGCTTGCTAAGTGGTTTTCCTGAACTTAATAAACACAGCAATCGTCTAGGAGTAAAAATGAGGGGTTTCAGCCCAAAAGATTACCATCCACTTTACTAAGTCTTCCCCTTCCGACTATTTATAACTATTGCAGGCTATGTTTCTGAAAATCCTCAAGGATGGAAGGATGGAAGGACAGAAGGAAGGAAGGAAGAGGGTGTTTGCAGCCAGTGACTTTGAATAAACCATCTTTGGTTTATTCAACAACCTCAGACAAGTCGCAGAAAGCACCGTTTGAAACAAAATATATTTGAAGTATCTTCTCTATATGCTCAGTTCTTCGCTTCCCACCCATTTCCCAAGCAGTTTGCTCTGGCATCCCGAATCCACACATATGCCAGATGTGCACTGGCACTTGCACACACGCGCCAGCTGTGCTCCAGCATGCACCCAAAGCCACCCATCGCCCCACTGGCGTCGCACCCGCGGGAGGGGGTTAGCTTGAATTTGTTGCGATATTTTCATTTTTTGATTGGTTTTCTTCTTCGTTGTTGAGCCCGTAATTCAGTTTTGCTGCCATAAACAGTTAATCCCTTAGTGGGAAGGTACGAAACACTCCCTGAAGGTATTTGGTTGTATCACCGCAGCCGCTGGTTTTGATGCCCAGGGTTTTCCACTCCACCTTCCAAGACCCGCAGAAATGATGGGTTATCAAATACCTCTGGGATTCCTGGCAGAACTGCTGCCTGGACCAAAAGAGGGTGCAGGCTTTCATGATGGGAAGAAAGGTCTGGAACATACCTTTGAGCTCGGGCATCACGAGGCATCAGATTACCGACCCAGTCCCTTCGGTTTCAAACCCAGTGGGATCTTATTCCCAGGCTGGTTTTCTGTCAGCACAGGGACACAAAGACAGAATTTACGTCCACCAGTGTGCATTAACTCCTGTCCTGACCAGTACTAATTACCACTAATTATGTGGGACAGTGTTAATTCTTTTAGCAGCATTACCGCTGGCCTTACACTTCTGAAAGTGCCTTTGGGTGAGGTGGCTTACTTTGAAAAGTTATTTATGTGGGGAAAATATATAGAGTAGCTAATACACCGTAAATTTACACCAGTGGATAGTGGGCTTTAAAGTCTCTAAAACACGAAGGTCTCTGGGCACAAAGACAGAGAAACCCTTGAGTAAGAACTACTCAATAGAAAGGGTGGCAGGATCACCCCGTGTGATCTTGTGAAAGTAATTTTGATCTGGCATTTCTCTTCTGTAAAATTGGAAAAATAATATGTCCCTAACCCTCTCAGGGGTATAATATTTATTTTCTCTGCCTTGCCAATCATTCTCTTTGCTTTTAAAAAATATTCTCCAAGCCCTAATTGTTTTTATGTGTTTGCAGTATAAGACATAAAAGACATAAACCCATCATATTTTTCTATACTGTATTTTCCCCATTGTGTTGTACTGTTACCATGAGCACTTTGCTGTGCAGAGGCTCGGCTATTTGCTGAGAGGATGAATTAAGACATCTAAAGTGCTTCAGCATCTTGGCTGAGTGGCACGGCAGAGCTGGAAGGTATCATTAGGCCAAATGGCTCTTTTCTGCAGGAGTGAGAAGCCCAGATTTTTCAATGGATTAAGGAAAACCGGTTCATGTTCCTTTGTGCCCCACCTCCTACAAATATAGGGCAGGAGGCCATGGCTCTGAATCACCAAATTGCCTTCATTCCTTTCGGTCTGGGTGTTTCTTTCCCGACTTGGATGTCAGGGTCCTGCCTGGGAAGTCAGGAGATGTCAGATGATCCCGGTCCACGCTGGCGTCAGCATCTCTTCAGTTCAGCTCGGTATTTCTCCTTCCAGAGTCTGCACGGTCATCGTTAGGGCTCAGCAACACAGTCCTGGATGGTTTTATTGATGTCGCCACCTTCTTCAGCAAGAACGCCTTAAGTTGTGAGGCTTTGCCGGTAGAGCCACCGGTGTCTGGTCCCTCTGACGCCTGGCAAGGGGCTGACACCCATCAGACTGTCACATTCATGGAGAAGGGCCAAGAAAATATCTGGCTCATTCCTCGTTAAATGGTTCAGTGGATCTGAGAGGATTCCCACCTCTCAGAAGTTTCTCTTAGAGGCAGGGCATGGTGTGCTGGTGTCAGGGTGCGCTAGCACTGAGAGACGAATGATGCTTTGCAATCTGCCGGCGAGAGGCTGCCCTGGTACCCTGCCAGGCTGCGTGAGCTGCCACTCCTCCACGTACCCGAGCACGCACGGAGCCAGCCTGCCTCTGCCTCCAAGAGTTTTCCATCTCTGGATGGGACCTTTGCCCACAGGTCCCTCCTTCAGTCTCACCAGCAGTCAGTGGCATTTTATCTCCTTCTCCCATCGCTGTCATTTCGTTGCTGCTGGGTGGATGGTCTGGGTAGACTGGGCAGCGCAGTGCTACGAGCCTGCTCCGGCAGCATTGCTGCATTGGTGGTCTCTGGGGCTTCTGAAGCCACCCCAGAGATGATCTCCATGTCCATAGTTCTGAAAGACATCCCAAAGAGATGCTTCCCTCCTTCCCCTCCAGAAGGAGGAGGCTGGGATACCCCTTCCCTGGCATCACTCACCACACTGGGAACGCTTATTCCAGCCTTTCCTGCTGCTCTCACAGCAGTGCCCATGTCAGGCTCGGGGCTCCCCAGCCTCAGGTGGGCTGCCTCTTCCCTGGGCATCTTTCTCCAGGGCCTGTGTACTATATTTGGGTTTGTTTTCATCCTTTCCCTGACTATTCGGCTATTTGGAAGCATTTTTCTGAGCATTTCTCTCAACAATATGTCCAGTAAGCTGGAATCAGATGTACCACAAATGGTTTTTTAAGTAAGTCATCTTTTATATCTGCAGATGGATGCCAAGGTTCTCAACTCTGCATAAAGCAATTATCCATCTGCTTTTTGGTTTTTAGGTGAAAGAACAGGACTCTTGTTTGTCCCAGTACAGTAGCAAGCAAGCATGCATCAGTGCTTTCGGTGGCCTGGATGTTTGGCTGACTCCTCTGCTGCCCTCCCTTCTTACTTTTACAAATAAGAGGCAACATTTGGCCTTTGCATTCAGATTGAATTTTTGCACCCATTTCTCTTTCCATTCCTGAAATGTTAGGCTTTAATAACAACAACAACAGCAACAACAAGATAAGGCAGGGAGGCTGCATTTTCAGCAAGTGATTTTCCTTTTCCATTTCTCTCTACCTGCCTGTGACATTGTCTTGCAGCATCTCCCTGCAACCCGGCCCCCGCAAAGGCTCAGCTGAGGGGAACGGGACGCTTTATTCTCTCGCTTCCCCCAGTTTAACTCACTTACGGCTGTACTGAGTTCGGCAGAGCCGCTGATTTATGGGGCTGCAGGCAGTGGGACCGCTCTCTGTCCTTTCCCACTCCCTGCCGGAGAGCTGGGGAGAGACAAGCAAGCAGCTTCTGAGAGGCTCCTTGGTCCATGCTCATCCCCAGCAGCTGCCTGGCAGCTCCTGCTGAAGCCCCACATCCTTCCCAAACCATCCCAGCTTTCTGCTTCGCGCAGAAATATGCAGCCGTTTCGTTTGTATAAAACCTGCATGAATAAAAATTTAATCTAGGGCTACCACTGCTCTAACAGCCATAATTTCTCTTAAAGGCTGAATACAAAGAATACTAAATACTGTCCATAAATAAGACTGCATTTAATAGAGGAGAGAAGTGATTTAATAAGCTGACTGGTAAAATCTTGTCTGCCACTTTCAACCCCCAGTACAGGTCTTTTTTCCCAAGCAAAGCTGGCTTGCGAGGAGGATAACTTGGGCTCCAGTAAACTGTGATTTTTTGAGGTGTAGTCATTCACCTCAAGCCTTCCTGTCCAAAAGGAAGAGGAAAAATACCTACTTAAAGGAAATATTAGTTAATCAGAGGACATCCCTTTCATAATAGAAGCTACTAGGGGATTTAAAAGCACATTCTAATTATAATAGTTCCCTAATTATCTGCCTAACATCTCATTTTTCTGTCTAATCCCACTTTTAATTATATAGTGCCTTTTTTAGCCCATCACGCAACCAAAGTACTCTATTTTACTGAAAATAAATCCTTTTAACTGGCGATGTCAGAGAAGAAATATTGTTGCTGCCCCCTGGAACGTGCTCGCTGTCTGGTCGGGAAATGCCTTGCCAGTGGTTTTGGATAAAGCGCGTGGATGTGTCCTTTGGAACCAGCCTGGCAGCTTTTCTCAAGTGAGAGCAAACGCTCTAAATAAACCACACGGTGCTCTGCAGGCGCATTCGGCCACAAAAGTTTTCAAGTGTTTAGCTTTGTTTTTCGAACTCTTGCAGCTTGGTCCCCCTTCCACTGATGTTTGATGGGATCCCTGCCACTGCCTGATGGTGGAATAGGATTTGGCCTTTGAACCAAGCCAGCATGCAATTTGCAGAAAGGAAGCAATATTTGAGCTGTGTTATCTACGAGCATCTGGTCATCAAGATCTTGCTTAGCGATTAGTGAGCCAAGAGGAAACCCTACAGAGGGGGGAGAGGAAATCCCGCACGCGGGGTTCCCATTTCCAGGGTTTCCTGCCCTATCCTCCAGCAAATCCTAGCTCTCTGCTTCCTGAGAATAATAATAATAAAAAAAAATATAAAAAATTACCCTTCAGGGATGTTGTCAGGCTTAATGGATGTTTATAAACTGCTCGAACAAAAGGTGCTATGTCAGTGAAGAGCACTCTTCCCGATGATTATTCGAATGCTCATTACAATGCATTCTGCTCCATCCTTTCCTTTGGCTTGCGTGGGAGGGCGATCCCAAGATTTAGCCCTTGTGGGAAAGCGGGAGAGCAGGCGCTTGCCCTGGGGCATGGCAGCGGCACGCTGAGAGGGTCAGGGACCCTTGGCCCGCAGGTGGGTGCCCTCCCAGCCAGGCTGCAGGCTCCAGCAGACCTGGGGCGGGCGAGCCCCCTCCCCAGGGAGGCAAGCTGGGGATTAATGGTCCCAACCCCGGCTCAACCTGCATGTAGCATTGCCTTAGCTTTGCTCCTGATGGAATTAGGGATCATCCTCCAGTGAAAATTTTTCTTCATGTGTATTTAAACATTAAAAATGAATAGGCGCGAACGATAAAACTTACGGAATAATTTATAAAGAGCGAACGTAACATGAGGTATGGAGGACTCGGCTGCCCTGCAAACCTGTGTGAATGCCTGGGTGACGCCAGGATGCTCCTTCCTCCATGGGTGTTTGGTTATGTCTCGCTGACCCCCTCAGCAGCTCGGTCTGCCCAGGGTCTGCCAGCGTTTTCAGGTATTAAAAGCCAAAGAAGACATGATATATCTTCATACTTTTGACCACATCAGACAGCAGCTTGGCACCTGAGCTGGCAGTCTAGATGCACCATTTTTCACCCTCCACAGCCCCCCAAAGCCACAGGTATGACTGCTGACTCTCAAAAGCAGCCACAAGGAAGGGTAACTTTTTTTTCTGCCAACTGCCAAATCAGCAGCATTAGCTGTGGGTATGAAAAATACAGATTTCCTGGTAAGGAAATAGCTAAATAAAAAAGAGACTATCTAAAATGCAAAGAATTTTACACTTTTGGGGCAAAAAGCCGCTGCAAGAATTAATGTAATTTCTAATTAAAGTGCACTTATCTGCTTCTATCATTATTTTTAAAGGATGGGAGATGCTCCTGCAGGCACAAAGACCCTCCCAAACACGGTCCTCTCTGCTCCCCCTTGCAGCTGTCATGCAGAGTGTCGGTAGCGACCCCTCCACCACCATTCTGACTTCTATTTTTTTTCCCTCCCCTGGGGGATACTTCTCCTGCCTTGCCCTTCCTTTATAGCAAGTAAATCCCCATCGCCACTGCAGGCAGCTGCTGGGATGAACTCAGCCTCCTCTAGTGTGTTACCCAACTGGGGCAGACTGGGACTGGCACTTCTTGTGTCTCCTGTGCAGAGCTGAACAGACTGTGCAAAGCGCCAGCTGGGGCAAGTCAGGCTCTGCAAATTTCTCTCCTCATTGCAAGCCTGGTGTGATCCTGACCATGCCCCAACCTTTGCTCCACACCCATCGGCAGGCAAGAACCAGGTATCACCCTGTGCTCAGCCAATGAACTGCCTGGTTTCAACTTTTCCTCTTTTTTTTTTTTTTTTTTTTTTTTTTTTTTTTTGGTACTTCTGCAGCTGGTGCCTTTTTCCTTCTCATACTTTTGTGCCTTCCTTGCGTTGCTCATGTGTTGCCCAGTCTGTGTTCCTGCAGGTTTTGAGGTGTCCTTCAGTGCCTGCCCCTCTTTCATCCCGGACTTGCATGTGACACACACCAAGAAGCTGGAAGAAGGGGCAGCCTTTGTCCCTTGGAGCCTTCCTACCCTCCTCTTCTTCCTCCCGACTTGTCTTCATCCACCGACCACTGCGGCATGTGCCGACTCTACCCTCACCCAGCACATGGAAAGGGATGCTTTCAGTCCAGCATTGCTTGGCTCATTCTTTAATAAATGGGTTCTTCAGTTTCGTTTTTCATCGGTTAATTTCTTAGCTAATTCAGATAGCATCTGCTGGGTGCACCAGTGGTAAGACTGGCTGCTCTTTTAACAAACTGGGTTGATTTAGTCGAGTATACTGGCAGGCAAACTTTGTCAGCGTGTTAAAACTCTCCTGTGTGGAGGGCTGATGCTCCACAAGGCTCCTTAGCCCCAGGACAGGGGCACCATGACCTGAGGGGGCTGCTGGGCTGCCAGTAAGTGTATGGGGACAAATCCGGGCCCCTGAGCATCCCCGGGCTGTGCAACCCGATGTCCATAACCAGGGACAGACTGAGTTTGCTTAGGAAAAGCTTAAAGCCCCTGCATCGCCTTGCAAATCTGTGACACTCCAGCTAAATCTTACGTGTGCCAGTGTGCTCATCCTTCCCTGCCAAGTAATTAAAATGCAGTGGGCAAATGATGGAGGAGGAGAAAGGTGTGGATACTTAGCACTTTGAGCAGGGGACAGGAATTTGTCTTCCAAGCCCCGTCACTGATGTGCAGTAGAAACGTGATGGTCCCTTACAGCAAAACTTCCCCATGGATTCTCAGCACTGGCCTAAATTTCAACTTATGTGGTCGACTCAGCACAAAACACTTTGCCGTTGCCCAGCTGTGCTTTACATCCCATATCTAAGGCCTGAAATCCTGGTCCTCAGCTGTTTGCATGCCTCACCCCCCCACCCCTGCTAGAATGACCTGTAAGACCCCATGCCTTGCCCACCACCCTCCCCAACCCTCAAGTCTGACGAGTTTAAATGAAAGATGCTGTCATTGCACAAAAAAAGTGTTAACAAAATTAATCTGGTCCGTACACAAAATGAAGGGTGACTTCAGCTTTGGAAGGATGCAGACACGTAAATGATATTACTGATAACTAAACAAGAGAAACAACAGATCTCCATCCTAACGCTACCTTGCTATGGCCAGTAGGGATGTGGTAAGCACTGATGCAGGCTCATCTGCTGCTTCATGCACTCGGAACCAGCCCCCACGTACCGCTTATCTTTGTGTGAAACCTCTTCCTTGCCAATGCTGAGACCCAACAGCCTGGTCCCACAGCTGCTACTCATCTGAGCAAGGCTCGGATCGTGCTCTTCCCAGACCATGAACTGAGCCTCAGCCCATCGGCAGATGCTAAAGAGCCTTACGTGGATGAGCAGCTTCTGCTCAAAGCTCGAAGACACACACAGCTCTGCTGGGGAGCGCTGGGGACACACAGGTGGGTGCAGCTGACCCCGCAGCAGTAGATGCTATCAAATCAGCAAGGGCATGAGCCGAAAGTGCAAACCACAGGTTGGGTTTTTTTATGTTGAAACTGCCCCCTTCACCTCCACAGCTTTCCTCCCAAAACAGCAGTGGAGGAGGGAGCCCCTGGTCCTGCTTGAGGACTCCTCCTCTGCGCCTGCATCCTTTCCACCCGCCTCTGCCAAGTCTCTCAAGGCAGTTTGAGGTCATTTCCCCATCCGAAAAATTACTGTTAGAGACCAACCCCTCAATTTGTTCCAGGACTTGAGGAATGAGATGGATTTCTTCCTTGCCAAAAAGATATTCAAGCAGAAACTCTCTTGGCAGAAATGTATGGGTTTACCAGCCCTATCTCTGCATTTGGATATGTTCTGTTACACAGGGTGATGCAATCCTTCCCTATCTTAGCAGAAGCATGTATTAAGATATCCCTTGTTTTTTTCTGATAGTCAGACAAGCTTTTCTCAAACATTTCAACTTTCTCTACATGTTTGTTGATATTAAGACTTACTTTCTCTTAAAGAAGAAGCCAAAGAATCTATTAATAAGGATAAATAAATATAATTATTTATGCTCTTTAACAAAAAAATATCATTCATTCCTTCTTATTATCAGTCCTACTAGTTTTCCAGCTTGGAAGCTGTTGAAGTCCACTTTCTTGCAGAAATCACTGTGAAACACTCCTTCAACAAATCCCCCAAACTAATAATCTCTAGAATCAACTGGAAGTTTCACAGCAAAAACCAGACTCACCCGCACTCCCACTACAATCAAAAGTTTGCCAAATGCCTTGAGAACTGACATCGAACCCGATGGCTGCTGGTCATGCTGCAGCTTTTGGGAAAATGACTTTCCCTACAAAGCCTCAAGCCTGAACCCGTGCATCTTGTGCATGGGCTGCATTTACAGATGGCCTGGCTGCCCAGGGGCAGGGAGTGACACCACTACACACAGTCATGTCTGCTTTGCTAAATTGTTTAGAAGCTATGCTTCACATAAACAGGCGCTCTCGCAACTACTCAAAAGTTGGTAGCAGTTGCAAGATGGTCTCCAAAACTCATCGCGCAGTAGAAGCCAATAATCTGACCCTCAAAATACTGCACATTTTGCAGAAAACACTGTCTTGACCCCCTGCTCAGTACAGACTCTAGCTGTATTTACCCCAGGCATCCTCAGATCTTGTGACAAACTCCTGCTGCTTTCACAGAGTGCAGGATCAGCCCCTCCACCTTGGGGTGGACAAGGTTTGCACACAGGAGCATGTGTGATACCACCTTCCATCGCCCCAGAAATCCTCCTCGCTTTGCTACAACTGACATTGTTTCTTAAAACTGAACGAAACCAGCCCCTCTCCAAAGACTAAATTTCAAAGGGGACTTTCACACTGAAAAAGTGCTCAAGAAAAAATCCCATCCCTCATTACCTGGTGTGAGGGGAAGGTGGTGGACAGACAGGATTTCCTTGCTGAACTTTTTCCGAGGGTGGGAGCACTGGGAGATGCTCCAGAGGCAGCTCTCCAAAGCCCAACCTCCCAGGTGAACATCTTCACGAAACAAATCCCCAAACCGACCGATCCTCCCAGCAAAAAACCTTACAAATTTCGGATGTTGCTGCAGTGGGGTACCTACAGAAATATTTTAGACTGAGTCACAACTAATCCATTAATCACAGCTATGAATAACGACTGCGTCCTCCCGCAGCCTTTTCATCCAAGGATATATCAAAGGACTTCCCAAACGTCAGCTAAGCATCACCATGTCTCTCCTACCGTAGGTAACTGGCAGGGCTGGAGCAGTCGGAGAAATCTGGAACTTGGCACCCGGGATTCAGGCAGCGACTTGCTGGAGATATTAAACTCTGCAATCAGTGCCAGGAGCAGGAGCCAAACAAAGCCTGCACTGGAATCAATTTTCAGGCTTTTTTGGGATGGTTCTGTTTCACTTATTTTTTAAAATAAATATGTATTTGAGGAGCTGTGCTCATTATGGTGGTTTACTTACAGGAGGCAAAGCTCTGTCCGTGGGTAATTATATGTGGGTCTCCCGCAGGAGCCTCTGCTATGTGGCAGGCTGCAGCCGCGGAGCATTAAAACACAAACACTGGAACAAGGTCTTTTTCTGCAATCCTGCTTATTTTTTGAGAAATGCTTCTGATTGAGATGGAAAAGGCCCTCCCATCACCCCAAAGGCCACCGGTCCCTTCTCTTCCACGCCAGCCCCCGTTACAGACCTCCCCCAATAACTCAGCTAACGCACCTATTTTTCATAATCCATCCAGCTGCCTTACAAAAAGCCAATGAATTATTCTTGGGTTTAGTGCAACCGCTGAAAATATTTCAAAGTGAAAAGGAATTGACCCAACCTACTGTGCACATTATTTATTCAGAGGTAGTACAAAAACGAGTCCCTGATGTTACTAAAACAAATCCTAATAAGTACAGAGAGCATCAATTACAGGCTTCCCTTTATAGTCCTATATATCTCTTTCCCTTTCTAGAGATAGTATCACATGCAAGGGGGCACTGTGTTGGCTTTCAAATCTATTGAGCTTTCATAATTATAACCTCCATTTTAACCTCTTTTATAGGACATACTATACCGCTTCACGTTATGTTCCTTGAATCCCAACCAACCCTATGAGAAAGTGTCTTTAAAGCTCGCTTCTTCTAAGATGTGCATAAAATGGGAAATATTAAGCATTCATAACCTCGTGCATACATTACATCAGGGTGCCGAGCGCAAGGAAGAGCGAAGCAAAATATATCTTGTGAACCTCGCTTGGACTCTTGCTTTAGGCTCCGTAAATATTCAGTATGCACATACCCTGACATAATGAAACCTGGGAAATATTAATTGCAGTGGAAGAGCTGGATTTTTTTTTCTTTCTTTTTTTTTTTTTTCCCCTCGTTCCAGTCTGCGTGGAATGTCCTTCTATTTAATCAAAAAGCTTGGAATGATTCCTAATCTATCATAAAATTTTTTAAGGACATGATTAATTTCATTGTTTAAATTCTGTTTTATTGCCATACGAAACTCTCATAAATGATCCCACACCTTTCTCTGTGATCATTTCCTTCTAAAGTAATATACTAATTAATTTCAATTAAATATATGTAAAAGAAGATATACTTTGAAAAATGCTTCTCCCTTGCCATTTGTTAATATACTGAAAAAGTGTAAACCTTGGAACATTTAGCATAGAAAATATTAATTTTTAGTAATTTCTCAAGGGGGCAATTTATTAAATGAAAGGCTTTTAACATTAGCTAAAAGCAGCCCTGTAAATCATGGGTGTCATCAAACTGCTTCATCACTTCATTAATTTAAAAGATTATTATATGCGTAACTGACATAATTTTGAACAATGTTACATGGTTAATTTATTAATGTAGAAAAGCAGAAATGACATGCTGAATTGATTTATTATTATAATTGTATAATTTTAGGACTTTTCTCTGTGACTTTCACCAACAGAGCAAATGATTCAGGGTGAAATTGTGCCACTGATTGTATTTTATTTATTTATTTTTCTTTAAGGCGGGACTATTCACCAATGTCTGCAAAGACTTCAGAGGAGATGGTCCAGCATGGCTCCTTGGCGCTTCAGTAGAAGCTGTTGAAAGGTCTCCTTTACAACCCACAGTCACCTTGTGGTTTTATTAATTTTCAAAGCACTTTTTCCTCCTTTTGGTAGTCAAAAAGATTTAAAAGTTAACCATGTTAAGAACCCGATCCTGAGTAAGCATGCTTAAATGTGCAGATCCCCTAAGCTCTTCACGCTCACCGGAGGAGGATTTTGGGTGGTGGAGCGTGCCCAGCTCCACCGAAGAACCCAGAGCCTCCCGCAGACCAGCCCACGGTATTTTCAGTCATAATTATATTAGCGAGCAGTTAGTGCTGGCTTCGTGCCCGAGCTGAAAACATAACGCACCATCATTTCTTTTCTAGGCGCCGCGTGGAAAGCACAGTTGAACTTGTCTTCAATAATAGAATACCACGTTTAGGATTTATTTTTAGATTGAAACGATGCGTGACTACGAAACCCTGCGACGCTGGTGGAACATGCCTTGTTCCAGCCCAAAGGCATGTGTGCGAGGGGAGGCAGACCCCGCTAAAACAACCCGGTCTTACAGACCTGTGAGGGAACACGGTTACATCAGGATTTCACTAAACGGGCCGACACAGCACGTGGGCAGGCGCATCCCTTCGGTCCCCTTTGGTGGAGCCTGGGAGAGCCCAGCATCCTCCCCGCACCCTGATGCCCTGTGTCACCCCCCCGGCAGCCCGGCTTTTTCGAGTTGAATTGTCACCAAACCAGCTACATTTCTGCGTCTGCTGTCTCTCTGGACTCACGCCGCATGGCTGCGGCAGGGACCAGGGCTGTGGGGAGTGTGGTGGTTGCACCCAGCTCTCACGGCACGTTTACACCACGTGAAGGAGCCACTGGCACAGGAGCGGTCCTGGTGACCTTGCAGCACCAGCTGAAGCTCTGGGCCCAGAAAAGCTTGGTTCCTAGCAGAGCCTTGACACAGGAAAGCTTTTAGGGGGTGACTGACTGCAGGTACGTCCTATTGGGAGCAGCATGCCTGCTGCCTGGTGAGCTGTCGGCAGGTACAGAACACCGCGGCCAGGCAGGCAGGGGGAGTCCAGCCAGAGCTGTCGGCGATGCCCTGGTTGGACCTCCTGTGCCTGCTCCCGCAGGGCACAGATCCCCGCGGGTCCATGGTCATATAGCCACTAGCATGGTATGGATGTCCCCAAACCCTGGGTCACCTCCAGCTTCCCTTAATGCTAACATTGGTATGGATGTCCCCAAACCCTGGGTCACCTCCAGCCTCCCTTAATGTTGATGTTGGTATGGATGTCCCTGAAACCCTGGGTCACCTCCAGCTTCCCTTAATACCAACGTTAAGCAGCCAAACCAAACTTTAGGTCTTTGATTACAACCAGACAGGACCAGGGCTGGAACGGATACGCTAACAGCACAGCCTAAAGCTGTTATTAAAGCTGTTTGTTAAAACCCATCTCGTCAGCCACATGCACTTCACTGTACCTGTGAACTGTGGTCACCTGGGCCAGGCCAGGGGCATGTGGCTGGCAGTGAGCAAACACGGGCCGCACGCTGCGTGATGCTCACGCAGGGTGTGGAAACTGGTCGTGTCCCCAAACTCCTCTTTTTTCATACACTTTGTTTATTTAGAGCTATCTTTAGATGACCAGACACACGGATCTGGCCTCTAGAAGGGCCATCTGAGATGCCAATAATCAAAGAATTTCACAGTGAATAAAATGTAAAATGCAAATTAAGAACTAGACTGCTTCAGAGCAGTGGTTAAGGATCCTGCATCATCAAATGGTGTCACAAGAGCATTCTGGGCAATTACTGACAATTTTTAAGAGAGTATTTTTCTTTCCCTGTAATCTTACATAATGCCTTTCATATGTAATACCTTGAGCATATGCAGTATGCAAAACACTCTACCAACTGTATACAGACAGAAATCATTTTGCCATTAAAAGCAGCCACGGCCAGGGTGCAGAATGGTGACCAGATGGCCTGAGCACAGCACACACTGCAAGACTAAAAAGCAGGGGAAAATTTTAGCCGAGACTGCTGGGGCGAACCCAGGCCCTTATGAAAAGCACCATGTGGTTTTTAATGTGCACAGAGTGAAGACAGGACCTCTGATTTTAAGATACTACCCCCCAAGATGTAAATTATCCAGAAAGGCATCCTTCATGCCATGAAGTTTCAGCCCATCACTCATGTGTATTATTTCAATGCTCACAAGTTAGATAGGGCGTATTATAAATCTCCAATTATCCCTGGCATGTGCACAGTTGACTTTTATTTTTGACGACGATAATTTTTTTTTTTCCTAAGGGTGTCACTAAGGACATGGGGAAACAATTTAGGAGATTAAAAAAAAAAAAAAAGAGGAAAGATTCGAGCCAAATGCTTTCTTACAGGAAACATTTATTTGCACTCGAGTGTCTCATCTAACAAAGTTCCACCATATTTTCCCACAACAGACAGGAACTTGTCTGCATTAGCATTTTAAGAAATGAATCCTAAAGACCAGCAAGTGTCGATACGCTGTCACAAGCAGGATTGATGGCTTTTAACAGAGCTCTTCTCACATGAGTGCAAATGACCGTCTTTTAGTTCATCACAGACATTTTGGTCAACACAATCTTTTTTTATTTTCACATGGCCTTTAAAATCCCTACGAAAGCGGAACAGAGGGGCTGATCCTGTCCTATTGCAACCAGTGGCAAAACTCCTCTTTGCCTGATGGAAAGCTAAATGAGAACCTGAGTACGAGCAAATGGAATATTATAATTTTCTGCAACCTGATCCTGCAGATCGCATCACAAATATAGATCTTAAAAGGCGAGAGAGAGAGAGAGAATTTATAGAGAATAACTTGTTTTAAAAACAAAACACACGTTCTACGTGATCTGGGGTGGAAACGTCCTGGGCAAAAAGAGCTGGTTTTGATCTGACTTTTGTTTTATATTTAGTGCTGCAAACATCTGCCAGCCTTATTACAAATTGCACTTTGGTAGTCATAATTAGTAACCACATGATGCTGTTCTACATGTGACATTCGCAAAATCAGAAAAACATGGGACAGTGGAAGTGGTCTATTAATGTAATCCTAGATGTTATATACCACCACTCTGTGACTCTCTTAGCTTCACCAGCCTCTCCCGATGCACAGGGATTCCCTTTTTTTTTTTTAAGAAAGGTATTTGAACCGAAGTGATGGCTTAGTTACAGATTTCCCCTTGGTGAAGACTGCCACTGGTGATGTCTACCAGCTTGAAACTGGGGAGTGCTGCCTGACGATGGCTGAAGGAAAGCTGAAAGCCTCTCCCACTCTCAAGCTCAGGCGACAAACCTGAACATGCAGTGAAGACGACAAAGCTCAACTAAAACTGTAAAACTGCAAGCTTCTTCAGTGTAACACTGGCTACGCTTGACCATGGAACAGAAGCCCCCAGGATTATAGCCGCAGGCAGTAACTTAATTCAGATAATTAAACATCCATAAACCTCCCAACGAGAGCGATCGCAATGTCAGTGGTACGTTTTAGGGGTACTGGAGCCTGCCAGAAGTGGGGGAGAACAAGAGAGTAAAGGAAAAAGGGATGGTTTGGGACCACATCTCTCTGCTGCACCCCTCACAGCAAATCACTGACCACGACAAACAGTATTCCACCCAAGATAATTTCTTTTTGGTTTCAAATGGGTTCCTGTCAGGACAGGGTAAAACCAGGACTACCAGGCGTCATTTGTGAGAAACAAATGAAGTAACAACCCACACCCATTAAAAGTGTCTCCCAACACCCCCCTGCAACCAAACTTAATAAATCAACCTTTTCAGACCAAAAATACTACAAACCAAAGAAATCCCTGGCAGAAATTTGGTTTTGGATGCCCCTTCTCCCCAGGCACCAGTTCCTCTCCAGCTAAACCAGCCACGAATGGAGATGTTCACAGGACACCACTACATGATTTTTTCAACACAAGCCTGGCCGCAGTGGACCTCTACCACTTCTCCCTGTTCTGGGTTTTCCATTTCCACCAGCACCGGAGCCCTTCTGGCCTCAGCACTGAGATCCATCACCGCCCCAGCACCTCCAGTGCCGCAGTCCCACCAGCCCCCAGGGGCAGGATCGGGTCCCTGGGGCAAGCAGAGGGCTGGCAATGGAAGGAGGGTCTTTGCTATCCAGATGTTTCACTCTGTGGCTGGCAAATATGTTGACGCCGTGTGGCCATCATTTGATTCAGCTCCCAAACGTGGCATCTGAGCTGTGGAGAGCAACAGCATCACAGCCAGCGGACTGCACAGCCACAGTTACCAGAGGACTTGGTTTGGACTCAGTCATTGTTGTCACCACTGCTGTTACCATCTGCCTCCCTGCTGTCCTTTGTGGCAAGGCATCCACACCCTTTCCTCTTCTTCTTCCCTCCTTGCTTTCTCATGCCACTTCCCTCCTTTCTGCTCCACTCTTTCTCCCTTTGCCCAATTTCTGGATTTTTCTCCTGTTATCGTCTTGTCTCTGTCACCTTCTCCTGACCACTTCTTTTTTTCTCAGTCAAAAATCTACCAGAAATAAACCAACCAGGCAAGCTGCCTACACTGAGCTGACAAAGATGACAGCCCTGGCTAGAGACGTCCAGTCCCTGAATCTCAAAATGCGCAGGGTGGGAGGTAATTTGGGGGAAGCATTCTTGTACGACCCCCTTGCTCTGACACTCCGTCCAGATGCTGTGGGTCCTCGCAGCAGATGAGATGCTGGGTTAGATCTTCAGTTTTGATCCAGTATGGCTTTTCTTCTGTTCTTTTTTGACCCTAGGAACCAGATATCAGCCTCTTTAAAGTGGGAAAGCTCTCCATAGTCAACTGTATGAAACTGAGATGAGTGTTGTCCCTGAGGAGTCATCCACAACATCTCTTAGAGACAGGATTATATTTCCTTGGACCCAGCCTTTACAGGTGTGTCTCCTGCAGTGGTGATTCCACAGTTACTGAGCAGCCTGCTCCAGTGCTTTACCGTCTTTGGTATGAGGAAGTTCTCTAGTATCTCATCTAAATCTCCTTTACTGCACATTAACATGATTATTTCTATTCCTTCCCTTAACAGAATGGATTAAAATTTCTTTGCTGTCTGCTTTCTACTAACCTTGCACATAGTGGAAGACTCCTGTCACTAAGTCACCACTCTCTTGCTAGTTTAAAAGAATTGCATCCTATCAACTTTTCCTGTTATTTCATCCCAGGATTACAGAAAAGTTAAATCCCCGCCCCTGCAGAGCAAGCCCCGCTCCTTCTGCCTCCGCAGGAGGCAACAGGGCAGGCTCTGAACTGCCTGGGAGAACCCGGCAGAGCCCATAAAGCGGGCAGGGCCCCCCAGGAGATTGATGGCCGAGGCTCTCGGGAGCTGTGCTGTCTGGGTCTTGCTCTTGAAAAGCGGCGCTGGCATGGCTGTGGCCAGCCGTGCCCCTCCATGGCAGCGGGGCTGCCGCTGCCCCATCCCTCGTCCCTCCGCCGGGGCACCAGCATCGCTCAGGGGTGGTGCGGGAGGCTGCTAGAGGGGAGCAGGGAAAACAAACGTAAAATAAAACCCAGGCAAGAGGGTAATATTTCCATCGTCAGAACTGACACACCACACTGCAAGCCCCCTGAGCAGCAGAAACGTGATGGGCGAACCCCGCTGAAAGAGAACCCCCTGTCTGAGCCTTTCTCGGCGGATGATTTTAGACCTCGGCACTTCTTTGCGCAGAGACAATTTTCAATCTGGAATCACTCACAGACATCCAAGGCCATTAGGTCATGGAATATGACTTCTTCTGAAATGGAGGCCAAGGAACTTCACCTGCATTCCTCCATAAACATTTTAGCAGGGAGAAGTTTGTTCACCAGTGGGACTTTCTACAGGGAAACTGATCTGCTTGGCAGGACAGGCAGGACTTCCACCAGGAGGCCCAGCTCCTCGAGCTGCGGGACTCTGACACCCACAGAAGGGTGCTCAGGAGGCTGTGTCCTCCCCTCCCCACCTCACTGGTACCACCTTCCTGCACAGAGCCAAGCCAGACCTGGGCAGACCCCCCCGCAGCCTTCCAATGACCGGCACCTCCTCAGACCTAGTGCCCAGGGTGGGCACCGGAGCGTATTTTTGGGTTTTGGCTGGAGGCAGGGAGGACTTTACTACAGAGGAAAAAGGACAAGAACAGAGGGGAACGAGGGTTGTGGAAAAGCTGTCATCCTTTTGATAAATGTATTAAGAATTTACTTCCCCCCTCTCCTGAACAAGCACTAACAAAAGCTTGGTTTTGTTTCCCATGTAAATTCACTCCCAAGTGTTTACTCTGTGAGAAGACAGACCCAGAGAAGGAAGCAGGAGGCCCTGAAGGTAGTTTGAGTGCTCCAGCATACTTGGACTTGAACAGTTCTCTCTCTTCTTCACAATCAAACTACCTTTCTCGTGCCTCTCCTGCCTGGCCCCCTGAGCAGTCATCCTACGGATGCCCACAGCTCTGGTGCTGCTGCTTAGGAAAGGGATGCAAACTGAAGCGGTGCTTTCCTTTTACCGAATCCCTTTTCTGAGGGCATTTCTTTTCCAAGGCTCCCAAGGCTTTGGAAGTGCTAGCAAGGCAGGGTATCGAAGCACAAGCACACAAACCGTGGGAAGCTGCATATCCTTCCCATGCAGTTCTGTACCTTTCCACTTCTCCCCACAGTGTCCCTGTTTCTGGTGAGAGAAGTCTCTTCCAGCCCTCCTCCTCCTCCACTCTGCTCCCCATCTCCCTTTCCCTCCCTCCACACAGCTCTAGCAGTCACCTGAAGTTCTTGTTGGAGGCCATCAGCTTTGTGGCTCCTTCATGAGATGCTTTGACTTTGACCATCGATAGCGCTGCTGGTGGAGCTGAAGGGGAGGTGGTGGGGGGCAGTGGGAAACCCAGGCTGATCTCCAGAGCTTTGCTGTCCACCCAGAGGGTACCACTTGGTGCCTGCTGTGGCAAGCTGACGTTATCGTGCAAAATCATCACTGAAATCTTTCACTGCAGACCACCACTTAGCATCAAAGGGAAAACTCTTGTCACGTGTCAAAGAAACATATTGGCCAAAGCAACACACACGGGTATTTTCATGCTTGAAAAGTGGTGCTTCTGGAGGGGTAAATAAATGTTCAAGCAATCATGGTTCATGCATGTGTTGATGAAAAAGAAGATATCATGGAACTCAAAACAAACCAGCAGAACAATAAAACCAACAAGAAACCCCAGAAAAACCTTAATTCGGCCTCCCTCCCCACCAAGGTTAACAAAACCCCTTCAAACCAAGCAGACCCCACCGGCAGACAACTATGGAAGGCTTTACATTGATGTTTTCTTTCTTTGAAAAGGCTTTAAATGCTTTTCTCATGTTTTTACAAAAGCTTTTACATTTTCCAGGGGTTCTCTTTCTGTCTGAATGCCACCGCTAGCAAAGGAAAGGAAATTCTTCATGTCCTTTTGTTGAAGCTATGGCAAGGGCTTCATGAGAAAATTCCGCGTGCATGGAGCCCCGCATGGGCTCCTACAGATGGCAGGGGGGGAAAATCAACGCCAGCCAAGGAAACAAACAGATGTTTCATTCATGGCTGTATCAACAAATCAATATTAATCAATAACGAGATCCGTTCGTTACCCCCCAGAGCTGATTGCCTGACTGCATTTTTCAAGGCTTGGTTGGGCTGAAATCCAAAGGGATCCTGCCGCTCCTGCAAACGGGCATGAAAGCTCATCCCAAAACAGCAGCCACACAAGCCAAGTGCGCTCCCTACCAGCGTCTGCTGGGGACTGGCACCCAGCCTGGAGCCAGACATCCGCAACTAGTTACAGACTTTATTACCCTTAGCATCACACCAGGTTTAGAGAAAGCTCCATCACCGTGAACCAGTACTCCTGGTTTGCTGTCAGCCCCCAATGTGCTTTTTAAACGATTACCAAACCATTATGGGCCATGCCCTGCAGAAGACGTCCCCCAGGAGTCGTGTGGACCCATCCGACGCTCCTCGTACATCTGAGCTGCAGTTGGTGAAAGCAGAGACAGAAGACGAGCGGAAAAAAAGCCAGTAGTTGGGAAATGGAAAGGAAGGGAAGGATTAAATGAAAAGCTCTGCCAGGATGTAGCCATGGGGAGCTAATTCACCATGGGCAGATCAACTTGAGGGAGCACTGAGTTTAAAGGGTCGGAGTCTAGCAGACAGCTGGTACTCAGCTGGTGATGCTGGTATGTGCTGCTCCAGCATAGCTTATAAACAACACCAGGATAAGTTCTGGATTTTTTTTTTTTTCCCCCTAAAGTGACTTGTACAGGAAATTTTTCCTCATCACATGTAAAAGCTGTTCCAATTCCCCCAAGTAAGAGACTTGGCAAGTCAATTACAAGGAAAGTAAAAGTGCTGAAGCATATGAACAAATTTTAACAACATGCAAGCATAACTTTTATTGCCAACAGTAGATGCACATTGGAATTTGAGGGGGGGAGAAGCCCTGATGAAGTGGCAAAATGCAGTTGTTTTTCTTTATCTACAGAGAACGCTGCGGTTTCATTTGCAGATGAATCACTTTGTTGTGATTTATTCAGTTTGTAAATGGATCTGATTTATTTTCCCAGGGGATTTGAGATATTTTTTAGTAAAGCAAGTTATGGAGCTGGCTTACAATGAGAGGCAACATAATTGCACCAAAATGTTTGAAGAAGATCAAGTTCGGGTGCCACCTGCCAGAACATTTTGGCAACAAAAAAGAATAAGATCCATGAATACAAGAACATAAACAAAACAGCAAACAACCCACAAGCAAGCCACGATCAAAAAAAGAAAAAAAGGAGAAAACTAGGATCTAGACAAACCAAACACAGACCCAGCAGTTGTTAAAAGAGCCTTTAAAGGAATATTCACCTTTGGAGCACTCTGTTCCAGGGCACTATAGTATCAACTTTGCCAAAGCAATTAAATTGTTTAATAATCAAACCTGGATCTCATTTATACGGCATATGAACATAGTAAAATATAGCGTATGGAAAGTGTGCTGTACAATAAGATGTGGTTTATTTCATATCACAAGTTCGCTGGTAATTAGATAGTTCATATCACAGGAAAAAATGTTAACACCTATCAAATACAATATATACAGCCAGCAGATCTGCCAGCTTCGATAGCTTTCCTACACTCACAGTCTTTATGTTTTTTCAACTTTATGTCCCACTGAGAACATGGAAGTTGAAGATTCAACTTAAACCTTCAGACTCAGTGGAAAGATGCTCTGACTAACTGAGAGACCCTGGTACCTGGCCGTAGAAGAAACCTTTCCCAAAGCATAAATGGTTACCCTTAAACCTACATACGGAATCTATCAATGTGGCAACAGTTTGAAACCAGAGGTGGCACATAAGCAACTTTCCTCAGGAGTTTCTACCTGAAGAGCTTTGTGCTCCCGTTCTTACACGTGTAGCGAACGAGCTGAATGTGGGTGGTTTCCAGCATCACTGTCAGAAGGAAGAACCTGAAGTTCTGCCCTGTGCAGTCCGGCTGGAACGCGCTGTCTGCAGAAGCCGTGCCACGCCAGGGGAGACCTGTGTGACCAGAGCCAACCCATGAACCACCTCCTGCCATCACCGACACGTCTGTTAAAGAACACAGAGGAACGGGCCGGTGCCCGGCTTTCTGCCGTGGAAGAATTGGTTTGGGTAACGTGGCCACGTCTCCTGGCAGGAGAGGGCTCAAAGTTTATTTTAGCAGCAAGTGGAACACCTCCCACTTAGAAAGTTAACATTCCTGCGGCAGGTTGGGAAGAGTTTACAATAGGCTTTGATGACTTTGCTCAACCACATTTCCTCTTCCAGGATTTGTTGGGAAGGGGGGAAGGGGGAAATGGAAAAGGTCCCAAACCCTTTACTATCTCTTCTGAGCTTGTTGTCTTTTGTAAGCCACAAAGAACAGATTTTCTTTTGTAAATCCTTAGTAATTAAACGAGTACTTCGCTGGCTATATTCTTCAATGGTCTTGTTTCCTAGGTTTTGCCTTTGACAGTCATATTTTGCAAAGGCTGCTAAGATGACTGGGCACCTTACCCTACTTAACACTAAACCAATTGATGCCCGTGCACACTGCATGAAGGAGGAAAAGTTTCATTAATGGCACTTCATTAAAGAACTGTGCTGGAAAGCCCTAAATGTGACCGAACCAACCGAAATCCAGAGCGAGCTGTCTATTAGGAAAGCAACAAAGACAGTTTCGGAAACTGAACTCTGGCTCCACTGCAGCGGATTAGGAAGAGTGATGGGATTAGTGTTTAATGACTTGGGGCAAGAGACAAAGGGAATTTCGACAAAGAGGCTTAGATATGGAAGAATTAACACTCTCTATCCCAGCCATGCCTCTGATGACTTCCAGCATTCTTTCCTGGCTCTGCTGAAGTCTGGGGAGCGGGGGCGGGGGGACGAGGGGGGAACAAAACAAAAAAAGACTAGCGGGGCTTTAATACCTCCTTAGCCTTTTCTTATCACAGTTCTTTCTCTTTTTAAAGAAAGAAAAGATCTTTTAATTTTTCTTAATCAATGCAATAAGCAAAACTGCTAAGGGCTCATGCTCCAGCGCACTGCAGAGGATGGCATTCCGAGCCACGTATTTGTGAGCGGTACTTGCTGCCACTACAGACCTCTCTCCTTATATACATATATATATATATGTTTATACATATATATATTTATATCTTTTTATATATTTATACAGATAAAGCATGTACTTTCAAAATGACTTAACCAAGGAGTGGAATTTGCTCACAGCTGCACAGACTTGAGAAATCCTCCCTGACTTGGGGCTGTGGTACCTGATGGGGAGCAGGGTGAGCAGGTGGGCATTTGCTCAGAGTTACCCACAGGCTTTCCCCGAGCGACACGGTTCAGGGCAGGACGTATGAACCATCGGGAGAGCCCGTGAGCCTGACTTTGCTTGCAGAAGGTGTAACTCCATTGGAGTAACTCATGATTTATGTCAGCTTTGGGGACAGAAAAAAGGAAGACTAAGCAGTAATTATTTAGCAGAGAAAACCTCTTGAAGCCAAAACCAATTAATGAAATAATTTTTTAAAAAGCCCCGTAAGGAAGCTGGTACCCCTCAACTACGATACAGAGAGGTAAAAATATTTGAGCCCTAAGCAGCACTCCAGCCTCTGGCCCGGACACACTGCTTAAATAAATACACGGAAAGCACCAAACAGCCGTGGGGAATGAGCTTTGGGGGACCTCTCCCGAGAAGTGCTGTGCACCCACTCGGCTCCAAGAGCCTTCACAGCCTGCTGAGCCAAGGGGAGCATCCGCACATCCCCAAACCAGGGCCTTTTATAGCTGCCAGTCCACGTTCCACAGCGGTCGGGGCACCATCCTGCAACCGTGCAATGTTTTCCTGCACTGTAAACCAACTCAACATGTCGTTACATTTTTATTTTATTTTTTTTAACGCAATCCAAAGTGCTCGCAGAAAAGCTAGGTATTCATTTCACATGTTAGCCAATATGAAATGCTCCCAGAGCAGCTTTAGACTCCCAAGTATTATTTAACCAGTGTGGTTTAGTAGGACAATGGCAGCCCCCTGCCGTAATCCATTCAGGGGCAATACCATCAGTCAGTGTGAAATTAAATACATTACAGGGTAAGAGCTTAATGCGTTTTATAGGCAGTTGTTCATCCACATCAAACTTTAGCTTTTAAAATCCTAACATTTGATCCCACAACAGGAACCATGCCTCGAGAATGAGATTGGCACATTTGCGCTGCCAGCAGGGCAGAAAAAACAGAGCGCAGCCTTTAGTGGGAAACGCAATTGCCTGAGAGGGAAAGATGCTCGCATCAGGAGCGCTCTGCAAGGCAGGCTGGAGAGGTGGTAAATGCAAACCCAGGGCTGGCTAGCTGCGTGTTACTAGAATCAGTGTTTCCTACTGTGGTGCATGTGGGTTTCACCGATATACATATTATAACAGCAACGATAATAATAATAATAATTGGGTTGTGGGTTTTTTTTTTTTTAATTTCTCCATACAAACTCTGGTTCTGCAAATTGTTACACATGCAATCTTTACATCCCACGGAGTCTGATGGGACTTTTTGCTTGAGTAAGTGATATTCGCTTATCGGAGTCCGCAGGCTCATGCCTTTACTAGCCAAGTGCCCTTCCTCATCCTGCACGGGGCTTGTGCCCATCTGTGCCCTGAAACCCAAATGCTCTGGCTTCCCTGCACCACGGAAACAGCCTCAGCTGTGACAATAGTGTTTGAAAGAGATGCATGGAAAGCACCAAGCAGAGGAGCTTGTTAAATTCTGCTCTTGGTTACACTTGCTTAATGCAGGAGTAAATTCTATTTGCTTCAGCTGAGTTACTCTGGATATAAGCAGGTGTAAGTGAGATCAGAACTTGGTCCTTAGAGAGCCCTCTCCTCCTGTGATGCTGCTTCTCAAAATGAAGCACTGATAAGCCCTCCTGGCAAAAAAAAAAAAAAAATAAAAAATTATAATATCTTCAAAGCTATCTGTTGCCCAAGATGCCTTCTAACTGTTGAAAGAACATCAAACATTTAAAAATGCATAATCTGCTCTCAGCACTGGCACACAGTACCAGGAATATTCGTCAGCCTTATGTTTTTGGATCATACGTCACAGAGGATTATCTGGCACTCCATGATCGTTGGCTGCTTCCTCCCGTTGCGGCTACAAAACTCATTCTCAGGATGCTGCAAGCACCACGAAGTGGACCCTGCTGTCACAGTAAGGGTATTGTACCTCCCCAGCCTATGAGCAAAACTACGCCTTATATCCTGATAATGCCTTCCCCCTTTGAACAGAAAGAGCCAAAAGCAACTTTGATGAGTTTTCTTTAGCGATGAACATTTGGATAACTCTTTAAAATATGCCAGGGCTCCAGATGCTATTTATCCAGTGGTGTGAGTTGAGAGCTGTAAGCCCCACACCTAAAGGAAGGCTTTATTGCCTGGGGTGAGTGGGTGGGAAACTCTTTAGGCTCAAACGGGGTCAGTGAAGCTACAGGCGAGCGCTGCAGCTGACTCCAAACACAATGGGGGAAGGGCACAAAAAAAAAAGAAGGATGCAGGGAAATCAAAGGAAGAATTGAATTTATTCGCAGGCTTGTGTTGTCTAGCTAAATGGGGACGAGAAAGGGGAGTCCATCATCCTCTTTTGCAAAACATTTCAGCTAGCCAGAAATAATGTAATCCACAAAAGAAGTCCTTTTTAATTTTACTCTCTCCTCCCGATGCCAAGATTAGTCCTTTAAAAAATAGTCCTTTAACAGATACTGCTTTGGTCTCTACCTTCTTTCCTTTCAACTGTGCTTTATGTGCTTTTCTGGGACAAGTGGGAATCATATTGAAGTGACAAGAGGAGGAAAACTCCTCTGCCACGTAGCTGCCCACCTCATGCACCACTCCTCCTTTCCTCCCATTCTTTCCTGCCCCTCACTTTGCCCACCCGAGAAGCCACCTAAGGCTTCCACACGCTGGAGCTCTGGAGGCATGGGAAACTCATATATCCCATTTATTCTTCCAGAAGACATCCTGCTTTTCTGATGCTCACCTGCAGCTCCCGCACATGCATCCCTGTCAATGCATCGGTCAGCCCAGACTCAACAGTTTTAAATCTTCCTTCCTTCCCATCTCTTTTCCTACACTGGGAGACTGGAAGGTTAAGCCTGCCCCTAAATGCCACCGGTTCCCCTTGCTTACATCCCCTCCTAACCGTGTGTTCTCAAAGATGACATCACGCAATGTGACAGCATCGCAGCCCTTCATCCAGCAGCTTGTGAAAAGCTCTCTGAAAGATGGTTGTGGACCAAGGAAAGCATGGGAAGCACAGAAAGCACTACTGAAAGGGAAGCCAAGCATCCTAACCCTGGGAATTACCCACGCTCCACGGCCAGGGGCCACTTACACCGCTGCCAAGAAGAGCCAAAGGGAATGGCTGCTCCTTGGATGGCTCACAGTCAAAAAAATCCAGTTGTTCTTTTGGGTCCTCAGCTCAACTGCAGACCAGGGTGACCCAGAGGCACCATATGGGCACCCCCGGTCACCACATGAGCGCACCGCAGCAGATTGGGCTCCACCAGCAGCTTCTGAGCCAGCCCAGCCCCAGCTGAGACAAAGGTTTCACAGGAGGCTCAGAGCCAGCCCCGTGGCCAGCCCTACGTTACTGCATGGCAGGGAGGAAGCCACGTCCTCACCCAGTACATCTATTTTTCAGGATGGAGGAATAAACTCGTACATTTTCTTTCCTTAAACTATATTTTATCCATCAAATTTATCAGCCACCAAAACTCGGCTCCTAACAGGCTGGACCAGCAGCTGGCCACTGGTCATTAGCAGCACCAGAGGCTCGGAGGCATTAGCTGTCAAGGCCCTGCAAACACAGCTTGTTTGCTTTTTTTCAGTGAAATGTGTTAATTAAAAAAAAAAAAAAAAAAGAGAGAGAGAAAGAACAACTGACATATTCTAAGGCAAACACTTGACTATTTTTTCTTTTTCTTCCCAAGAAGGAAAAAAGCTTCCCCAAACTTAATAACAAAAATTGCAGACATGGAACACATCTATTGGGAAAAAAACCTTCACCAAAGATGAATGGGCAGTTTTATCTCCTGCTCTACCACGCTTTGCTCTCTACAATCTGACCAGCCCGATCATCCGCCACCATTTCCAATGGGAGGGAAACCCCCCAGTGCAGTCAGAGCTGTGCTCGTCTCAGCTGCAGGCTGGAGCACCGAGGAATTCCTGGGAGGACGGAGGTGGCCTCAGGCTCTCACACCAGTTCTGGCTCCCATGGCCACCCCCTACCCCACACTTGCCATCCCACACTTAACCTTGCCCCCTCCGTATTTCTGGGTGGGTCCTGAAAACACACACATACTTCTCTGCCACTCCTTGTCTCGGCTGAAACCCACTCCTGCCTGCCATTACCTCACCCGACACGCAGGTGCACCTCGGGGCTTTTCGGGAAAACCCATATTTCTCACCAGACCAGGTGCCTGTGCCTGCAGAAGGGTCAGTGGAAACGCTCCGCAGTGATGTGGGTTTTCCAGCCCCGGCACCACCAGCTTGCTTTCTTCACTCGCTCTCCGTGTTTTTGCTAGCCGATACCCTGACAGCATCTTTGCAATGAATAGGACTATTCAGAGCCCCACAGAACTGCTCTCCAGGCACCAGAGGGCAATTCCTCTCCCAGTCCCGAGCCACTTAGCCCGGCCCGTGTCGCAAAGGAATGCCACGGCCAGGCTGTACCCCCAGGCACCTAACGGCGAGGTTGCGCTCAAAGTGGCTTTCACCTGCAGACCCGTGAGGGTCCTCTGGAGCGGGAGGGGAGCTTGGAGACCCCCACCCTGGCCGTGCTGCTCACTCCCCCAGCTTTCATCACAAACCCTGAGATATACAATATTTTCATCAGAATTTCAGGCTTGACTTCATCCCACCCCTCATCCCCAGTGTGTTTCAATCCCTTTTGGTTTGGGATGCAAGCCTCAAAACACAACCCCGAGAGTTAGAAATGGGAAGGCAAATACAACAAACCCAACGTTTTTTATCATGCTGACGCTGGGGACGGTGGCTCCTGATTTTAGACCTTGACTCATACCTTACATACACTTTACCCTGGGACTGTGTCAGCAGCAATAGGTTTCTGCTTGACTTGGTGTAGAGGAGACCAGACTCACATCTGTTAAGTAAAGAAAATACAAAATTATTCTGGCTTTCCGCTGGTGAAATCGAGAAGGTGATGTAGCCCTGAATTAAGCCTGGCAAAAATCCCCTAAGCTTGGTTAAGTTTTCTCTATAATTTTCATCCTCATTGAGAACAGAGGAGGTGACATGACCCCTTCTCTATGTGCTTCTCCTCCTCCAAAAAAAAAAAAAAAGGTAAAGAAAAAAATCCTTTGCGGTTTGTCCATCGACAAGAAATAATAGAAAGGTAACCTGCCTTCAAGATGTTTCTGGCCAATTTTTGTTATCTCCTTAAACTGGATATACCAGCTATGGGGCTCAACTCTTTGCTATCATCCAGACAATCTCAAACCTCTGAAATTTTGCTTATTGCCAGATAACGCAGTTTCTTCCCTTCTTCACTTCTCTCCCTCCAAAGAATTACCTGATTTCACCAAACTGAAACAGAGTTCATGACCTGTCTTCATAACTATCCTGTCTGGATGTTTTCTCTACACGAGACTGCTTCCAGGAAATGGATAGCACACAGGCTAGCCAACATATTAGACTAGTCAAATAAATAGATGCCTTAAAATACAGATTTTTATTCTTTTTGTCTATAAGAATCATAAAAATAGACTTCTGTAAAAAAAGAAAAGCTGAAATGAACGATATTGTTGGCCAGCTCTCCCATTACCTCTCCAAACACAGCATTTTAGATGTGTCAATACCTCCAGCTTTCCTGCAGTCCCCACAGGAGGAATATTGCCTGCCAGGGCTGCCAGCCAGCCCCAAGGACAAATACATGATGCCGACGCCTCCCAACAAGAATCAGGCACTGGCTGTGCCTTGTGCAGCCCCTAGGAAGTTTTATGCTGTCAGAGGTTCGACTCAGCTGTGCTCAAACATCTCCTTCTCCTCTCTCCCTCCGTGTTTCCCTCGGTTATTTCAGCCGATCGATGCCCAAACCCCTGGCAGCTGGTAAGTCCCGCTCTTCCCAGGAATGCTGATCTGCAGAGAGCGAAGCGGCATCTGGCTGGACACGTTTGGGGATGCCTTGAGGTGCTCTTTGAAACAATAGGTCACCAAATGCTGGTGCTCTTGTGGTTCAGGGCGTTACTCTCCGTTACTGTATGTGTCTTGCCCCACCATAAAATACCTGCTGGCAAGAGTGAGCACCTACACCTGCGCGGAAGGCAGACTGATAGGTGATGTGGAAGGGTTGGGGTTTTTCCTCCCCCCCATTTTATGAATTGTTTTCTTTTATCCATTTTTCATATGTTTCCCCGTGCCAGTGCACAAAGACAAATATTCATTGTAATATTTATGAAAGCAGCCTGATAGTTACTATGGTTTCAAAGAAAACAGGAAAAATGGATACCAAACTGGATGCGCTTTACGTTAGGCGGCTATAGGTACAGCACATGTTATAAATTCTGTTCAAACTGACTCACTTCTTTCGATGAGGTAAGTGTTGACATTAGACAATTTGGTGGGGAGCATTTATTTCTGCATTTATTAAAATGTCAGTAACAGCAGGAGTAACACCTCCTAAAAGGCTTGCAGGTGCTTGTCTTCAAAAATCCAACATTTGAAGAGGATAAAAAGGCACAAACTCCATATAAAATGATTCACTGGTGGCTAGAAGAGAATAGATATGTTTGGGTGTTTAATTATTGCATGTGATGCATAATGCGCCTGATGCTCAAATCCAGGGGACTGCCCAAACTGCTCAGTTTCAGCACGTTCAAAATGCTCTGCAGAACCCAAGCGGAAAAGAAGGATTTGTGCAGATTTCAACATGTTGCCAGAACAACACAATTTATTCAAGGGCCACGCTTTAGACATACCCAAATGCAGGTGAGAGCTACTTCCACAATGTAAAGTACACATGAAAAGGAAGGGGATGAAAAATATATCAGTAAAATGCATTTGATATGTAAAAATAGCTCTGCAGAGGTCAGGGCGCTAAAGTAGGGGAGGCAATGCCTAATGACTACAGGCGAGACATCGGGCTGGTAGGATAGCACAGAGATTTTTTTTGTTCTCTCTCCCTAAAAACCTTTCAGGAGGCTCCTCGCATCCCCCTTCGCTCGGCTCTCCAAGGAAATGGGTAAGGCCAGAATAAGACGTCGGCTTGTTCACATCACAGGGAAATATAAACTGAGGTCAAGAAAACCACAACATCTGGAATGTGAGAAAAGGATTTACTGTTAAGGGCTTAATGAACTCTGAAAATAAAGTTCTCAACTTCGCTAATTTGTTTGGGCTTCAAAGGGGAATAAAATGCAAAGCTGGAAGAAGGTTTTATGGCTCTCCTGAATCAGAACTACATCCGAGCTAAAATTAGCAAAGCCTAACGACAGTAGGGCGAGCGTCACTATTATTTAGCCCAAGTTAGGAGAAAACGCTGAATTGTAACTGCTGGTGATTTATGTGCAAATTGTTGTGGGAAAAGAGGAATGACAGATTCTTTGGCTTTGCAGCTCAGGGACAGACAGCGTCCCTGAGCTGATGGGGCTGGGGCTGGGTGAGGATGTGCAGGTTCTGGCAGGTGATAAGGAGCTGCCTGATGCTGTTCACCCAGGGCCAGATGGGTGAGAGGATGCACCTGTCCCATCCTTTTAGCCTGAATTAGGAGTATGCCTGACTACAGCACCGTGGTTCCAACCATGACCTGTTTCCATGGTGTGCAAAGCGGAGAGCTGTTCAGATGAAACAAAAGCTGGAAGATGCATTTTAGATCCCATTTAATGCACTCCAGGCACTGCACCAGGCACTCGGGCCGTGGGAACCAGATGAAAGCTAATCCAGGGGAAACCCTTCCACAGCGCATGCATAGGGAAGGCGTCAGGTCCTCAGCATTGACTGTTTCGCTCTACACATCCACTCCGACTCTGCTGCCCTCGGTGCTAAGGCGAGCCACAGCAAAGCTTAGCCATTTGGGAAGGTGACTGCATAGATTTCTTAGGCTATTTCTGTGCCACACCTCATACCTGCAGGCATTGGTTCCTTCCTTCATTCCTCTCAAAGAGCAGTGTTTAGCCCCCCACGAAGCCAGGGAGAAGAAGCTGGATGAGCACACAGGTACAGATGGTTCCCGGGGCAGCTTTACTGCAGCGATGTGCCCAACACACAAGAAATAAAAAAAATCTGTTTGAGATTTTACAGCTCGCTGTAAACGGTCAACGAGGAGAGCAAACACTCCTCTCGCAAAGATGCCGGAGACCTGATCCCAAGTCTCCTCTCAATGCAAATCAGACCCAATTCCACTTACTCCAGGGAGTTTTGATTGTGTGAAGGGACTGGAAATGAGAGGAGCATGAGGTCCCCAGGATTGGGATGTAATTAGGATTGCCAC
Source organism: Falco biarmicus (assembly GCF_023638135.1). Taxonomy (NCBI): domain Eukaryota; kingdom Metazoa; phylum Chordata; class Aves; order Falconiformes; family Falconidae; genus Falco; species Falco biarmicus. The sequence continues at coordinate 88,291,858 of NC_079293.1, forward strand.
CCGATTCCCTGCTTTCAGCGAGGGGCCATCCGTTGCCTGGTAATTGAAACTGTGATGATTTCAGCAGTCCAGGCCAGGAGGTTAGTGGAAGGAGAGCACATGGACCGGCAACTGGGTGACTTCCCCGACACAATACTTTGACAAGATTTTGGTAGCATGTCTGACCCTCTTTTACCCTCCGCCATCAATACAGCTGAGGTTCATTCACCATGCAGAGCTGCAGGCTGCAAATTGTCGTCCTTGGATGTAAAAAGGGGAGTCGATACTTCTCATCCTGCTCCTACCTGTAAGACCCTGCTCTTCCTATGAGCAGCAAGTGCCTTTGGGGGCTTGGGCTACTTGTGATCAAGCTGTGGGAGACCAGCCTGAGCAAGCAGAGAAGCCGCGGCTGCTCTCCACAGGGGGGTGAGCCTTGGAGTTTTGGCACCAGAATCACAGCTCTGCACAGTGGGGCTGGCAACAGTGGGAGGATAACAGTGTCTGGAGCGGTTTTCTGCAGAAAAGAGGCAGTTTCTCTCTGGCACGTACACATCTTCGCATCGCCGATGTCAGCTGGCATGCCGCTGGCTCAGCCATTAGAGCTATATATTTATATAGATGTGTTTTCCCCCCGTGTACATGTGCTCAGCTTATGGAGACGCTGTGGGACAGAGAGCTCTGTTCTGCCCCCCAACAAATCCCAGCAGGTATCAGCCTCATGAGACTGCACCAGAGGACATGGATTTCCCCACCACCCTCAGTTTGCTTCTGTCCTTCAAGTGCAACACACTAAACAACAGCCACTTCCAAAACCCCAACACAGCATTTTAGTCCTTTTCTACACAAGGAAAACAAACATTTCCCTGTACACCCATTGTGTTTTGGGCTTCCTGGCTGCACAGAAAATAAACAACAAGTGCACTAATAAATAAATAAATTATTACAGCTTGGTGGTGCACACCAGCAGTATCGGTTTGGGGTGCAGGTGTCCACACTATCACTTCACACCATAGATGGCAGTAAATGCCCTTCATCTCCACGGTCCTGCTTGAGAAGTACAAGCTCATCGGTACCTTTATTTTCTATTTTCTGAATCACAAACTCAGCTACACAGCACCCTCTCTGCAAGGATCTCGAAGGACATCACCAATATCAACGACTTCAGGCTCTGGGCACCCTCAGGCAAGAGTGTTATTTCTACTTTTTCCAGGAAAAAACACCTCACGTGCCCAGGACAGACACCAGAAACCTACAGAAAGGCTGAGAAAAGAACTTGAACCTCCAGGCAGCAAAATCAGTCATGGCTAGCATCCTGGTAGCTGGGCTGGTGCAAAACAAGCCTTCACGCCATGAGCCCAGCCAGCCAGCAGACAGCCGACCCGTCCGTGGGGTGCTCATGCCACCAGAGCCACAAAACCATCATGTGTGAACAGCCCGTTTCCATGAGTGACCGTGCTGAGCAACAGTTTCACCTTAAAGAGAAACAGGGGCTGTGGGTTTCATTTCTTTCTTTCCTGGAGGCTTCCCCAGTGGAAGGGACCCAGGGAAGTGCTGCCAGTGACACCGCTGCGGCTGGTAGGTGGCACGTGGGATGGGGACCGTGGGGGCAGACAGGCAAGGACCAGGCAGCCCTGACTATAACGAGAAGCATCAAAGGCGAATTTCCCTCAGAGCAATCCAGGGGCTTCCTATAACGCTAGGAATACAGGCAGGCCTCCTCCCTTTCTACAATTATTAATTGTAAAATAACGATTTCCCTGAGAAAGAACTTTTAATTCTTCAAGTTACCAGTATACCCACATCTGTTTGCAGTAAATATTTCAAAGTGACTTTGGGGAGGAAGGAAAAAACCCACCACCCAACCTTACATGAGTTTAATACAACTATTTCCCAGCATATGCTCATAAAACGTTATTTGGGAAAGATTAATTGAAGCACTGATGAAAATGCAGTATTTGTTTGTGATGCCAAGAAGGTTACTCGGAGCACTACAACTTGAAGCGATTCCCTTTTGTTCCTGCGCCGACAGGGCACTTGGCTGAACAGGAGTGGGTCCCCACCCTCCCCACGCAGAAAAAAATGGCAAAAATTGACCATTAGCTGGGGATTAGCTCATACATTAAATAATGTTATAAAATATTTTTATGGCGCTGCTTCTAGTGGTTTTAAAGATCGCTATTCAGGACATCTAAAGCTCAGGGTAAAAGATATATATGCATGGTGGGGTTTTTTCCTTTTTTTTTTTTTTAACAGGAGCGTTATCTTAAAATTCTGAAGATTACAACTGACTGCAAAAAGGTGAAGCATCGACATTTACAGTGAAATCATTCTTCTGTACTAAATACACACTATCATAAGCATAACCACCTCATAATAATTACCTAATCCTTATTATTTTGCTTTTAGAATATTTATTTAGGCTTGGGTTACTAACATTTCAAATAATACAGGGCCTGCTGTCATGGCTCTTTATCCAAATGACTCGTAGTCTCTTGTAAACAGTTCTGTGATCTGATTTCCATTGGGACAGGAGTTGTAAAAGGCCAGGGATTTGCAATGGATTTACACGTATACTGTTTCAGTTAAGTTACCCAGGCTGACTTAACAGCCCTTTTCCTCAGAGTCTTAAATACATTCGCCACCCAGCCTCTTTATGCCACGTTCAAGGAAAGGGGCGATGTGACCCTGAAGGGTGCTTGAACTTCACTGGAAACCCCAATTTACACCCTTGCAGTCAGCAGTGGGATTTTATTTACTTGTTTGTCTGTTTTTAAACGAGCTTTGCGGAGTTGCTAGAAAACCAATTCCTGCTAACATGCGCACGGGTGAGACACCGGTTTCTTTGAGCTTTGAAAAGGTCATTCAGGCCCCAGAAAACAACAGAGAACAACACCCGCAACTCAATTGTATCGTGGATATTAGCCTAGCCCTCTGAAGTCCAAGTTTTTGTTCTCAGGAAAAATATATCAGATTACTGACCCACGATAATAGATCTTTTTTAAAAGCAAAGGTCCTCCAGACTAAATATCAACCAAGCGACCAAAGATTAATACCCTCTGATGGCTTGCTACCTTCTCAGTTAAGTTCAAATAGTTTGACTTGTAGAGATTGTGCAGAAATGTACTGATAGGAGCGGTAAACGAAATCCGTGTTTAATTCTCAGCTCTGAATGACTGGTCTGATTGTCTCGTTCGCTTGGCAAACAATTTCTTTTCTAAATGTTATTGCAGCCACCGATATAATTTCTCTAATGCTGCAGAGAGAATCAGATTAAAATAAGATACAGAAGCAGCACTTACCTTGGGCTGATTAATATGCTTAAGCTGTTACCGTGCCACCATGCTTAAAAGCATAAAGATATGCTTTTCTACACTAGTCTATATATATTGATACCTCCCGTGTGCCAGGAAAACCTCTTTGATTAGTCGCACTAAACCACTGCTTAAGTGGTATGAATTTCTCAGGCCTGCACTTTCCATAATCAAGTAATAAATTCCGGGACTAATCATCAGCTGTGCTGTCTCTCCTAAGTGATGTGCAAGGAGATTCATCAAGAGTTTCTTTAACCACAGGAAAACTAAAACGCCTTAAGTAATTAAAAATGCACCCTACAACTCGGAGCAAAATTCATTTCAGAGGCCATAAATGTAGACTTGAAAGCCGTACATGGCTTCACGTGGGCATGGGACTGTGTGTTTTGGGAGGGAGTTTGGTCTGAGCATCAACTCCTGCCCAGTCCTAGCTGGATCAGCCGGTGAGAAGCAACCCGCTCAGCAGGGAAAACCAAAGTGCCACGGACATAAAGGTAAGTTGAGGTTTTCTTCTTTGTCTTTCAGAGACTGCCAGCAACTGCCCAAGGAGGTGTGTACATGGTGATCTGCAACCACGAAGCTTTCCTCTACCTGTGTGCCATCTCTTGGAGCTCCCACAGTCAGCTTTGAGCAAGGGGGACATCCCAGCCGTGCTTTTGAACTGGAATATATGAATTCTACGGTTGTATGGTACCCTAAGACCTACAGAGTACTCTTCAGCACTCCACCGCCCTCAATGACAACATTCTTTAAAACTGTGCATGAAATTTAATCTGATTCTTTTGTACTTGTGTTACCATACGCTTGGCTTCAATGTTGCGTTCTTAAGCCAAAATGCAAAGTTAATCTATCATAATGCCCCTCCAGGTGAGATTTATTATAGATCACTTTCTAAAACCCGTGTGTTCTATGTGCATGTGCATACCATATTCATCTTATTATTATCCAGTTGAAAAATTCCCAGTGTGTGCAACGCCTCAGATATAATAGCAGGCATGCCAACAGAATATGACACTTATGCTAATCTGCACCCCGCTGTGGAAAAACATACACAAGGATTCCATTACCACATTCATTAGGCTGCAGTGCACTTCATCTTGAATAGGGATTATGAACTATAATAGAGTGAAAACAGTTGATTGAATCCACTTAGCCAAATCTCTATGACATTAGCCAAATATTTCAGCGTGAGGAAGAGGAGGAGTTGAACCTTCTCCTCCTGGTGGGATGTGCTGCCCTCACCCCGTCTCTCCCTGGTGCTTCAGTTTGGATGGGGAGAGTTTTGAGAAAGCCAAGGTCACGATGACACTTTGTGCCGAGGCGCTGTTCTAAATATTCAAAGTGCTGCCCAAGAATTAGTCAAGAGCAACGTGACACGGATGCTATCAGGACCGATGGGCACTTCCCAGACACATGCTCTATTTCTTGTTTTGCACAGGTTCTTCAAAGCACCTTAGCAAATTCTTCATGCACCTGCTATACGCCTTTTTGGCACCAACGGAGAAGATTGCCAAGCTGACCGTACGTGCAGCAAAACCTCCCGGTGACGACAGTACGCTGCTTAAATGGTAATCACATTCAGATGAAGAAAAGATGTTGTCCAGCTCTGTGTTCAAGTTTCCCAAGCATGCTTTGAGTGTATATTCAATTTTTGGTTCTACACAGTACAGTTGCCGCCTGACAGCCTGCCTTTCTTGGCAGAAAATTCAACTCCAACTATTTAAAATATTGTCAGAAATAATAAAGGCTGCAATACAAGTTACCACTCAAGAAAAGTTTTGGAATTTAGTTGTGCCCAGGAAAAAAAAAAAAAAAAGAGAAAAAAAGAAGGAATGAAGCCTTCCCCATGTACAAGAGTCAAAAGATGATAATAAAAACCTCCTGTGCTTAGTATTTCATCATTTCTGGGACCCTCTTGTTTATATATGTCCTTTTAATGTAGCAACTAAACAGGAGGTTCCTGTTAGCAGCAGCACAAGGCAACCAAGAGGAGAATCATTGAAACTCGCGACAGAAACTGCTGCACTCTCTTCTTCCAGTTAAAAAGCTAAAGAAAAGGAAAAGAATTGAAAAACATGGCAAGTGTCATCAAGCAACCAAAATACTCAGCATGCCTAAACTCTGCTCTCCTCCCGTGCATCCGACCCGCACTGCACGGTACTTACACGGGGGCACGGGCTGCGCTCAGTTATCCCGGGTGGCTCCCACGCCTGCTGCTCTGCCAGCTCTTTTCCCACCCGAGTTTTGGCAAAGCTGAAGGCGGCTCCAGCTGGGATGGACGAATCCAGCATCAGCTAATGCCAGCCTGGGGAGGGGACGTCCCCCCACAGCCTGCCAACCTCACCGGGCAAAGCCAGAGTGGGTCAGCGAGGATGACTCCTGAGCTCTGCCCTCCCAAAAATGCAGGGATGGGGAACTGGGGAAAGAAGGGCGCTTGCAGGTGCTCCTCTCCGCACCTTCCCCTGACGGAGGGTGGTGAAGAAGCCAAGGAAGAATACAGATAAAATCCTGAGTACAAAAACAAGAGGTGGAAGGAGTTGATGGGAAGGTTCAGGCAAAAGCACGATTTGGTGGCAGAATCCATGTGAAGAGGTGGCAGAGATTAGATGGGACTTGGCAGCAGGAGAGCTGGGAGGCACCAAACTGGCAGCAGTGTAGGATGAAATATTGAACCAACTTGGAGCTGCAAAAAGCAGCTTATACAACAGCAAGACATCCAGCATTATGTTAATCAACATGTGTGGGAGACGAGGCAACGAATCACCACCCGGGTGTTTGGTACGGGCTGTGGGGGTCCGGGATCAGAACACGTATCGTGGGCAGGACGCACCGCCGATGCTATTGCACTTCTATTTTATTAAAAAGCTCTCCTGTGTGGAATTCCTGAGCCTGCAGAGTTAGCAACACTGCCAGTGGGAATGGCACCAGGGTCCAGGCGGCTTCATAAATCCCCTGTTGGATTCTGGCTTTGGCATTAACCTCTGCAGGTGAAATCTGTTTTGCCGGCACTACTTACCCGGTTTTCCAAAGTCCTGCCCCAAAACAAAGACCTGGGTTTCTGCACCCCCCAGTACTAACCTCAGGAAGATGCTGAGTGCTACCTGAAAGGGTGATTTCAGCGGAAGCCAGGGTAGGTCGGTATTTTATGGCGTCAGGTCTTTTGACTATAGGCCCAGTCTTCGCGGAGAAAGTTTTATTGCTAACTTCAAAGGGAACAGCTCTGCAGCCTGTATAAAATAGCCAGGAGAAGAACGAGCACTCCATAAACTCCTGAAGGAAACGCGACTCCCAGGAACAGCAAGAGGAAAATTGACATTTTACTAAATACATAAACCACTTAATTTACCAGAGAGAAGGACCACACTCTGGGGATGAAGTTTTTTTTCTTCTTCTTTTTTTCTTCAGTTGAGGTCCAGCTTCTCTTTTCCAACTTTGAAAGGTGAGTGGGAGCATCAAACAGGTTGAACGAGGCACTGTTTTCTTGCTACAGGAACATGGCCCTTTGCACCGCGATTGTAATACAATCCATCCTCTCTGGGACTGCAAATGCTACAGTGCAAAACTCTGTTTGAAAACCTCTTTTATCATTCATCGTCTCCAGACTGAAATCATTTTTGACAACCTCTGCAGAAAACAAGCAGCTTTCTGGCTACTGGCGAGCCGATTAAAGGGAGGAAACACATGTTCACTGTCAGACAGAGCCCCTGGAGAAAGCATTGACAACCTTTTAACCTCCTTTCCCAGTGAAAGTGCCCAAATGTTTCTCTGGAACAAAACACCAGCATTGTTTTAAGCATCTTTTCATTTAATGCACTATATTTTCCAAGATATGTTAAGACAGAGGAAATCCATTGTAACGTGGAAGTTTCACAATCTGTTCAATTCCCATGCAAATGGTCATATAAACAATTATTAAGGGGGAATATCTTTTTATGAACTAACATTTTCTTTTATTTTTTTTTCTTTTCCTTTCTTTACTTCTTTTTTTTTTTTTTCCTTCACTGTCTGACCACAGTTTAAATACCAACACATTGAAAAGTTCACTAACCTCTACAGTGATTTCTCAAAACAAGCCAAGAAGCCGCAGGAGTGAAATTTTCTGAGCAGTAGGAAGGCGGACTAGCAGACGTTATTAGCACTTTGAGCATTCAAATTTGGCCATGGAAACTTCTGTGAGTTACAAGATGCTGGGGCAGGAAGCACCGCACATTACTGATGTATTTGTTATCAAGGGAACTAGTTTCCACTGTATTTAATCATCAGCAATAGGGGAAAATACGTTTTCTTTTAAGAAGTAAAGCAAGAATTTTTTTTTTTATTATCATTGTTTCCTTCTTGCTTATTTTTTTTTAAAGAAAGTGCTTTCAGAGCAATGGGTCTGGCTTTCTTTGTAGTTATAAACGTCCACTCAGAGGTTGTTTAACATTTAACCTTGCTATTTTTACCTTAATATCAGCAGCTGGAATAGTTCTGTCTGTTTTGATAAAACGAGACTTTTTTCCATGTTGCATATTTGCTTTTACAGCTGAAAGGAACTGTTCCAGCTGAAGTAGGTAACTATAAAACTGCAGTGGTCTAAGCCGCCTGGGAGAGGAGTAGATTATTTGATTAAATGTTCCTGTAAGTAACTGCACAAGGCACTGTCCAATAATGCACAGTATTTGCAAATGAAAGATAAAAGGCAGTGAGCTCTGCAGGTACAAAGTCCCACGGGGATTTGCTGTTCCTTCTCCAAAGCCCTCGATCCTGCCGCGCTCAAGGGCTCTGCTACCATTTAACTTGTCTCGGTTTTTGCACAGATTACGACTTGGCTAATGATAGCTGTGGTGGGGGAAAAAATTTCAAAGCCGGAGCTTGGCTTCTCCAGCGTTGCTCCAAAAGGACTGACTCCCTTTGGGCTTTTTTAATTTCGTTTTTCTTTCTCCAAAAATAGCCCTGCTCCAATAACGGAGTTCAAAATGCAGCCGGCAATGTTTAGACGGCAGCTTCAGTCACTTTTTTAGGCACGGCAGCTGTTCACACACTGGTCGGGTCTTTGCACTGCCCTTCATCACACGAGGCGGTCTGCTCAGTTGGCTGGTCGGGATGAGGGGCAGGGAAGATGGTCCTCCCGAGGGCAGGGAAGATGGTCCTCCTGACGTTATTCCTCCCCAGTCCCCAGCTGGCTGAACCCACCTGAGGCAATGGGAGGAGCAGGGTGTGAACCCAGCTCCGCAGCCGTGTTTCGCACAAGGCTGGAAGTTGGTGGGGCTTGTGCTTCGGAGCCATTTAAATGCCTTCAGGAAAAGGCCACCCATGGAGGGAAGGTATGCTTCAGCGGAGCACCTTCAGTCTGGCGGGCAGGCAAACAATCACCGCTTTCTTCTGACCCGCTCCTGTCCTATCCCGGCAAACATTCCTACCTAACGCATCTCCCACAGTTACAGGAAGCAATCTCATTCTTATTTTAAGCGATGCAACTGCTTTAAAGGAGGGAAGTTCCCTAAGAACAGAGTTATTAAAGCAAAAGAAGCAATTCCTCAATGTTTCTCCTTTCCAGTAGATGCCTGTTGCACAACTTTGTCTGTCCTCCCCCATCCAAGAGTTTCCCAGCAGGACACGACCATTAGAAAAGTCGCATTTTTCACCTTCTTTTTGGGGCCCGCCCTCCCCTCCTTTGAACCAGAGAGTAAGAAAACCAGCTCCCATCCACAAACTTGTGAAATCCTTCAGAACAGAAACCAGGAGCATTTGCAAAAGTGCCAAGAAATAACTCTGAGCAAACTCGGTCAAAAATACAACACAACAATAAATAGTAATAGCTCTTAGCATTTTTAGCTGAAGATCGTGACATGCTTCCTGAACGAGCTAAATAACATGTCGCCAATTTTATAAGTGGGAAAGCAGGGACCTGACAGCTGAAGAATAGCCTGAAGACAGCCAGTTGGTGGCAGGGCTGGAAATGGATCCCAGACCCTCCTCGTTTCCATCCGATGCTCCACACCTTCCGCAACACACGCTGCTTGCACGCAACAGCTCGTGCAATGTCAGTGTGCAGGCAGCACGACTTCACCCAGGCTGAACTGTTTATCGTGGGCTGTGAAATGCCACAGATGAAGTTACCCTTGTAGTAAACTCTGCTAATTGTGTTCAGCCAAAATCACGTGCGTGGCTACAGATAAATGCAGAAAAACAAGAGTTTACCCACTGCTAATTTAGGCATATGTAGCTCACCCTTTCCTATGCGGAAAACTCCAAGCAGGTGAGTTTAGTATCTTTTTATTTACCCACTATTCAAAGCTTACTTTCTAGAAAACAGCCTTCTGTCTTGATTTGAAGAAGCAAAAAGCTACCTCTTGTATTGGCAGTTTGTTTGAGCAGTTATTTATCCCAGGAGTGCTTACATTTCCAGTTTACATTTGTGTCATTTCAGTTTCCTGATGCCCGTTTTGTTTTGCATTATTTATCCACCAAATTAAACAATTTTGTATTGCCTGGCACTTCCCTCCCAGGAGTTTCTTCACTCCAGGCCACCTCTCAATCTTCCTTTCTGCCAAGCAGCACAGAGGTGGTTCTTCATCTCTGTCACCTCCAGGGGTTTCCTACAGCTACTCAACGGACGTTCACGTCTGAACACCCTTCTCAGAACTGGAAACCTGAACAGCACTTCCCAGCACAAGTCTCAGCAATGCAAAGTATCCATCAGCGCACCTCCTGGCATGTCCTTCCATTTACGCACCCGAGGACGGTGGCAGCAATTGCTGCTACACCATCGCGCCGGGGCTTTGCTTGAGTGTTATAACCTCTGCATGTTTTCTGGAGTCTAAAAACTTGCCAAGGCAGCTCTGTTCCTTTGGCATGCAAATACATTTGCAAACATCTTTTAATTGGTGTAGGCTAGCAAGAGACTGAGCCTACTCTAAATGATTTCTCTTCCTCATCATTATTTACTGGTGTAAATATAGAAATAATTCATTGTTATTACCTCATCATTATTTACCAACATAAGTGTATAAATAATTCAGTGATATTCATATTATTATTATGTATAATACCATGAATTACAGGAATAAAAAAATATCGCAGTGGTTACCATTAAAAAGTCAACATTAATCAACATTTGCCTCAAAGTTCTGTAGGAGATAGCGTAGTCTGCTCTGCCCTCAGAATAGGAAATAAGTGTGGTACCTCAGATACCACAGTATGGTAACAGTTGGCAGATGTTGCTTCTAAAATGGTAACCACTGCAACTAGAAATTTAATTGGAAAATGCATTTGTTTAGAAAAATGGAAAGCCACAGTTATTTAGCACTCACCTAAACTATCAACCGCAGTGTCTTCAATCAAATCTGCCTGGGGAGATTGCTCAAAGAGCAACCAAATAGTTCTGAAAACTTTCCATAGAGCTGATTGAAATGCTTCGGTCAAAACCTTCTGTTTAGATGGCAAATGGCTTTTGGGGAGGGAAGAGACCAACATTTTTTTTTTCTTTTTAATGTTAGATTTTTTATTAGGAAAAAAAAAAAAAAGCAAGCCAGGAAGAAGTCCTGTTTCTCTTTACGTTAGTTTTGTGAAGACTAATCATTTTGCAAATAGGTGTCATGTCTTGCACCAAAGCATTTAGGCTGCTATTTTACTACCATGATTCCCCAACAGCAAAGGTAAAACATTTTCTCACCGTCCAGTATTTGAACAAACTCGCTCACCTTGTATGACAGATCAAGACCCCGTCCCACAAGGCTGCTTTCAATTCCAGTCTACCCCCTTGGTCATGGGAGGGGATGCTAAAGGGCTGTAATTCTTCGCTTTTCACTCCTATGTCTAGATTTTAAAGAAGTGTTCCCACCAGTTGGTGTGGTCAGACCAGTTTGTCTCTCCTGAAGCTATTGTGGAGCATTTTCCAAACTCCAGCTATGCCAGAGGCAACTTGTATTTGACAGAGATTCTGGTCACTCCTCACAAAATTGTTCGACGGTAAGTCCATCAATGTGGATCTTATTGCCATCACACCAGAAACTCTTCTTTAACACACACGCTCTTATATAAGCTCTTTACATAACACTTGGGAAGAACAGAGGACAAAATAGCCAAGCATCACAGTGACACTGGTAGTTAACGGACGACCAACCACTCAGCAAGCTCTCAATCTTTTCTCTCCTTCCAAGACCTATTTTGATTCAAAATTCAAACTCTTGTCAACAAGAAAAATCACCTTCTGAAATAACAGGTCATACCTGGCATGTATGAAGTCAGACAATTACAAGTTATGGTTCCCTAAAACTGGCAAGGTTCACCAAATCCCTCTAACTCGTTTGCCTGTCACTTTGTAGTAAGAACAGCGAAAGAAGAGTTTAAATCTGCACTACCCCAAGATGACTTTGATTTGAAAGGGAAAAGTTGTTAAAACTGTCAGCAGCACACTAGCTAGGGATGCGCAAACTGTAGATTTAAGTTCCTGTTAGGGGGGCAGGGGAGGAAAAAATAATAACTCAGTATCCATCATTTCTTACCGGAAAAAATCCAGAAAAACTCCCTATTAGATGCTGTCAATGGATAAAGGAGATGTTTCCACTAAGAGTGAAGACAACCAGTAAATGAAGAAACAATTGACAAAAGTAGTTTCACAAGATTTAGAAATGCCTAAGACTTTTTTCTACAAAGTTCTAGTACAAGAAGAAAAACTAGGAAAAAAACCCTGACATTAATAAAATATCCTATGCCCCAGGACAAAAAGGGGGCGATATCCCTCTGCTCAACTGTTCCTCCCCCACAGTTCATCCCTGTTTTTCTTACCAGGTACCACAGGCACAGCAATTCCCTTACAGCTCTCAGAGCTGACATGAAAATGATTCCCGCTATGACAAACCCTCTGTGGTCTGGGGGAACCAAGACCCAGAGAGACAGGGGAATGAGTAACCCTTCCACTTCACGAAGGCTTCCTCAATTACCAAACCTTTCATCAATATCCCATACGCACCCAGCCAAATGACACTTTTTCTTTTGAAACTACAGGTGCTGCAGCAGAAACCACTCAGTGCTTCCGCCGCTTGAAAATTTCTGTATGATCATGCAGTGGGGTATTGAAAACAATAATTCTTGCTTTCTTTGATGCACTTCATCAGGGAAGATGCAACGGTTCCGTATGGCACAGCAGTATTTATTAGATGCGCCACCTCTGTTTCCATAGGCAAATCCGACACTCACAGCTAGTTAGAGAGACAGCTTTGGTACAAACACCACAGCTCAGGGCAGGAATGACCTAACATAGCGAGGGTTTGATTCAAAACACAAGCAGTGACATTTATTTAACCAGGTTGGGATCAAGCCCTTTGAAAATGGCACACGCGCGTGCGTGTTTGTGTATATTTCATGCACTGTAACTCTCATGTTCATTTTTTTGAAATGCTGAACCCAAGTCAGGAAAGGAAAAGCCACCCTGCTGAGGTGGAGGTTCACGGTCTTCGTGGACATATCAAGCCACCTTGCAATTTTTCGTTGCATAGAAATGAATATAAGGGAGTGGTCCAATACCTAAACATGCAAGCTTCATTACTTTGGGGTTGTTTCTCACGGCCCATACGTACAGCCTACTTGTTCCTCCCTAACTTAAAACTTGTAGAGCAAGATACAGAATGTGCGTTATTCCCCAGGCTCTTAGGTACCAGTCAGTTCACCCACACCCCAGGAAAACAAGTTTTTTTAAATGCAAAGTTTCATACAAATATGCAGCCTAAAAGAAACCAAACGCTGCTTGTTCAATGAAACTGGCTATCAAAAGTCTCCGTAACGTTAACGATGGCAAGTATGTCATTTACTGTACTGCAGCTCGATGATACCGACATGTTTAGTAAAACAGGAAGGAAGCAAGAAAACGAAGCAAGAGGCATCTTAAAACTCAGAAGAACCTCTTAATGGCTTGTGAAAATTCAGTTGACACCTTGGCGTATTTACACAGATCCACTTTTCCTGCCTTTTACTATCTGCCCCCACTTGGGCATTCATCCAACGCGCCCCCCAACAGTGCCTAATTCACAAGCAGGCAAGGTCTTGGGTCCTGCTCCCATCTGCCTGGGCACAGGGAGCACCAAAAGGTACATGGGAAAACCTCTCCCCGAGGCTTCCTGGCTCATGCTGCAGGCACTGGAAATTCAGAGAGATGGGAGAAGCCCCAGCAACGAAACTACCAAATTTTTTGAGGTTCACTTCTCAGGTGAAAAAAAAACAAACCACAACAAAAAAACCCCAACCAAAGCCAAGACGCAGCTTCGTCATTAAGCCTAAGAGCACGTTCTGCCAAGTCCTGCCTCAAATTCAATATGTGCGGTAACTCATGGGTCATTAAAATGGAAAGGCTCCCTTTCGGCTTCAAGGGCAACTGGATCTGATTATACGTGCTGCTGGGCCTTGGCACAATGGGATGAGTGAAATATGGACTGTCAGCCCCGGGTCAGAATTCACTTTCTTGTAGCACAAGCCTTACCTGAAACGCAGAATTTCATGTGTTAATAACATACTTGCTACAGCTATCCTGTGGAATGCTTAATTAAAGTGATATTTTGCTTCAGTTGAATAATCTCTGACTGTTTTATTGTCATTTGACATTAAATTGCAATCTGCCATGCCACATACGTTTCTGCACACGTTGTCAATACGATCATAAAGGCGATGTTTTGACCAAGAACATAATACTTACTGAGTGCCTTGAGAAAACACTTGGATTTTTAAAGTTCTACTTTCTCTTTTTGTTGTTGTTGTTGTTAAACCTCAATTGCTTTGGTTTCTTTAAAGCTCTTTGCTGCCCAATAACTCCAAGTGCTAACAGAATTTAATATTCAGTTGTCATGCACGTCTCAGCTCTCACCGCAGTGCTCTGTGAACTGTGTTCAAACTCAGGGCAGCTTTTCCCTTGCATATATATCTATATATGTGCGTGTGTGTATATATGTATATATAAAATAGCTCTATCTGTCTCATGGCTCAGGTCCCCACGTGCCCGCGGGACATCAGAGGTGGCACTGTCCCTCTCTGCACCTTCTCCGCCCCTTCTGCGAGAGCTGGTGGGGGTGAACCTGGGACAGGGGCACCCACCAGCATCGCCCCCCCGCTCTCCTCTCGGGTCTCATGTATTGAATTGAGGCTCCTTCCTTCGGGCTACATGAATCATTTCTGCCATGAACTTGTGACCCTGGCTCTGTAACGCGGCACGTTGCTCTACCAGGACCATACGGCAGATAATGCACAGCTACTTTGGTCTGTACAAGACCTGACATTCGAAAAGCTGCTCTGAATTAACGCAAGACAGTGCATATCGCAGCGGAGTTCAATGTGTGCTGGGAATAAAACGCTTGGGTAGTATTTCCTAAATTCAGAGGAAAAAGCTAAATCCATGCCCTCTCCTATTTCACTCTGATTGAAGAGGTAAATAAAATAAAATAGGCTTACATGAAAATGTTGTCTCTATTAGTGCCATGTTATTTCTGCTTTACCAGCAAGCCGAAAAAAGTTGTTGTATATTTTCTTTGTATTTCCTGCCCTCGTCTTGGATATCTGGAATTGAGCTGGTGTGTTTTCTTTAACAAGAGGTTCAGAGTACTACATTCAGTTTAGGCTAAGCTCAATTTCAGCTGTATTTTTCCAAGTTTACTGATCTTAAATACAACATTGCATAAGAAGAGTTCCTGTAACAGGCTGAAAAAAATACTAATTTGGAGTTAGCAGGTTACTGTGGCCCAATCGCAAACTCAACCACAACAGCAAATGAGAACATCCCAAAGACCTACAGGAAAACAGCAGCAGCATCGCGGTCTGGTCTATCAGGTACCGTCAGGCCACCATGAGTTACTTTTAATGGCTTGTCTGATTAAATACTGAGCTATTGTCTTACAATTATGTGTATCAAGCGCAATAAATACTCGGGTTCAATCAGGGATGTGTCTCTTACTGCGATGGGTTTAATAAAGTTGCTGCGTTGCCACAAGTGACTAATAATGAATATAGTTGTTCTGTTGTTGTTTTGGTTTGGTTTGGTTTTTTTTCCACAATGGCAAAATAAGTATTCTCATAGAAGCGGCTGGCATGTGTAATTTGATGAGTTCACTTAAATAGTTTGACTCCGATCAAAAAAGCAAATTATACTCACTTGAACAGTTCGACTACGGATCAAAAAAGTAAATTATATAAGTGGATACTGCAAGGCAGAAACATGTGGACACAGCTGTAGTGTCATGTGTCACAGCTCCGCTCCGTGCCAGCTGGCACCGGCACAAAGGCAGGCCAAGCCAAACAATTCCTGTTATTCATAACAGCAAATGTGCATTCAAAACACACAGTGCAGGCTTTATAAAATAACTTGGTATTCAAATGGATCCACACTGTGGAATTGTTTTTAAATCACACATCGCTGTGCGCCAGGCCGATATGCCAAATTGTCCTAGCGGTCCAGAAGTTCTTGTCTTTACCCAAAGCAGTGTAAATGCAGGTCTTGGCCCGCATATCTATGGGCTATTTGTGCTCGGGGTTCGCAGCCTTCCTTGTGCGCTTGGTAAATAGATGCACACCCTCAGCGCATTAAATATTCAGCCTTTCAATTAACAAGGGTGCACAACATGCACATTTACGCCTATATTATAATCAGAACTTCCCTAGCATAGAAAATCGCATCATTAAGAAGTCTAGTTAGTGAGAAAGCAAGCAGTTAGGATAGTTTCGCAGACAAACTCCTTCTAGACTGCATTTATATTTAGAACTTATATATGAAATGCCAGAGGTATTCACTGTACTCCTCTATAAGGGGACCTCTTCCAAGTATGCAAATAGGCTCAGCGTATCTAACCTCAATGGGGACTTCATGAAATATGCCCCTACTGATGGAGGGAAAAAAATAAAAAAAAAAGGAAGGGGGAGTTCAATTGAGCTCTTTTCATTGCTGTCGAGACAACTCTTACTTGAAAAAATCTCCCCTGCCTCCCCCAGCCTCCTTCTCCTTCCCAGTGATCCAAATCAATATTTTTATTACAGCAGGATCCAGCCTCACTTCAGCATATCTGAAGTTCTGTCGTGCCCAGTGGATGAACGCTGGCCACAGAAGGTTACAGCTAAAGTCATGCAAAAACGGCAATTAATAAAATTAATAAAATTAATAAAACATAAAGCCCAGCTCCTCAGAAGGTGCATGTCAACATTGCCACTCTGAAGTCCCTGGCAACCTACTAACAGGTAACAATCTGGGAAGAACCTGAGTTTCAATATAGCCAAACTCAATATTGTGTCACTTCCAAATTTCCCCTCCTTTAAGGAAAATAAAAAAAAAAAAAAAAAAAAAAAAAAAGACCCTGACCCCATGTTTTCGTGCAGGGCAGCCCCCTCGGTTTCTTTGAGAGGAGCCACCAAGTGCTTCACCTCAGCGGTGCCAGAGGAGCAAAGGGAGGCTGCCTCCGAGGCAGCCAGGGAAGCTGCATTCCAAGGCAAGGGAATATTCGGATCCCTGACTGCAACGCTGCACAGCCTTCTGCTGGTCAGGGCTCGCTGCTGGCCGCAGGGGCTTTGTGTGCTGTGCTCAAGGCCACCTCTGCGAGTCCATCGGTCTAATTAGGAAAGGAACATGAGCTCGCCGAGTAGCCACAACTGCGGCGACGGGCTCAGCAGCGATGCCCATCCTTTTCGCCTTCTCCATCCTTTAGCTCCTTGTCATTGCTAAGCGGGTGCACCTCCTGCTGGGCTCTGTTGCCCTTGATCCAGGTGGGATCCAGGACCACTCTCCACCTTCCCCAGGATCTGGCCCGTTGGCTTTTTCAAAGCTTTTATGTGCGCCAAGAGCAAGAGACCTCTCTTCCTCGGAAACATAACTAGCGGGCTGCATACGGAAGTGATGGGGAGGGATGACATAGCTCCCGTTACCTTGTTTACAGTAGCCACTCTTCAATGTCTGGTGCCTAAGATTTGCCAAGTTGCATTCCAGTTTTTCCCCTTTGGAAACAGAGAGGAACACATTTTTTTCTGTGCATCTTTTATAGCCTGTGTTCTTGAAAAGTAGCTTTTTTCCCATCTTCAGAGTGTAATTGCTATACGGGTTAATAGATACCAGACATCTCCTATCAGGCAACATGGTTTAAATAGGCACATCATTAACATGGATTACTTAGGCCATGTCTCCTATTGAATTAGCGGTCTGCAGGCCAGCTCTAGGGAAGGGCTCGGGGGCCTGGATGCCGGGTACTGAAACATCTAAACTTTGGCCCCAACCTCAAAAGAAAGTGTGAAACGCCTTGGAAAACATCCCAGCTCTGAGGCTTTAACTGACATTAAAAGCAGAGCTCCTGCAGACATCCCGAGGACTATTCCACCCCAAACTGCAGCAGCAATGGGGTGAACTCAAGCAGCGGGTTTTAAAAGGGCTTTGGGACTTCAGTTTAACCCTTTCCCAGCCAACACTACTGCCAGCTTTATTACCACCGACTTCAGCAGGAGGCGAGAGAGGTAAGCATCTGCCCCTTTGGAAACTCTATTCCTCTTTTGAGTATGCAAATCTTTTACAGGGTGCTTTGAAAAACGGATCCGAAATGTCTAGAGTAGCCCAGGCAGCCAGACTGGGTTCTCCTACCAGATGTCTGCGGATGGTCCCCAAGCCTTCAGCGGTGAGTGGCACAAGCCTGCAGGGTCACCCACACCCAGCGGGGTGACTAGTTCTCCTCCCTTTTGCAGGAGGGAAAGGACACTGCACCAGCAGGGAGAGGTTGTCCACGTAAAAACAAAATAATCCTCCCTTTCCTAGTGCTAATGATTTAGATATTAACAAAGCAGGGAGAGGTATTCAGTTGTTGTTTTCCTTAAACAGAGTTTTTTTGCATAACATCTCTCTTATATTTGTATTACGCTCAATAATAAAATTGAGTTCCATGTAAACCAACAGATGTTTTAGCAACAAGGGTTTGGGTTTTGGTTTTTTTTTTCCAGTCCACGTACAATTGCTCACAGATGTTACCTGCCATGTCCGAGCGATTCTGTCAGACTTGCTGTTTTGCATGTAAAGTTAGTGATGAGCAAGTTCAAAAGCAGAACATAAAGCAGGGAACACACAGTCGCTATCAGCTGATCTGTCAGAGCCACAAAGGCTGGGACCATCGTCCCGTGTAAGGAAACCAGAAGCAGGCATTTCAAGCATATTATTGCACATCAAGCCCCGGTTGAAACTCCTGCTGAGCCTGTTTATGACAGCATAATCCTCTCCAAAAACGGCTAATATAAAATGCTTTTTTTTTTATTTGGCCATGATGTGGTTATCTGATAGCAAAATTAGATTGACTGCACTGATAGAAATACCTAGTTAACTGGGGACACACACACACACATAAAAAAAAGGCAATAAAATCTTGAAAATGCCCTGTGATTCCTTTTTTCTCCATATTCAACCGTAATAGCTTTACTGAGCTGTGAAAAAAATATCTCTGGAATAAAGACATATTGTTACAGCCTCTGAACTGGCAAACAAATGCTTGAGCAGTGTGCTTAACGTGATGTAAAGCATTGGCAGGGCTGGAGCTGCAATCCTGAGCTGGATCCGTGCTGTTACAAGGCTTGCTGAGCATCATAGCCCGTGGACCAGGCTGCACCAAGCACGAGCCTGCTGTCCTGCCAGGGCCACCAAAACTCTCCGTGGATATGCCACGGGGTACATGTAACACTGAGAAAGCAGAGAGACAAGAGCAGAAGCAGCTCTGATTCCTTCCTCCCACTGGTAAGGAAAGGTGCACAGGGGACATTTTCCCCCCTGCCCCATCGCCTACATGAAGACAGCGACAGGAGTGGAGGTTTCTGGTCTCTGGGAGAGCACAGATCTAAACTCAGAGCAGCACCAGTCATGACACCGGCTTTGTGCCTCCTCTAAGGAGAGAGGATATTTTATTTCTGATTAAACGCCCCCCCCAAAAAAAACCCACAACCCACCCAAACAAACAACAACCCAACACTACCTCTGACATTTTCTGATTATTTCTGGTTGCTTATTTTCTGATTCTACTGATAATAGTCTATTCTTAAAATACCCCCGGATAACACAGGCTCACCATCGAAGGTATGAGCGACCTGGGTAAAGCAAGTCAGGAAGCCAAGTGAGGGACGTTCCATTGGCCTCAAGTGGCTGCAGAGGTACAAAGGGCCTGAATTTGGCTGACCTCGTGTCCCAAGGGATGCTGTCTGCAGTTTTGGTTTAGACCCCGCAGCCCCACATATTTAGGGGACTAAGCTAGGAAAGGCCTGAAGGAAGACAATTATTTTTAATTGCATAATATTCTACAGGCTTTTGAAACATATTGGGGTTTTTGGATTGGTTTTGGTGGAAATCATGTGCAGCTAGCATGGAGCATTCCTGAGCAGCACAGAAGATGTGGGAGGCACAGGGACCCAGCTGTGATGACCACAAAAGAGGGCAAGACAATCACAGTACCTACTAACTACATCTGGTCATCTATTTCCTTTAGTTTTGGGGCACTTGCCCTTCTGATTACTTGCCTGGCTTTGAAAAAGCCAGCCTGGAGCTGCAGCCATCAGGAATAGCCACAGGAATGATGGAGAGGGACAGGAACTTCAGCAGTCCCCTACACAGCAGCTTGATAGCTCCAACTAACTTGCACCTTCCTGACTCAAGCCCCCCATCCCTTCTTGCAGTATTTCTTTCCTCCCCTCCCAGCTCCCACTGCCCCAGAGGAAGAGCCTAAAGAGCATCACCAAACCATGAAAAGATCCTCAACTGGTACAACTAACTTCATGCTTGCAGCCACAGCCTTGACGTATTGAACCCTTCCTCCTGTTAGTCTTACCAGTGTTGATGGAGAACCAAAGGTGGTCTGCAAGTCTGCACTTGCACAGAGCTTCAGATCACACAGATTTGTCTACGGCTGCCTGCTGAGCAGCAACACAATACAAGATAAATGTAGTCTATATCCCCATAAAGCTATCTCTTGTTGCAGTTTGTTCTGTTTTCCTTAGCTGCAAAATAGTCTCTCTTCTGCTCAAAATTCTTCAAGGAGGAGGCTGAGCTTTTTCTCATAACTCAAAAATGTGTTTTAATAAGACTAAAAAAAAAAAAAAGTAAATTGGCCAGCGTTTTCTGCAGCAGCTAATGATTTAGGGTGCCCAAGACGATACGTATGTTGATTTTAAAGAGAATTGATGCCCTGGCATTTTAGGAAAACATCTGCCTGAAGCTGAGTACCTAAAATCATTAGCCAACATTCAACGGTGAGAACGGGGTTTCGTTTCGCAAAGACAGACCTATACAAGCACCCTGTCAAGCTGTGACTGGGGCGGAGGAGACGTCGGTGAGAACCCTCGGTAAGTAACGGCAAGATTCCTGCTCGTTCAGTTTGGAACCGGGATAACACAAGCTCCCAACCCGCCTTGTCGCCAGGTCCGATACGCATCCAGCCCCATGGCTCTCACTCGTCCAGACCCTCCGGAACCCCCCGCCTTGGCTGGGCTCGTTCGTGCCCTCCTGATGTGGTGCCGGCATCCCATCCCGCGCTCCTTTCTCATCCCATCCCACGCTCCTTCCCCATCCCATCCCGCGCTCCTTCCCCATCCCATCCTGCACTCCTTCCCCATCCCATCCTGCGCTCCTTCCCCATTCTGCGCTCCTTCCCCATCCCATCCCGCACTCCTTCCCCATCCCATCCTGCGCTCCTTCCCCATTCTGCGCTCCTTCCCCATCCCATCCCGCACTCCTTCCCCATCCCATCCTGCGCTCCTTCCCCATTCTGCGCTCCTTCCCCATCCCATCCCGCGCTCCTTCCCCATCCCATCCCGCACTCCTTCCCCATCCCATCCTGCGCTCCTTCCCCATTCTGCGCTCCTTCCCCATCCCATCCCGCACTCCTTCCCCATCCCATCCCGCGCTCCTTCCCCATCCCATCCCGCACTCCTTCCCCATCCCATCCCGCACTCCTTCCCCATCCCATCCCGCACTCCTTCCCCATCCCATCCTGCGCTCCTTCCCCATTCTGCGCTCCTTCCCCATCCCATCCCGTGCTCTTTCCCCGGCAGCGACCCGCTCTGACAGCCGGTGAGCTCACCCCCAGTCTCGCCAAAGCCTGTATGCCATTACAATGAAGTAATAATGTATTTATAACACACCTAACCACTGGTGGCTTCTACTCCTGCTGGGGCTTTTTCTCCACCGCCCCCCCCCCCCCCCACACACACACATTTGCACAGATGTTTTTTGAGAACTTGTCTCCAGAAAAAGCCTTGCAGAAAACAAGCTCTGTCTGTTGATTCTGGCTGGCTTTTATAACGATAGTTGTTAGCACGCAGGATTTATGTTTCAAATATCATTTTAATTTCTCGGGCTGCATTTTTAACCACAAAATGTTAATTCAATGGTGTACTATAAATGTTGCAGCTCCTTTATAAAAATGTAGGACAAGCTGTTTCTAAGGATATATTCCAAGAGTCTGATTCATAGAAATACTACTCACATACATTTTCCATGGAATTTGCTCTGAAATATGTGTGGAATACATTCTACAATAAATTATGTACTTTTGTGATTCATTAAATCCTCCCCCTGCTCACAAGTAGTGAGCTCTTCATTATACACAAAAAAAGTGCAATCAGCCAAAACCAGCGACATTCTCTTTCTTATCGTGTTCGGTGGATGCTTTCATTTCTGATCTTAAAAAAAAAAAATAATTCAAAAAAATTCCACAAAAGCGTTTAGGGAAAGCACATAAGTTAAGCCGGCATCCAGCTTTAATTTACACGAAGGCGAATTAAGGATATCTACACACGTAATTACTTCCGTGTTCAACTGAAGGACTCAGGGCTCAGAATGACTCTCATAAAAATCACAGTGATTATTAGGAACGGATGGCTACTGAAAAAGACGTTTCGAGGAATATTCACTCTCGTGTTATTTTTCTTTTTATCACTTTGTCCCAGCCACAGCGACTCTGCTTTCGTGCTCCCCGCTGGCGCATGTCCGCCTGGGACATGGTTTCACCGGCATGCATCTTCCCGAAAAGAGACTTTTAAGGTGTCACCTACGACATTATTCATATTCAGCTCCCACGTGTTCACATTAGAAGCACTTAACTGACAGCCAACTAGGGAGCAGGAAAAAAAAATATATTGTGTGGCTTATTTGGCTGATGACATTTAAACAACTTCAACCAAGCAGTTTGGCTAGCAGAAACCCACACACCAACCTGCCTGCAATCTCTTCAGCAGGATAGACGATCCCCTTCGCCCTCGCTAGGGTTACAGATTTGTTGAAACCAGCTATTTCTGCACTTACACAGACTTCAACTTTCACCTGTCCTGCACCACCTGCCCCATAAAACGGCTTCTCTGGAACACCAGTATCACGGCAGCTTAGTTTACTCAGTTTTTCCTCTCGCTGGAAGTGGCACCTCTGAACCATGCCTTGCCTGCCCTCCTGCCCCTGCCGCCCTCCGTTTCTGCCAAGCCCGAGGCAGCCCCCTGCAGCAGCTCGCAGAGGGGCAGGCACCTGGCGGTGCCACCCATGGGTGCTGGCTGGGGGGCTCAGGATCCGGCCCTCAGGCTCTATCGTGTGTTTTGTGCACACTCTGTAGCTGGAAAACAAAAGGGAAAGAGGGAGGAGCAGGCAGCGTGGCTTCTGTTTGGAAGGCAAGACACAGACTGGAAGTACCCTACAATCACACACTTTGTACTGAGAGCCAAGATGCATTCTCTTGGCACAAAGGAAAATAAGAAATATAATTTCACCATTCTTTCTAAATGTCATGTCCCAGCATATCAGACTCATTTCATCTTCAGATCATCCCACCATGCTCCATTAGCTACCAGAAGATGTGAGCCAGTGTTACCACCACAACAAACTCCCAGTACAACCATATAATTTCAATTCTTCACACATTTTCTTCCTGTGCACACAATGCCTCTGGTAGCTCAGGAAAGTCTCCTCTCTCCAGCCCACTGCCACGGGCTACCAGGCTGAAACAAAGCTCAGTTTCAAAGCCGAAGCATAATGACAAAGCAGGAGGGAAAGCATAAAAGAAAGACCCGGCGGTAGCTGTGCCTGTGTCTCCAGAGGTTCTCCTGGCTGCGGGCTGGAGCCAGGGTGGGTGCTCAGCTCTGCCGCCCACCTTCCCCAGCCCTCTGGGATGCGTGGGATGGAAACGCCGCCTCTTGAGCTGCGTGGTGAAGTGGGGCAGCTGCCAGCCCGGAATACATCAACACGGGGAAAAAACTCAAGGTCCCCACAGAAGAGCTTTCTTTTGCCCCGTTTTTGCCTCTGCTGATACGGGTTGGCAAAGGGGCGCGCTGGCTGGAAGGTATTTGGGGCAGGAATCACCTTGCACCATTGTTTCAGACCGGACCCAGCGCACTGGGGTCATGATGGCCAAGGTACGAGCCTTGGCAGCGAAATGAACGGGAGTCACAAAAATAGCCAGCAGCACACACCACGAGGCTCCTGGCAGGTGGAGAGGGAAGGCGCCAGCGGGATCCCTGCCAAACCATCTCCATCAGGCAAAGAAGAAGCAAGTTCCCTGGATGGATGGAGAAATAACAGCTGGATGAAGAAATGGTTCAGAAGACACATTGTAAAGGTGCCTGTAAAGCGCTCTCTAGCAGCAAGAGAAGTGCAGGAGAAAGAGGGCAGCAAGAGGAAGAGAGGGGGAACGTTTTTCCCCTTCAAAGCGAATTTCAATCCAAGTGACGTCTCAGCTAGTTCCACCTTCCCAGGAGAGGCTGGGCTGACTCACTCTGCACCTTGCCTAGCCACTTGCAATCCTACAAAGCCAAGCCAGAGACAAACCAAACTGCTCCCAAATTTGGCAGTGTTTTACACCTCTGTGGTTAATGCAAAATGGAGTTGCAAGGTTGGCCAAGTTTCTTCTTTCTCTTGGAAGAAAAACACACATATCTTACTGGTGTAACCACCTTTGTGTATCTCACCTGGAAAAAAAATGATGGCTGCTGAGGAACCTCACCTTTCTGAAATAACACTTAAAGGGGGGAAAACGATCTCAAAGAATAGCAGGTTGAAGACAAGTGGGTGCCACCAGTGTGTGGGAGGCATCTGCGGGGTTCCTCCACTTCTCCCACCACCCTGCCCCAAGACGCTCCTCTGGGAGGTCTGACCTCAAAGAGCATCGCCAACAGCTGAACCTAAGTGCTAATTGCCTCTAAACAGGTTTCAAGACCTGAAGGTGTGCACTGTGCTCTGCTAGGATGGCTTAGGGTGTTGTTTGGCTTGGGGGTTGTTTTTTCCACCCCTCTCTTCCCCCCGATCAGGCAGGCATTGGTACTGCTTGTCAGCTACGTGTTGACCTGCCTGGACAAAGCCTGAGACACGTCCCAGACATCTGCAGTGCCGATGCTAACCAGTAGCCCTGGGCAGCCACAGCAAGGGGGTCACAGCTGTGTGGGCTTCCCAAAGGAGCTGCTTTCACTGTCCTAAAGCCGCCCTGCAAATTTTGGTTGACCAACCTTGGAAAGAAAGCAGGTTCTGGACATCCGTGTGGTGCCTGCTGACATCTTGCAGGGTCAGTAAGAAGGCATAACCTCCTACGCCCTCAGGACCACGGCGTCTCTTAAATGGAACTGATACTGTAAAAATTGAAAAAGTAGGACAACCTCTTTTTTAAAAGCACCTGAAAATATTTTGGGCCATGAATCCTTCGTTTCTGCATTCATCTCAGAGCAGTGTGTCCAAACAAGGCCACCCTCCCTCTCTTTTTCCCCCATCTCCTTTATCCACCCATCACTTTATTCCAGTCAGAATTCTGCACAATAAAATAAATTATAAAACTGAAATGTAACAAGGCTAAAACATTTTTTTTTTTACAATGCTAAATTGAACAGACTGGTTTGAGTTTTTACATTTCCTGAGTACTTAAAGGCACCTGCAGAAGAGCATAAGGACTGGCAGAACATGGAACACACTATCCCAAAGTAAATGCATCACAATAAAACATATCTTGATATTGCAGCTTTCAAAAGCAATATCACAAAGTGCTTTACAAGGAGCAGTAAGTAGAAGTTTAAGGGCAAAGAAGGTTTTGGCAAAGTTTTAAGAGAATGAGAGACTCACCAGTATACTCCTGAAAAATGAAAATCTGGAGGAGAAAGGAAGGGAAAAATCCTCTAGCAACCTGACCTAGATTTAAGTGTTTATTTCTTGCAAAACCAAACCAATCGCACACAAATTTATTTAGCTTGAAAATGAAATGTTCCATTAGACCTGAAACAAAACATTTGGTTATAGACACTTGTAAGAAAAAGCAAAAGACCTAGAGCACTGGATTTTTCACACCACTGCTGCTGTTTACTTGTTGGACGGCAGAATAAGAGTGACGATGCTTAACCTTTCCGTCATCCAGGGTCCAAGTAACCTTTCATATAAAACCGAGTAAAAGCAAAGACGAATTTCTCCCCCCCTCTCAGTTTTTACTTCCATTTGCCGTTTCTTTGCAGATTTGGATGTGCATGAATGCACATGCATGGCTTTTAAAAACACATTTAAAACAGTTTCATGGAGCACAGCGGGTTTCCTGTGGTCTCCACACCCACAGATGAAGAGGACTGGTTTGCAGAGCACACTGGGATCTCAGACACCTTCCTTGTATATCTCCTGCAAGGCATCTCTGAATGGCAACCCAGAGCATCCACATACAGCTGGGGATTTTTCCTTTTTTTTTTTTTTTTTTTTTTTTTTTAATAAAGAAGAGGGACAACTCCACAGAAGGGACCAATGTCAGCTTCTCTCTCAAAATTAAACAGCCTGGGGATTTAAGCCACTCACCCAGGAGTGAACCACACATTCAAACCACGCTGATGCTGCTAGAGCAGGATTTTGATCCCGATGTGTCCTGCATCCTTGCAAAAATATCTTAACCCACCAACCTTTAGGAAGAGTTGCCATAAATTTCTTTTGCCGGGGTTGTCTCTTTGTCACCTATAATTAAACATTCATGAAGAAAGGAAGAGACATGTTTATGGGCGAGGGCATTCATGTGTATTCAGTTCCCTTCAACAAGTCTGAGGCAAGTGCTGTAAGCAGCAGCCAACCCTCCGTTTTCTGGAAATTTTATAAAAAATATCGAGCCCCAATTCCGTTTGTTTCCCAGCCAGTTTGGAATGAAATTTGTAAGTATTTTCAGAGCAACAGAAATGCCGCTAATTAGCCTGCAATGTTTAACAGCAATTCAGTTCAGTCTGTTTGGTAACACAGAGCAAGTCAGCTGGACCATTAGCAGAAGGAAGCAGCTCAAGGCATCCTCACCAGCCCCGGACAAATGGGAGGAGTGCTCAAAAAAAAAAGGTGAAAGGGGTAAAGTTTTGGCTGAACACGAGGTAGGCAAGAAGATGGAGAGCTCTGCGGAAAGCTGGCTTGAGTGGGATGGGGAAGCCAGGGAGAGCAGGACAAGAATCCACATGGGGCATTGCAGGGGCTGGGAACATGCCGCAGACCCAGGCTGTGAGCACGAGAAGGATCGACGGACCTGGCGGCGCCTCCAATAGGCTGCCTCCGCTCTCATGCACAAGAGCAGGAGCAAAACGGAGATTCTTCTCCTATCAGGCACCTTGCTCCGTAAAGTGGCAAAAGCTCCCAAATGTCTACGAGAAGGGACAAGGCTTCCCCAAGACGCGGGCTAGGAGACGCAGC
The DNA here is from genome assembly GCF_023638135.1 of Falco biarmicus. NCBI lineage: Eukaryota > Metazoa > Chordata > Aves > Falconiformes > Falconidae > Falco > Falco biarmicus. Next base: position 88,318,774 of record NC_079293.1, read on the forward strand.
AGGGGCCAGGCACGGCGGCGATCGCACCATCCCTGAAGAGGGTGTGCTTAATGAGCCCCCCCGTACCCACAGGGCTCCCCCCAAGTAATGCATCTTTGTGACGCCCTTTGGCTGTGAGCCATGATGCAGGTTTCTGCGATGACAGGGGAAGCCAGGGTCCCACAGTGTTTGGGGGGACGGGGCCACGGCCCCAGCAGCTCTGCCATTAATCCATCCCCGGGCAGAAAGTGACAAGGGCTGAGTGTGACATAAAAATTCCATTTGCTGGATGTGCTGGTAAGCGTACTTCATCATGTCCACGGGAGGCTTAGGCAGAGCTGCTTTTTCCTCTCCTGATGAAAGGTTCAGCCTAAAGTCTGGAAATTCCCTTAAAAACACACGCAGAGAGAAAAATATCCATGGGAAAGCTGTGATAGGTGGCAGATTAAGTTTTAGGCAAGCCAACTGATGAAACGGCAAGCACAGAGCAATTCCGCAGCTTAGAAAGGGCCAGAGGTCTTTTCCATGGGCAAAATTCACAAAACTTACCAGCTAACTAAAAAACAGGTTGAAATTGTGTTTCCAGAAAATACAGATAAGAAAGACACAGACTCCTTTGCCTCATGACAGCAAGCATGAGTTAGGAATGTTCAAGGCACTCGGATTTTTAACCGGCAGGTAACTTGATGAAGGCAGTGAAATGACAGATTACCACAAAACACCACCACCACCTGAAACCTATTGCTAGCCAAACAAATTAAAAAGAAAAAAAAAATTTAAAAAAAATTGTAGCACATAAGGAGAAAAAGAAAAGGAAACAGCTATTCTGCAAGATGTAATGAGAAATCATTTTGGCTTCATCAAGCGTTTTAATCTCCTGACACAAACAGGGAATTGAGTAGTTCTGTGCTGATCTTGCGGATGTACAATATGTCCAACATCCCTGGAAGGAGAATTTTCTCGTGTGATGTTGAGCTGGGCTTTGGCGAACATGAATTTAGTGGGAAAAGGATGTCATACTGTCAAAGGATTTCAGAGTCTAGACCTTACTGTGTAATTACTGAGCAGCTCAGTTCCGTGTGCTTTCACTTGAATGTTATCCTTCCCAATTCTGTAATTCTTCCTTGCTTTAGCTGAAATTTCTTTTTTCCCCCAGTACGGAAGACATAAGAGCAACTAAATAAAAGTAGATGAGAAAAAAGGTACTTTCCACTGAATCGCTGCATCAGGATGGCATATCACCTCGTGTTAACTAGAGGGGGAAAGGCTGATGCATGATAGCAAGTGAAACCAGTTTCTTGTGCAACACTAAACACTGCACAGCTGTAAGACCAAAATGCACACCAGAGAGGATCCTCCAGGCTGTATAGCTCTACCGCTCCTTTCCTAAGCCTGCATTCAATAGCCACCATTGCAAAAATCACCATGCTTCACTTCAGAAAGTTCTTCAGCAGCACCACAGATTGGACATACTATGAATTGTATGGAATTAAATCTTAAGTATTTGGCTTAATTTATGCAACTGCCCCCAATGCATATATGTGCAGCAGTGACTGCAAGTAGTTGAGACATACCCTGAGCCTAACAGTGACACAAAATATCCTTACTACCGGGACAGCAGCTTTTGAATAAACCCAGAATGTTAAAAACAGTCTGCTCTTACCAGAAAACAACTCCCCCCTTTAAAGAAGTAGCAATAAGGAATCCAGAGCGAACTTCTTTTCAAAGATGTTTCCAAAGAAGAACAGACCCCATTATTATGGGTTCCCAGGCACCTTTGCCTGCTGCTACCTGTGCCGTGCCAGCAAGTTGCAGTAAGAATGCAGAGGACTTGCAGTGTTTTGACCGGAGGACCACCTCAGCACATCAGAACTGATGAAATTAACGAACTTTTTTTTTTTTTAACCCATGTCACAAAATGCCATTTCAATAATCCAGAAAAAAGTTCATCAAACTTTTCTTTATTCTTGCCTGTCGCTTTGCTTGGAGATTTTTGTGAAGGGCTTTGACTAAGCATGGAAGTTGGCCACTCCTCTGTTATTTCTTTGTCAAGCTCATAAATATAAAATCTCACCAAAATAACTTTTTCTTTGGTGCTTTTTTTTTTTTGTTTGTTGGGTGTTTTTTTTTGTTTTTTTGGTTTTTTTTTTCCAAATCCAACCTGGTTTCCAGGTCTGGAAGGACACCCTCGGCACACGCTCAGACGGGGGGAAAGCTCCCGAGCCGGACCACCCAGTATCTCTGCAGTCTCAGTAAATAAGCGCTGTGGATCCAGGAGGTGCCATGCTGCGGAACAACAGAGCTGGCTGATGGCTACTCCAGGCACTGAGAAACGTCAGACATATATCACTTCTCTGGATTAATCCAAAGCCTGCCGACACACTACAGGCATCAGTTAGTGTATACAGGGGGGTGAAATCAGGTAAAGCTATACTTATCTCTGCCTCATGTCATGCTTCTCAAAATGAGAGCCTGGTCTGAATCCCGTGGAGAGATTCCTTACTACTGGCTGGTCCGCAACGGGACTGCAGATTTGAATCCCATCTTGAACCATAACAGGTGCCTAGACACGGCTCCTTTCCCATCACACAGAGAAATTCATCATTATGCTACTTCTCGCAGACACTCAGTGGAAGCACAACATTCCTGAGCTAAGGAACTGCAGAGGTCTGCTTGCAGGTATTACTAAGACGCCTTAATTTCCACAGGATATTTTTTCATGACGGCATACACTTCATTGATATATCCAGATCCAAATACAGTTCTTATTGCATTAGTAATAGTGTCAGCAATAACCTATAAAGTGAGTTGGAGGCACGTGGCTGCAGAGAGCTCGCCACGACAGTAAACAAACGTTTAAGGGCTGATTCTTCACCTGTAAGAAATCTGCAGGGTCTCCTGACGCTGTACCAGTTTCCTAGCGTGGGATCAGGCCCCTTGGTTTCCAAGCAAGATTTTTTTTGACAACTAACATTAAATCAGAAAAAACAGTATCTGAACAAATCGTAGCCTTTGTGTTAGTTTTTAGAGCTTATCTTCACTGTACAGGGTCCCCCATCAGTACCTCTGAGCTCAAAGCAACTCTCGAGTGTTTAAAGATGCTGCGCCCTGTTTGGGGTGAAAGTGAACACAGCCCGTGGTCCAGCACTTGCTGAATGTGCTTCCTATGTCTATAGGTTTTGCTTAACTACCATTACTTCTATCTCAAGTAGTTATAAGTAACATTTATTAATTAATGGGATATTTGCTGAAGTTCATTTCCTTTCTTCTTTTCTTTTACTGAAAAAAGGCACAGGGGGACAAGCAGAGAAGAGCTGAAGACATGCGTATTCCATTTGAAATCCATGATTAAAAAGCTTAAAAATTCAAATCAACGTAAAAAACTGTTTTATTTTAATACTGTGGAAGGTTTCAGTGAACTCCATTATTTTCACTCACTATTTGCTTGAATAATTTAGGCAAGAAAGCTAAATTATACATAAAGTGTACAGTTAGAAGAAAAAGTTCATGCACAGCCTCGGGCTATAGCCATCCCCTAATGATGTCTGTAGTCAGTAGAAAAGAACTCGTTAGACTGAGAGTAATTTCTCAGGGTTTAAATTTTTTTCTTAAAGCAATAATGTTCTTATAAAAATCTGACAAATAATACCCTGAACCAAAAGCCACAAAAGAAAGGCCATTCCTAAAACCACAGCCTTATAACTTTTCATTTCATTGCACTGGAAATCCGGCTGTTTGCGTACTGTATGTTCTTGCTGGCTGTCTTCAGTGATCTGATTAAACGGCGGAAATGCAAGTCTTGGTACCACCCAGCTCCCACTTTGTTTAATCAGAGACCTAAAGTTTGCAGGGAGTTAAAATAAATGCTGTACAGCTCTCTGAGCGAAACAGAAATCTGCTGTGAAAGAAGGTTACTTTTACACTCAGTACACAGTCATTTTTGCTAGTGGTTGCAACTTACTCCATCATTGTATTTAAGGAGCAACTCATACCATTAAACATTTACAGCCTGATTTGCTGAAGTTTTACATGCTCTTTAAAGCCGACTAGAGGAAACACGCGTACCAAAATGGACCAGGTTACCGATACTCAATAAACGGTGTCACCTCTGATCTCACACCTCTCCCCCCTGCACCTCGGGATCAGACGCAGCAGAGAGCGGAGCTGCTAGCGGCAGCGAACGCAGTTTGAGCTATGCCATGAGTAGGAGTAAGAACAAGAAGTCATTGTATGGAAATTAGGTAATATTAAGTTTGTTGATCAGACTTATCATCTTTTGATCAAAGTAGCTCAACTAGATCAGAGAAAGAGACAAGGAATTTTATTCAAATTACCCCTTAGAATCCTTTGCATAAAATGAATAACTTTCTATAATATTAATGGTTTTACATCACTTTATACTTCTATTATTCTGTCACATTAGTTTAACATTACTACCATGTACAGTGGTTTAGCATTAATGTGATCAGAAGAGAAATTACACGTGCACTTTCATATTGTTATATTGAAATCAAGGTCTTCTATGACACTAATACGAAGCAAACCTCAATAAAATATAGACTTTCTAATATAAAGACATCTTTATATCATGTTGGAGCAAGAACACGTATTATTCCTTCTCAAAATCACTTGCAACGTGGCACACAGGCGAGGCGGGGGCGACCGGTGCTCTGTTGAGCCTGGGTAGGAATCATTGCAGCCCTTCCCCATCCAGCAACCTTCGGAGTAATGTGGCAGGGAAGGGCTCCTGGTCCTCTTGGGACATCTCCCCAGCAGAAAAGCCAGAAAAGCCAGGGCACCCACAGTGCAACTATGAAGTGGTAGAACCAATGCAGTTGCCTCCCCTTCTGCTTTACATGCTATAGGAGGCATGGCTGGAGTACAAGGACGTACAGATGCCTTAGGGAGAGATCAGGGTACAGAGAATTTGGCTGATGGGTGGGTGGAAAATGGGAGCCAGTGCTGGGAGATTGTAGCTGGCTCAGTCAGAAAGAACAGGCTTTGTAGCCAGCCCTGTGACGACCCTGACCTCTCCTGCACCCAGCCAGATGCAAGCACAGAGCAGCACCCGGCAGTTCCCCATTTGACTTAATTTCTTCGGGATGTCTCCCATTACAAATAGAAACCTTCATTGCTCAAATCAGTTCTCTTGGTTTATTTCATTTACCTTTCTGGAGGATAAGGATATTACAGATAAATACACGGCAGAGCAGATGAGCTCATGAAAAACAAAACAAGAAAAGCAGAACAGACAACGTCCAAGTTACAAGTCGATGACTTCCGCTGAGCACAGAGGTATGTCCTCACTGGCCCTGCCCCTGGCCCACGCAAGGGTAAAGAGCTCTCCCCAAAGACACGCTGCCAGGGAATCATGTAAGTCCACGCTATGAAAGCGGTAACACACCCGGGAAGCACCCAGTGACTCGGGCAGCCAGTGCACCTACAGAGCGCCTCAGTGTGAGGACGGGCCGTGCTGGAGCTCTGGATCCACCACTCAAGATGCCAACAACCTCCTCCTCCTCCCCAGAAGCTGCTGCCCAAGGTAGGTGCTGATTTCAGCTTCACCACACAGCACTTATCCCTCCTTCAACCTTAATCCTATAATGCCATCCCAAAACCAAGATCTCATTGCTATACATTTTCCTCTTTGGTATAATAGAGAAACCCTCATTACGGTTATCGCTACATGCATTTCTCCTATTTGCTGTATTTTATCACACCTCAAATCCAGTACCACCTCCCTGCAGTTTCTCTGGCAGGAATCCTTGCAGAACTAAAAGCAACGGAACTGGAATCTCCCAGTCTTAAGTGAGAGAATAAACCTGGAAGCCAGCAACTGACTGGTAACGTCTCTGCAGAAAGCAACAGAAAAAACACACTAAAAAAATTTTTTTAAAAAAATTGGTTTGCTTTTAAACGATAGCAGCTCCCTCCTCCCAAAGCCCCACTAATCCATGTCAGACCAGCTCACCGTTGCCATTAAAAAAGTCCATCTGCTCACCCTCGGAGGCGCAGCCATCAGCTCTACATACTAATGCCTTTCCTCCTTCGCATCGCCTTCCCTTCCCAGTTTCCCTCCTGGCCCCTTGCCACGCCGCCATCGTCCGCAGATCCCAGCGGAGCAATGCCGCTCAGGAGCTCTGAGCTTTGCATGTGTTTTGGTCACTGGAGCTTTCCAGGCAATGGCAGGCTAGGGAAGCATTTATTTTATTGAGCGCAAGGCCACGTTTACAGTTGCCGATTTTTTTCGCTCACATAACCCTGGGCCACTGCAAAATCCCAGGGGCTGTCCCAGCCGGCAGCAGCAGACCTGCCTGGCCGAGGGAGCTCATCCTTGCTGGGGCAGACTACGCGCACGCTGCGGTGGAAGGCAACCAGCACGGTCCCCAGCAGCGTCCCTGCACTCCTATGTGCCTCTGGCTAAAGCGGCCTCTCTGGGCTGACCTGGTGCTCTGCTTTCGCTGGCTCGTGCCGCTTTCTCTGAAGGGATTTTCATCGGCACTTGGGCAGGATTGCCACGAAGCCTGAACCGCACCTCTGGTCCTGCAGGGACACTGCTGCTACCCATGGAGCAGCAAAAGGTGTACATGGGGGCTTCACTGCCTAATCCCACCCGCCACGTCCAAGAGGGAAACGAGCTACAAGGAGGAGCCCCACTTTAGACCCACCTAAGCGTGCAGGTGTAGAGACTGGTCAGACTCGATTCCCTAACCATGCCCATTGTGACCATCTGCTGTCATCCAGGGAAGCTCCCCCTTCCTTGTCCTCCTAACTGTCCCCAGAGTAAAACTTCATCCAGAAGCACAAATACCTGCTCACCAAGCTCACCACTCCCTAACGCCAAGATTTGTGCAAAATCAAATACACCGATTTACGGAAAAGGGTGAAGCTGAGCTCTGCAGTGACGGTGACAAGAGAACAGCCTTAACCAGGTGGCTTCAAAGTTTCAAAAAAATGTCTCCTCAGGATCCTGAGCACTTACTAAACAGCCAAGAGCGCTGCTGCCCAGCACAAGGTGTTTGTGGACAACAGGTTGTCATTGGTGGGTGCTTTGCTGGACCCAAAGGTGACACACCAGCAACTGAGCAGCTACACGTCGACCAGTCTGGGCACATCCAAGACGAACCGCTGAAAGTTGGAAGATGCTTCTGACGTACATGGAAATATCCCTGCACCCACCAAGCAGCACCTCAGCTGCCTCTGCCCTGGCACCCTCACCCACCCCCAGCACTGCAGAAAAGAGGTTTTGTGAGCGTGGTGGGCTCAAGCCCTTCGCCCAGGTAGGATAAGCAGGGGAAGGGGCAGAACCATCGGTACTCCGGCTGTGGAGCTGCAGGGGACACGCCACCCCACCCCCCTGGCCGATGACAGCCTCCGTGCTCTCACAGAGGCTGTGGTGGTGCAAGGAGCCAGGAACTCACTGACCACAGCTTGTTGGGGCTAAAGCTGACATCAGCCTCCAGAGCTGGGTTTTCTTCTGGAAAGTGTTTATTCCAAGGAGCGCTGAGTACAGGCACAGGAAGGGAATTTAATTCCAAGTGAAACGTGAATTTACTACGTTTTTAAACACCCAAGGTTCCCCTTTGGTATGTAAAACTGTGACCAGATTGAGTGACGGGAACTCTCGCTGCTGACGATGCTTTGGAAATCTGACTGCTGCCATTTAAGAGCCTTTACAATTATTGTCCCCAACTATGGCTGCGGAACATTGCGGGGGGGGGGGGAGGGGGGGAAGTCTTCTGAAATTTTTAAAAATGTGCTCTTAATTATGTAAGTCTTTAGATTGCTCTGCTGTGTTATAAAATTAACAGCTCATCTTGAAAAGGGGGCGAAATGGTATTTCTCTTTATTTAGATGCTGACGCAAATGAGAGGCAAACTAAGCCCAGCCAGGCCGAGCCTGGGGAGCAGGCACCAGCCCCCAGGGCCAGGCATTGCGCGGCCATGAGGGACCAACACGTTCAGCTGGCGTGGGCCACCGCGCTCCCAGAGCCGATTCCTGGGAAAGATCTCCCTCAGGAAAACCTGGCGTCTCCTTGTGAACATTTTTCATGATGAAGAACATGTTGCCTTTCCTTTTCCGCCCTTGGGAAGTTCATGATCTTCATCCCACCGGGTTCTGAGCTGGAACTGATCTTCTGCTGAACTCAGGGTGGCACGAGGAGATGGTGGGGGGACACGGCCTCCCTGTGGCAGGGCATGAAGACGGGCTGGGAAGTCTCTTGGAGCCCTGCTGCACCAGCATCTGGGAGACTTAACATGCCCCTTGCGCTCCCCACACATGTTGTCCCAGAAGCTGACCAAGCCTCCCGTAGCCTGCTGGCTCACCAGAGCAGGGTCCCTATGCTTGGCATATAAATTGGGTTTCCCAGCCCTTTAGTCGTTCTTGTAGGGTCCCTCCTGCTCACTCTGTGCTCTTGAAGCCCACACACCACAACCACTGACTCCTGACAGCTGCTCATCCCAGCTCCAGGAGCTCTGGCATTTATCTGCCTGCTCAGACACCATCGCCATCGCACACCAAAACCTCCCCGCCTCGCACACGCTCGGCAGGCAGCATCGGCAGAGATCTGCAAGGCTGACCATCTCACGTGCAGCTATCACACGGCGCCATGGAGGTTTTTACTCAGGACTCTGTTGCTCAGTGACGCTGCACAGCACCACTTGTTACAGGGATGGGAAGCGCTCACGTTCCAGCAAGCCACCGACTGATGCTGCAGCACTGACACCTCCAGTAACCTTACAGCTGCAGGCAGCCACCTCAGCATCCCCACCTCTAATTTAAAAACAATGACTTTTCTAAATTTTTTCCCTTTTTTTTTTTTTTTTTTTTTTTTTAATTCCCAGTTATCCCTGCAGGTAGGCTGCTCCTAGTCTTACCCTTCAGATGGTTAGGCACCTTTTTCTCATCTGCAGCCTAAATGTATTCATGGCCCATGTACAGCCATTTGTTCTCATTTATAGCCATTTGTCCCCGTTCCGATGCAGTGTTACCGGGTAGCATTTGCCTGCCACAAAGGATGCAAAGGCAGCAGGATTCTCGCCATTGACTCGAAAGGCTCTGGAATAGGTGGCGGAGGTAGGGGTCGGGGGGAGAGAAGAGATAATCTTCATCTAGAATACAGGACTATGAAAATAATCATATTCGAGAAGCTACTTTAGTCTGATTTGTTTATACATTATTCGAGCATTTTATTTTATTATGCATTTTAATAATGCAAGGGCTTAAAAGCTGGAAATGAGCATATTCCATGAGCTCAATATATTCCAGTTCGTACATCATCAATTGTTTTTCCTTGCGATTATGCAGTTTTACTTTATCATCCCTTTGATAACAATTTCTGCATAAAATCTGACTTTATATTTCATTTTTCCCGTTTGTTATCTTAGCAGAATACATCCAAAACACCCTTTGTACTGCTGTACTAATAAAACAGATCAGGAGAAGCTGTGGCATAAGAAATCAAAACCATAATAATGTCTTTGGGTTTTGCATTTTAAATACTGCATTCATTGTTGCACTGAGGTTTGAGATCCCTTTTCAGACATTACTGAGATTACCTTTGGTAATGCCTATTTCATTGTACTTTGATATAAAATAATGTATGTCATAAATCATCTAAGTGACTGTCATTAGAGTGAAAAGCACCTACTTATGATATGTAACAATTTGCTTTTCTAATTTGAAGAGGATTGAGGTATTTTAATTATATAAGGTCTAAAGCCCTTGTGGATGAAATTACAATTCAATGTAAAATCACTTTCTGCACAGAGCTGTAAGTTGGGAAATGCTAACAGCTATACTCATCAATTTATACTTTTTGGCTAGACTAAATACAGGAACAAGTGGAAACATTTTTAATGGGAAAAGATTCATCATGTCGGTAACCAAGAACCTGAGAAAACTCATCTTGGTTTTGACTTTAAAAAAAAAATAATTAAAAAATCTTTTAACATAGTAGACAAAAATCACCTTTACAGATTATAAGAAGGAATTCTTTCAACGTAAAGAAACACTGAAATTTTGAGTTGTAGGAACTTCATGGAAGTACAGGCAGGGATGGACAGGGAGCGCTACTTAAAATCATTGGTGTGCTTCACGTTTTCAAGATTGCTTCCGTTTGGAAGTGAAATGGGGGTTCGGAGCCTTTCCTGTGCAGAACAATTTAAAATTATTGGAGCACTTCACTTTGAAGGTGATCAGGGCTCTGAACACGTACATTGTAGAGAGATTTAAAATTATGAGAGCTCTGCAAATTGTTTAAAACATTGATTATTATTTTTTTTAAATAATATTGATTTTTCAACATTTTATTTCTTCAGTGGCTGGGTAATTAACAATAGAGCAGAAGCTGAGGTGCTTCTGTCTGAAACCAGGACTCGCTCTTCAGCCCCCCGCCCTGCTCATTCTCTCCTCTCTCCCCCCACCCCCACCCCTCCTCCCTCAGTACATTTCCCGGTTTCCCTCGCTGCTGGGACAGACACATCGCGCTTTGTTCTTGCTCATAAATCTCTCTGACCAAGGAACCAGGAAGTTATTAGGGGTGAGGAGAAGGTCAGGTTGAAAATTCAGTTTGACCAGACCTGTTCTGGCAAAGCAGCCCTAGACCCACCTTGGAATGTAACGCCAAACACAACTGGGATCAGAGTTTTAATCAGGGTTTCATCCAGAAGCCCCCCCGACACGTCTCGCAATGGAGGTGAAGGGGACACCAAGGGATTGAGGAGTAACCATTAGTTGGGATTTCGTTACAGGCGCTTACCGAGGCACATGCATGGCTTTCCCTCACATCCCTTTTACTCTTGGTAAACACGACCAGTGACACAGGGAACCCCCCCAGTTCATGAAGCAGCCTTAGGTGTGCCGTGTTGAAGGGAGAAACATAGCCTTCCGCCAAAGATTAGGGCTCCACGGGACACAGGGAGAACGAACACATTGGCGTTCTCCTTCATATTTATGGATTGATTATTTGTTATTTATTTGGAAGAATTACACGTACTAAGCCTTCAGACTAAAGAGGGCTTCCAACACCGGCTGTGTTGATGATGCCACGGACGCGCCGGGGCAGAACAGCCTTACACCAACTATCTTAGCTCACGCAAAGCAGCACAGCTCAGCGAGGACCAGTGGAACCAGGAGGTTTCATTCTGCTAAAGGTTCTTCTACACAGATCAGTTTAAGTCCAAGTATGGCCGTTTGATTGGAAATAACGAGTAATCACCCAAGTAATCCTAATGAACCTGTATAAAAGTCTTCAATTCGCCTTAGTGCTACCATTCTCTGGGGGCAAAACCCACCTCACTGAGCCTCCAGAAAAGTACATCAGTGCATCTCGACAGAGAAGAAATGAAGCCCTAATTTAAGGAATAGTAAATAATTAATTTTTAGGGAACAATTTCACAGTTATATTTTTATATAAATACACACACACATATATAAGTTGATTGGTAATTTCTCCTAGTCCAGAAGATCCTCCTTTTGCCTGCTTTTAAAACAAAACTATTTTGCCAAGGTTTGAAGTAGAGCTTTATGCATTTTGTAAAAGGCCATATCAAAGTAAAATGAACATATTACTGAATTTTTGTCAGCTTGAAATAACACCTGCCACACACAAGGTCTTTAGCCTTTCATGCACATCATAACTTCAGTCTAAATTTAAAGGAACAGGGAAAGCAATAGAGCAAAGCTACCCAGATGTTGTACGGTCTGTGCAATTGTAAATTTAAAAGTACCAGCTTTCCATCCAGATTTTAATGCACCAGAAACAATATGAAAATTCCAAGCCACACCAGATTATTGAAATGTCTGGCCATTTTGAAATGAATTTTGGAACAGATGTACAGAGGTAGGCAATAAAGCTGTGATAATAAGGAACATTTCTACATCATCTCACAAAACTACTAATCTATAATGAGGACCAAAACTATTCATGAGAAAGGGTGGTTTTCATTATTCTTTTTTCAGCTCCAGTTCGGGTATTCCGGTTCCTTTACTCGGTTGTTAGATTTTGTTATTGTTGTAAAGCATTTGGTAGCTATTTGACATTATCACTTCGAACCCACAACACAGACAAGTCACTAAGTAACTTCATTTCTTCTTTTTGTTGAAGGCAAATAGCACAGGAGAGCTGCTTAACTAATTTATTGTGCTTTATCTTTTCACAATTAACTGCAAAATCTGTGCTTTTTCGACAGTGGTTACTGACTTGAGACAACTCCTGTGGGGTTCTCAAATTCAGACATCACCAGAGGCTCTGATTTTAAGAGGATGCAGAACATCTGCACCACAGAAGAAACAGCCAGCGAAGCAAAGCTGGGTACCCCGAAACCCAGCACCCCCAAACCCCAGCTGTTCTGAAATGTTTGCTGCTCACACAGAATACCGTCCCAGAAGAAATAAATTATTATACCCTTGGGGTGGATAGGATGGCCTCTAGACATCAGGTAGACAAGGTAGAGTAAATCCTTCATTAGACCAAAGCAGAAAGGATGGAGAGAGCAGGCAAGCCTGAAGGTCCCAACTGCTTCCACGCGCCAGCAAAGCAAAAGAAATCCCGAAAGCAAAGTGGATGCCTTCTGGTGAGCTTTCAGGTGGCCTGCAGAAGGCCTTATGTGCCTGAAAGCTTGTCTAACGTTACTAATAGATAGCCAACTAAATTACCTCGTCTACTAAAAGATATCATCACTTCCAACAAACCTCGTCATGCTGACATAAAGCAGATTAGTCAGGCAAGTTGGGTGCTGTGCCAGATTAGGCTGCATACCAAAGGCTTGAGTGTACACACATTACTCACTACATTTTTCAGCCTATCTGTTTGGTTCATCCTGTTCTGAAAAAAGGCACAGACACACATTAATCTGGGTTACTCTTAATTTCAAGGCGTTTAGATTTAAGCTGTGGTTTTTTTGTGGGGTTTTTTTGTGGGGGTTTTTTTTTTTTTTTCCCCCATCAGGGACATGAAATTTTGGTCTGGATCTGGATGTTCCTGAGCTGTGCAGAGCCATCTCACTTTTCCATGGCACAAAGAAGGAACAAGAGACTGAGGGAGGGAGGGGAAGAACATCTCGTTCCAATGAAAGAGCAATGATATCTTTATTTAGGCGAGTTATCCCCTGGAGTGTGGCCAGCTCCCTGAAGCATTAGCCTGAACGCAGGTGACTGACACTCTGCAGATACTCAGCTTTTAAATCCCTGCCAAAGCCTGGCAGCCGGGCAGCTAGAGGGCAACTACTGGGCTGCTTCGGGGAAAGCCGCTGACTTCTGAACTGCCATTTCCCACCCTTCTTCCCTTCTGCTTCAAGTTTCCGATCCAAAAACCTGCTGAATGCTTATGAAACAGGACCACAACCCAAGATAATTCTGCGTTGGTACACACCTGCTCATTCACCCCAACCCCACCCAACAACTGCAGGATTTCAGATGTTTTTCAGCTTTGCTTCTGCTTCAGGTATATATCAAACACTCCCTGCGCCTCGCGCGGGTCACCGGAGGATGAGAGAATGTCACAGAACGGGTTTGCTGTTTTCTTAACCCGAAGAAAGGCCTTACTCAGCGCGCCCTTTCACACCCACGTATGTGTCTGAGATAGCACATATTTCTCCTCGAACAAGTTCGTATGATTGAAAGTACCGAGGGGAGGCGGGGTGGGGAATTGCCGAGCAGAAATTTTCATCTGACCTGTGCAGTTTCATGGGCTGGGGGAAGCGAGAGTGGGAACAAGGAAAGCCAAGAGAAGGTGTCCAAGAATGTCAGAAGCGGTGCCGGTATCACAGCCACGCTGGCTGCAGCTCCAGCTTCCCACGATGGCACTTCTCTAATAGCACAGCTGGCCTCTGCGCCTCGAGCCGAGGAGCCCCGGCGATAACCGCGGCCGCAGTCACACCAAGCGCTGCAGCGACAAGTGTGAGATAGATCACAAAGGTGCAGGAAGGCATCAATGTGGCGCTTCTTGACGCGACACCTAACGGGTCAGCCCGCTGCAGGACTGCTCCCTATCCATTTGGCCACATCTCCCTACCTTTGGCGTGAAATCGTCATTTTCTAGTTAGTCACGCTAGTGTTTCAACTCCGTGTTCCAGCAGAGTGAAGAAAGGTTTAATTTAATAGCAAAATAGTTAAAGGTCTGAGTGCTATGATTATGTATAAGACAACAACTTGGAAAGTTAACAGCCTTGTAATTACGGATCCAAGCGAGACATCACAAAGTTCAGGCTCGAATCCATGTTCTGCCACAGTTTTTCTATATTATTTTTGGACAGTCTCTTAGTTCTGTATGATTCAGTTCCCCATCTGTAAAATAAATGCTTCTTTTCTTTCTTTGCATCTTGAATTACATGCATTTACTGTGCTGAAATCCACCGAGCCCAGATCTCATCCGGGACTTTGAAGAATTGTATAAAAGAAATCACAATGATTACTTAGACACACAGAGGCACGTGCATGCACAATGCACCATTCAAACGGCTGCTCCAAACTCACTCACTGCTTCCAAAAAGCAGAAGAAAGAATGCTCTCCTCTTCCTAAAGGCTGCCCCAAGCAGTAGACTTGTCCACACTTTAGACATAAAAACCAAGACAAAACTCAGAGGATGTAAAAATACCAGAGTATTTCCAAGGATGGTGAAAATTTGGGTGATCTACAAGTTTTTTAGATGCTTTAATGTGTTAAACTAAGGAACGTAAATTAGTATTTACCTTACAACAAATGTGAACTGTCCCCCGGCTTTCTCTTTCAAAACATTATGTCGCCTTTCCCCAGTGTGCACTGATGGAGTGGATTCTGACCGCAGCGGCGCCTCTCGTCAGGGTGGAAAATGCTAATTGCGGGCTCCTCCATCCCACCTGCCTACACAGCCTTTTAGCTTTACGTGGAGGCAACGGCTGTAGAAGGGCAGCGGTGAGGGAACAAGAGGGTCTGATGCAGTGCTACAGGTGTGTTTAACAGAGGACAAAAAGTATGTTCTTAAGTTGTCACGTAATTATTTCATAAATGGGAAAAATGAAAGATTACTGCAGACGCCCGACCAACACTGACCCCTCGAGCTCATGGGGCACCAGCCAGAATACCGAGCTTGTGGCACACAGATTCCCACCTCCAGCTTCCCGACTCAAAGCACAGTTTTATCCGGGGCTGGGAGAATGCCAAAACCACCAGCGCAGGCTGCGCTCCCTTCTGAAACGGGATGGATTCTTCATCAATACACCAAAGAATCAGAATACTTTGCTCAACAAATACCAAAACAAGGCTTTTTGACCAGAACAGCCTACCAAATTCAACATAAATTTGACAGGAAAAAATACTGTCAAGTTCTAGTCTGACATCCTCTTTGGAAATTAATAATATGGTTGGAAATAAAGCTTCATAGAAAACAGTGCTGCATTTGGAGAGCAGGTACCCATGTGCACATGCCTGAGCTGCTCTCAGGGTCCCAATCCAAGCTCATCTACTCATAGAGTGTCTAGAAATAATAAAACTACCTGCATAAATATCTAATTGGGTAACTGCTGCCTCTGGATGTTATTCTGAGTACTGTACTGATTGCTCTGCCATTCCAAGGCTGAGAAAGAGGTCCTCTAACGCATCCTTCCCCAGCCATCCCACCAGACAGGGCTACCTGTGGTCATTTCATTGCTGATAAATGTTTTCCTAACATTTCCTAAATGTTTTCCTTTCTAATGACCACCAACAACAGAAACTTCACGGTTTCACCAGGCAGTCTGCTCTAGCCGTTGCTATTATTATTTCTGGAGAAGTTTTCCTAGCATCTAATCTGGAACTCTCCTGCTGGGATTTTGGCCCCAGCGCAAACTTGTAAAACAGGTAATTAATTGAATTTTTTCGAAAGCCTTTAATGTACTGAAAAATACCCATGTCTAACAGCAGAGAGTGTCTCATAGAAGACAAGAGAACTTTAGTTTTTCCAGATCCCCTCTCATAAGCCATCTTTCCCAGACCTTTGATTATTCTCAATGTTATCCTCTGGACTCTCTCCAACCAAGCCACATTCTTTGAAGAACAGTAGCAAACCTAGCTGATACCTTATCAGTGCCAAGTAGTACATACGGTGTCTTGAGAGGTACATGCTTAATAAGTTCTTAATGCTAATACAAGGACTGCCTTTCTTTGCAGTACAGTGAGGTGTTGGTTGCTGTTGGTCTTTTGGCTTTGGTTTTTGTTTTTTTTTTTTTTTAATTTGCATTCAGCTTGCAAACTGGCCATAATTCACCAAGACTTTTCTAAAGTGTTGTCACCTGCCCAGTACACATCCCAAACTCATGCAGCTGATTACTTCTGAGGTTAGTCCCCAGTGCAATTTTATCTCCCTTTTTAAAATTTTTTTGGGATGAGTTCCTCAATTTGTATATGCCTTCCTAAATTCCTAATCCTGTCCTCCAGTATATTTGCAGACCCTTATAGCTTCATGTTGTCTGCAAAATTAATAAGCATAGTCTCTACTGCACTGTGCAAGTCATTAATGAGAACATTGACCAGAGCTGGAAGCAGGACAGATAGCTGTGGAATATTACACATCACATTCTTCCAATTGGATAGGGGAATGCTGATAACGATACTCTGGATACAATTAACCAACTAGTTTTGCACTCTGAGGAGTCTCATCTGGTTTAATCTCTTTTCCTTTCTCCATTAAAGTACATGCATTCCATCTACCCTTTTCAGTCCATTCTCAGTGGAATCTCAAAAAAAAAAAAAAAAAAAAAAGAGAATACACAAAAAACCACCCCAAAAACTGCAGCCAATGGTTCAGGGATGGCTTCAAAAGCTACAGCTCATCAGATCCCACACAAGCAGGGAACGTCCATTCTGTCTAGATACTTCTTCCTCCCCTGCTCTAGGCTAAGACCTAACATCTTCACTGATGCTGTATCTAATTCATTTATTAATTAAAAGCTTTTGACTTTGACTGCACGCGAATTTTCAAAGATGTCAGAGGATGTAGCTGTGCATCCAGCACTTAAGCCTGGCAATTGAAAAAGAAACTCGAGACCTCACCTGTACCTCATGGCTTGACTTGAAATTAGAGCCCCGATTGCTCAAGCAAAAGGTCAGACGTACCCAAAATATAAGTCCTGGCTCTAGTGATGGCTTTGGGAGGGAACGGTACAGGCTGAACAGGTGGCAAGTCTGGATTAGATAATAGGAGTTTTTTGTTCCCCACCCCAATACCTAGGCTCAAAGACGGGATGCTACAGCAGTACCGCTTCACATGCCGTGTCCTCCCAGAATTCGATAGCATTAGTTACCACATGAGCTAAGCACTCCTGTCTCTCTGGGGACAGCCAAGGAAAGCGATCCAAATTAATTTTAAAACAGGATTAGTTAAATCATCTAATTAGCTAATTACATCTCAGCAAGAAAATACTTACTGAGACCTAGGGTGGACTAAATCCATTTTCAAAGCCAAGCCAACTTCAGGCAGTTTTCATTTTGCACAAGGGTGTCTGCACAGCTCATACGCTGCAAATTCACACCTAATTCAAATGAACTTCCTGATTGTCCCTTTGGGGGCAAACTAACACAGAAAGGAGATGGCATCAGGGATTAAAAAAAAAAAAAAAAGAAAAAAGAAAAAAAGAAAACCAACCCCCCCCCCCAACACACACTTTTTTTTTTTTTTTTTGTTTAAACGAATAGCTCGATGATTCAGACTTGGACCAAAATCTATTTCCTATGTGTTACTTAATCAGACAGTTTCGTCTGAGCAAGCAAGGAGCCAAAAATAGAGCCGTGTAGAAGCAGTGAGAGCAGCAGGGGGGGTGCAGCCCCAGCCCCCAGCCCCCCCCCAGCACCTCGCCGCCAGGGCCACTTGCCCGGTGGCTCCCAAGCTCCAGGAGGCATCGGGGCAGCACGGGGCTGGCACCAGGGCTTGCAGTGCCACCAGGTATCGGCAAAGGAGAGACTGGAAACAAACCGGCTTCATGGCATTTTCACGGCAGAGCGCAGAGGGAGAGCGGCTGCTTTTGGATGTGTTTGCGATGAGAAACGCAAAGGACAACTCATTTCGGATTCTTCCCCAACCCCCTGAGTGTTTGGGGTAAGCGGCGAAGCGGCGCTTGCTGCTGACCTTTGGGAAGTAGTTAAGAGGAAGATATTTTTGAACCTATACCTAAAAACAGATCCAACAAAACCTGGCAAAGATGGGACAGCCTTACCCACCAGCTAGCTCTCTTGCAACCAAAAAAGGAATTTTTGATGGTTTTACGGCCTTCAGCGCGATGCAAAAGCTTGAACCAAATTCCCTGGCATCTAGTTGCACGTCAAGGAAAGGATCATTTGCAAGTGACACTGGAAAACTGCCATTTTACATAGGACACAGAGGGAGCGCAAGGTCTGCACTTCCCTATAGATCTTTCACACCATTTTCTCAGACAAACCCCAGTTTTATAGGGGAGCAATTGGGCAGCCTCTGAGCAGAACCAGAAGACTTTCTGTCAGTCTTTCGGGATGACCACAGCCCCTAGAACCTTCCCCGGGCAGCGGGAGCCCAGCCTCCTGGCAGAGGTGTTCTGATGAGCCCGGCCCCGCGGCACAGACACGCTGCTGTTCCCGGAACCGGCCCCAGCGCTGCAGCACAGCTCGCTCTCAGAGGCGGCAATGCAATGCTGCGCTCCGGAGAAACCGTAAGGGCTTCACGTCCCTTTGACTCTTCTTTTAATAAAATAAATATTTATTATAAATATATCAATCCACCTCCACACGGACTTTAAGCCCAATGCAGGATGGTCCAAGGCTCCCTAACAGATTCCTTTAGCATCTCCTCAAGCTTACACTGCTGAACCACACCGGCGCTTGCTCTGGTTCGGTCTCTACTCAGTGAGTTTCAAGCAGAGCAGACAGCGATGGAAAGATTTAACACCCCCCTTGTTCTAACACCGCGTGACTTCAAGCACTTCTGAAGGAGCCCCAAGTCAGCCAGAACTGTACCCGCTCCTCAAACAGCCACTAACACATCGGCAGCTCCAAAGGCACTCATTAGCTCCACCACTAGATGCTATCAGAACAGAAACTGGAGTAATTGGCTTTTCAAAATAGCTAAAAATCAGTGAGACAAGCAGAGGATAAGGAAGGGCTTTGTGAACGAGTTGTTCCATCCTAACTGAACAGGTCCTTTCCCACAAGGCTGCTCTCAACCCAGCCATCCTTCAGCAGGTTCCCGAGCTGCAGCAAACTCTGGGGCACCAGAAGTCTCCTCTTCTGCCAGCCCCGAGGCCAACCTGCACTGACATTGCTGAATTCCTGCTCTCTGAACCTTGCATCCCTTCCTCTGCCCACGGGGAGACTTGCTCTGGGAAGCCCCCTCGGATGAACATGTTCAGTGCTCCCTGGGAGCGATGGCTACTCCTCTCCGGCCAACGCGCCCCCCCCTGACGCACGAAGGCAAGCTGGCAGCTCGGCTCTCCACGGTGCACCCAGCAGCAGGCATCAGCGTGCAGTAAATGCATAAACAGGGGCTGTCACAAAGCAACTTCAGCCTTGCCGTGCTCCTGCTTGACAAACAGACCCAGAAGTCGCTTCCTGACCCTGCAGAGATTAAAGTTCATCCGACAATATTACCAAATGAAAAACATTTTGCAAGGTCCCGAGTACTTCTATTGCTCGTGGACCTTACTGGAGTTTGAGGACATGCAGACAATTTCTGGTGTTTTGCAGAATACAGCACTGCTTGAACCTAAATTAAAGAGCATCCCAACTGAATGCCAGATCAGAAAGCTGCTGAGTGGATGGGCTGCTGGCAAAGCAGGTTTCAAAAAAAGCAGCGGCTTCAGTGTCTTGAAATGCCTGAACCTTTAGAATGGAGAATTTGGGGATCTGACTTCATTGTTCTGTATTAGCCCCAAAAGTGAAAGTGATCTGCCAAGCACGCAAAAGCTCATTTTTTAATTTCTGTAATTCCTTAAATGAATGTAGGTGTCTTTTGAGAGAGTTATTTTTCCCAGACACTTAGAGCTCCACCCTTACCTCTGCTTGGGGAGACAGCAGAGCAAAACGGGAAGCGTTACACACGTGCATACAAGAAGAAAGTTACGGAGCTGAGAGAAATACTGGCTCTTCACTCCATCGTCCGGGTATTTACCTTTTGATCAAACTACTGAGACATCGGTAATTGCACCTCCGTGATAAGGACGCGTTCAGATGTAGCATTTGTGCAGCACAGAAGCGATTATCTTGTGGCACAGTTCTGTTACACAGTCCTCCCACTGAATCAGTTTTCTTAGCGTTCCTGAAGCACTCGAATGGTTTTGCTTTCTCCTGTCTCAGTACAGCAGAATGACTGCGTGAATACTTGAGAATGAAGAGTGCTGTTTATCCAAATGAGTTCTTTGTGCCTTCTTGCACCTAGGTTGTATCATTTCATTTAGTTTGATTCATAAAAATACAAGTAAGTGAGGATTTATTCCTTTGCCAGCAATTAAAGGAACTAGTTACAAATAAAACACGCTTTTGTTTGAAAGACCTTTTCATGGATAAACTCCTTAAAGTGACTGTATTTGCAGAGCTCACGGGCAAATTCCTTCCTTTTCCGTGGGGGAGTCTCCCCACAGTGATCACTTCGGCACTCGCAGCCAAAACGACCAGGCATGGACACAGGCGAGGTGCTGGCTTCAGCTGAGGGTGAATCCCAAACCACGCTCTACAGGAAGCTGACGGACGCCCACGGCTGGGCTTTCCTGGGATATGAGACCTCTCCCACAGGGATGACGGCTCCATCCCCACCTGCTACAGCCGAGCCCTTCGTGACGTGTATCACACAAGCAGCACGTTACGTTCCCTATCAGCTTCAACGGCCAGGCTGATCAAGGTCTGATATTGCCATTATCTAATTGGAGGTGTCAGAGACAGACACGATGGCAGCAAGTCCCAAAAGAAACGCTTCCAGAAGGTCAGCCGGTCAGAAACCGGGGAGAAGCCACCCAGAACGATGACGGTTTGTTGCTCAGCTGGGGAGGGACCCACTGACCCAGACAACAGGCTCATCTCCACAGTAGACCACCACCGTCCTTGTCATCACCACAATCCTGAGCTGATCTCAGGGCTCTTCTGACATACATATTTAAGTCACCGAGACCTATCAGGTGCAGAGCCCTCAGTGCCAGCGAAGTGATGAAATCCAGCAGCTCACAGAGGAATGTCACGGTGCTGAAGTGCCCAGCGAGCAGCATTGTACCCTCCCTGCCTCAGTGCTGCTCCAGCACGCCGACACTGCCCAACGTTCCCCCAGACCTTCACGTTCCCCAATGGGAGGAAAATCCTGCAGGTTGCACAGGACAGCGGGGCTGAATACCTGGGCAGTGACGCACGCATGCACCAAACCTCGCAGGGGAACCCTCTGTCCAGGTTGCAATAGTGGGTGTAAGGTCCTGCTCCCGATTAAGGCATGGGAAGGTGCTTTATTCATCAGCGACACAGACTGCCGTTAAAAGCATTAGAGACTTTTGCCAGCTGTCACCACCGCCTTTCAAGTGTTAAATGTAGGTAAAAGCTCCAGTTCTGGAATTAGATGCAGCTGCTTGGTGCGCTTCACCAACGTGGGCTTCGGTTCCCTCTCACCCCAACTCTGCCCTCCCCCCAGCCCTTGCAGGCATTAACCTCTGTGAGTGTCTTGGGACAAAGTTGGTAGCTCTGAAGTTTCACACATTCCCAGGAAAAACAGGAGACTCCCAAATTCCTTTTGTAGCATAAGCCCTACTCATTTCACAAACCGAAGGAAAATACTAACCCCCTTAAAAAAAAAAATATATATCAAAACCCACAGCAGGAGAAGTTTAAAAGATTCACCAAACCCTAAGCCTGCCCATCAGTGTGAACCCTACATACAGTTTTGCCCTCCATCCAGCTCACCAGATACATCGTGAAACAACAACGGGGCACCTGGTGGTGGCAAACCCAGCTGAAACCAGTAAAAGGCTGATGGGGGGACTGGTGGCTCCGCAGGGCTGGCAGGCACTGCCGCCCACCGCTCCCTGAAGCATCAGGATGCTGCTGTCACTCTGTCCCCAACAACATTCATTTACCCAGGACTACATATGAGATTTCTAAGCTGGATTTGCGAATTCCTGCAGAGGCTTTGATTTAGCTCCCGATGTGCTGCAGGGAGGCATAACCGGAGTCAGGAGTTACACGCCACGCTCACTTAATCGCCTCTGTAACACGCTATCTGAAGGAGATCCCCTTAAAAATACGTGCGAAAGGGAAAGAGCAACAGCAAAACCACCTTTTCGCGTGTTTTCGCGAGAGACTGGTCTGGTGGAAGAGGCTGTTCCTGCCACGCAGTTAATTACCTTGGGCCACCTTATCAAACAAACGGGCTGGGATGATACGCCAATAACAGGAGGAAGGATCTAATTGAGGGATACCAGGGGGTAACACAGATGATCTTGTTAAACGAAATTTGTTAATCTAGTGTATATGAGAAAAGGGCAAATGGGAGGGAGAATTCCTCCTTGTTAAACATTTACCAAATGTTGGGTTATTTGAGCCCTGGGGAGAAGTAAATGTATTCACTACTTAAAGGCTGGAGCATTTGGTCTTCTCAGTTGGAATTTATCCCCGATTTGAAAGGAACATTTTTTCCCACTTGGAAAGGTTAGCAGCCTTTGTCTGTGCGAGTGATTTAATATAATGGACCATGATTATTGTTGGATTATTATAATGGCACATTGGCACAGTTATAGTTAAAAGTTTTGGCAGAGTTTGTCTCATAAACTGCTATTTTACAACTCGGCTGTAAAAGTTTACTTCAGTCTGAAACCTGAGATACAAGATCTCAGTCCAGGAGGAGTCTTTTTTACTTTTTTAAGCCAAATTAAAAGAAAAAAAAGCTTAAAAATTCTCCTGGCTAACGTTTAAGTTATGCAAGTATTAAATACAAATTGAAATCTACTGGTTGAAGACACTTGACAGCATTTGCTTGCTCCTGAATGCTTTTGAGTTAAATGAAAATACTTTTAAACCCTTTTATGTAGAAACATGGCTTTCCCACTTCCAGTATTTTGAAGAAAAATGTGAAATAGTAAACCAGCTGGGGTATTAAACAGAAAAATGAAGAAAGAGTGTGCCACAAGCACTTTCTTCAGTAGGATTACTAGGATATATTTGTTGCTAAGCATGCAACCGATTTTTTATTTTGCATATGTAAATCCACAATCATTTTCTTTAAAATCAATGTTTGCAAAGGTTTTTCACAACGCACTAGTATGTTGAAGAAAAATTAATCTTCTTTAAAAGCCCCTCTGGCCGTTATAGAGTAAGACTATAGGATGAACCAAGTCCAACACTTTATCATCTGCACAAAGCCACGGAGTTTCTCCAGATTTCTTGACTCTTAAAGGCACAGTAGCCAAGTGACCACATCAGTTCTCATTTCTGCTCCTTCAAAGAACTCTAAAGGAACTCAAATACCAGACTATGAAAATACCACTTACTGGTACTGTAACTTTACCATTTATATCCACCTGGTGCCAGAGACATTGCAGATGGCAATTACAGCATCAATCCTAGAAAAAAAGGTTTGCAGGCAATATAGGGCACTAAGTAATTTGTAGACTAAAGCTACAGAAACTATAATAGAGATCAGAATTATTCAAGATAAGGCTAAACACGATAAGCTGGGGAACAGTAACTTTTGCAGCAGAATGTCATGCCTTGCAATTCTGTCAGAGCCCTCCTAAGGAGCCAGCCGGCACGGGTAAGAGTGATGCAAGCAGTATACTGCGCTTGGATCTTCTAGAAGCTGTCAACAAAGTCCGTTTACATGAGTACAACAAGAAGGTGTAATAATTGCATAAAAGACTTGAAATGAAACAGTAACAAGCGGTCATTTCTCACAGTGGAAGGAACATTTCAAAAGAAATCTCCAATAGTTTAATATATTAATGATTGGTCTGGGAAAGGGGGTAAATAGTTTCACTACTTCAATAGTTTAACATCAGCTGGCAAACTAAAGGTAACTACAAAACTGCTGCAAAAGGACTCGCACTCCGTAATAAAATGACAAGTGAAATTCCATGTCAGTAAACACAAAGTAACACACTTGGGAAAAATAACTGGAGCCATAAATACACAGGGATAGGCTTTAAGTTAGCTATAGCTACGTAGGAAAAGAGGTCTGGGGGTCTAAGCAGACAGTCTGTGGAAAGGAGAGTTCAGAGGAGGTTAAAAGGGAAAACACAGATCAGGTGTTTTTTAGGAAAGGAACAGGGACCAAAAAGAAAATCTGATCATCACCTAGACCTGCAGCCTGTCACTTCAGTAGGATATAGGTCTGCTCCCTCATCTCGACAAAGCACGTACAAGAACACAAAGACCTGTAAGGACGGCCGAGGAGGACACGAGGAACAGCTTTCAAGACGAGCCTGTACGGGCCAGGAGCCTTCAGCCTGGGGCAGAGACACTGGGGGGACGTTATCGGTAGAGGTCTGCAAAACCATAACTGGCACAGAGGAAGGACGTACAGGAACATCGTTCATCATTGCTTATTACATAGGAGTTAGGAGATAATGAAAACAGCGAGGAAGCCCCTGTGCCATCCTTTGGAATTAAGCAGCAGAGTGCAATACCCCAGGAGCCAAAAGCATAAGTGGTTTCTTAAAGAGATTAGGAAGTTCACAAAGGAAAGTTCGTGGGCAGAACAGATTTCTCCCGTTTCACCTCCGCCTCCCAGTAACACCAAAGGGCATTAGGCTCACCCTTTCTGACCACCCTGCCTTGCTCTCCTGCTCCGAGCAGACAGAACCTGCTCTCTCCCAGGGATCCTCACCTGCACCGTTCCTCCCGCCAGCACCCTTCACCGCTCAGCACCTCTAATGCTATTTAGGGAAGCGGCCATGCTGAAGATATATTTACTAAAATACTTCCCAGAACACCCCAGGGAGCTGGGGACATGAAGAAAGCCCAAAGACACCTCCGACACAAGCCCTGGTACCTTTAGCCTGCAAACTTATGGCCTGAAGCTGTACCAGCAGAAAGCATTACTGTTCTGGCACAAACACAAGTTTCCAAACTCATAAGACGCAAGGTGTTTCTGCCCAATACTTTGAGGTTCATCCCCCCGTTGTCTTTGAAGCCACTTTTTAAGTAGAGACATTTATATGGCAGGGGGTTGCCGCAAACGGCTCTGGCTCAGGACAGCCAGAATCAGGAATCTTGGGGCACTTTTGGTGAGCTGTGGGATCATTTACCCTCCCGCTGTATGGCGGGTCTTGGAAAATGCTGTCTGCTCACTGGTGAAGACTTACCCATCCAGGTTTCTGGATAACAAACAAAACGTTTTCCCTAAAAAAAATTCTGTACGGAGAAGTTTTAAGCATCTGATCCCTGTGGCTTGTGCTCCTGCTGCACAGGAGAGCACCCGAGGTTATCCTTGCCTTGCTTAATCCCCCTCTCCCCTGGGCTACGCTTTGTAAATGCACGCACAGGAGGAGCAGTAAACAGCGAGGGACTGTTGTGCCATTTCAAACATGCCCACTGGTGCGTTCCACATGCTCCACAAAGCGATGACCAACCTTCATGATGGCCCAGCCCACCTGAATGGGGTCCCTCCACCCCCCCACCCCTCACCGGGACTAGCCTAAGAGTACTGAAGGTCAAGACAAACTCAAAGGCAAAGTTAATCTGCTATCTGCCTAACGACAGGTCACATTTCTCAGTATAAAAAGCATTAAAGGCAGCTTGTAGCTTGTTATATTGAGTTAAATTAATTTTTTACTTTTTAATCCTGCTTGTAGCACAGTTTGTAACATTCCAAGTCATATTTATCTTTTGTGTAAACTATGATGCTGTTCTATAAATAGCTACAGGTTTCTTGGCAATGTTGGTGTGACAGCGGATTAATTAACCTGGAAAGCAGAGAGCGTGGGGAATAGGTTTATATAATGAAAACAATATATCTACTAACACCGGAGAAGTGCTGACACTGTAATAATGCTGATATTAATATTTGGTACAGAACATCTTAGAGCACATTAGTAAGATGGTTAAATCTGGCGGGCTGAGAAATGATCAGAACACAGAAATTACCAGAAGAAAATAAAACTATTACTTTACTATTAATACTATGAGTCTCACTCCCATTCAGAAAGATTCACTGGTACATTAGATTTTAATACCCAGTGCCTGCAAAGAGTAGTCCAGTGACCTCCCGTGCCAGCTCCACAGCAGTTGTGAGAATATTTGGGCCTTTGCCTCATTGAATCCCTAGACAACATCACACCAATCTGGAGTCAAGTATGGGCTAAAGAAACCAATGAGAAAAAGAAATAATAATAATTTAAAATCTATCCTCTCTTTCAGTATACCAGCCAGCTAACACAGCCAACCTGTTACATGGTTTTCAGGTTAACGTAGCCCTATTGACTTCAACAACAACTCTGCTCCAGCACGGAGAACGAACACCCAAGCATCACATCAAAACAGCCAGTTTGACCTCAGGAACATTTTCATCGAAAGGCACAAGAAGAAAATAATTATCTTTGAAGTTTAAACAAAACCAAACCAGGGAAAGAGAAGAATATGCACAAAGAAGCTAATAAATGCTGCCCGCCCCCCCCCCCCCCCCCCAAAAAAAAAAAAAAAAAAATAATTACAAGATGCCACAGGGCACTTAAAAATTCAGGAACATTAAAACACATTCAAACTTCACTATACTTAGAAAACAAAAGGCACCTACTAATTTCCACTTGATACCTTCCGCATTCCAACTTCCATCCTGTCCCAGGGCATTGCGCATGATGGAAGCAAGTAGTAAAACTAAGTTATTTATTAAAATTATAGAATAAAGAGTCAGAGCAAAGATATATATGCATGTCAGTGGTCCAAATAAATTAGGGTCATTTTCATCAGTAGATGATGACAATTTTTACATTTATTATAATATTTTCCACATAACTATTCTGTCTGGTGACATTTTTGCACATATATTAAATACATGTGACAGTATATAATGTATAGCTAGATATTTGACCATTGCTAAATGCTGCAGTAGTTTGAATACATTTACAAAATGTCAAATATTTTAGACTTTCAAGTGATGCATTTTCAAACACAGTAAAACAAAGATAATTTACAGAGGAAGAGCAAGATTCTGCTGTTGGCTACTAATAAGTAACAACAGCCTCCTGACAGGTCTGAGAGTACCAGACCACATCTTTATTACCTTTAAAGGCACGAGCCCTGTTAGTAAATAACAGAGGTGGGAAGATGCTGATAGAATCGTAGAACTGTTTCGGCTGGAAAAGACCTTTAAGACCATCGAGTCCAGCCGTTAACCCGGCACTGCCAGTAGCACCAGGCTACCTGTACAGAATGGCACAGAGCTATTGATAAAATTATACTAATTCACACCAGCTGACAGCCTGGCCAAATACCTTAAATCCCGGCTCCTGTAGACGACACGCTGACATGGGATGGGGAACATTCCCAAACGCAGCGATGCTTGAATTTTTAGGGCAACCTTCATTTTGGCACTTGGCATTTTTATTTAACTGAACACTTTTAACCTGGAATTAGTGCAGAGTTTATCGTGAAAGAATAACAGAAGGACAGCAGAAGGTAGACCCTGTCCAGCTTCACGTACTTCAACCCAACTCTTGTCAATATTCTCCCCCCTTGCTAACCCTCACCTCTTCAGATCCATGTCCCTTAACTCACAGCCTGCCCCTCCAGGCTCCAGCCTCATCTCCTGACCTCATTTCCCATCTTTCTGGCCAGAGCCCAATGCCCCAGCCCCTTGCTGAGCCCTCCCCAGGGCTCCCTGTCTCCCTGCTCCTTCTCTCCCATCTTTCCAGTCCTTCAGCTTTCCAACCAAACCCCAGGCTTCTGCTCTCACATCGCCTGCCCTGCCATTCTTCTCATCTATATCCAAAAACTGAATAGCCCTCAAGACTGCTTAGGGGAAAAGACATAAATGCAGTGGTGTAGGCTTCCCAGCACACCTGCCTGCTGCCCTGCAGAAGACCCCGGGAAGGGGCCGTGCACACCCTCACCTCCCACCCTGGGGCAGGGCAGACTCGGGGAGGTTCTGTGGCTCTTTGGGCAGAAAGGCTTATGCACAGCTAAAAGCCAGCTCCTTGCCACTGAAAATGCATGAACTAAGTTTGTTAAAAGCCCGACAGCTTTGCCAAATTTGGGTGGATTTTGACAGAAACTGCACAAGGCATATTCTTGAAACAAAAGCCAGTTTGTTGCCAGCTTTCATGCCTCTGCTCCAAAGCATGGGTGTGCCATGCAGTTTTAAAGAAAAGATCACCAGAATTGTTTTTCTGCTTTTATTTTTTTCCCCTACTATTGCAAAACACTGCTGTTCCAGCCTCCCCCCTGCCCCGCTCCATCCTCACAGCCTGATTTTTTGGCATTGCTTTGGCTGAAAACTGGCAGTCTAGAGTAAGATACCTGGAGCGGAAAGCACGTCACCAAAGTGATTAAACTCAACAAAGGCACATGCACCTGAAAACACAATTAAGGGACCTTTAGGAGATCCTGAAGTGCTCTTCCAAGTCCTAACTCCTCCAGGCTCAGACCACAGCATACTCCGCCTTTCCTCACGGTTAGACCCGCGCCCCGCCGCAAGGTCACTGCCGGCAGCCTCGGGACGCAGCACTTTCAGGGAGGTGCATGTTGCTGCTGGTGGGACAAGGTGCTTGCCTTCTTGTGGGAAAAAGAATTCTAATTAAAAATCAGTTCCAGGAAAAGGGATGAACCGAAATATGAAACTGGTGCATCTAGTATTTGTTAATGGCTTGTTTTAAAAATTTGTGAGGTGCTTTAAGTCCAGGATAGGTTCCAGACGCACTGAATAAATATAAATATAGTATTCCCCCCCCTGCCCCGAATAGGATATGAGCAACGACCGACAAGCTGCCTACAGAGCCTAAGGAAGGAAACAGATGTAGAAACTTTTATAGGCAATTCCTCGGATTGACTAGGAACACTGGTTAAGTGTTAAAAAAAGAAAGCGCCAAACACGAACAGTCATTTATGCGTGTCTAAAACTTCTGTTTTGAGCCAAGAGCCAAGCCAGCCTCCAAGCTACTGGAGATATCATCCTAGTCCTCAACTTCTCCAGGGGAAGGCCGGCCAGGCGGCACCTGTCCGAGGGCCGGGCTGTGTCCCAGAAGGCAGCACAGCACGCCACAGTCTGTGCTTCTCATTTATTTATTATAAGCATTGGAAACTCCAGCTTCTGTCAGCCCTAGCCACTAGTGGATTCAAAACTTTGTTCTTCTGCTTCTTGCAGCTGACAGGGAAGCCAGGAGCTGAGGAGCCACAGCCACCCTTTCCTTCCCCCTTCCTCCATGCACTAAGGCACAGCGTGCAGCAGAACATCACTAAAATCCAACCGGCTCTCATTCGCACTGTTAAACTGTGACTTCAGACTACTCCAGGCAGCCAGCGTTTCTTCTTGGACAATGCCATGATGCGCTGCACCGTTCAGGAAGAAACACGGCATTACGAAGTAGCACAGACGGTGGAAAATCATCCAAACGGGTCCCTTTATGGTGCACTGCAGAAACCTCTGCATACAGACACTGCGTATGGCCAGGCTGGAAGCTTTATGTCCATCGTTGACTGCTTGAAGGACACCAGACACAAGAAGTGTGCAGTTCACCAAAGCACTCAGCTCCAGTTTTGGAGGTTCCGGGTTCTGCTCCAAATTCCCCGGCATGTGCCTGCCTGCACCACTCCGAAACAGAACACGCACGCTCCTAAAAAGCTGGAGGAACGTTGGAGCCCCCAGCCTCTGCAGCAAGACAGGGGCTGGTTTAAGTGAGACTCAGGGGGTGCTGGGATGCACATCTGCTCCAGCATCCTACCAAAATCCTTCCCTGGAGAGGCAGTGCAGTCTCAGGTAGGTACTTACTCTGCCAGAACCTCCCCGCCACTCCCTCCCCTCTGTCACAGGCTACATGCATTAATTAAATGCCTTCCCTTGGGAAATAGTTAAGGATAGAACACCCAAAATGTAGGCTTTTACTACAGGCACAGCCCTGCCAGATGCTAAACACCTCTTCCTCGCCTGGTGACTGCCAGGTGAGAGCCCCGAAAGCCAAAGCCTGTTGCTACCTGGTGGCAAGATGAGGATTATCGGGAAGCCCAGACTGCCCAGCCCTGGCTCACCTGCAAACCCCTATCATCACCGTCACCGGAGCATCGCTTGCATGAGAACGGCGTCAGAGCAGAGTTCCCCCATCAACATCAACCCTGTTATTCGAGAATCAATAGATCAGCACCCCGCTCTTTTTGGGATGCCGACTTGATGTTCCTGAACAAAAGGCGTCCTTTGAACTCATCCACTTGAGTTCTGCTGACAAACATGTGCACACCCTGCCCCCCCACTAGTAAGAGGAATGGTAATTATTTCCCCAGAGAAAAATAATTTTGCAATAAATTTCAGAAGCAGCATGATTTAGCAAATTCAGCCCAGAGCCAAGGATACTAAATGCAGTTAACTTCATTGGAGCTAGTGGTATTGAAAATTATTTCCAATATCCCTTTAAATGCTTTCGCTTTGAGCGGGTGAATGCAGAGTTCTTGACAAAACTCCCAGCTTGTGTTTTTAAAGGAGAAAGAATCTAAAACTGACTCTAGAGAAACATCTTTCCAACTGGTAAATCACACATGTGTTTCTCTTCTTGGCACTTTTTAGAATTCTGTACAGTTATTAATTGTTAGGACTATAACAGAAACAAAATCACCAGCAGTGTCCCGTCCAAAGCAGCAGCGGGTTTACTTCCATTATTCAGACTTTGGGTTTTTTTTCCCCTACATATTAAATGATATTTTTCACACCTTCCTGTTACTTGGCACTGTAAGATTCTTGTTATTTTATAATTACCTTGGGAAAGACACCAAATTGATGAAAATGAGGTAAAAGCACAGTTTTCCTTAGGAAAACCAACAGCAGTATCCTGAGAACACCCAGCCTGGATGTTACAACTGTTGAAGGATTCCTCTTTAGCTGGGGGCTTCTGCTCAGATGCCTTTTTTTTTTTTTTTTTTTTTTTTTTTAAATATATGACATGGGGAGGAACATATTGAACTCCTACAAAGATCCTTCCCTCTGTAAATTGTTCCTTCTGCCTTTGCCATCTCAGGGACGGTGATACACATAAACTTTGAGGATTTATAGCGCATCTCCAACACTAATATTAAACATATCCTTTAAACTTTTTTTTCTGAAAGCTTTCGAATTCCCCTCGCCCCCGCCCTTCAGAATCATTTAATAGCTGTTAAGTCACCTTCAAAGAATTTGCAAATCCTTTGAAGTACAGTACAGAAAATAGACTTCAACATCTTCCCAACAGTTGCAGGTAACGTGTAACAATTTCTGAAAGCATGCAGAGATAGAGCTGTCTAACGCCGAGTTACCACCTCCTACCCTGGAAAATGCTCTTGCCGAAGTCAATTTTACAAGCACGCTTTTGTTAAGCTCCCTTACGCTACAGTGGCACTGGGTATTAAAGGATAAGTTGGGTCCCCCCCCCCCCCCTTTTTTTCATAACGTGTGCTTCATTTTCAGAGAGGAGATTCTTCTAGGATTCCTTTACAGCAGGGCTTAGGTTTGCAACAGCATCTCGCTTTCCCTCCGCCAAGACACGGGTGTCTTCACTGCCTAATTTCTTTCCTATAGGTCTGATTTGGTGGAGCTGGTGAATAACAAGGCTCCTGCCTACCCATCATAGATTTTTCCATTTTGTGACAACGTGGCCACAGATTGTCAATAATAAGCCTCTAGGAACAAAGTGTTCCTGAACAGAGCGTATCACTCCCTTTTAGTCAATTACTAAAAATCTTTAAAAACAACTCCCGAAAGATTTCAAATTTTAACTTGCTCCAAACTCCCTTAACACACATGTGGCAGAGCAATGCTATTGCCCAACCACCTAAAACCAAAGATTTCTAGCACATGAAAAAAATAATCATCTGTCCTTTAAAAGTTCAGAGTGCAGAAGTTTTGCACAATTAAAACATTTTCTGAATCTTGCTAGTGGCCCAAAGGTTAAATAGTTTTCTTTGCTAGTCCAGACCACATAATTGAGAGGAAGCAAGTGAGTTTATTCTTTGAAAGGCCATGAAAAAAAACCCAACAAAAACCCCAGAAGTTTATTTGTGCTTGCAAATCCTTTCAGGTCTAAAGAACCAGCAAGATAATAAATTGTTTTTGCTGAAAACAGGAAGTTTGGCAGAGATGCAAAAGGACAGCTAAACTTTGGCTAGACAGCCCAAAACACTGCGTTCCACTTTGAAACTATTTCAAAAAAAAAAAAAAAAAAAGAAAAGGAAAAAAAAAAGGAAAAAGTGAAGTGCCTCGAATCCATAGAAAACTAAAGGAACAGCAAAGGCATCTGGCAGTGGTAACTTGTTGCCAAACTTGTGGTTGTGTTGTGCTGGCTTACAGGCTGCTTTGCCAGTTTGCAGTAACTTGCATCAAGCACAGCTGAAACCCACATTTATAAAGCTTCAAATGCTGTCAAAGCTAGAAGAGTATCAAGGAGTCTTTTCTTTCTTCTTTTCATCCGACCAAGACCAAATGAATAAATAAATAAGCGTCATTCATAACGCTCTGGTGTATAAAGGGCGACAACGAAATTGTGAGTCTCCAGACCAAGTCCCCACACCAAGTCTGATGGAGCAAAGGGCAAACCAAGCCCATGTGGTACCCGACCCTGGCGCATGCTGTCTCCTTGCCACTCCTACCTCCTCCTCGGGCCACTAGTGGGACCTCCTGGCAGGAGAAGACATCATTCAGCACGCGATGCAACTTGAATGCAACAGCTTATAGGACATCTGTGTGAAATCATGTTTCTTTAAAAAGAACATATGCTCACAATACATCCATCCTGGACACCACAGGAAGCTAAGGCTCACTGCAGCCTTTCAGAGGGATTTCAGATGGGTTATAGGACATGACCACCTGCTATAGCCCGGGAGTGAAGCCAGGGATCAGGGTTATGGTAGGCTCCAGCACCATCCTCTTTTTGTTGATATAGAGGCACCTTCTGGCACTGTCCTGGCCTGGGTGGATTAGCCCCCTCACTGATGGCCACACTGGGCTCACGGGTTGCCCAGGCCAGGGATTGCTCCTAGGAAGCTGTTCAAGCATTGCTGGCTTCTTTTAGGGACGTAAGATTTTAGACCACAAGGACACAAGCTGCACCATGACATCTGCCCAGAGGAACAGCGAACGAATCCCAGCTACTTCACTAACACAAATCTAGCAAACGATGCAAAGGGTCTCTTCCAGTACTATACGCATACGAACGTGGTTTTTAAAGTAAGGAGATCTTAAACACACAAACTTTACTTTTTGGATAGAACTGGCCATGATGAATCTGAGACCTTCCCCTCTCAAAATGCTGGTTGGTTATTTTCCACTCACATCCTCCCCTACCCCTTAGATTTTTTTCTCTCCCCTCTCCCTTCTCATATTTGTTATGAAAATGCAGATCTTCAAAATGTTTATCACAAAGGACCACTGGACTCCTTGAGCCAACCAAAACATAAGTGTTTTCAACACCATAAATGTTCTGAAACATGCAACTCCGAAATGCAATGATCACAGGCTGTTCTTTTTTCTAAGATCTGTTACTGCTGTTCTGCAGAGTCTGTAACACCCAGCTTCACCAACAGCAAGGATTCTGACTGCATCGCCTTTAATCCTGAAACAAGGCTTCATCACAAAGTCCTAAACAGAGTGTGGGAGAAAGCAAGCTCAAATCTTTCTCTCACTTCACTTCCTTACTAGTGAGTAAGTAACTTACTTATTTACTTAAGGTTAGTAAGTAGCCTTACTACCACTTACAGAATTCAACTGCAGGACCACTCATTTATACCTGCAGCAGCGCAGGCGAGCAGAGGAAACATACCAGTACGCTGGGAAGATGTAATATGCCAAATGCTGGAACGCAAAAGCCCTGAGAAGTTTTAACGATTAGCAAGGATAGGGAGGAAAAACTCAACCTTGATTTTACAGTGTTCACCCTGGGACACTTCAAACTCAAGGTTTTAGAAGGCCTCCAGCCAGAACCCTGCCTCAAAGCCTGTTCTCAGCACCTCTGAAAACCTCAGGCAGGTATCTCATACTGAGCACCCTCAGCATCTGCTCTTTAAGGGTAACAACGAAGACACCACCCGCACCTTACAGCACAGTGCTTTTCGTCTGTCTCAAACGAAACACTTCCCAAAGGAGGCAAAACATCACCGGTCCTTGTTTAGAAACCGAGGAATATCAAGTATGGAGAAACGAAATCACTTACTCAAGAGCGTTCAGGTGAAGCGGCAGCAGAGCCGGGAGAGGAAGCCGGAGCTCCCGCGCGGATCTCCCGCGTAAGCCTTCCGCGCCCCGCACCTCCAACTGCAGCAGAGCAAGCAATATTCTGCCTGCCTCTCTCACAGATCTGGGCTGAGCTTTAGTTGTAGTCTGGAAGCACTTCAAAAGCTGTGGATTAAAAAGCACCGTATAAATGCAAAGCGTGATTATTATTCAGCAGATATTGGAAAAATTACTGTGGTTTGTATTTGTTTTTCTGTATTTGTGGGATTTATGTTGTTTCAACACTTGAACAGCTTTTGATAATGACACCATCTGTTAATTCTCACCCCTCACTAAATCAGAACAAGTGGTGGAATTGTTAGACTGCGGTTTTACAGATCCCAGCTCAGCAAACAACCCCCAGCCCAGGGTCAGCACGAGGCACTACCGGCAAGGGGAGGCAGCAAGCGGGCAGGCACTACTCACCACCCAGGCAGCAGCAGAAGGATCGGACCATCCAGAACAACACAGCTCTCAGCAAGTCTTCTGGAACAGTCCTTTGGTAGGCTGTGCTCCCTTTCCTGCCCCCACCAAGTGAGCATCATTATCTCAGGGGCTGCTCAGATTGGCGGGACAGCAGCGCGTGGGGCAGTTGGGTTCTGGTCGGAGGGATCTGCCAGGTGGTACGGGCACCTGGGTACAAACTAACAGCTTGCAACAAGCTTCTTATTGCTCTTATTGCAACGAGCTTCAGGTATGCAGAGCTCTGAGTGGGTCCGCGGGGCAGCACCCACCCCCCTAGCCTTAAATTAACATTGCTAGCTTAGGGTCCAAGCTGGTGTAACTTACTATCATTTCATATGCAGAACCCATGCATTACCTGCAAAAATACCAACTGTGGAGCAGGAGGAGGACCACGGGCATGTATTGGTCATATGTTTGAAAGTAAAACAGCAGTTTATAATCAACCTGTTGGTCCCCCAACAGTCTAGACAACAGTCTGTTGTATATGGTGCCTGGAGTCACCCAGGAAGAATTAGTTGTGATCTATGAACGAGGGAGCAGCTTCCTCCACTGCTGGAATGCTCTCTCCTCGTTATCCAGCAACGTGTGAGACTGCACTGGAAAACCAACCCTTCTGGCAGCCCCAGGACAGGCAGGTAAAGGACTTCAGTCCTGAAGGTGCGTGTGTGCTGCTGAGACGGGGTCAGAGGTGCCCAGCGCGCAGAACCCCCTGCGAAAGGCTCCCGGTCCTTCTTGCTCCTCAGCCCCACTGACTGTGACTACTGGAGGCACGTTACAGTCAGCTCACGGCGCACCCCAAGTGACCTAAATTCACTTGTTGCTGTTATTAAGGCGCAATTATTCCTAAAAAGGAAGAAGAATGAGACATTTACTGGGCATTATAGGCACATGGTTGACATCACCAGGAGCCAATCAGCCCCCCTGAATCCAGGCCAGCTTTCTAAAGCCCTTTATGTCATTGCTTTACAAAAGGTATGTGATACCATTGCTGCCTTCTCAGATGTGATCTCATCCTTGACCCTGCGTGGCACCTTTTAGGAATAGCTCCCTCAGGTTTACGTTTATCAGGTCATAAAGTACTTCGTATTCCCCTGCCTAGGAGATGTGCTAAAACTTGTACCGTTTGTAACTGGAAATCCTATAAAGCTGCCTGATATTTTTTGTCCATGAAAAATTGAAGTCAAAGTTGGAATGGATGAGAAAGAAGCTCTTCCAAGACCAAAAAAGTGTGTGTTTGGTGGAGGAAACTATGACCCGGAGCACTCTTCCCTAAACGCAGTAAGGGCTAAATTTTTTTTATAGTAACAGCAGGGCTGTATCCGTTCTTGGAGTAGTAAACACATGGTCCCCAACTGACTTGTCTCACTAACGTTACAAATATATGTTATATGGTATATTAAATATGCTCAGTTGTTCCCAGCTCTGCCCTAGGTGAACTCATCTTAAAACTTGTGGTTAAACTGTTAAAAGAAAAAAGGAAGAATTTTAAAATGCAGGTGAAGTGAGATTATCATACAAGCGCAGGGAAAACACCCCTCAGCACTACACAAAACAAGTAAAACTTCCCAATTTAAGCACTTTAACACCCAGTGTAAAGATTTTCAAGTAGGACTATGCTAATTTTAACACTTCCATTTTCTACAGAGAAACCAGGGTGGTGCGCAAACACTCCAGCATCACTCCTTGTAGCATCCTAGGGAGATTCTTGGAGTTATCCTTTATTTTGCAGATCTGCAAACTAAGT
This sequence comes from Falco biarmicus, assembly GCF_023638135.1. NCBI lineage: Eukaryota > Metazoa > Chordata > Aves > Falconiformes > Falconidae > Falco > Falco biarmicus. The sequence continues at coordinate 88,355,287 of NC_079293.1, forward strand.
GGAATGAGAAATTGAATGACTTGCCCAAGGTCTCCTAGGGAGCCTGCTGCACAGTCAAATCTTCACGGCTGAAGAAAAGTATCATGCTAGCAAGCAGTGTGAATCTAAACAAGGAGGCAGGTTGGAGGATGTCAAAAAAGGGGCCAGGAACCATCACATCATAGAATGGTTTGGCTGGGAAGGGACCTTAAAATCATCTAGTTCCAGCCCCTCTGCCATCATCACCAGGGTCACTTTCCACTAGACAGGTTGCTCAAAGCCACATTCAGCCTACCCTTCAACACTTCCAGGGGCATCCGCAACTTCTCCAGACAACCTGTTCCAGTGCCTCACCCCCCTCACAGTGAAGAATTTCTTCCTTACACCTAATATAAATCTCCCCTCTTTTCAGCTTAAAGCCATTCCCTCTTGTCTTATCACCACATGCCCTTGTACAAAGTCCCTCCCCAGCCTTCTTGTTGGCCCCTTTAGGTACTGGAAGGCTGCTGGAAGATCATCCTAGAGTATTCGCCAGGCCGACCACCCCCAGCTCTCCCAGCCTGCCTTCACAGGAGAGGTGCTCCAGCCCTCTGAGCATCTTTGTGGCCTCCTCTGGACTCACTCCAACAGGTCTGTGTCCTTCTTCATTTGGGGTCCCCAGAGCTGAATGCAGTACTGCAGGTGGGGTCTCATGGGAGCGGAGTAGAGGGGGAGAGCCACCTTCCTCGCCCTGCTGGCCATGCTGCTGGTGATGCTGCCCAGGATGTGGCTGGCTTTCCGGGCTGCGAGCGCACACTGCCGGCTCATTCCTCATTTTTCATCCACCAGTACCCCCAACTCCTTCTCCACAGGGCTGCCCTCAGTGCACTCCTTGCCCAGCCTGTACCCGTGCTTGGGATTGCGCCCACCCACGTGCAGGACCTTGCACCAGGCCTTGTTGAACCTCATGAGGTTCACATGGGCCAACCCCTCCAGCCTGTCGGGGTCCCTCTGGACACCATGCCCTCCCTCCAGCTTCGGCCCCACGGCCAGCTCGGTGCTGTTGGCGACTGGCTGAGGGTGCGCTCGGTCCTGCTGCCCACAAGGCAGCTGAAGGGATGATCCCTGAGGAACGCCACCCACCGCCGCTCCGCAGCTGGCATGGAGCAGGGTGAAGGAGCCCTGAGCCACAGCTGGCATGGCTCAGCACGTAAGCCGAGGGGGCAGAGAAAAAGCTGAAGCTAAATGTCCTCCACCTCCTCGCAGACGCTGCGCTGGCAGCAGGCCAGGCGGCAGCAGCCATGGCTGGGGGAGGCTGAACACGCTCTCCCCTGCCAGCGAGGCAGCCCTGCCTTAAATTAACCCAGCTGACTTTAGACTGAAACAGATGATGGGTCCTCATAAACTCAATTAAACCAGTTCAGCCATGAGCAGGGAAGGCTCTCGATGAAGTGTGGTGCTTTACAAGTATCTTGAACCTCCGCTGTCTTCCCCGCAGTGACTGCTGACAGTGACCTAAATTCTTCAATCCATCTGAAAGACAAAGCTTCTGGTTAACCTAAGCGACATCACTTTCAGGGGCCTTTGCCTAAGCTTGCTGTGGAGACGATGAAAGGAGGCTTTCTGAGACCAGTTCTCCACTGGATGTCAACATGTAGCAATGAATTCGCTCAAGATGTTCCTGTGGATCTCCTTCCTGCTAGGGTCATCTGTTTCCCTGGGCTCCTCTTATTACACTCTCTGATCTTTCCAACTGCAAGAAACCACAATACTCCTTTACCGGAGACTTAAGTCCCGATATATTAAATTAGTTTAGATAAAATAAAAACCCTGGGTCTGTAAAAATACGGGTACAGATAAAAATAAAGCTCAGCTTCTAAATTTACATGCTGAGCCTACATTTTCTGCAATAAAATATTAAAGTCATTTCAACTCTACAGTGAGACTTAAAAAAAATAATCTAAGATAGAAAAAGCCATCAGCACAGGACAGCATTGACTGGACACGATCCATGACCTGGATGAGTACTAAGGTAAGTATCTTCATTGCGGACTGACAACGGCTGATACAGACTTTCCCAGAGAGAAATAACCTCGATAACACCACCTCACGCAACTGTAAACAAAGACAAAGCTTTTATTTTATGCTGCACTTCTAATGCCTAGCACTTAAATATCAGAAAATTATTGATAAAGAACTGCCTGAGGCTGAGTCAAAGCAGCGTCAAACGCAGGGCTGTAGCCTGCCCTTAACCCAGCCAAAGCTGGTGGAGGCTCCAGAGAGCGGTTAATCAGTTCTGTAGAATCTAATTAGAGTTAAAGACTTTGACTGTCTTTCCACCGCAGCTTTTTCTATGCTTCTTCATAGATTGGGCTTTCCTGAAAAGTCACCTCTGAGGCTGGTCTGTCATAGCCGGGGCGGGAGTGGTGGCAGGACTTGCTTGAGCTGAGTCCTGCTGGTTTAAGTAGAAGCTCTCCCACTTGTCATCACAGAATATATGACCTTATTACTCCTCCCTTGGTTCTGGCACTGATTGTTGACGCTGTTTGCAGCCAGTGAAGTTTCCTCAGTGCTCTCTGCTGCCGTCTCTCCCAGCTCCTTCTGCTTTTGTTTTCCAATTGCAGCAAAAAATATGTGAATTTCATTTTCCGCCAACACCAAGATGAACAAACTCCAGAAAACAACGTGAAAGACAGCAAAGTGGGAGGATTTGTGTTAGGGTTATACTTCTAGCTAAGGATACATCGAAAGTTGCACGAATTTATCTGTATATTGATGAGACGATGCCACTTGCTACCGTAGGATCTGGACAAATTAGCTAACAACCTATGGCCCTCAACAGCTCAGATTTATCTCAGATTTTACTGGCGGGGAGAACGGAGAGTCAGAGAAGCCACAGGACAAGCCCAGGATGGTTAAGAAAGCCAGCAGCAGACCTAGATGTGCTGGCTAGCTGCCCTGGGCGTTCGGCTTTCCCCAGGCTTCCCACGAGCGAGGGTTACGGCAGAGCTGGAGCAGCTCTTCTGGGCAAAGCCACCCTTTTTCCACCGGCAGCGAGAAGGTGGCCAGGCAGGACAGGGAGGTGGCAGGGCTGCGGCAGCTCCTCTGGCTCGGAGCAGCCCCTCTGTCAGAGCGTGAGCTCCCCTTGCTCTTGCTCAGCCCTATCCAAAAGGCATTGTCTGGAAGCAATTAGAGATCTAATTTTTTTTTTTTTTCCATCGTTGCCTGACAACTTCAGCAGACGCACATGTAGTCATCCCCCTCTGCTTCTAAAGAACGTTGCTTACCGTTAACTATTTAAATGTTGAAAGTATTAAAGCTAATTGAACTCACTGCTCAGAGAACTAAATCTGAGGTCAACTGTCGTATACGGTAACACTGTTTGGGTAAAAGGACTTTGAGGTAGTTTAGAAATCTTTAGAAAAGCGTGCATGCCTGTCCACATACTTGTCAGTCCTCCTCGTCATTACTAACTTTTTTGGGGGTTGGACAAACAGATGGAGCCACTCTGAGGAACTTCTCAAGGCAGGGCTCGATGATCTAGCTCTGCAGTTAGTGCTGAACGGGGGGCACGAGGCGCTACTCAGCTGGACACATTTTCAGCCCCTTGTTTCAGGTGCTCAACCTGGGATGGTCTTTATGGTCCAGGGAGGGGTAAGGGTGAAAAGAGATGAGGGTGGAGGGGGAGAGCAAAAAATGAGCCTCTTCCACAGAGCAATTCAGATTCATATTTAAATGCTGTAATTGCCTTCCAGATGGACTGACTGTCCTCTTGTCAACTTTATGGGACACCTAAAGAAATTATCCTCTAAACGCAGATACTGTAAATATCCTCTCAGTGTCACAATGAGGAAGAGTCTCAGACGGTACATAAGAAAAGCTCTCTCGACTCCAAAGGTGTTATCGTTTATTTACATCCCGCTGAGGAGTCAATCCAGTATTCTTAAAATGCTAATGCTTCTTGGCCTATGGGTGAACACATTTATTCTGATTGCCATACCTTTTTCTCTGGGAAAAAAAAAAAAAAAAAAAAAAGGGGGAAAGCCAAAAGTAGTTGGTGGCTATTAATGTAGCAGCAGCAGCAGAGGACTTGTCCCTGAAGTGATCCTTGGCTGCCGCAAATCCAGAGCAAGTGGCACCACGTCAGGACCAGACCTGTAGACCAAAGATGTTCGCAATGCTGTGAGCGCATCTCCTACAGACACAGACGGACCATCTTCCCTAGCACCGAACTGGTGACTTTGGGGATATGAGGTCTTTTGGTGCTACCTGGAAAAAGCAACCTGCTACAAATAAAGAGCAGGGACTGTTGGTTTTATAGAAGGGTGAGATGTCTTTAAGGTGTGCTTAGGAACGCAAGCATCCCACGCATCCAGACACTCTTTGCAGTCAATGACTGAAAAGAAGAAAAAGAGGAAAGAGACTGTGGCCAGGAAGGCTCCTTCCTTCTCATCTGCCAGGCTGAAGGGTGGTAGATAGGCACTTGTTTTGTCACAAGAAAGGAAGTCTGCGATAAGCACGGTTCTGGGAGGTTGTAAGGAGGCACACTGCTGTCAGAGAGATTATCCCAGGCCTGGACGCAGCCAAGCTCTAACGAAGGCTGCAGTTATATGGTATGTCCAAACTGTCTTGTCCTTAATCATCTAGCCAATCTTCTGGCAGATGACAGGAAACCTCCAGGTAGCAAAGTCCATGCCCTAGACACACTCGTACCCTTTCACATCTGTGACTGTGGCCTTGCACAGGCTTTGCAAAGAACATTTCAGTTTCCACCACGTTTTGAACTACAGGCAAGAGGCTGAGATCCCAGCAGCACAGCAAACAGTCATGAATGACTTGGTCCTACTGGGTCATCAGCCAGACTTTGCAATCTGTATGAAACAACAATTTGCTATCAAAGGGATAGGAACAGTCCGAAGCAGCTGCAGGGCTCTTCTGGGGGAGAGCAAGAGGCTTGCATTTGTCCTCCGCTTCTATCAGAATGGGAATAACCTGATGACCTAAGAAGCAGAGTCATTTTTAATACCTGCTCCTTTCTCCCTGTACCTGGAGGGGTAGAGTCCTGCATGCCTCGTCTCACTGGTTATCATTATTATGTCATCCAGATCAATCATTTCAAGCTCATTGGGTTGTAAATGCAGCTTTGATCATTCGTTACACTTTGTTAGTATTTATCAGAGCCAGGACTCTGTTAATCTGAAACAGCAGCACTCAAACAGCAAGGAGACCTGGGCTTCGAGAGCGCTCACTGCGAGTTGGAGGGGTGGTGTTTGGGTTTGTTTGTTTTCTAAATTATTCACTTCTAAAAATTTCCAAACTGCTGCAGGATACAGCCCTGAAAGGCAAGAGGAAAGCTCGCTCTCCTCTCTCAGGGCAGGCACTGCGGCAGCGAGGGCTGCGGGGAGCCTGTCGCTGCTCCGGATGGGAGATCAGCACAGGAGAGGGGGTCCTCGCTGGCACAACCTCCGTGATGTCCAGGCATGCGTCAGGCTCCTGGGGCTGAGCCACAGCCACTGAAGTCATTGAAGCCAGTAGGCCTAACTCATAAACCGCTCCCGAGCGAGTCTTTCACTGGTTTTAACTCCTTGTATGCACCAAACACAGCTTATATTGTGTCTAGGACAAAGCAAAGGGCTGCTTCTTAATTCCAAACCCAGAAACCGAAAGGAGGACTGTGCTCCAAATGCTCTCCTTAGCGATGACAAGCAAAAATTCTTTAGCACCATCTAGCTAACATCGAAGGTAACCCACGCTGACACTTCTTCCTACAAATCTGCTTTGCCACTGACACTCCAGCGTGGCCGGTGGTGCACGGGGGTGGGAAGGAGAGGATGGGTTCAGCAGAGCACCCACGAGCATCTCCCACAGAGCCAGACGGGGCACGGATCATCGGCCACGGGGAGGGCAGGTTTCTTACACCGATTTACATACACCTCATCCAGCAACCTGAGAAAACAACAGCAGGGCATGGAAGGGACAGGAATGCTTTTTTTGCTGGGATGTCAGAGAGAAGATGGATGAGAAAAACGCAAAACTTAATGCAGGAAGCTTTAGTAAAGCTGAATAAAGGGCTAGAAAATTAATGGGAGGTGCCTAGAAAAACTCTGAGAGAACAGTCAGAGGCAGTCGATCAAAATCCTGCACAAGTTCATGCAATATTTGCTGAAATGTTCCTGTAAGAAAAAAATCAAAACACAATAGAGTGAACAGTTCAAAACAGTCCAGTATTTTCAAATGAAAGAGCTGAAAATTTCCTTGTTGAAATGAATTTCTTTAAGATCTCATACTGTTGCATTTTTATATGAAATGCAAAAACAAAACCTCAGAAATCTGAGTTAGAATCTACACTGACATTTTTCTAGAAGGAACACTTCAGAGTCCTCTGCAAACCCATTTGTTAGAAAAAACTGAAACTGATGGGTAATGCATTTCAGAATGAAGCCAAACTGTAAAAACTCAAGAAAAGGATTTTCCCCCTAAACTTTCATGAAAAATTTTCAAGGCTTTTTTTTTCCCCCTTAAAGTTCTGATAAGAATTAAGTTAAGCTGATCTTGCAACTGCCTGCAGGATAGGGCACAACCCTCTGAAAAACTATTTGACTTGGGAACCTCCCTTTTTCTAAAGGATTACTGGGAAAGTAAGAATTTACCTAATTTATTGTTTCACGTTGGACTGAACCTTTGTCAGACAAGAGTATGTCTTCACCTTTCATACTTTGTCAAGGAAAAAGGATTAAAATATATGAGAATAGGAAGCATTTTGATTTAGCACTGGCCCAACTTTCTGTTTACATTTGGACCTCCAGAAAAATCCAACCGAGTTCTATTTTCACAACCAACTGAAACAAGAATGTAAATTTTGATCTCTATCTTTTAACCTATGTTGTTTAAAAACACTTACCAGGCATTCTTTACTTAATTCTCAAGCCTCCTCCCACAGTGTTTGTCTTTTTTTTTTTTTAAGAAATTACCCGAAAGAATCACATGCCACGTTTCCCCAAGTAAGGACTGTGGGCAAATGAATGAATTTTTCTTTAAGTACTTGTACCCTAAGTTTTAGACTAGGAAGACCTAATTTCAAGCCCTAGGCTAATCTGTGGTCCATATTAAAGCACTTTGTGTGTACAGCCTTCCACACGTGCCCGTGCTCCCCCCTGGGTGTAGTGATACTTCCAGGCTCAGCGACCAGCTGCAAGCTTTGCACGCCCCAAGCAGCAGGCTGAGCGGCTCCTCGGTCGGGATGAAATAGATATTGCCCTACAAAGCTGCCTGTATGGACCATACTCTGCAGACAGGAGAGGCTCAAAGAAGATCCAGATGTTGAGGATGGGGCTTGGGCAGGGATAGGAGGAGAAGATGACTGCAGGGGAGCACAGCACCTTCCAGATCCACAGAGCAAACCTCTGCCGAGCCAAGTCACGCTCAGTGTCACACCATGTCACGCGGTCGAAAACTAGAGGAGAAAGAAATTGCGCTGAGTCTGACAAAATCAATGCCTACAGAGGGCTGCGGTGGAGGTACCGAGCTGCGTGGTGCCAAAGAAACGGGAGCCAACACTCCCCCGGGCCACTGGCCACCCTGCACGTGGCCACCTCCCACCACACGGCCCGCCGGCTAGCCCGGCAGTGCTCCCGTGGCTTTGGGCATGGTGTAGCCTCCATCGGGTTTGCTCACTACCACAGAGAATCAAGGGATGAGGTTTTGTTTGCTTTTCTTTTTCACTTGCCTGTTCGGGGTACTTCGTTCTTCTAGAATTCGCCCTGTACAAAATACGCTGTCAAAACGCACGTGATGGAATCACCTCCGAGACTCTGAGCATACGCTATTCCCACGCCCTCTCACACCCTGTAATAAGCTTTTCATTCTACTATAATTAACATTCAAGAATCAGTCCCTGTTTCCTTAAAATCACAAACATCCCTACACTTAGTATTTTGCTGCTGCTTTTGCTTTACTTGCTAATAACTCTTCCCCCTCCCTGAGTTGCTTTCATGTACCTGCTGACTTTCCAGCCACTACATGCTGGATTTGGACTTCCTGATTGCTTAATTAAGTCATATTTACCTAAATACTTCATATTTCATACCGAAAGTGTCTAAGCCCATGAAATCTTTCTTCAAACCAGGATTTCGTCAAACCAGACACACACATTTGGGGGAGATGGACCGCTGGGGCAAATATGACCTTCAGTCATATTCATGAGACGTTTACTGACTGTATTGCTGGCCCTCTTATTAAATTATTTCCAAAATGCAGAGAAACAAACAATTTGACACCAAATGCCAGCACATACAGTTTTATCCCTGTAGAACACGGGTGATTTCCAGCGGCCCCAAATAAGCAAGGCTTACTTACATCTCCACTTACAGAACCCATACAGGCAACTAGGATTCTCAGTGTCATCGAAAAACTAATGAAAATAAGCTAAAATTGGGAATTTTAACCTAAGTCACATCGACCATTTACATTATTTTATGGTTTTTATCTTCAAATAAAGGCTGTGCATAGGACACCTCAGCTTGGATTTACGGCAACTTACCACCCCCACCCCCCCGACCTCTGAAAAAAAGGAGCGTTTCAACAGCAGCGGTCCAGGGGAACCCACTATTAGTAATTTTAAACGATAAAAAATGTAGCATTCTCGCAGGAATAGAATCCAAACCCCTCTGCAGCTGGTGGGCTTCCCGTTTGACATGACAGGCATTAGATCGGGCTGATTATATTGACTGATGGGGGGACAGAAACAGACTCTTTTGGCTTCATAAAAGCAAATGTCTTTTTATCTGAATAATTATTATTATCGTTAAAACAAAATGTATATTTTCTCAGCTTTTTATTTACAATATAAAGTGCTTTCCACAGTAAATCAACAAATATGAGTATTCATGTCACCAAGTGCTGATGATTAAAAATAATTACTTTAATGGTAGCTGGCCTGATGCCAAACATGATTAGCTTTCGCATTTCAAGCATGATAGTAGATAATTTACATCTCCTTTCACACCAATACCAAACTACTCCTAATGGATTCTATTTTAGTTTTTATGAATTAATAGAAATTTAGTGTCCAATTCACTATATTATAGCCACCATTTGCTTTCAAAACCAAAGAATTGTTTCAAAAAAGGGCAGAAAGTATCCAAATCACAGGATCCATAGCCAATAAACTCAGCTTCCCTGCTGACAGCGTCCTTGCCTGTGCCCTCTGGGCTGTCAGAGGCAGAGTGGGGAGAAAACTTTCTCAAACAGGCTGGGAAATCCTGCTAAGGGGAAAAACCCGCGGAGGTACCACGGCTTGTCCAGCAGGACACATGCAGGTTGAAGACCCTCTCTCCTGAAGGGCAAGGCAAACCGCCCACCCACTCCGGCGGACAGGGTTTTATTCCGGGGATAGTGAAGGAAATTGGACATTTGTCTTTTAAAAACATCACGAGCTGTTCAAGGACCTGGTGGGTAAAAACAGGGAACGTGTTTACATTCTTTTAAAGTAGTTTTTAACGGAGTTGCCTTTTACCTACCCGTTGGGTCTGACGGCAGAGCCCCGAGTTCATCCTGCGGGGACAAACAGTGCTGTGCACCCGCAGGATTGCCCTTGCCTGCCTCAGTTCAGTCCCAGCGTGTCCAAAGCATCTCAACGCTCTTTGTGGGAGGAAAGGGAAGAGCAAATGAACCTGGTTTGGAAGGGTCTGCCCATAGGAAATGTGAAAATTCAAAATACAGCAGGAAGACACAGTTAGCGAGTTCATGGGCAAGTGGGGAGGTCAGGAGGACAACCTTAGCTTTTAAATATGTGACGAATACAGGCGGGACCACTGCTTCTTAGCTGGAACGGAGCGTACAGGGACACCAAGCTGCAAAACAGCCGGGAGGCTGACGCAGGGAAGGACCCACCAGGCGTGTGAAGCGAGAACGAAAAGCAAGGTAATGCCTTGCAGCCAGCAGGCGGGGGAAGGGGAGGGAGGTCGAAGCTCCCACGGGAACAAACCCTGGTGATTTGGTTTTCCCTTCAGCCCCAGATCTCCATCTCCAACATGCCCAGCAAATCTCCAAGCTGTGCCCGGCTGCTGTCAGGACCAGGGCCCTGCTCTGGGAGGTTTAACTGCTTTTGGTGGCCACAGCTTTCAAAGAACAAATTTGGGAACAGTATCCAAAAAAAGCATAGCTAAAAAGAAGGACCCTCCCTCCCCAGCCTATCTGGCGTTCCTCAGTGCCGTGGGAGATAACCTCTGCTGCCCGCAATGCCCTAAAGCTGCTTCAGGGCTGCAGTGATGAACCAGCCCAGGAGGATGGGCTCCACGGGACTGGTGAACATCCATTTTCTTTTGCTGGTCACTGATTAAAAGAAAATATAACTGTCAAGTTTAAGCCTTCACCTTTCAGCCTGCTGCTGATGTAGAATATAAACACTTCTTGTGAAACCCTTCCGATTTACATTTCAATGGACCACAACCATCACCTATACTGACACTACAGCTTCCAGCACTGGCAGCCTCAGAAGTACAGAGCAAGTGTCCGTGGTGCCAGCTACCCCACGCTGCCTCCCAGGGTTCACTCCTGACCTATAGGCTTCTACAGGGGCTGAGGGGAAACCAGACCTTCACGTCATGCCAGTGCTTGGCTTGCGCGGAGAGCCTCAACCACAGCAGCGACTGATGCTGCTCGTGATGCTGGTTTTTAACGGGTGGACAGTTGGTGCAGTTTTTCTACAAAGGCCACTCACATCACTTCCCAGAGGCTGTAGAGCAAATATTGGGAGGAGGGAAGGTGGGGGGAAAAGCAGACGAGAGTGGTGGGCTCTACCCCAATTGCAGCAAGTTTGGAATTGCTTACTTAAAGATAAAATTCAGTATCACAACAGGAAATCCCACGGCTGGGCCCTGTCCCCCAGACTAATTGCTGTCGGTCTGGCAGTACACCCCTGTTGCTGAGCCATCCCTTCTCGCTAGAAAGAGCTCCCAACAGCCCCCCCCCTTTCACTTTGGCAGAAATCCGAGCGTATCCTCTGCGCGCTGATTTAAAGTAAACCGCCATGTCATCGCCCTAGCACAAAAACACACAAATACCCTCCCACCTTTGTAAAGAAGCAAAACATTAAGCTTTATGGGTACAACAACTAATATAAAAAAAGCCCGACTATTTAATGCAATGTTGTGGTTGAGAATTTAACCACACAAAAGGCAGAAAATTCAAACGTACAATTCCCACAGAAACCATAACTTGGCCACGTTTCACATACACACGTCAAGGCAGAAACTTTAACAGCGCGTTCCCCCATCTGAATTATTGCATTTGCAGAAGAGGTACAGCTCTCCTCCTCCTCCCTTTGCTTTTTTTTTTTTTTTTTTTGGTATAATTTTCTTCTCATACATGAATCCCCAGTGGCAACATTTATGAAAAATTAGGGGAGGGGATGTCAGGAGGAAGGGAGAGGGGAGGACAGCTTTGGGTAAGCACACACACCCCGAGAGGGTTCAAAAGCAGAGCTTAGCAGGCAAAGTGCTTCCAACTTCAGCTTTTTGTGTCTGGACTCCCAGGTCCAAGTCCTTCTTGGGGGAAAATGCCAAAATCTGCATGACAGCCTGACCACACAGCACCCAGCCCTTGGCAGAGCCAACCGAGACCTAACCCCGGAGGGCACTGCTTGAGGGACAACCCGCGAGCCTCAGCTCCTTTAACGTGGATTTGAATTTTGCCAAAGGTCTACCCACGTCTACTTGGGCTGACGTGCGCCTTTTCCCTGAATCAATGCTACGCAAGGAAACGAGGTGGTTTGCAACCTGTTTAACTCATCCCTTAGCTTGAACGAACCATGACCCTTTACAGGCCAGGCTGAATGGGGTCAGCCTTTGTACCAAGCTGGAGTGAGGATGTACGTCCTGCGTCTGGATCTACAGTAGGTTACCTTCACCCTCCACCGCTGCGGGTGAAACAAGGCCAATACTGCAGAAAACCACCAACTCTAAGCTTCTGTGCTCAGCTTTGAGAGCAGAAACCGGTGGCACTGTATATGCAGGCAGCTAAACCTTCCTCCATCCACCGACCTTGCTGCTTAATCCCTTCTTACATGTGCCAGGGAAGGAGGTTCAGCAAGCAATAAGCTTTTTTCTTCCTGAAGTTCCATTCCCATGGTTGGAATCAAGTTTGCTCGAGTATCTTTACGTACGTAAGCAAATGGCACCCAGAGGGAAGCAGTGGTCCCCGCCATCAGTCCGGGCTGCAGGCTCATGGGCCCTGGGCAGGCGCAGAGGCTGGTAGAACTGGGGTGGTTCAGCCTGGAGAAAAGGAGGTTCAGGGGAGACCTTCTCACTCTCTCCAGCTCCCTGAAAGGAGGCTGGAGTGAGTTGGGGATGGACTCTTCTCTCATGTAACAAGCCATAGGACAAGAGGAAACGGCCTCGAATTGCACCAGCGGTGGTTTGGATTGGGTGTTGGGAAAGAGTTCTTCACCAAAGGGGTTGTCAGGCGTTGGAACAGGCTTCCCAGGAAGGCGGTGGAGTCACCATCCTAGGAGGTGTTTCACATGGAGTTTGGGGACACTGTTTGGTGGTGGACTTGGCAGTGCTGCGTTGACGGTTGGACTCAATGATCTTAAAGGTCTTTTCCAACCTAAACGATTCTATGTTCTACTTAATGTGCTGTGTGATGTCTGTGCTGGCCCTGCATAGCCTGACCCAAGTGGCCTCAGCAGTTGAAGTCTGAATTTCTTGGCACTAATGAATTTCAGCTTGTAGAGGGGAGAAAAACAAGGTAACTCCTCCATCCATTTTACAAAAATTAAGAACATAAAAATAGATGAGCTGTTCTGATCACCGATGGCCCATCCAACACAGTACCTCATCTCCCCCAGTGGTCAGCAGTGGGTGCTTCAGAAGTGAATATAAGCAGCATGGCAATTACAGTGATCCCTCCTCTGGTATAACCTCTCAGATTCCAGCAATCAGCAGTTTTGGGACTTCCTGAGCCAGAGGTTGCATCTGGACCATCGTGTTTAATAGCTCCCAGTAGACTTCTCCTCCATGAATTTGTCTAATCCCTTCTTGAACCCATTTATACTGTTGGCTTCTACAACATCCTGTGACAAGGAGTTTCACACTGCAAGCATGCACTGCGGGTGCTGGGGAAGCAGGGGGGGGAGGAAAACTTCCTTTTTGCTGATTTAAACTTGCTGCCTAATTATTTCAGGGAGCGCCCTCCAGCTCTAGTGGTATCAACAGCAGTAAAAAGTCATTGCTTGGGGACTTGCTCCCCACCATTCAGACCATCATCAGGTTCATCTAAGCTTCACTTTTATAGGCTAATCAGTATCTCACGCAGGCTATTTGCTATCTCGCATAACAAAGCCATTCCATGTATTTGCCACCTTTCCCTGCATTTTTCTGTTTTCACTGTAACCCTTCCAACACAGGCAATTTTGCCTCGGCAAAGGATGGTTCTGATAACTAGCCAGAGTATATTTACCAGAAAAGTTTTGAAACCAAATTATTTACCCTGAAAGTCCAGGTGTAGATAGAGAAAAAGAAAAGCGAAATTTCATTTTGCACTTTGATTGCTTCATTGACTTCAATTGAGCAACCGAGCTTTCGTCTAATCTTCACTCAGCCATCCAAGCCACCTCCTGAGCACCTACATTATATCTATATATAATAATAATACAATATTTTAGTATAATGATATATTATTAATTTTTCAGTAATTACTAGAATTGAGTTATACAGTAATTCATAATTATATACTAAAATACTATGATGACAGAAGTGTAACATACATACACATATAACCTTGCTATACGTATACCTACATGCACATTATACGTAACACATAAGCAATTAAAGTTATAACTATACACAACTCCCTTTAACTAATTATCCCATTTCACCCAAAACAGTGCTCACTTGCTCACTAGAAAAACTGAGGGCAGGCAGCACATTGCACAGTAAGGTGAATGTGGGATGCTGGTTTTTGGAGACAGCGAATACTGCAGTTCTCGATCAGCACGGGTGCAGAGAACAAGTCCAGAGACACCTGCAGAGTGTGGAAGATGTTGGACATAAATTTGGTCCGATTCAGGCACAGCAAAGGGTGCAGGAACACGCACGCTTGCACGACGAAGCTCCCGGACCATGCATATTTTTAAGATCTGCAAAAGGACTACTAAGCTTTCCCCTAAGCTCATCAGTCAGTTGTGTTCTTCATCCCACCTCCTCCGCAGTCAGTGCAGGAGGGTCCAAGCCCTCGCCTCCCGTGGGATGCGGCAGGACTGAGGTCCTGTTCACTGCCAGCTGATGTGAGCCCCCTGCAACTCCCCAGTGCCTGCTCCTGTGCAGGCTGTCACCCAGCAGCGGTCCAGCTGCTCCGAGGGAACCAAAGCCTAACTCTGCCAGTCACATTTCATTTTAGTCGTAACGCCTAGGAAAGGTTCTAAGGCAGTATGTCCCAGTTCGGTGAGGTTTACTGGTGTATGTCCCTTCCAGGGACAGCAGGCAGGTTAGAGGGGAAAGTGGGCAATCTGTGGGAAAGAGGGGAGGAAGGTCAGGAATTCGGAGTCAGGCTTTAATAAAAGAGTGAGTTGATGTGCCTCCCCCTTGTTCATCACGGTCAGAACCTCCTCTTGCCCAGCACCACCATCTTCACTGGCCTGACAGTGATCGTTCGGATCCTGGCCCAAACGCCCAAGGCAGCAGGACCCTGGCAATGGTCCCCTCATCACCAGTTTTGCTGATGCCCTGCGACACCAGTGACACCAGCCCTGCACTGCTGCTTCTCATGTTGTTCCCTCTTGCCTTCCCCCTCCTCAACCTCCTTCTTGCTCTTCTTCGATCTGACTTTTGCTATCTTTTTGATAAAGATTTCACCACACCAGGCAAGACTCCACCTTTTGCAAGGCTTCTGTGACCAGAAACAAAACATAGAGGAAGAAACAAAATCCTGAACTACCCAGCAGAGCTGAGTTTGTCAGGTCTCAGGGCAGCTGGCAGGACTGCAGCGGCCAGTGAGTAAAAGAAAACAGCTTCTGTCTCCGGTGCTGACTATTCCCTGCTCTTTCCTTTCCCCTTCCCTGTGCGTTTGTTTTGTCATCAAAGAAAAAGGCCTGAACTTTAGCTGCAAGAACAGAAAGAGCAACTCCAGCATGTCTTAACTGTGTTTTCTCCGCGAAAAAACATCCATCCTATTTATTTAAAGTAATTTTAAGAGACTTTTGAACTAAAATAGAGTTTATAAAAATTTCCTGCAGTGAAACAAAAAGAAAATCATATTAAAGTGAAAGCAGTACTTAATATTGACCACATATAGTGCTTTCACTAATTTTCCTTCTTTCCCATCCCTATTTCTAACAAAAGTTTAACAAAACCAGGTTGCAGCAATGGCTGCTGCCATGGGATGAGCCAGGCTGAAACCTGCATCCAGCCCCCTGAAACGTTTCCAGTGTTTGGTACCCATATTCTGAGAGGGCCAAGTTAACTCCTTGGGTTCGGGGTCCATGTGTTCTAGCAGAAATGATAACAACAGAAAGAAGGGGGGTTTCTGGCTCGCTGGGTGTGCTGGACCCTGTTCTCCATGCTCCTGGCAATGCTGGGGGGCTGCTGGAGGAAGGAGTTGGTGTTCAGTGTGAAAACATGCAGCGGTCTGGACCCAGCTTTTACAAAAGGAGATGAACAAAAGGATGCCACGAAGCCAAAATCGCATGCCTCTTCATTTGGTAAAGGAGACAAGGAGTAATAGTTCAATATTGGCCAACAGAAGTTTTGAGAACCAGTTACTACCTGCCAGCAATTAAAAAGTTTGAAGATAATAAGATATACTTAACCAAATACCACATCAAATGACAACACCATACACCCATGTTACCATGGATGTACCTACGTGCAAGTGTGGAAATAAACATTTAAGAGCAATTAAATCTTAGTCAGATGCCTACAAAATAAATGTGATTTGCTTTGTTGTTCTCACGGACAGCATCTGACCAAAGGTTACGGAGCCTGATGCCAAGCTTCTGGGCTCCTCTTTAACCTTTCATTGCCTAGGTTTGCTCCTTCTCTCCCTGGGACAGATACGTACACGTGGACCTCTCTAAGTATATTTATGTCTGTGCATGTATTAAATACAAACATCCATTTTTCCCAGAAAGATTTTATGAGGGCTAGTTAATGTCTGCAAAGCATAAGGAAGACTGAAAGGCACTCTGTGTATTCACCATATCACTCTTATTGCACTGTATAACAGTGACTTATGCAGCATCGAGCAAGAGAGATGTGAAAACAGGAGAACTTTCTCTTGGTGTAAAACAAGGCACTGAGGCACCACCCGGGCCAGGCAGCTGAGGACCTTTTTGCCGGCACGTGGCCCCAGGCTTGCCCACAGCTTGCATTTGGCCCCAAGGAGGTGAAGCAAAGCAGCAGTAAGCACGCCAGCCCAGCTCACAGCCCAGATGTTGATGTGAGGTCAACCAGTGCTCCTGCACGAGGCTGCAAGATCTGGTGGCGCACAAGCAGAAACCAGAAAAGCAGAAAGTGCCCGCTTGGCTACGGGAGTGGTAAAACCTGGCAGGGGGTGTGATGGGCAGCCACCTCAGGTGGGCTTCTAAAAGGGCTGCACAAAAAGCCTCAACACCTCTGTGATGAGTTTTCCAGCTGGGCTAGAAACATCTGCAAGTGTTCTGCTGTCCTGCTTTGTCTATTTGGCTCACGGGCATTTTGACTTGGGTAGACCCAGAAAAGCACACAACAGCCAGCCACCATGTCCTGTGCGCGGGGGGGACTTCCAGAAACCGCCCGGCACACCCTGGTCCTTTGAGGCAGGACCAGCCACGCTCAGGTCTTCCCTGACACAGGTCTGTCTATCCCGTTCTTAAGGATGTCCAGTGACAGACACTTACTGGGCTTCCAGGCAAGCTGGCTCAGGGCTTCACCAGCCTGCACCATTAAGGCAGTCCTGCCCCCGCCCTAACACCATCTTTTTTTGGGGTGAGGAAGAGCGAGCAGCCTGCCCGTCCCTCATCAGCAGTTACCTTCTTCGGTGTTTTCTCGGTTGACCTTGTCTACTAAGGCATACTGAGATCTAATAATAATAATAATAATTAGCACTTATATAGCACTTAATCCTC
Organism: Falco biarmicus; assembly: GCF_023638135.1. Lineage (NCBI taxonomy): Eukaryota > Metazoa > Chordata > Aves > Falconiformes > Falconidae > Falco > Falco biarmicus. The sequence continues at coordinate 88,372,346 of NC_079293.1, forward strand.
AAAGCACTTTGCAAACATGAGCTAATTAACTAAAAGGCAGATTATATATGTGTCTGTAGATATAAATAAATAAATATAAAAGATCTGGGAAGTGTGCCACGTTCATTCTTGCAGAAGTAAGGTCTTGCAAACTGCCTGCACTACACAGATCTCACTGCTTTCAGTAGCATACCGTGCCAACTTGGTTCCGAGCTGAACCCCTCATGACCATGTACTTTGCCATCCATGTGGACCTGCAGAGCGGGACGGTTTCTTTAGGACAGCCCTGAGATGGTATTAAGCAGTCTGACTTAATTTAATATTCAATAGGCTTATTTTCCAACATGAGCAGTTGCTAATGACTGTAAATACTTGCATTATTGTTGCTAGCCACTTTAAATAACCGTTAGATACCAATTAAACTAGCAGAAATAGAAACAAGGTCAGGGAAATGGCTGCATTTTCAATCTCACACCATCTTATGCAAACCCTATGTATTTTGTTTTCTCTTCCTTTCAAACCAAATCCCACACAACCTGATGGACAAGCTCATTTTGGGAATGGTTTCTCCTTAAACTGAGCTACCTGTTTAAGGTAGCTAGGGGCTACCTCTGTCACATCCTTGAAAACCGTGGTGGTGGGCCCAGAGGTTTTGACAAAAGGGAGGTTAAGCCCTGCGCGAAGCTCTTGAGCTGCACGGGCTGACAGCGGGACAGGGAGGCTGGGGTGAGCCTGGATGAAACGCCGCGTTCAGCATCTCCTCGCGTTCCCTGCTCACCCTACAGTTTGCCGCAGCGAGCAATGCTCTCCTTGCTGACAGTTCTGGCTGCTCCCCCCATCTCACGGATGGCCTCAGCAGCTAGATGGAGCTGGCCACGGTCTTTTGTACTGGCCTTCACCCTTCCCTTCACCTCCCCCTCTTCCATGTTTTCTAACGTTATGACTGAGTTTGAGACCCAGATCCAGGTCCATGCCAGGTATCCCGTGGCAGTGGACACAAGCGACGAGGTTCCACCAAGATAAGAAAGAACTTCAGCAAAATAAAGAATAAAAATGCATGAAATGTAAATGAAAGGCAACCTTGTTGACTTGTGGGCAAGGTGGCTGCGATGCAGTAAGATACAGTTCAGGATTCACATGCCTCCCTTAGGAGAAAAAAATGAAAGAAAACCCCTCTATCAAAATAAAATTTTAAACGCTGTTCTCTTTGTACTTTGTGTACATGAAATGTGACTTGGCTGCAAAAGTCGGCTGTGAAATCCCTCCGTGGTCCCAGCTTTTCCCTTCCACTGGCACATGTACACACACGTGTACCTGCAGCTGACACAAGGTGCCACACATACCAACAACCATGACAAAGCAAGAAGATTTAAACCTCTGTGAGGGCAAAAGCAAAGACTTCTACATCTTCTGACGGCCTCTCCAGACCCTCCTGTGGAGTGGCATGGGCCAAGTCCAGTTTTCCTACAGAAAGACCTTAGAGTCAATGCAACATCTATTTCAGCGCTCTGGATCCCTCCTTTAGACAGATCTCTGCCTTGCAAACCAGTTTGTACTGTGAATTCTCTTTAAAGCTGTAAAAACCCCAACCATCACATGTAAAAAAAAAAGTGATGGGCAAAAAAGTTCTCTATTTTCAAGAGAACTACGGTCATCCCGCAAGAGGGGAAGGATCATACATGGTTACACCACTGCAAATCCATCCTGTCACCCCCAGATTTGTGTCATGACACCTGGCAGCAGTAACAGGACTTGTTAAATTGCAAGGGCGAACAAGAACCCGCTTCCAGTTGCCCAGGTATAACACCCAGAGAAGGCAATGGGAATTGTACCAGGCAGCTGAGAAGAGAATGTAAAGTTTTATATTTTAATCTATTCTCTTTTAGGAAAGGAAATCAGACTTGAATATGAACCTGAGATGTGCTTGCTGAACACCTTAAATATTCCTACCACCAAAACAAAAGCAGCACTTGTGTCATTTTTTATTTTATTGTATTTATTTTTCCTAGTTGCAGTGGAGTCCCTCCCTCTCTGGATACAGCTGGACCATCTCTGCCAGAGGACATCCCTGGGGCTCAGAAAAACACTTCTAAAGAGCGGGTTTTTTTGGGTTTGTTTTTTTTTTTTTTGCATTTGGAATGCAGTAGATTATATCGAGTGTCAGATATTTTGAAAACATTTCCCAAGGGACAGCACTCCTATAAATTCTTCACACATACACTGCTTCCCTTTGCACATGCTGAGTGCTGTGCTGTCCACAGATCTGCTGGTGTTATCACAGGAATTGGTATAAAGATTTGCACCAAAGTGCACTTGCTGGAAATTGGACCAGTGGCTCCCAGTGTCTTTCAGGACTGTGCATATGTGAAAGTAAGCTGTAGGATACCAACTCTTCCATTTTTGTGAATGCATAAGTTAAAGGACTTTTAGAGTTGTTGAAATTACTAATTTAGAGGCTGACAGATCTTTCCAAAACCGAGAAAAAAGTATTACTTTCCTTTTGGCTTGTGTTCACATAATATAGTTTTGATATCTGCGCATTTCCTCAGAATTAACACACTCAACAGATGCCCAGACAGAAAAGAAATAATTTTGTTCACAAACAAGCACACTTCACATATAGTGCACAAACATTAGAAGACTAAATCCACCTACATGTACTCAAACTGATGTATGCACAGATTTGCAAACATCTGTGTCTAAGTTTAAGCGTATTACACAAAACCCTGGAGAAGTTGTCTGGTGTGTCCCCAAGGTCTTCAGACGCATTGTTTGCTATCCAGAGAGCCCGCGAAATGAAACTTGCAGCTCCACAGGCCTCGCTAAGCAGCATTCCCAGCCTCCAAGCAGTGCCTCTGTGACGCCACGGCAGATGTGGGACTTCGGCAGGCTGGGCAGAACTGGAAATGGCAGTGCTCGGAGCGCGCCTCTGGAGTTCTGTCGTGTTTTTCCCTCACCAGGAGCGCATTGCTCTCCTTTTGTGGGGTGCGCACAGCCACTGCAGCCTCCGCGCATCTGGAAATGAGTCAGCGAGGTAGTCGATAAGGAGAGCAAAGAAGCAGCCAAGGTACGTGAGGACACTGTACTGGTATGCCAGCATCACATTCCTCACTTGTGTCACCCACCGTGCCCTCGCCCTGGGGCAGCGTGACAGCAGCAGGGCAGATGTGGTCCTCGCGTTCAGTCCGGGGAGGGCACACAATAGAGGGAGTTGCTTTTGCAGCCATGCGAGGCCTTCGCCTCGGTAGGAAAAGGCCTCACCATCGCCTTCAGCTCCTGCGTGGCGTGTTCCCACAAGCCAGAGAACCACCCCACCTGCCCCTGGCAGGGAGATGATGTGTTCGGAGAGAAATACTCACCCTGCCCACAGGCCTTCAAACACCCACAGGCTCCTGGGCTCTGCCCACACTAATCCTCGCTTTCTGTAATTCCCTTGAAATCAGGCATTAACTAACTTTCTTTCCACCTGTCACAATCCCTGGGAAATCCCAGGCTGAGCTCACCCCACCCAGGCAGCCCTCGCACGAGGAGGCTGCCAGCACAGGGCAACCTTCACAGCGCAGCTGCAACCAGCATTTAGCAACGCCTGCACAGAAGAGCTTCTCCCCAAAGATGAGACGAGTCCTCTCTTTACCATGTGAACTACTCTATGAAACCAACGTGCTATTTATGTATAAAAATGAAAGGCAATAAAAAAGAAAAAAAAAAAAAAGGCTGTTTTATGTTGCTCGTCAAGCAATAGCACGCCTACATAACCCGGCTCTTTGGAGTAAGGGTCTTTGCACACCAGTCTAACATTCCTTTGACTCCGACAAAGTGGAATAAAATCTATTTCAAATATATTATTTGATGAAAGCAGATGTCAGCAGATACTGCCTATGTAATTGATATTTGATTTATTCAAGATTTATGCATGCTGTGCCTTAGATTTATTAATGATAATCCCCTGCTCTTGTGTTTAATATAGTGGAACCAAAACATAATTTGCTGGGATCAGTCAGAAATGCATCAAAGTGATTAACTCTACATGCAAACCATTATCCAGTGACATCCCTACTGTGCATAGTGCAAGAGGAGGCAATAATACAGTAATTGGCTTCACTTAAGCAAGTCAGATATTTGCTGTGATTGCTGGTAAAATTTGGTCCCTTTAATCTCAATGGCGCTACTTCCTCACATCCTTCATCTTCCCTTAATGCTTTCCTGTTCTTAAAAGAGTCAGAAACTTAAAAATAATAATAATTAAAAAAAAATTATAAAATCGACACAACCAAACTCCCTGCAACAACCTGGCAATTTATCATGAGGAACTCATCAGAATCACAGTCAGCAAAGCAAGGAAATACAGCTTCGCTCCTGAAAGCAGCTACGAGGGTTTCTACCCCCTCCAGGAACACAGTATGTGCAGGTTGTTCATGGCATCCATGTCACTGCAGTGCCGTGACGATGCAGAGGGACTCTGTAACCAGCAGGATGCACCCTGTGTGCCCAAAGAGGAGGTCTCAGCCTCCCTGTGGCCCCTGGCCCCCTGGATGGGGAGGGGAAACACGCCCTGATGAAAGGCTGGCAGGGAGCTGGGGAGAGAATGGCTTGGGAAGAGCTCAAAGGAGGGATTTAGCTCAACAGGGAGGAGAGACTATGGCTCTACGAGTAGTCACCGAGGCTGGAAAGGTATCTCCTTTTCACCGCTGGGTGCTAGTCCTTCATCCAGGGAAGGAGGAAGAGTCCCTTCATTCTCGGGGCTGGGGACAGAGGAGCAAAAAAAGGCACAAACCCACCGGTCCACACGGGCAGGAGGAGGAAATCCTTCAGAAAAGGCAGCCTGTCTCCTGTGAATTTTCTCACTGGAGTCACAACAGCCAAAGACTCCATTTAGTCTAATTAATTTGTTCCACTCTTGAACAATACCATTTCAGTTCCATGTCTTACGAGCTGTAACATCTCCAGGCAGATCCATTGCCACTGCAAGAGCAGCCATGTGTCTCCACGTTGTGGAACTAAGTCTTTTAGCTCCTGGAGCAGCACAGTAACTCTGCTCCTGATAACCTGCTGATCTGCAGCACAGGGTACGTTCCCTCCTGCAAACCCCAGAGACCACCCTTCTCCCTGAGTCATCTAGGCACTGTAGCCACAAACGTTATGTGAGAGCAGCTCACAGAAGTTAATTTTTATTATCTCAATCCCTAATCCTGGGAGCAGGTCAAATAAAGAGATACTGAGTGAAGTTCAAGTCTTCATGCATGTTCTTCCACCCCTACCAGCACAAAGCAACTCCACGAGAATCCCACCAAGTTTACAGCTTGCAGCTTCTCCTCCACGCTCGGCGTCACAGTGGCCGCATTCTTCAGAGGCTGGGCTTAAATTAAAACTTGGGCTCAACAGGATGGCCAGAGCAAGAAATGCAGTCCTCTTGGTTCAGAGAGATCCAGCCTTTGGAAAAGGGCTCTGACACCATAAACCCAACCAAACAAAAAAACCCTTCTTATTTCTGTAAGCACTGCTCCTGAAGCTGTCCTGGGGCAGTGCTGCCCTAGCAAACAGTACATGGGCTGCTCTGGCATTCAGGCTGATCAGAAAGCAGATGTCTCAAGAGAAAACCATAACCAAGGAGAAGTTCTTAGATGGGATGTTTAAATGCTTTTCCCTTATCACTTACAGAAAGAACATATTAATGTGATTTTCTCTTACCTTCCACTTCAAATGACAAAGTGTAACAAAAAAAAAAAAATAGTCTGTCCTCATTTCTCCTAGATACAATGGTGGTGTGTTGTGATACAGACTTTCCCCACTACGAAAGGTTTTATTTGGGCCAAAGTCCTGCATTGAGGGTACTGGCTGAAGAATGCGGTGCATGCAAGCCACAACAAATTCAACAGAGAATAAAGAGCTGCAGCAGTGAGAACCGGGCACTGGGCCTGCCTTGCCTCAAAGCAGCCCTGCGACCTGCCAGCTGGGAAGGAGGGATCACCTGGACGGCTTGTTAGAGCAGATACTGAGAGGAGGGACAAGTGAGAGCTGTGCAAGAACAAAGAAACGCTCTTCTCTTACACTCTCACCTCCTTGCCTTCCAAGAAGAGGACAGAGCCAGGAGGCACCAAAATGAAGCAAGTCCCAGCCAGAAGAAAACAAAAAAGAAGTAAGAGGTGGGCTACTTTATTCACAAAGGAAAGAAATTCCAGATTTAGAATAATTACTCTTGTTCTTCCCACCCACCCACCCCTTCCTCCTGAAACAAGCCAGCTTCCTTCCTATAACTTCTTCTCCCTTGATACCAGGCTAGAGGAGAACCTCTCACTTGCCCAGCATGTGCCTCAATACACCAGTATTCATGGTTTTCCCTTTGCTGCAACCATTTCTGCACGGTACAAGACAGTCCTCATGGGCTGTACAATTCCCCCAGTATAGAGTTTATGCTCTAACTTCAGTAAATCTTTCTCTTATTTGCCTGGTTATTTAAAGAAAAAAGTTACCCCGCATTTCAAAATGATGCAGCTGACAAGCTGAGAAGATGACATCAATCCTGTCTGGTAGGAAGGGTCTACAATTCCCTAGTGAATTTATCTTTGAACAAAATGAAGAAAATTTGATAGCTTCAGTTATGAAGGGAATTCATATCACATGCAATTTTTTTTTAAAAAAAACAACTTCATTAATATACTTTTCCCAGATTGAGAATAATCACAGCCATCTGGAGATCAAATTATAAAATGGAGACTTGTGCAGTAAGAAGGAATCTTGTCACTCAAACCTTGTACAACTTTGTCCTTTAAAAAGACTGCTAACATTGATTTTATAATGCTCTGTTCCATCCTTCTTCTGGAGTGCTTTAGCCTTAATTAAAGTTGTTCCAGAACACTCCTGGTGGAACAACCGAGACACCAGTAGCTCCCGATCATGTCATTTCAGCCCCGTCACCTGTTGCCCAATACTAACGGCAGCAAGTGAGAGAATTACCAGGAGTGGCACCAGGCAGAACAGAGGAAAGGAGTGCACTGGGAGGGAAGGAAACACCGAGACCCAGACAAGCCGGTTACTCTTTCTTCCCCCTGGATTCAGAAAAGTGCCAGAGACAGCTGCTGCCCTCCAAACCCCACAAGCTCCAGATGGGGTCCCTCTCCCCCCAGAAGGCTAAATCCAGAGAATAAACCTCGCAGAGCAGCTGTGGACCCTGCCAAGAGGTTTCTGGAGACATCCCCCATCTGTGACTAGCTTTCCCTTCCCCAAAGCCCTTTGACTGCAGCCTCTTCTCCTCCACTTTATGCCGCCTTCTGCCCTCTCCTCTATTTCTTCTTCCCTTGGAGATGAACTGACCTCTTTCTCACAAAATCTAGCTCGTTTTGCGCCCAGTGGGGAATTAAGGCAACCTCACGCTGGTCCATGAGGGCATCTTCTACCTGCCCTGACTGTTCTCCCTTTTCTGTTTCCACTGGAAACAGGGTTGTCTCCACAAGAGCCACCTATGGCTCCGTGTTCATGCAGCAACAGACACCACGCTGACCTCAAATGCCCTATGGTAATAAACAATCCACGACAACTTCCACTTCCAAAACTCAACAAAATAACCCTTTGCGTTTTCATGACACTGATTAAGTGTGTTTGGAAAACAAAACCAGAAAACATCAAACTGTTTTGTGCTTAACCTCGTTCAAAATTCTCAGTGCTTTAAGCTTCGCTGTCCTTTGCTGGACCACGAGGAAGCACGGTAACAGCAAGCCCTGCCATGCACTCCGCCGGGGGCTGCCCTCACCCGAGTTGTAACGAAGGCCTGGCTCAAGGGAAGGGGAAGAGCAGCCCCCAGGGCCCCCTGGACGCAGCTGGTGGGGAGCGAAGAGGAAAGCTTGTCAGGAGGTGGCTGGGATGCTGCAGTGCCACCAGCAGAGCCCTGAGGGCACTCGCCCACAGCAGAGGCAGCGCACAGCTTCCCACGGGAGCTGCACCCTCACCAGGGGTGGCAACCATGCCTCCGCCACTTAACGGACCCTCTCAGGATCATGCACCCGGCACAGCCCCCGCCCTGCTTTAAACTCATGATCTGAGCCAGCGCGAACAGGGAAGGAGCCAAGGGAATTGCCTGGCTCAAACAGCCCCTCTTGGCACTGAGGGCTTAATGCTCTCCCATGGCGATAAAACCGGGCTGCAAGAACGGTAATCCTGGACCACGCTGCCACTCGCGTCTCCACCAACAGCCACAAACAGACATCTTCACAAGACTGGCAGGACAGGGAAGCGGCGTATGTGGCCACAGCCGGTAACGCTGCCCTAACCCCCTGTCCCTAACCCAGGCTCAGGACATAGCCGGGAGGTGACTTTCCCACAGGTAGTGGAGTTCCCCCGGGACACTGCGTCCTCGCAGCCGCAGGAGAAGGGGACGGTGGCTCTACCAAAGTGTTAGTACCTTGCCCAGAGTCATGGTGACAAGCAGGTAAGCTGCAGGGGCTGGCTTTTACCCTTACGTCCAGGCAACGAAGTGAAAGCCTTCAGGTTCTGCTCATAAAACAAAGCAGACAGGCCCTCAGGGTGGGCTGTCTTTGCCCTGAAGAAAGCGGGTACTGCGAGGCAACCCCTGCGAAGGGTCCTGAACTGTCAAATAAAATAAACAAATTAAGGTTAAACTCAAGGAAAAAGAATAGGGTGCTGACGGCCTCCAAAAGAAAGTACCACATCCGAACCAAGGGATGAAACCCCCCCAAGCTGCAGAAAGAAGAACCCGTCCCCCAAGACACACACGAAACCACGGCTGACAGCCTCTTGCATCTCAGAGTCATGGGACGGTCATTCAGAAATCATGAGGTAAGCTGAGAAAGAGTGATATGCTAAAAATAACCTTCTTTAAAACCATTTTATATGCCTTCATGGATGTGACACTAACTGCTACATTTTTATGGTCTTTTCCACAGCCACAAGGACTAGCTCTTTAAGGGAAAACTGAGGATTTTCTCTGAATGCATGCCTCCAGGAACTGAGAGATCAAGGAAAACACAAAAGCAAATGCCAAACATCAAGTATCAGAAAATTCATGGTTAAAAATGAAGGATGAGCTGACAACAAGGAAAGAAGGCCAGTTCATTAGGGAACTTCTGATATAAAACATAGGAAGTTTTTCTCAAGAAAGCCAGGAAAGTAACAGGTTTAAAGTAAATTACATATTAGTTTGACGTTTAAAAAGAGATGCCTTATTTAAGAAATGCTTACAGTATATAAATGCTTAATCACACAGGTCTCCTCACCCACACAAGCAGCATTAATTCCCTACCACCACTTCTGCTCTATCACTAATACCGGTACCACTGGGGTAAACACCACCCCAGCAAAACCCCTTCACTACATGTCACAAGAGGCTCGGACACACAGAAGTACCTGTCATCACTGCAGCTATATGGAACGCGAAATTTATAAAACCTCAGTGTGAACCCAAAGCGAGAAATGGGCTAGGAGAACTTGCACCCCACCAGTTAGCCAGCTTTGCCTTCATCAGCCAAAACTTCCATGCCCTTCAAGGCTTTTAGACGAGCTGATGCAGGATGCTTGGCCACTGGGAAGGAATTAAACGTTGCAAAGTGCTGATCTGGTAAATTCACTGCTGAGCTCATTCCTAAGTTAGGAATTATAACCCCTGGAAAGTTGTCCCACATTCAAAACATACCAAGAGAAAAAATGAAATACCGTATTCAGCACTGTTATAACCCAGCTTTGACAACCCTCTAAATGAGACTTGCCAGAGAAAGCCACCCCTCTGGGTCCGTTTGCTCTCTCTTCACTGCTCAACACCCCTCTGTCCTGCTGAGCCACATCTCTACATCATTGATAAGCAAAATCATACATCTATACATAAATAAGAAACATGCAGTTTCTTAGTGGTTTCCAAGCATGTTACCTACAGTACCCACCTCTCCAAATCCAGCAGCAGCTGAGCAGCTCTTCGCTTACATGAGATCCTATAAACACTCTACACAAAGCATTATTTCTTCCTCAAGGAAGGAATGATGGCTTTGATACCCTCCTCGCATCTTCCCCTGTGAACAGTATCCCAGAAAAAGGGCTTCTTGGCCTGACCCTACACCTTCTTCCATAAGCAGGCCACCAGCCAAGGGACAGGGGTACACATTGTGAGCTACGTAGGGAAGGAAAAGGGGGGCTGGTGATAATGAGCAGGAGTAGTCCCTGCAATAAATCCGTATCGAAGGACTGCACCTCCGAATAAGAGCATTTTAGGGATATGAGGTTGTTAACAGGATACAACGTTGGTGATTTAAGGCAGTGAGCGTCTCCTCTGAGCTAAGCGTCCCTACTTTGGCAGAGAGATGATGGTATGCTAGAAATATTAAACTAGCAAACTCCACGGAGATACACAGGTACTAGTAAGAACAAAATCTGAATCCCTGTCTTCAGGATAAGTCATCAAACAGATCCTCCTAAACAGCAGCCAAATATATATCCGCATCTACTGTTGTAGGTGTTAATGGAACAGCTCCCAAATATGAATGCTGAAATAACATCCTGATCTCCTGTAACCAGAGCTAAGAGGATTTGCCATTGATATACCAGCTCTGAGCTGGATTTACTTCAAAATTCTCAAAAGCCCCTGCAATGGCATAAAGCACGTTTTTGTGTCGAAGGAATCCAGATGAGCGCTCCACATGGGGCACTGGGCGATATGTAATGAATTCCACATTCTGGTTTTGTCCCCGGAGAAGGCTCCCACAGATTCCACAATGGAACAAGAGGTTTATTGAACAGGACAATGCAAGAGGAAATCTATTTTACAACTTTAAGCGAGCTTCTGTCCGCAGAGGATGAACATAATTTGTTGCTGAAAAGAAAACTAATATAAGCAAACCGACCTAAATATAAAAGGAACAAAATTTCATCTTTCCTAGCTCTTAAAAAATCCCATGTATTTGTCATATGTGTGCCCTCGTCCCTACACATGTATGTGTGTAGCATGTACACACAGGTATTATATATCGGCACTCTCCAAACACAAAGGAGCTAAAACCACATAATCCTGTCTTCTGGAAGTTCTTGGTACAGAAACAGTAATTAGATCATTCTACATTTCAGTGTAGTACAGTTAATCAAGAGCTTTCCCAGGGGCATTTTAGAATTAGGAGGAACACTATTAAGGAATACAAATGTTTTATTTCCTAAACTGCCAATAAAAGGAGACGATCAACTTAAAAAAAATGCAATGGAAATAGGTTGCTTAAAAAAAAAAAAAATTCAGACCAATTCACTCCAGTGTCATGAACCTAAATAGGATGTCATTGTGCCAGGGAATTAATTGGATTGTAAATAAAATTGAAACCGATCAGTAAGTTTTTATTGCTTGTGATGAGTGAAATGCAAGGAGTGTACAAAGAGCATAAATGATGAAAGTTGAATTTGTTCTGAAAAATTCTTTCAGTTTGAATAATCTGCAGGGTATTAATGGCACTGGTAAGAATTTTTATTATAAACATATGAGGACAGTGTGAATCAGGAATAATTCTATTTAAATCAATGGGATTGCACTGAGGGAACATTTTTGAGGGCTGCAGAATGGAAACTAACTGAGATCTACATACCCTTTTGGTGAGAGCAGAATCAGGCCCACGGTTTTTCTTTTTGTTTTCCCTCCTTGCTCTCTAGTTGCTTATGTGTTTTTATAGAAAATGCTTTTCCCGAGCAGCAGGCCCTCTAGATTTACATCTGGGTGCTCATGTCTGACTGTGGTGACAACATCCCTTTCAACTAAAACAAACACAGCTACCAATGAAGCCAGCAAACTTGCTGCAATGCAGGACTCGCTGAACTGAATGAAGAATGCCAAAGAAATGCAAAATAATGCAACCCCAAACCTTTCAAGGAGGTGACAGCGTGAGCCTGAGGCGTTCTGAGATGGGGGGGACTGGAGGCAATGTCTCCTGAGGAAGGCACCCAAAGTCAAGCATCACAAAACAGGAGAACCAGAGGAGCTATGCCCTCGTTTTGTGTTTTGACCAGGATCTTGTGCCTCCTTCTTCAAGAAGCAGAGAAGAGCAGATGCTCAGGAGGGCTGTTTGAATGGCCAGCACACTGGAGATCATACCGGATGAATGGAGAGGAAGGCCAAGGCCTCCCACTTTTCCTCAGCAGCCCATACTACTCATGAGAAGGAAAAGCCCTGCCAGCTTCAGATGCTAAAGAATGGAGTGGGAAGCCCTGAGGGGTTCATCTCCTAACTCAGCCACATTAGTTAGATGGTGTAAATACAGACCCTGCTCTCTTCTTGCATCTCCTCCTTACCCAGAGACTTGAAAGGGCTCATGCAACCTGTCAGCAGCGTTATGAACACCCAAGGCAGATCAGTTTCAGTTGGCTTGAGTGCAGCTACAGATCAGCACCGCCCAATGCAAGTGTGACTGCTGTCCCAAGCATGCTGGGCTAGAAGAGCAAGGAAAGAGAATTCCTTCTCATATCAATGCGCAAAGAAGGTACAAAGCTGGGGGGTGGTGGTGGTGTTAGGCTTGAAACAAGCACCAAACTCATAACTACCAGAACACTTACACCTTGGGATGATCCTCCAAGAGGAGCCACGGCGGTGCCTTGCTGCCCAGCGCTCCCGAGAACTTCCTCAATGGGAAACAGCATTTACTTGTCTCTCTTTCTCGCTGCAGACCTGGGTTTCCACATACCACAGCACAGCTGCACGCAGTCTGTTATAAGGCCTTCTTGCGCGGCCAAAAAGGGTTTTAGGAGATCTGTAATGGTGTGTTTTGGAACTAAAACCTAATTTGTTTATCCGACCTCTCAGAGAGTGAAATAGCTCAAGGAAAAGCAAAGCAGAGACAGAGAAAGAGCACACGCGCAAAGGAGATGGACTCCCGTAGAATAACATGGCATACTAATTCATTCTGATATTGCTATTTAGTACCTGCAAAGTCTACCATTATGCATTATTAAATTCATGTATTATTGAATCACAATCCTTGTTGCCTGGTAAGAAATGTGGATGATTTCTTAGCTTAAATTAAAGCACTGCTTCCCTTATTTGAATAAAACTGCATTACTGGCTGCCTCGCATGGTAATCAGAAAACTGCATTAGGCAGGTAGTACTGTATGAATTAAAAAATAATGAAACAAGACTTTTCAGTCAGACATTGTTCCCTTGCCTGCTTTTCATGACAGCAGATTTCCTACTTTGAGTTGATAAGACAACAGCAAATGAAGATAACAACATGAGAGCAAAATCATTCACTCTAATAGGCTCCACCTGTGTAGACTTCAGCTCATTTACATGACTGCAGAAAAATTAGAAATCATGCAGCAATTAGTCTCTTCTAGATTATGCACTGTGTCAACTGATACCACTCTGGAGAGCACTAGTGCTAAAATGGTTTCAAAAGATAAATCTACTAGCCTGTGCAAACATTTTTAATTACCTGGAAAACTGGATTGCCTGTTTAGAAATCTCTGCTGTAAACCAGGCTGCCCACACAGTGCTGGAATCAAATGTCACCAGATTCAAATGTTTATATAACTGACTTTTATAATGTTTGATGGCTTGGTGGAACAGAACCATGTATCTGCTTTTGCTGCTTTGTGGTGGAAGGAACATCTCTTTAGAGGGAGGTAATACAATTGCGGTAAAAGGAATTTTTCTTTCTCTTTTTTGTGTTAGCAGGTATCAACCTCTTTAGTCTCAGATCTCATCATCCACTCTGGTCATCCACTGTAAAACGATGATCACTCACAGCACTCAGCAAACCCACCAGCAGCTATTCACAGGATAAAAATTAAGGGCTGCATGCGAATGCTGTACTCTCCCCAGTAAGGAGTTCTTCACCTAAGAGGCCCAGTGAAGTCAATTTAACTGCTTACGAGTAGCTGTTCATCCTTGTGAGTAAGCAGTTCACAATCTGGGCTGGAATTCTTTGCCAGGGTTAGCATATGTTCTGGTGGAAAGGCAAGTCTGCACGCCCAGCTGGTGCAGATCTGCAGCGCTCCCGAAATCACACGGGTTCTGCAGATCTGCACCGAGCAGCGGTCTGGACCCCTCGCGTTAGGCATGTGCTCGCCACACCTTTGCCATTCTTAATCAGGCTTCAAAAGCATCTATTGAAATTTGAAAATGGTGCTTCTTTGGTATATTTAAATTTCTCTCACAGACAAAAAGCCTTAGAGTAATTGAAGAGGAAGAGGGTGATGAAAGCACTGTAGAGGCTTCAAGAGCTACAGAGTTTAATCCAGAGCCAGGTCCTCTCTGTTTATTTGACTAATTCTCTCAAGAACTCCAGAGCAAGGAAATACCTAACCGTGAAACGATCGTATTCTCTATGTGGTATTTCCACAGAGCATAATAAAACATCTTGATAATTTGAACTGCACTCATTCGTGACGAGCCACCTGAACAGCACAGTCACAGCTTTCCTTCGGTGACCTGTTCCTGGTGCTGGGTTTAGACACAGGATCTAACCCCTGACGTTTTTTTCTTTCCCTCCTTCAAGCACTGCACCTGTCTTTCCATGTCACACAGAGTATGTTCTACAGTTTATACGAGCGGGTTCAGCGAGGGTCACCCCCACCTCCACAGAGTATTTACCCAGCTGGGTTCCAATGTGGCACCACGTTTGCATTAGTCTCAGCTCAGCCCCCTGCATCATCCCTCTTCAGTCATCAAGACTTCTTGTTACAGCTTTGTAGTTTTGAAACTTTGCTGAATGTCTTCAGCAGTTCCAGTTACAAACTAAAGAGTATAACTCTCCTCTCCAAGCCAGGTTCCTCTGAGCTGGACCGCGTCCCCTGGCCACACCTGTGTAGTGTGGGTACCATGGAGTCACAGTCCCCCCAAAGCCCCTGAGATCCTTCAGAGCTGGCAGGTGCATCTGAGAGCTGCTGTGCTGCGATCGGGCTGAGCCGAACCATGGAACCTTGCCACAGGATGATTTGAATATTAAAAATCTTTGTGTGGACCCAAAAAACAGATTGGAAAGGCTGGAGGGGCCAAGTACCGCCATTCTGATACATATCTTCAATAAATATCTCATCCTTCCCCTGAGCAGCCCACAAAATTTGAGGGCTGATACCTGTGACAGGGACACCACTCTCCTTACTCTTGCCCTTCTGCTTCCTTCTTGCTTCAAATGCTAAACCTCTTCTCTGTGCAGCTTACAAGCAGTTGAGGGCTGCAAGGCAGCTTTGCCTGCCTGTCCTTCCACCCAACACACAGCTCGTACAGAGAAGGCCCCAACACCCCGGCAGGCAGCGCACAGCCATGGGGCGGTTCTGCTCCGGTCACCCTCCCCCCGCAGGATTGCAACCTTCACCGAGGCCGGGGCCCAGACAGCTCTGGCACAAACCATGCAGAAGGAATTTTCATCTCCGCAGCCTTTGCCCTGGTCTCTGCACTGGATGGGCTCCCACCGAGCGTGGCCACTAGTAAGCTCTAGTTTTGGGTGCCTACTGGGTGCCAGAACACGGCTCACCCACAAAGAGCCATCACGCACAGCTTCGCTGCTGCTTTTCTTATTTTAATGCAAATCCAATGCAGTTTAACCATTTTTGAGGCTAATGTATATATGCTTTGGATAGAAGTATGATGAGCCACGCAGCAGCACTGCACGGGGAAGCAACGGGAGAGGGCCCTTTGGATGCGCGGGGAAGGCTGGAGAGACAGCACGCAACAGCCCTCCTTGAAATGCGGCCAGAATGCAAGAAAGGGGCTCGGAGGTGCTGCATGGAGACGTGCACACAGGCACCTACCCTACTGCAAGCCAGTTCAACTGAGCTTTAATAGGCAGGACTGGCAAGGAAAGCCTCCTAACAGCCTTAATTTATTCCTTGATGATGCCACAGTTGGTGGTACTGACTAGGATTCAAATATAAAATGGAATTTATGGAGAAATTTATGAGTTTAATGGAGAAATCTGTTAAGAGTCTTGAAAGCCCTTATATAGCTAACGAGGTGTTTTAAGTCCCCTAGCAAATTCTGTGCTTGCCTGATGAGGTTCAAGTTTCATAGTATAACCAGACAGCAAGGGGAAAGAATGACAGTATATGTGGCAGAGCCATAACACTGACCATGAGCTGCTCATTTGGAAACATCTTGGAAGATACGTTATGAGGCATGTTCATCTGTCGTTATTAATGACTGAAGTCAAAGGATTAACTGGGTGAGCCTGATCTAAGACTTGTGGAGCCTGATCTAAGACTTGTGGACTTGGCAACGTGCGTGGAAACTGCAAAATAATACATCGGATTTGCAACCAAACAGTATCCTAAACCCATCAAGGATAAACAGTGAGAGAAAGGGGTATTCACGCTTGCCTCACTTTGTTGGGATCACCTTAAGGATACACGGGCAAACTGAACACTGTAGAATGCAGGAGTTGCCACAAGATGGGACATTCAGCTCACAAATATGAAAGTTCCTGGCAGAATACTGAACTTTACATCTAATGAGTAAAGCTGGCTTGATAAACAGTCACTTAAAGGGGTTAATCCTTTGCTCCCTTTGCAAATCACCTGCCAGCAGGCTCCTGATAAAAGCCCTCTCCTGTTCAAGCCAGAGGGAATTTTGACGTTGGTGACAGTTACTGTTCAATTGTAGCTTGTTTGTAACTGACTGGTGAAAACTGAGACTCAGAGACGTCATCCTGCAGAAGGTGTCCAAAATGTCTGTTGTCTGTTTTCCTTCGATTACGTTAACCGAGACGTGTCTTTGACTGTAAAGTCAACTGGCCAAGTGGTGCCTCCACCGGGGAAACCACTGCAGCTTCCTCCTTCAAATGGATCTTCTCTTCTTCCACAAATTAATACGGATTTTCAAATGCCACTGTGGCTAAGCTTCCTGAGCTGCGATCCAGCCCACACAGCGAGCAAACAAGCAGGCAGGCAAGCAGAAAAAGCCATTCCCTGCTGCAGGCAGTGCACATCTAGACTCGGTCGGAGCAGGACAGCAAAAGTGAGTAATTCCCCGAGTAAGGAAAGTAAACTTGGTTTTAGAAGTCAACATCATAACGTTCAAATAATTGTTTCCCTCTCTGCTCTTTGGCCAGCTTTTTTTAGTGGCAGTTAGAGTTCAAGTCCTAAAGGCAACGCAAACTTCTTCTGGATAAAGGGCAATGGATGGAAACGGAGCTTCTGTGATGTATCTCACAACGAGGGGAAGGAAATTAGTTGAATAACTTGCCTAATGCACCATATGGAGATAGAAGCAAGGAAAGTGTGGCTGCTAGAAGTTAATGTAAAAAACACTAACCACAAATCCAGCGTAGGGCCAGGCTCCAAAACGTAAGTGGAAGTGGCCTAGAAAACCCACACAAAGACAGTAATTTACAAGCAAAGGTTCTATGCTTCTGGAAAATAAGGGCAAGAATAATAACTGCCTGTGTTAGTAATCTAGGATCTGGAGCAGAGTAACTAAATCTATTGGGCTTAGACTGCCTGAAGGCATAACATTAAACTGGGGAGAGACATTCAGTTTAATCTCCAGCATGACAGATGTCCTTAGGGGGATTCTATGTAAATATGCAGTGTATTGGTTTTGCCTTCTTAAAAAAGCAGGGGGAGTTGAACCACCTCTCTCCTATCAGATGATATGGGTATTTTGCTCTGCCTTGAAGGAGACATGGTTAAGTTTAAGAGCTGCCTCATGATTCCATTTTAGCCTTTCCCCTGGGCCAATGTAAATCAGCTGCATTACAGGGATGTTGTAAGTAACCCTCAGCATGATGCACTTGCTATATCCTGTCTATAGATACATCTGCACCCCGGGAACACATGATGTGGTATTAACAGCAGCATCTCTGACTTTTCCGCTGCATGTAGGAAAAAAAAAATAATGGTGGGGGGAGAGAGGCAAAGAGGGAGGAGAGAGAAGACAAAGCATTTCCCTGAGATCACAGAATACAGGGGTCCATATTGCATTCCCAGCACCAGCTACTAAATTGAGGGTTTGGGGGGTTGATCTGGGCAAGAAACATTTTCTTTTGGATGAATTTAAACTGCAGCTTATTTAGACAACAGCACCCAAGGTCTCACAGTATTCATATTCCTGCCTGATACTGCAGGATGGGACTGAATGAGTTAAACTCAAGGATAGGGTATGGGGCCAAATGGGTCTCGTAAGAATTATTTTTAAAACCACTGCTTTCAAGATAAATAATGCAGAAAAACACTTAGGGAGAAGTCTGAGGATATTTCCAAATAGCCACTGAAGCAGATGATGATACAAATTCACCTGAAAGAGAGGAAGGAAGTGTGTGTGTGCCAGCCTGCAACTTCACAAACATGTGGTGCATGCAACCTCCAGAGTGACTGAAATGCTGAAAGCTTCCCTAATCCAAAACTAAGCTGATTTTACACTACAACCACAATTATTTTCTTTTTAAAATCAAGCATGCCACTGCCAGATCCATAGCAGGTGCAAATCAGCACAGGCTTCAAGGGAGTAGTCTGACAAACAGCAGCTGAGGATCTGGTGTAAAATGAGATCATCTGCTGAAAAATTAAGAGAAAGGCATTTCTATTTGTCATCTGCTATCTCTTACAATTGCTCAGTAATTTCTATCTTGCCCCTCTAGAAATCCAAGTGATTGACTCACTCACTGCTCTGGCTGCTCCCCAGCCCCAGCAAGCTCTGAGTATTAACACCTCCTGACCAGGGATACTCACCCACAAGACACTTATTCCCAAAGGATTTTTGCTGGTTTTTCCTTTCAGATACAAGCCATCAGGCCATATCCTAGTCTCACTTAGATTCAAAAACCACTTCATAGCCTGGACCACCAAATCCCAGGCTGAAACCATCAGAGATACTCTCCGTTTCTCTAGCAAGGATTACATCTTAGAAAATCAGCCAGAGGAGCAGAACTGACAGAAGCCCTTGTACTGCAATGGGATGTTTCCCACGGCAGAAACTGGATTTCAAACATAAAACTGCCGCTGTGATCTCTGCTTCTGCTGTGCTGATCACCTGGTGCTGTGCCGTCTGCCCCTACTCCAATAAAAGCTCAGAGTTAGCGCGGGGAGGAAATGGAGCACCAAGGCAACACCAACAACCGCGTTTAAGACACCACGGAGGTTTAAACCGCTGTAACTGGGTGGATGCCCGGCGTAAGGGAGCTTTATGGATTCGTTAACGCTGGCATCTTTCTTCTGTAGCAAGAGGACTGGCAGGAACCATCTGTGTCATGCTGTATGGAAGGCTGCCATGTGCTACATGGCCCACAGGGGTTTACAGAGCATCTAGTCTGAGCTCCTTCGTAAACCCTAAGCAAGACGATCCCCAAAGCACAGAACAAACTAAATAGCATCAGTTTTTCCACATCTATTGCATCCAAGTGTGCCAAAGGAAGAGAGAAGAAAACAAGGGAATCACCAAAATTAGGGGGGAAAAAATGTCTAGATAGACCTTGACAGTCCCCACTCCATGGGCACAAGAGGGTACGGAGACAGTAAGAACACGGTTGCCACTTTTCTTAATGCCTTCATCTTGAGCTCATAAATAAGAGATATCAACCACCACTCACAGCTCAGTATGTGCATTACAACTACTCATTTCCACCTTTGGTGAATTTCTGCTTCTTTACAGGAGGAGAAACCCTCCAGGAGTCAAATCATATTTGTAGGAGAGACAAAAGAATTTCCTGGTCACTTTATTGCTGACAGTGCAAAATCCCAATCCCAGCAGCAGTGATTACCCCTTTTAATCCCCATTCATCAAAACTGCCTTTCACAACCTGTCAGTTTTAACTCCTACCTTCTTTGCAAAAACCTATATGACAGTCAGGAGATAATTGGTTTCCACCACCAGTAGAAAGAAGTCCTTGCCAAACCACCTAAAGCCCCTGAGGGTCCCAGTTCCCCAGGACTCACTGGGGCTGGATTTGACCTACCACCTCCCAACACAGGCTTCAGCTGTTCACAGTTGCAAGTGGCAGCTCAGTCACACTCAAAACCTGATTTTATAACCACCCTGTTAAACCTCATGCAACTACTCCAGATTCTTAAAAGTGAACGCAACGTTTGGGAAACGGGTCCAGTTGGCACAGCCACCCTCTCTTCATTTGCATAATTATAGGCTGTGCTAAAGCGCAGCTACTTATAGTTGAGGGTGCCTGACACTTTCCATTAAGAAACTCGACTTTCATTTACTAAAGACATTGCCAAACTCTCTATGCTTGGTTTTATATTTTCCTAGCCAATGTCTGTCTGTCTTGGGCTGAATTATTTGGGAAAGTTTCAGTTAAAACAATTCGGCTGTTTCCCAGAATGAAGTGAAGGGGGAAAAACAATTTGTCTGCAAAGAGAAAAAGAAAAAAAAAAAAAGAAATAACCATTTAATGGAGAAGTTCTCTCAACCACATGCTCCGGAGCAGGAACTTAAAAGCACTGGGGGAGGATTGTCCATATCAAGCCTGTGGCTGTCCCCACCCCCCCACCCCCAATTTGGCCAGTTTCTGCTTTTGGTCAACATCTAACCCTGCAGAGGGCTCTCGCCCCAGGCATGTCCATGGGGCACTTATTACAGCTGAGCTCTCTCAAGATAAGTCTGCTCTGAATAGGCTCCAGGCTTGCACTGCTCTTGCAGGCAGAGCAGAACTTTCCAGGAGCATCCCTGCCAGGTATCTGCCTACCCCAGGCACAACAGTCATTTTCCAGAAGTCCTATTTCTTTGCTTTCTTCATCTCCCCAGATTGTCCTCAGAGGTCAGAAGGGAGGCAAAGACAGGAGGAGTCCTTCCCTTTCCCTCCACAGAGTTCTTCCCATCTTTCCCTCGCCACTTCAGAGCAGAGTGTGCCTGCTGATGAGCATGCTTGGGTTTGGGGTGCCAAGATGCTAATCTACTCCCATGGAGAGCAGAAACTGCTCTTCTCTTCTGCACAGGGAGGCCCTTAACCAGGCAGTTACACTTTGGTTCAGAAACCTCAAGGTCATCTGTAATTCAGCAAAAGAAGCCATGCGAGGGAGCTCTCTTCCAAAGGGCATTAACCAAGAAATAGATGAACTGAGAAAATAAAACAGTGCTTCTCCAACAGCAATCAAAGAACCCCCAAAACAAGAACCCCAAATTCCATATATACTGATTCATCACTAAAAATCATTTTCCTCCTGGAAGCATCATGTTTGCTCTCCATAGGAACAAGCACAGTATACAGTGTACCGAGAAGAAGAAATGCTGCCGACAAGTTAAACCACAAAGTCAAGAGATCCAAATTCTATTCCTGGCAAATACCCAACACCAGCACTTGCAAACCCAGCTGCCTGAAGCAAGGCACCAACATCCATGGTCAGGCACTTAAACACGGAGCCTTGAATCCAGCAGCCTTGCAAGGCCGGTATAGGTTACCCATGCTTCAGAAATCTTTTCCTTAACTGTTTGGTGTCTCCAAGTCACCAAATTCGAGTCAACAGCGTTCAACCTCTAGAAATAGTTGGGGTGGAAAAAACTGGACAGAAAACAATGATCCTTCCTGTATCTTCTTCCTACCAGCCACAGGTTTCCTCTCCAGTTAATGCTCAGCCGTGGAAATAGCCAATTTCCTATTCAGCATCTGTGGTGGGGTAGACACCTGCCAGTGTGCAGCGTGTACCTGGGTTAAGAGTCCTCTGACACATATCCAACTTCACGGTGTAGCCAGCGACAGCTGGAGGAGGATACAGAGGTTCCAGGTGTTGTAACAGACTCAGGTAGAGATTGCTCCACTCAGGCGGAAAAGTGCCTCACTGGAAAATTGGAAAAGCAGGGGCAAATGCTATGTGCCATGAGCTGGGAATCACTGGCTTGTCTCTCCTATCTAATCATCAGAATGAAACATCTTGTAGTTCCAGATTCCCAAAGGAAAGACTTCACCAAAAATAACCTGCAGTTATACTCTTTGTCCTAAACATTCAGAATTTTTTTTTTCTTATGGAATCTGTGATTTCACTTGGCTTTAACAATCGATGTCAATTGTGAACCTCAGCCTTGGGATGAAAAACAAGAAACAGATTTCTCAGACGGAGCTTGCTCTGAGTGCTACATGCACAGAACTTGTCAATAGTATCAGATTTATTTATTTCTAAAGTGCTATTCCATAAAGCCATCTTACCTGTTGATAACAGAAGAATGAACTCTGCCTCAAATTCCTTTGAAACACATGGATGTTGGAGACGGCCTGTGCTATGCAATGAGCAGCCCGACACCCGTGAGGAGGAGCCTACCAGAGAGTACATCCTGCTGCTCCTCCAGCAGGTGCTGCTCCTCGGTGAGCATCTGAGCTGTTCACTTCATAGCCTGGGGAGCACAGGGAACGCGGGAGGTGAGGAAGACAGGGTCGACTTTGTGACAGCAAATCTGGAAAAGCTATCACTTACCAAAACAGGCTGCATCCTGACACCACGTATAACCATCGTAACGCATCACTGAGCGGCCCCAGCCACCCCTCGTACCAATGGCCAAGGCTATTTCTTCGTTAAAGCCATCCTATCACCCAGTCACAGCAGGAACCCAGCCCAGCACACCAGACAGTACCACACTCACACCACACGCAGCGATGACGGAAGGAGAATAGCCACCTTACTGGGGGTCATTTCAGAACAAAATTTTTTTTAGAATTGCTTTGAGGCAGCTGGTAAAAGACAAGCCCTGCTCCTGGTGAGTTATGCCTGTATGTAAATACAGCTTTAAATTTTGATTCCTTTGTAAATGCTTGATCATATTTGTTAACTGGTCATTAGATGCAGCTACATTCCTTTGCATCTTATTAGAAAGCATTCCTTTTTTCCTGGAGAAATAAATAAAGTGAATGCATAGTAAATGCCTAACAGATGAAGCCATAACAAGCTGTTGCAAAGCATATAACACGGAGATATTGTTAAAACAACGTGTGTGCCTGTTAAATGCAGAAACATTTAATGCTGTTATTATTAGGTATGCTATAAAATCCACCATAATTTATTAAATAATATTAAAGTATTTATAGATGGACCCTTCTACGCTACGTAACTGGTTACTACTGAAACAAACACGCAATGCCAAATCTATCATTTTGGCTTTTCAACTTTCCTGAAGCGTTTTTTCCCTCCTATGAAAAAGCAGATGTTCTAAAGCAACAGCAACTGTAAACTCCCACTATATGCTCAAAGGCTGAAATCTAGTATTTAAAATGAGCTGTTGTGGTACAAAATGTCTCCATGGTGACCCCTGGTAGCTGAGTGGGAACTAGATTTGGCAGCGAGTCCGGGCGGACGCAGCTCCTGTTGGTGGCATGCACTGACCAGGGATTCATTGCATCTGGGCTCCAACCCAGGCCAAGGTGTCAAGTATTGCTCCACGCACTCACCAAAATGAACCAAAGAGGGCTTTCAGCAAGCTGCTTCCACCCAGCAAACAGATAACATGGCCAGTTTGTTGTGAGTTAGTAATTTATGTAACGAGGTCAAGCTTTACAACAGGGTTTAACCCTAACAGTAAATCTTATTGCGACCGGCAACCAGTAATTAACAAAAGCCAGTTTTTCTAATAAAGTACCCACAGAGTGAAGAATAAGTTGCTTAAATATCCATACACCCATTTGCTGCTAAAATTAAAGTTTTGCATGTTTTTCTTTCTAATCAGGGAGTTCAGATAAATGGAGCCTCAAACAAGCATGCGACAGCTCGGCAACTAAACACAGGACCAACGAAATATTTAAGCATCACAGGCTATGTTAGAATCAGAAGAGAGTTTCTCTGTTTCATACAAAAAACCCAAGCCCTGGAGTTCCCCAAAATCCTCCTGTATTTAGTTTTAACTGCTGAGGAAGAAAAGCAGTAGGAGAAAAATTCATTTCTCTTTCTGAATCCAGAACACCTTTTCCAAAGAAAGCTGGATTTATGCCAGTGAAGCTGACATTGGTCTTCGCTCCCTAATGGGGAACACCAGAAAACGATTGTTACTGAAAATTCAAAATGCTACATAATTTGGTTAAGATTTAAGAATAACTAATGTTTTCTCTAATAACACTTTCCATAATGGAGCCTTTCTTATACACTGTAATTATCATACAAGCAGGATAATGTCAGCCAGGGACTGGGGACGGCTGCCAGTCAGCTGGAGGTGCTCAGCATCTTCCATTCAGCGTCTTCCAAGAGATGGTGCAGTGCACATGACTGGTCCTTATATTGTATATACGGTAGAGAGAAATTCTTATGGATTTCATAAGAAATGAAATTCAGCTGAGGGGCTAGACTCCACAGCTGAAGGAGCTTATTAAAGGCCACCCGGGAGGGGAAGCAATAAACCACCTTCTCCACCTTCCGAAGGTCCATAAGCCCAGGCAGTTTGATGAAAGCCAACTTTTAAAAGTCTTTTCTTCTGGTTCCTTAGCAAATCTGCCCAGGGTGAGAAGCACCACAGAGCACTGTGTTTGGCCAAACAAGACAGGCAAAATCCGCCCTGCAACTCTCTGCAACAGTATTTTGATTTCAGTTACGAGGAAACGGAGCTGTACTAACCCCGTTGACTTCGGCTGCAGGGTGTGATGTATTTACCCCTAGGGATCAGACCCTGAGCATCCAGGAGAGGGCAACTTCTGCTGCTGAAGTTTCACTCCTTTGTAGGACTTCCCCTCTCATTCCCTTGCAGCATGCAAACACACAGAAAAACAAAAATCCCGTTTCAAGCAAGGCATGACACAGCAACTTCATCATGAGGTTTTGTTTCTGCAGAAATATTTGATTTCATACTTATGAAAAAACATGGTAATTTGGGAGAAGTTGAGCATTTTGGTCACCCAGGGCCCAGTTTGAGTAATGCTGAGCATCTGTGGACTCAGGCAGAAGCTGGGCAGCTCAGCACCGTTGCTGGTCAAGGTGCACACATCTCACAACATGGCTCATACAGCAGTGAATTGGGCTCAAGCAGACAAGCAGGCAGGTCCAAACCAACAATTTGCCAACTAAAACAGATACCCCAGGCTCAAATCCCATCCCCATCATGCACAAGTTTCTCTCTCCTCGCTCCCATCCCTATCATCACCTTACGAAAAGGTGGCTCAGATCCACAAACTATTTCAGGACCTGGGAGTGAGCAAACGCTGGAGCTGCAGCTCTTGCTTGGAAAGCCCCAAAGGACAGATGAGGCAGCACCCTTCAAAGCAAGAGGCAAGCCCCATTCCATTTATGGCTAAGATTATGACTGGGGGGGGGGGCGGGGGAAGAGAGAAAAAAAAAAAAAGAAAAAAAAAGAAAAGAATAAAATAAACTCTGCCCTGAAGCCAGAGATCAGCCAGCACAGGAGCTTTGGCGGCGAGCACTCAGGGAGACACCATGTCTAATAACAAGCAAGCTGCCACATTCTGGACTAGATCCAGTTCCCAAGTGGATTGTAAGACATAGCCTCATATTTATTTTTACAAAGATCAAGCGCGTGTATATTTATATTGCTTGGTCAAAGAAGGTTGACCAGAAATAAGCAAACAAGAACCTCCTGCCCATTCTCTGGCTGGGGTGGTGCCGTTCACAGCACCAGCTCTCACCTGGAACTGCAGATGCAGGGTGCAGCATCTGTCTGATGGCCATAAAGGAGGTTGCTCAGGCTTGCCTGGGAAAAAGCCTCAGCTACCCTAGAACTCTGCTAGGTGGTCCTAGCCTGTTCTTGCCTCTTTTTTGCTAGAGAGCAGTAACTAGGACACAACAAAGCATGTGCAGTGAAGGAAGCACTACCCCAATGGCCACCAGTGCAGTGGCACCATCACACAGTGTCGCAGCACTCTCCAAACTATCAAGCTGCAACAAGGTCTTTTACCATCTTATACTAACACACTCTTCATGCCAGTCCCTCTGCTGCCTTCTCCTCGTTTCACCTCATCCAGGACCCACTCTCTCCTCTCTTGCTTTTTCCTCAGCTGCTCTCGCTTCATTGGCTTGCAACCACTTAACTTAACCAGCCACACCTGCACCTTATCTACATCGGCCAACCCACCATCCCTGAAGCCAGCCCACAGCTGTATATTATCAATGCTGATTAACCCAGCTTCATTCCTCTGCAACACAGGTCTACTGAGGCCAGCTTTCTGCAGCCCCCCAGAACGCCTCACCTGCATCCTCTGCCCGTGCCAGGGAATACGGAGCTGCGGGCAGAGACGGCCAGTGCGATGCTGTCTGGTATAGTTATGACACACAGAGAAGGGTGACCTGCAAAGTTCTGAGACAAAACTGATGTTTTAATAGACCAATAGGTCCAAGTCAGATACACACAGCCCTCCGTACGTTACAGAAAACACCTCTGGGGTGGTGGTGGCCTAGAGATAAGTCTGTGCACCTGAAAGCTGAGATGCTGATAAAGACATTATTGTAACCTACAAATTCTATTTTGTTGTGGATGCAACAATATTTCCACTTCACGATAGAGAAGAGGACTCTGGGCAGCACCTCAGAGTCTTGGTGGACTTGCTCTTCCACTCCAGCTACCTCTTGGTTGACTTTGCCGGTCTGGCTCTGCCTCTCCACCCTCTCAGCACAGAAGCTACACTGCCTTGCTGCTACAGAGCTTATCCTGGCACTTACGGCACCTTGCAGCCTGGCCCGTTCGCTCTGCTGCATCTTAGGTTTCAAACTTTGATGATGAACCTTCCATGATTTCAGACATCAAAAGGTCCCCAGGTTGCCCCCCCCCCCCCCCCCCCAAAAAAAAAAAAATGGATTCAATGCCAAAAAATGGATTCAGTGCCAGAACACACTCCCCTCTCCAGGTCATTCCTTCTTTCCTTTAAGCACCATAGCAATCACTGTTGGTTAATCTTGATCATATTTGGATATGTTCAACTAGACCCTCAGTAACGAGCACGGAGAGAAACAACTGACATGCTCTAATTCTGGTTCAGGAAGGGGGCAGAAACAACTGACATGCTCTAATTCTGGTTCAGGAAGGGGGCAAAGCAGGTAGATGGCGAGAGCTCAGACACACAGTTCTGTTGGAGGAGCTTAAAAACTTACCCAAGCTCGTTCATGTGCACACACAACCGTGACAAAATGCTATTTTGCTCATAACACTGGAGAAAGAGGAGGCTTGGCTACCAAGTCCTGCTGCGGGCAGCCTGGCAGAGATGCTGGCTGGTCCCATGCAGGTGGTGGAGCTCGGGCTCATCAGCTGCACTGCCTGGGAAATGAGGCAAGGAGGGAAGGAGCAATTGGTGCAAGTTAAGGTAGGACAGGTCAGGTCCCTTATCAAAGCAACTGCATATCTGGGCACACTGACCTCCTCATGGATTTAGACTCCTAAAAGTGCCCGTCATCTCTGACGTGGAGATGCAGGCTCCCAGGTCAGACGGAGGCTTGTGGGAACGTTATCCTGCCGCATCGCACCCCTACCACTACCCGCAGCCGCAGCTGGACCGGGAACTGTGTCCGACAAGGCTTGAAGGGCAAGAGTGCCAGCCTGCAGGTGACTCAGCTTTGCAGATCTGGGGCAGTCTAAGGGTATTTAAAGCCAAATAAATGAAAGCCCTATGAGCAGAGGTGCAGCAGCTGGCCTGTGCTGGATGCACTGCTCAAGAAGAAGGTGCAGCATGCATACTGCACCGCTAATATGGCTTCAGCCGCACCATCCCTGCAAGCGGTGAGTAGTGAGTAGCACTTCCAGGAATGCTGAAAATGCAAAGTTTCCTTGCCTCTCTTCAGTCTCTTTTTCCTCCTTTTTTTCCTTTTTTTCTTTTTCTTTTTTTAAAGGTAAACAAATCCAGAAAAATAGGGGAAAACAAATGGATAGAGAACTTAAAGATATAGCAAAACTCAGTGCTACTCAAGTCTTTAAGAATGAGGCTCCTATGATGTGTAATTACTTAAAGTAATACTTGGTGTATGTAGGAAAGTGATTACATTCTTCAATTCCCAATAACAATTATCTAAAACCAGGGATCAAACTATGCTACACATTAATTTTTAGGGTTGGTTTGGGTTTTTTCTCCCCCTGGTATGTATCAAAATAAGAAAGGATAAAAAAATACAAAAAACTGGAAAACCATCACTGCTTTTGACATGTAAACCAAAATGAAAGCTACAGTGTAGAATTTAGGATATGAAAAAATAGAGACTAATTCAGATACAAAGGAAAGTGTTTCAGGAGAAAAAGCTTGAAATAAATTAACTTGGTATTCCTGTATATATGCTAATTATAATGTCATTAACACAATATTAAGGACTAAAAATAAAGTTTGGCTTATAACAGATAAGAATTGTAATTGCCAACTGCCATAAATTTTGACGAAGTAACTTCATCCTAAATGTATTTGTTAGCACAGGCAGCAAGTCTGAAGCGTGGCAGCAATAATATCACCTTATATAGTATGCTAAAGGGATTGTGCTGTCCCTACAGAACAAAGCCAGTTTATGTACAAGTTTCTTTTGCATCTTTTTCCAAATTTCCCTTCCCCCTCCCCCTATTTCAGGCCTCTGGAGAAAAACCGTATTACAAAGTTAGAACAAAAAGCAACCAAAATAAATGTCACTGTTTCCCCGCTTTGACCCGTTTCTGGTGCCTGACGCAATATTGGACTCGGAGGAGAGAAAAGGCCCTGAAATCAGTGCGCCTTCTTGTGTGGAGCGAGGCACTCGCCAAGATAACCGAGGGCTTCGTTCTTAGAGCTGCTATTCTGAGCCAGTTAAAGTTGCTGGAGCTAAATTAAACGGCGTGATTGGGAGGCATGGAAGGAGCGAGTTTTGCTGCCTTATTCACATTCAGGGAACTGCTGAGACTTTCATGTTAAACTGGATCCTCATAAGGGCAGGCTTTGGCCCAAAAATGCATTTCAAAACAATCCAAACAGATGGTAGCACTTAATATGTCCATGAGAAGTGTTTCTCACTACCATGCAAACTTTCTGAGTGCTCAGCTGGGCAGAATGGGGAAATCTCATTTCCAATTCAGGCTTTTTTTTTTTATATACATGGGCCTACAGAGTTCTACCATGGGGGGAAATTCGTGACAAACTATCCAATATCGGTCTGCAATAGGTAATAGGTCAAATCCCAGAGAGCAAATGAGTCCTTGAAGATACCCAGTACAAGTCCGTGAGCAGGACTTGCCTTGAAGGGAATTTTAACTGGGCAGTTCCCACTAAATTAACCCCCCATATTTTGCACTAGCTATTTATTACACTGTGAAACAAATGTGCTTTGTTCAGAATTTAATTTGTAATGATTAATATGGAATAGTTTTGTCAAGTGACTCTTCTCTCAAATAACAATTTGTTACTGAACGTTAAAATCCCTGCTTAGGCCTTATTCTCACTCAGGCTACATGTGTGAGGAGCTTCAAAGCGAGAATTCCCTTCATAAACAGTTCTGCAGGAGGATTTTCAAAGGATTTATTTGTTTGTTTGAGGTCTCAAGAGAGCTGCTATCTTTCTTTATGCACAAGATCCTGGATTCACGCAGATTATGAGATTAACTGCAGTGATTATTTAATCTGCAAGGTGGTTTCTAGCCCAGATGGTCACAAAGAAAAATTAGGAAAATAGGATTTAAAAGTAACATGCAAAACAAGAACTGAAACAAACCTTCCACTTCTGCACTCATTAGTAGCATGATTTCTAAGCCTGACTCAAAAGTCATGGCTCTTTGGGATCATTAGCCTTTTACCTATAAACGATACAAACAGCCTATTTCTGGGATTTTCCTTTTTTGTGCAAAACACATTCTGAGCCTAAAACTTCTTTCCCTCTGGAAGGTTTTCCTCTGAAGTAAGAGACAGCTAAGGGACCCTTCAAAGCTTTAAGGAGATCCTCGCAGTTATAAAATAACCAAAATAAAGGAAACCACAAGTTAAGCACTTAAGAAAGTGCTACAAATTTCTTGTGTGTGCAGTTTGAAGAGGAGAATGCACGGATAACCTTGGCAGCTTTCTGGGTGCTCTGCCTCCCTTTGCAGTGCTGGAATCTCAAGATGCTGTGCTTAATTTCAGAAGATGGGCAGTTAGTTCATCATATTTCCAATTATTTTACCTGGATAAATAACAAAAATGTCACCTCCTGCTGTGATGCATTTCTAGCCTCCTGCCTGTTTCATTTTTCACAGATAAAGCTCCAAAAGTTATTTTAATTATTGCCTTTTAAAAAACAAAAATATTACCTCTCAGGATGAAATCCCAACTCCCTGAAGTGAGTTTTACTCCTGACT
This sequence comes from Falco biarmicus, assembly GCF_023638135.1. NCBI lineage: Eukaryota > Metazoa > Chordata > Aves > Falconiformes > Falconidae > Falco > Falco biarmicus. The sequence continues at coordinate 88,402,425 of NC_079293.1, forward strand.
TAACAAGGGGAAGATTTTACAAACTGCAGCTTTTCCAGACCTCACAGAAATTGGTCAGAATCTCCTCTCTAATTTTTACATCAGTAGCAGAAAATAGAATTATTCAAATTAATGCAAAGCTACTTTAATTTCTGTATTTGTAATTTACAGCAATTATATATAATCCTGACTGTATATAACCCTTCCAGCTTTATGTACAAGATTTTCCTTTAAGTTACCAGGTTAAAAATTACCTTTCTCTGAACCAAGATTATGAGTCTTTACTGTAAGAACAGGAAAGAAAAAAAAAAAAACCCACCCAAAAACCCTTAAGCACCCTCATTCCAAAGTTCATCTGTCTTTGAGCTAGGGGCTGCCCAGCTTTTTAAAGGGGAGAGTGAACCTGCAGCCCCTCTAGGCTGTAGGGATCCTGCACCACTTTCTCACAGCCCAGTGGGTTTTGGTCGGCTGTTTTAACGTTTCCAGTCGTTCATCTACATATGCCACTAGCCATCCTGCCCCCAGCAGCCTGGGAATGGGGCCATTCCTTAAGTCCCACTGGCGTCAGCTACAAATTGTGCCAGCTTGAGTCTTAATTTTGATTCGAGTGGAACTATTAGCTCTCCTCCTAATAAAACGTCTCTGAAGAATCTCATCCTTTATTTGTATTCACAGCTGAACGGAACAGCAGCAGCGGCGTGTGCCCAGGAGCGTGCCCAGCCTCACACCTGGTGAAACCGGCAACAAACCCGACTGCTGGGACACTTCTGCTGAAGCGTTTGAACCATTTTTCTGCATTTTGCTGTTGCAGAGAAAACTTAGTATAACAAAAACCCAAACAAACAAAATAAGCAGCTAAACTCACCTGCCCGGATTATATGCAGTTCATTAACTTCCACTGCCTAAAATCATATTTTGTGTTGGATCACAACCCAACCTGAAAAGAGTGCTTGCATCCAAAGGTCAAGGCTTAATCAGTTGCTTCATACCAGCCACGCACACACTCCACGGAGGGGAAAAAAATGTCCTTTCAACTAATGGCAGTCCAGAGAAAAATTAAATGGGTATTTTCACCTGTCCCCCTAGCACCTTCTTTTGGTAGATTTGAGGGTTTGGACCTGCTTCAGTGCTCACAGAGCCACAATTATTAGATTATTTGGCTGATCGTGAGAGGCTGGCTTGTTCTCCCCAGTAAGATCAGAGCATCGTGCCAGGGGCTCCGGGAACAGACGCAAACCTCCACACAGACAGATTTTCTAAACACAGAGTTAATGCAACCATGTCATCTCATAACCACTCATGTGGTTATTTACCCCTTCAAGTGTTTCTTGCTCAGCTGCTAAGAATGAGTTCAAAAGGGAGGAAAAGTCCAAACTGAGTATGAAAATGTTACCCACCTATTTTGGGGTGTAATCTAAACCACGTTGATTTAATGGAAAGGTTCCAGCTGGCTTTGAATCAAATCCAGTATGGAGGTCCTTAAGTGTTACTGAGTTTTTGTAGCGTTAACTGTGGAACAATCATTATAATATTCATATCGGTTCCTCAAAATATGAGAAGGCCTTTTGTATTATTTATGTTTCATGTTAGGGGTTGAAAAAAGTTTATTTTAGCAAGGATGTCAGTCCTTGATTATAACCTTCGCCATGTGTGATAGTGCTTAGGGTTTCTTGTGGGTTGAAAGAGCAATATGATGAATAAATAAAAACACAGAATAGAGGGGAGAAACAACAGAGTTCCCCTCCTTGCCCAAGTATATAGGAGGCCAAACGAGCTCTCTACCCTGCCAAAACATACGTGGGAATAACAGAAAAATGTGTATGTTCAGGGCAGTTATCATGCGTGTATTTTGGACTAGCTGCATTTGCTTGAGTGCTCTATCAGACAACAGAGGAAAGCAATGCCAACATTGCAAAAACACACACACAAAAGCCTGGGGTAAGCCAGCCCCACTGTGCACTTTTGGTGCTAAATTAGGGATAAAATGTTGGAAACCAGCCCTAACACAGCAAAAAATAAACACACTACCCAATGATGGAGGAACTGCAAACAGCTTGGTTCACAGACAGGGTCTCAACTTCTTCCCTGTTCGGGCCCCACAAGTTCCTCTCAATAAATAATTTTGCAAATTCTGAAAACATGGGAGAGTAACGGTGTGAAATGAGATTAATCTCCCTTTTCTAACAGAGAAACTCCTCTTCAAGAATTCAGTAAAAAATATAAATACCTTCTCCAATGATTTGCTTATCAGCACTAAACACTGTTTTTTAAACATGGAATTAATTAGCCCATAGAAAGTACTTCTATATATACACACACACATATATGAAGCCAGCGAGTATAAAGACTTTACTATGGAATAATGACAAACATACCAAGACATGGAGAGAGAAACACGTTGCAATGCATAAGGTCTTTTTCTTGCCAGCTGACACCTCTCTAAAATATAATGAAAAAACAATGAAAGAGAAAGCATCAATAGTATTGACTTGTAAGAAAAAAAAAAAAGTTTATAGTGTTACATTCAGAAACCCTATGTAAACAGAGATGTACCGTTACGCAAATGCAGAAGAAACTCATTATTCTAAAGAAAATGCTTGGAAAAAATCGACCTGACATGCCTATATATTTTCAATACAGTGTAGTTAATAGAGAACAACACGAGGATCAATGTGCCTTTGGCATGTGGTACACAGGAACCGTAACTGCAGAATCCTGTAAATGTGGGAATATAACAAATTCATTTGGAATACCTATCAGCCAGAGAAAGCATTGTGAAGGACCGAAGTGCAGCAGTAATGGTCTTGTTTTAACACTGCTCTGAAAGTTATCTTACTGCTCAAAATCAAATATTTTACACCATTTCTTTCTTTTTCCTCCCAAACTTCACCCTCTATTGTGTTGTTGTGGAAGGTCTCCATGGTATTCTGGACTCCTAATTTCTTTATCCAGACCCTCAGAGCCCTCGCTAGAGGGCCAAGTTAAGAGTGATCTACTACCATTCTCCAGTATGAGTAGCTGCACCTTTCCTTCCTTAGATTTAGCCATCAGGCTTCCTCATCATCCTTATCAGCTGAATTCCTCTTGTTCTGCATAGATGGGCACAAGTACTCTCAGGATCAGAGTGCATTTTGATTCAGAAAATGGGCTTGGATCCATTTTAGCCTATTCTGTATGTTAATTTTGTAATTCTACCTGAAGTACTACAGCTAAAACTAAATAATAGATGAGAGCAGCAGGATAATAACATTAAGAGCCATAGGGAAAGAAGAAAATACACATTTTCAAATGAGACTTTTATTGGCAAAGGGAGTGAAGGACACAGAGGAATACGTGAAAACTGTTTCAGATGGCAGGAATAGCAGAGGAAAAGGCTTCTGTGTCAAGACAGCAATTGGTGTGAGGCCACAGAGTTAAGGCCAGTATTGGAAATAAGGCAGAATCTAATTTCTCTTGCTTGGATGTAAATCTGCAGTAAACTCATCAGTCCTACTCCAAATTGAAGTCTACACAGCTGAGATCAGAACCCAGCCCAGCATGTTTAGGATTGCCAGCAAATATTTCCATACAGGAAATTTTCAGCCACAATAGGACGTTGCTGGCTAGAACCCGGCGTCATGATTGAAAAGAAAATATTCACATCCCCATATAAGTAGCCAAATAGGACAAATACATTATGTTCTCCATAATTTGCAGCTGATAATGCTGAAAATGAGAACTGCACAGAGACAAAAATCCCAGGGAAATAAATCCTATCTCTTCAAAACAAAACTACTCATTTTTTCTATCATGTTGAGTCAGAGAAAGGTGGCAGGGAAACTAAGATCCAAACACCTTGGTCCTCATAGGCTGTCTGAGATGCAGGTGAGTAAAAAGGATGACTTGAAATACCAGTTTTGAGCGAGGAAATTTGTGGTTACCTGTAGCCCTACCCAGAGGGATGCTCGCTGACACACTGACCGGGGGCCCCGTAGGGAGCTCAGGTGCTCACACTCCCTCTCCCTTCCTCTTTCCCACCCTCTTCAGACTGTCACTGGTACGCCTGGGCAAATATTACACCGCTGACATGCTAACTGACAGCTGTGACACGTTCAAAAATGCAATGTTGCACCTTTGCGATGAAATACATTCCTGGGCTAGAAGGGACCGGCAGGTAAAAGGCTGAGGTGGGATGGGATGGACACACCAAGCCAAGGCACGGTCCCAAGCAGCTTGAAATGTCTGATGGCCCAATAGCTGGAGGAGCGTTGGGGGCAAATCTGAGGTCCCAAAATAGAAATTTTTGCTATTGCTGTATAATCAGACTGAATCCACCTATTTTAAACTTTACTGAGCGTAAAACTTGATATGCATACTGTTTCATTTGTTCGATCATATCTGATCTCTCTATTCATTATAAATCCCATTTTCACTCCAGCCCTAGATCTCACAGCTTTTTCCTCACTTACACCAAAATTCAACTTAGGCTGACTGACATTTTTATGCAAATCATCCCCAAAACAACCTCTATCAGCTTTGGGATGAAACACCTCCACCTATCCCTTCTCACAAAGAGGTACAGGTGAGACACAGAGATACAGACCCATCCATCTCTGGCAGGAGGACATGCTGGGTAGCTGCAGAAATGTTCTTTTATACAGTTGGTGAGTCCTAGGAATTCCTGGATCTCTTCCAAAGTCCAGACCCTAACACCACTTTATCTTATTCCAGAAAGACAGAGGACCACAGTCACACGTGGTGTCACCAAGGTACAAATCCAGTGACCAGCTATCAGCTTCAGCCAGTTCTGACAAAATGGTCTGAACTCCCACCTGAATCCCAAACAGCTGCTACAGGATTTCTGCAGAATTAAGTCAAGCACGTGTGTGTTCGCTGCCCACTGCAGAGCACAAGAACCCAACAGGTTTTTATACCTTAAGCAATACCCCTCCTAGGTTTCTATGAAAAATTATTCTTTCTCATTAAATAACTTCTTTAGAATGGCTACCTCATTTTTTCAAAGTTTTGAAACAGTACCTGTATGGAATGGATTGATCTCTATTAAATTCACTGGTGTTTTCGATGAAGGGACAGGAAACCATGCCCCTTCTGCTTTGTCATCTCCCCATTCCATCTCAAAACAGAGCTGCTGCCTTCCTGCTGCCCACCTAACCCTGCAAATATCTTTGCAATCTGTTACCCGGCTTCCACCAGATTTGCTAGAAGGGCTAAAAACTTCAAAGATTAGGAAGTTCCTATAGATTTCAGGAAAATCTGTGGGACCGATAAGAAAGGTCTGAACCAGCACCTGCCCCCTGACAGCAAAGCCGGCTCAGCTCTCAGAAGCGCCGTCACCCGACCAGCAGGGCCATGCTTGCTCCTGCTCTGTGGGTACGCAGCTCCTGCAGACCACCCTCCCAACAGCATCCAGCACATCCTGGTGTCACTGCAGCCTGACGATGTGGGAGACGCGGACAACCAGAAACTCCAGTGTCAACAGTTCTGCCGTTCATGGCACACAGCATCCTCTTGAAGGCCAAGTCCAAGCCAGGCAGGTAATCCAAATTGAGGAAATCTGACCAAATCTGGTGTTTGCTGTAGCAAAATTTACTAATGAATAGATGAGAACAGCAAAACAAATTCTGTTCTCCAGATAGCGACTGGACATCTTCAGCAAACGTGAGCCAGGGGCACCATGTCCCAGGCACTGAAGCTGAAAATCTTGGCTTCGTTTGAGCCAGGGCCACCACTCTCAATGATTTCAAATGGACTAGGAGTTCACTCCAAACCCCCACAGCTACTCAGTTTCAGCTGAAGGTTTCCCCACAGCTTGTGCTGCCAGTTCAGGAGAATTATAGCTCCACAATTCAGAGTAAAAGAGTGTATGAAATGTCTTACCCTTCACTAAGAAATAACCAAGATCAGGTGGCCATGTGATTACATTATTTATGTGATGCCTCAAAATGTCATTTGTCTTCTAATATGAGATGACAGGTTTCACATGTACAAGTTTTCTATAAAAGTAGCACGCTCATCTTGATCCATTCAATACACACATTGCTAATTTGAGATAAAAGATTTATCACACAGATCCTGTAGTTAATTGGCTGCAGTAGTTGTCTGTCCGTGTCCTCCCCGCCCCCCCCCCCCCCTTTTTTTTTCTTTTCTTTACTATGTAGATTTATTTGGAATTTCTTTATAGATGTGCCAGTTTTCAAGACTGATATATTTGGACTGCAGGTTTCTTTTGGGAAGGCTTTTATTTTCACTTCGTATATGCTCAGCAACTCACAGTATGTGTTCCTGGTGCCTACTTCAGGCCCCCATGTGTTCCTGCATGCTCACACAAATAGAATAAAAGAGCTTTTGATACAAAATTTATTGTTCTCTGTAAGGACCAATAAGAAAATTGGCCTTTTCAGTTATCAAGCTGTACCTGATACACACAGAACTGTGTTTGTGACTTGAGTGAATTACACCCTTGTACTGAAACTAACATTTAACTTATGTTTGGAAATAACAGAAGCACACGATCTTTCCTCTCAGTGATGCTTCTCTTCTACCAACTCAAGGGAGCAGCATCCATCATTATTTGTCATTAGTGTCCAAGTATTTGACAGCAGCAAATAGCACACGAGAACTCTAACTGTGACTTGGAAAATACCACAGAATCACAACATGGTTGAGGTTGGAAGGCATCTCTGGAGATCACCTCGTCCAGTGCCCCTGCTCAAAGAAAGGCCAATTACAGCAGGTTGCCCAGGACTGTCTCCAGTTGCATTTTGAACATCTCCAAAGACAGAGACTTCACCACCACTCTGGGCCACCTGTTCTAGAGTTCAACTATTCCCACAGTTGTTTATGAGTAACTGGGGTAATAGTTCATTATTCTGTAAGACACACTGATCAGCCTAGTCAAACAATCTACACTCGCAGCCTGTCAGGAACCCCTTGTAGACACGCTCCAGGAGTGGGGAAGACACACTGACTCTAGAGGATCCAAAGTACTATAAGCTAAAGGCAACTGGTGTGGTCTGGTTGGGCTAAACTGGTATTAAAATCATAGCTGAAACCCGAAGTAGCTGTTGAAAGCTGCAAGCTGCATTGCCCCATTCATGCTGCCTCCTCTCCTGAGAGCAAAACCCCTGCTGAGCTTCACAGGAGGTTGGTTTCTCGCCGCTCCAGCACATGTGTGCATTTGGAAGTCCTCTCCCTTTGGCCTGCTCTAGGAAGCAGTGGTTTTGTTACTATGGTAGATTCCTCTTCTGGCCATGATCCCTAGAAGCCCAGCTCCCTCCTCAGACAATGAAAATCTATCCTGCCTGCAAAAGTGTTAGGTAGAAGGTCAAGGATATCATCATGTAGTTTGTAAAAAGAGAAAGAGAAGAGAAAGTAAAAGTGCAGCTCATGAAATGTAAGACATACGTTCAACTTAAGCTGTAACAGACCCTTTTATCAATTCCTTCACCTCAGAAGTAACAGAAATCAGGCCGAGAGGTACCATATAACTACAATGCTGAACTGCTATAGGTGTGTAGAAAGAAATGTTGCTTAGGCACAGCTACAGCAATTCCAACAACCACCAGATCTGTGCTTAACTAAAATAAATGGTTGGACCAAGAGGATACGAAGCAGCATTGCAGGTCATTGCTGACTCTGCTTTCTGATCTCTGAACTTATTTTAAAACGTAACACTTTGCTTCAATATTACTGCAATAATCTTGTACCTAGTCTTTGAAGACACACATTTTAAAACATGCCCTGAATAAAAAGACACCTCAGAAGTGCCAAACTGCAAAAGCAGACTATAGTCCCTTGTACTGGCCGCTCCCCTGACCCTGTGCAACAGCTATGTTTTGCCTCCTGCGAGAGGCAGGGAATTATTTTTATAATAAATCATTATTTATTATTATTATTATCATTATCATTATTGTTGTTGTTGTTATTATTATTAGGTAGCTATTGTTAGAAAACCACAGCAGCTACTCAATGTTTGCTTCCTCTGACCTCTACCAGCACCTCTCTCCACCTATTCCTTCGCTTCCCGTGTCCATCCCGCTCCTGCCGGTACCAAGCAGAGCCACAGCACCATGTCAGACGGGGAGCCCTCCCCTCTGCCCAGGCTGAGGCTCGAGGAGGATGACTGATACTTCATCCTTCAGGCCCCTTTAATCACTCATGGTTTGAAGGAACTCTAGCTGTGTTCAACAAGAACCTCTCACATGAGGTCTGGTGAGCTTGATTTGGGATATTTTGGCTGAAGGTAATCTAGCACAGGACATGCTTAATGGGACAATATTCCCGTCCCAGGTACAGAATGGGCATATCTCCTGTATCTGCACAGAACTGTTGTGGTTTAGCCCCAGCCAACAAGTAAGCACCATCCAGCCACTCGCTCCCTGCTCCCCCAGCCCCGCAGCGTGGTGGGGAGGAGAATCAGGGAAAAGGTAAAACTCAAGGGTTGAGGTCAGAACAATGGAATAACTGAAACAGAATAAAATAATAATAATAATAATAATGACAAAAAAGAAAGAGAGAGAATAAAATCCAAAAGGAAGGGAAACCCCAAGTGATGCACAATACAGTTGCTCACCCGCAGCTGAGCGATGCCCAGCCAGTCCCCCAGCAGCCATCGGTGGCCCTGGCCAGCTCCCCCTGGGTTTATATACTGAGCAGGATGTTCTATGGTATGGAACGTCACTTTGGCCAGCTCAGGTCAGCTGTCCCAGCTGTGCTCCCTCCCAATTTCTTGTGCCCCCCCAGCCTTCTCCCTGTCAGGGCTTCAGAAACTGAAACGTCCTTAACTTGGTATGAGCATTACTTAGCGACAACTAAACCATCAGTGTGTAACCAACATTATTCTCACACCAAATCCAAAGCACAGCACTGCACCAGCTACTGAAAAGAAAAAAATAACTCTATCCTAGGGTCGGGGGTTTGACCCCCACAAAATTTCTTATACCACTCACCGCAGGGGCTGGCTCCCAGACGAAACCAGGACAAGAACAGAAGACAAATCCAATGCTGACACGAACAGAATGTCAGAGGTGATCCTATACAGGGTCACTTTTCTAAGACCTGACACAAGTTTTCAAAATTTGGCAACTGCAGCAAAGTGAATATGGCCTTTTCCCAGAGAGGCAGAGACAAGCAAGAAAATTGTGCCTTGGAAAAGACACAGACTCCTAACATTATGATAAATAGAAGCCACCCTTCCTGGAAAAGAAACACTAGAGGGGCCTGAGGCCAGCATTTGATCTGTGCTAAGAAACATTTGGATATTTTTATGAGCAGCAAGTTCATCAAGAATCTTGCTTAAAGGTTAAACCTCACAGAAAAGACAAAATAAGGTGACTAAGGACTGTTCATGTGAGCAAAGATGTACAGGAAGAGGCCCAGGCCAGTATGTTGATCTTGCATTATGGAAATCAATTAAGCATTAATTATAAATGTTCCTGAAGGTTAAGTGAAGTGTGCCTTGCCACAGAGCCAGCAGCCTGACGGACCCACTGGGCTCCCTGGCGCAAACAGCTGTGGGGCAGCCGGCAAGGCTGAGCTCCACTGCCTCCCCGCAGCCGGGGACCCCGAGCCCTGGGCACAGCAGGGGTGCACCGTGTGCTGCAGGGGGGATGCCAAGGAACAGCCCTCCAGGACCGGCACCAAGCACCACGGCAGCCCAGAGCAGTGGGGAACCCAGGCGCAACCAACAGTGCTCCTGGGCGCTGAGCCCTACATAGCCTTGCTCCTAGTGTTACTAAACTAGCAAGCCCCTCCAAACTGCTCCCATCGATGAAACTTTTGCCTTAGCAAGACCAGAGAGGCATGATCCAGCTTTGAAACGTTACCTCCCGCGGCACCATTCCCAGGAGGAATGCTGCAAGACCCCAGGGTTGCTTCTGTTTGCTGCGGATGTGGTACATACAATGTTAATCAAGCAGTTTCTGCCTTCTCTCCCTTCCCTGTCATGCAGTTTCTGAAAAAGGGCTTCTCCTGCTCTGCTACATCTGTGGACTAAGGTGACTTGTCTCCAGTACTCCGATTATGCACAGCTTAATTACCTACTGACTAATTGCACTTGCCTTCTTGAATGTCTCCAGGTAACAGGAGTGCTGCTTTCTTTTTGCTCATCGGGCCATGAAGGCAACCAGTTCGTCTCATCCTTTCTGGTACTTTAAGACAAAAGGCCTTTCAAAAGAAAAAAATCCTGAACAGAAAATCTAAGTAATCCCTCTTTCCACACCCCAAATAAGACAAATACACATGTGTGCATGTGTCCACCCTGGGGTCAGCTCCGAACGCAGTAACTTGAATGTACCACCCCCGAGAGACTTACCTGTACCCAGAGGGAGGAGCAGCCTGCCCACAGGTACCTTTTAAGTGATATATTAAAAGGAATTTGCAGGAATGCGAGGTTAATCCTGATAGTGATACCTGCTAACAGCTTGATGCGGCAGCAACAAATCAGGCTGTTCTCACTCACCACGCCTGAGCCACAGTCACCGCCCTTTACCTGGGAACTGCCGGCTCTAACCCCAGCGAGCACCTGCCTATTCCCCATCACAAGCAAAGCACAGCAAAGCGGATGACACTTAAACTAGATACAGAAGTTTGTGCTGCAGGAAAAACAAGGAGCACAGAATCTGATATTGCGTCTCCAAGAATCAGGGAATCATAGAATCATACAGGTTGGAAAAGACCTTTGAGATCATCAAGTCTGTTAACCCAGCACTGCCAAGGCCACCACTAAGCCATGTCCCTAAGCACCATATCTATGCATCATTTAAACACCCCCGGGGATGGTGACTCCACCACCTCCCTGGGCAGCCTGTTCCAACGCTTGACCACCCTTCCACTGAAGAAGCTTTTCCTAATATCCAACCTAAACCTCCCCTGGTGCAACTTGAGGCTGTTTTGCCTTTTCCTGTTGCTTGTTATGTGGGAGAAGAGCCCCTGCCTACAACCTCCTTTCAAGCGGCTGTAGAGAGTGGTAAGGTCCCCCCTGAGCCCCCTCCTCTCAGGCTGACACCCCCCCCCTGCAGCTCCCCCAGCTGCCCCCCATCAGCCTTGAGCAGGAGCAGTAACGTGGGACAGAGCAGCAACCAGCACCCCTGCAGCCTATGTGACCAGCCCCCCATTACATTGGGTCAGAAAATACCACTTGGGACATTCCCTTTTCATCCCTTCTAGAACGGGACCAGTTGGGAAGCTGCGCGTTTCCAGGCAGAGACCCCCGAGCCCACAGCGGTGCGGGCAGTGCAGCGTGGCAGTCGCAGGGGCAACCCTGGATTTGGGAATGCCAGCTGGTCCCAGCAGACCGAGACCTTCACAGACACACTGCTTGAGCTGACCACAGCCGGGAAGAGCCACCGTACAACCACAGGCAGGAAAGTACCTTCTCTGAGGATCCAAACAGATTATGGACTCGACAGAGATCCAAATCCTGTTGGAAAAATTTTCAGGAAAAACAAGCTTTATGTGAAGTGACAGTAAGTAAACAAGCAGATAGGCACACTTGTGAACTTTCTGTCACAGACACTTCTCAAACCCTGATGCACAGGTGTCTGCACTATCTATCCCACAGGCAACATCCACAGGCCAAACCTCCAGAAGAAGGTGGAGGCTCTGGGCAAGCATCTTCCCCCCTTGCTGACCACCGGCAGGTAACACCGCCTGCCATGGGAAACGTGCCCTTGGGGAGCCGGAGCTGACCCGCAGGTGAACGGCACAGCACCCCTGAAACACTCCCGGGCAGCCAAGCAGGGCATCAAACATTTATGCTTCCCCTTCCACAACTACTGCAGTAAACACAGAGTTTTAAAATCAATGTAAAAGGCAGCGGTGGTTGTTCAGTCTCTGGCTTGGTCGGTAGATATGAAGGGTGATAAAGTTTTTCTTCAGTTGAAATGATCCGTAATAGTATTCCTAAAAACTGAAAAATCTCCTCCAAATGAAGAATATTCCCCAGCTTTTCCCGAAGTGACTCTGCTAAAATCTCCTTGGGAAAATTGATTCTGGAAGACAAAATTTGGAGTAAATCTGTGCTAAAAACGTATCGAGCATAGTCCAGACCTGGAGACCCTGGATGATGATATGAGCTGGTATTGACTAAAATGTGAACAGGGCTTTGGTTTTATGGCAGCTATCAGCCTGCTGCTTCTTGGAAATCAATATTTGCAATTTAAATTTTGTATTTCGTGGGTTATAAGTTGAAGTTTAATGTCTGTTTCTCCTTCCTGTACTGGTTGGCTGGTTGGGGGTTGTGTGTACTTTCCCCCCCCATTCAGGACAGTGATTATACACGATGTCAACACCTGCTTGCAGCTGAGCTAGTGGAAGGGAGCAGATTCAAGAGCCCACGTTGTCCCACACCCAAGACAGCAATAAACCGCTGTTTCCTTTTATTACACCAGTTTAGCACCATACCATGTGTGAGATTTCCCCTTCTGGCTTTCAGGGGACCAAATCCTATTCAGGACCCATAAGAAAATAAACACATCCATGTGTGTGGGACAGCAATTAAAAAACAAGACAGCAAAGCAGAGTATCCATTCCCATCCCCGCTCGAGCTTTCCTGGGGAAGTTACTGTGCTGCGAGGTGGACATGTTTCCCATCTGCCAAATGACAACAATAATATTTCCTGTTCCCACAGTGAAGTTGGGTGAGTTAGTTCATTTAATCCCCTGGATTTCTCTCTCCTGCCATTTTTCACCATCCTCCCTTTGCTACAAATCAAACAACCCATTACTAATAAATATGCAAAATACCAAGTCTTCTTTCCCTGTCTCACGACTGTATTAGCCCGAGCAGCACATGCGAGCCTCCTTCAGACTTCGTTACCTCCTCACCACTCCTGCCCCTTTTTACACGGTCTCTTCTTGCGTCGCCCTGCGGCAGGAAGCTCAGTCCTGTTAAACACAAGCGAAGTCTCCTGAGCAGGACTTTGAAACGGGGCTTCTCCCTTTCTAAGGGAAGATTCGAATCTCTCACACAAGAAGGGGGCATGACTGCCTGTCTCTGGCTCTGACTGAGACCAAAAAGCCCACAACCAAGATTTGCGTGGGGTTCAAACACAGTGTGTGAACATTGCCTGGAGAAGGGCTCTAGAAAAAGCCTGACCAAGTCTTTTCTGTGTCTCACCGACACGTACGGGGGAAGCAGAGATCAAGCTGCTCAGAGCGGAGCAGCTAAAGGCACAGAGAGAAACAGGTCCCCAGGTTGCTGGGGAACTCAAAGCCCAAACTAATGAGAGTGAAGACCATCCATGTTAAAGCAGCGGCTGAGCAGAGACTTAGGAGTCACCATTCCGCTTGGAGAAAAACAAGAAAAACAGCCCTTCCACACATCTGCTTCCAGCGACCTAGAGAGCCCAGTGCCAAACTGGGGCATGAAACTCTTTTCTGTAAAGAGTTCACCTGTAACAACAGATTCAGATGGGGAAGGCTTACGATTAGACAGTATCTGCCAGGTAGTTTACTCCTGTGAGAGACTAAAACTAAGCCATAGCATCCCTCTGAGATTTATACTGCCAAAATAAAAAACATCTAATTGAGCAACAAATGTCTTATTTGCTCTCATGCCTGAAGCTGACCAGAGCTACTCTCACGAAGAGCCGCTGCTGCAGAAAATAGAAATTACCGGGGAAAAAATTACGACACACATGGGAAGACAATGCCAAGCAGCTGAGAGAAATGGGTAAACAAAGTCAATTAGCAAATGCAGTATGAAAAGACAAAAGCTTCCTTTTATAACTCTGCTTTTGCACTAGTCTTATCTGGACACTTCATGCGTTGGCATTCAATGAAGTCAGACGACGTGCTCAGCTGTTTTCAGCAATTGGGCACTGATATTTATTTCAGAAATAAAAGGGCCTTGTAATTCATTTGTAAGGCTGTACGTGGTTAATTCCTGATGCCTTGTAAATGCTAATTATGAAAGAAGATGTTAAAGGGTTCCTTAGGAAATCAATACTTTATTATACAATAATTGCATCTGCAAGTTTAATGTTCTTCATAAGACTTTGGAAGAATGGAAGAGGTTGGGAGGTCAGATGATGCAAATGGTGGCTGCATGACCTGGAAAGTCATCAAGAATTTGAGGCCTAGTAAAATGCCCAGATGTCATTAAAATATTTTCAAAAATCCAGCACTTACTATGGAAAGCAAACTGCTAGTACATCTGCCTAGATGACACCTTGGCCCAGTAGGAAGCTAGGCACACTTATAATCGAAATGGCTGTTCTGTTATTCATCCAAGAGCTTTGATTATTCCTTCACCCGAATGATTTGTTCCTCTCAGGATCAGCATTTCACTTCTGTCCCCCTCCTCTTCCCCTGGCTCGCTCCCCAGTTGTTCCAGCTTTCGACATAGGAGTCAGCGAGGAGCTACCGTTAGGGTTATAAGCCCTGGAGACAGGATAAAGCTGAAAAATCATTCTTCCAAGAATTTCTGGGTCACTGTCTAATTGATACTAGCATTAACATGCTTCATATTCATGTTCCAACTCCACAGGCAGTACTTACTCTGCACCCAGCCATGTGGGACTGCTCTAGGCGGTGAGTGGGAACCCAAAACAACGCCACTACATCAGCCTAAGAACGCACCAGCCCCAAGAGTTTTACAACAGCAAAACAGAGAGAAAGAGTCTTTCTTCCACTGCGGTCATCAGTGCAGCTGTACATTCCTCTGTCTTTTATTACACACTTTTTAAAAGAAATATTCCATGTTACTTAGAGCTTATTAATTTGCAAAGAAACCACAAGTTATTTCCTTACATCATTATGGGTTTAAATTTTTTTTAATTCTTACAGGCTATAAAAATCCATGAACTTCAAAGGAAACGAGTCTAAGACTCAGTATGTTATAAAAGGAGTCCAGACCACGTTCACAAATAAGATATCTTTCACTAATAGCAAAGTATTTCACAGGTTGTATCGTAGCTTAAACTCTGTTGAGAAAATGAATGAGAAGTGATTCATAAAACAATCTGTACATTTAACGCATGATAAAATAAGATAGTATTGCACAGCTTTCTTGGAGAGCCAAAAGGCGGTGCCTTGTGATCTGCAAGCTAGTCAAATAAAAACACAGTAGGAGGGGGTGTAATGCTGAGTTACTGCAGCCACTCCTCATGATTCATCTTTTCTCCAGCAACTCACCCAGTCAGTACGTCCAAAATGCAATATGAAAATTTAATGCGCACCCCCCATAAAGTGATGAAAAAAAAAGGACAATATGTGCATACGTTCACATGTGTGGTGCGCATGCAGCATTGCAACGGGAAAGGCTGCTCTTCTGTGCTGCTGTACCAGTCTGGCTGCCTACAGGCAGGGCAGGGGGATCTGCCTCAGCGCATCAGCCATGTGCTGGCGGAGGTGGCTGCAGGAATTTCATTTTTCAGGAGAAGGCTTGGTTTTTAATACCAAACTCCCCAACAAATCTGCAAAATTAGGAATCCTCGCACCTCGAAATAGCCTCTCTTCCCCGTTTGCCCAATGATACGTTTTCCTGGCACTTGCCCATGATCAGCAAGACATAATATACGTTCATTTAAAAAGGAGTGACACATCACTGCCTGACACCCGTAAGCAAACCATGCAAAAGAAGTAACCTCATGAATACTGGAGAAGTGGCAATGCCAAAAAGGACTTTTATTCCCCCAGCATGTCCAACATGACCTCTCTCAAAACCACGAAGGGTGAAGAGCTCTACCTACACGCCCCATAAACCTCCCCTTTGCCTGCCTCTGCAGAAGATGCTCCACTCAGCACTTGGTAACCTGCAGCTGTAATCAACACAGGGAACAGAAGGCAACCCATCAACTCTACTCCCAAACAATCCTGAAGGTATTACCGACGCCCAGGATAGACTTTTTAAGGGCAGCCTAGCAGCCAGACAGCCGTCAGGCTAAGTATCCTGGCTGGCTGAGTCCTGCTGAAAGCTCCGCCAGGAGTGCTGCCGTGGAGTGCCTGAAAATCCTGCTCTTGTGAATCCTATCGAAAACCTAATTCTGAAAGCGAGCTATAAGGGGACAGCTTCTCCAGATTTGAACATCAGACAAGTATCACTTTAGGAACCCAGGCAATGAAATTAGATACTTAATTATAAAAAAAAAAAAAAAAAGAGGTGCCCCCCAAAAAACCCCCACTGCCCAAAATGTGATAGGACTAGATAAAGGTGCTTGCCCCCACATTTTCCTTTCTTCAGGGATAGCATCCACCAGTCTGACCCGGTATCTTCACAGCTGTCCAGAAGCCTGAGGACACAATCCAGGCTCATCAATCCCTGGCATAAGCACCACTCTCCTTCTTAAAAAGCCAGTTACCTGGGATGACTCAAAACTTACGATTAAAAATATGTCCTTCGGACAACGAACATCTGTATTTCCATCAAACACTGAGCACTGTGCATACACCTACTGGTGAGCGTGAGGACCCTGCCATGCAGTCGGTCACTGCATAGCAAGAGCTTATCTTTGAGTTAGTCCCTAACATGCACCCAGCATCGCTGCCTGAAGAAAGAAAATGGCAAGGTAAACACCTGAATGTTTTTTTCTATTCTTCTGCACAATGAAAAACCCAAGGGGATCTTATCATCCAGACGAGGTGTGGATGCAAATGAGATTAGCTTGTTGGTTAGTGGAGGGTCCACAGGTGCAGCTTAAGAAAAGCAACTCAACAAACCTGGTGACCATTCTACAGATCAATTCTCACAATAGTTTTGCTTCCCAAATGGCCTTAGCAATTTCAGGATGTGGTCCCTAGCTCTGTTTCTCAGGTATGCACACTTTCATTTCCTCAGACACTGAAGAAGCATCTCCAGTCCCTCCCGGGCAGATGATGAAGCATCACCAGTTATAGGCGTAATCTCAGGCATGCTTTGCTCCTGCCAATGCTGCTGTGAGGACCTCTCATTTAACTGCATCTACTGGGCACAGAAGTTTGGCAGAAGGAGGATGCTACAACCAACAGGAAAAAGGAACAGAGCTGAAGGGAGACTGGCCCCAAAGCCATTCTGACAGCACGTAGGATTTTATCCTGACATCCCCAGGCAGGGCACCTCATATCATCTCCGTAAGGTAAGACACTAAGACACACATCCCCAAGAGACAACTACACTGTTCCTCAAGCTTTTACTACAAGTATTGCCTGAGAGACTTGACAGAGACTAGACTGCTGGCTAGCCAAAACACGCTTAAAGAAGTCTAAGTATTTGGAGGAAAATTTCAATGCATTTTCTATGGTTTCCCACAGCACCTGACATTGTCACACTGGGATGATGTTCCAGGAACTGACTATGCCACCTCAAGGGCTACTTTGAAGTGGCAAAGGAGCACAAGAGCAGCTCTCACTAGAGCCAGTTGCTAGTCAGCACTCATACAAACGAATTAATATTTGCCCAGAAGAAACAGATGCTCCACATGAGACCTTACTGGAATGGAGATTAGAAGAGAGGGCTTGTTACGCTGGGAATGACCATTCCTGCTACTGACACGTGGAGACATAGATCTCAGTGAGAAAACATCAACTTGAGCAGGGTAGGATGGTTTTATCCCAAAACTTAGAGAATAGTTACAAGGGAAGAGAGTAAGTAATCGCTCTTCAATGAGATGACACGCACATGCACACAGATTCCCAAACAGACTGCCCTAAACATTAAAAATAATCCTCTGGATTCCTTAGAAGTTCAAAGACTACCTTACTAAACATGTCATTCAAATGAGGAACCAAAGCAATGTTTTTTTCCTACTTTCTTGTGGGTTTTTTTGAGTCTTTGGGGTGCATACTTCCAAGTTCTTTCCAAAGCCTTGGGACCTCATGACTTAATGAGAGATAAGATTGTCAGGTAACATCTTGGCCTCAAAAGTTTCAGTTTTAACAAAACACAACTACTGCCAGGCTAACAGTAGGATTGTAATAGTTGCCCCCTCTCAAATTTGGTACAAACACCACCTGTCCAGTGATTAGCAGATGCCTCAGACACGAATTTGGGCAGCACTCCTTTCCTAGGAAGCCCCTTCCATGCCATTCTGAATAGGAAGAGACCATCAACTTCAACTTATAATCGTCTGGCTTCTGTCGGTTTTTGTCGCAACTTTACCGCCAGCACTGTCATCTCAAATTTGGCTGAAATTACAGATTTTTGTCAAATAAGCTTTCCCAGCATGTTGGTTAGAGGACCAACACATTCCTCTTACTTTAAAGCAAAAATTCCAGAAGAAACAGTTGTTTTGGAACAAACAGAGACCTCTGCAGTGGTTTCGGCTGAAGCAGTGGAGAACTTGGAGGTTGAACTGATCATAGACAAAAGCAAAACCCACTTCAACACAATGTTGAAAAGTAAACACCAGGGGGGTGGTGGGGGAAGAAAAGAGCAAAAGAAAAAGTTAACAGCATTCTAATTTTTCCCTGTTGTCTCAATTTAAAGATTTTTATAAAAACCATATTTTTTAAAGATTCGCTTTTCTCCACTGATTTCTAAGTTTTCAGCCATACTGCAGAGTTGTTCTTTGGGCTGAAAGTAGCAGTTCAACAATATCTAGCCCTGACGTAATTTTTTTTTAAGTAGACTTAAAAGTCTCATTATCCTCATTCCATAGGTGAGGAAATAGCTTATGTAAATTGCTGAAGGTCACTAACCAGTCAACAGCCCAGGCTCAAGGCTTTCTCTCCCCTTCACCACACTTTATGGGAAAAGGAATTAAAGAAAATTTCTAAATGAAAAATGCTATTTTCCCTCTTAAGTCCTGTCCTTAATACCTGACCCAGAGACCACCAATTTTGTGCTCTGAAACACCTGAGAAAGGGGGAGAGATACTTAAATTGAATTAGCTAGCGGGAGCCCGTATCACTAAATGAGTGAAAGAAACTTTCCTTCTGCAAGTACGGGTGCTGAGGGTCTATGTAAAAAATTTTTCCCCCCTTGATGTAGTTTGGCATGTGTCAGTCCATAAACATCTAGGCAGCCCCTGTGCATCTTTGTCGAGCAGAAATTTCCTGAAAAAAAACCAACCAACAACTGAGAGGGAATGCTCTGCTCCCTGCCTTGCCCAGGGTTACAGGGATCTCACACCCAGGGGATTCTCCTGCCACAACGTGCCCGTTTATCCTCAGGGTTAACACAACAGGCAAAATTAAGTTCAGAGATTTGACGCTGCATCTACTTTGCAGACTCTTCGCCTTCCACTCTCCTCAGAGTCAAACATTGAAAGACAGGTGTGAAAGGTGATAAGGAGAAGTTTGCTGTTGCCATTGATCAATATTGTGTTCTCCAAACAGCTTGGGCTTCCTTGCCAGTTAGTTATTCTTCGTTCTCAAATAAATTAGCCTTTTGCTCTTCTCTCTCTAGCCTTTTGAACCAGAATGTTCCCCCACCCTTCCTAACCGTAACTGGAGAAGATCACAGTATTTACACAGCAGAGCTCACTGGCATAAGGAGGCTGCACTGGCTTATATATCTACCTAGCCTATCAGCCCGTCCACACAAAGCAAGCTATGGACTTCAAACTGGTTCGACTGGATCTTAAGGACAAGTGATTTCCAGCAAAAAGTCTACTTTTGCCCTAAACTTCAAACATTTTAACCTGCCAGCCAGGTCTTGTGCAGGATCTTTGCAAATACAGTTTTACGTGCCATCAGGTGTTGACTGCTCATTGAAATAAATAAAAAATAAAAGCAAAAAATCACAGCTAGCAAGAGTCAGCTTAGCATTCACAGAACACCGCTGCTTGTGGCCCTGCCACCACAAAAAGCTTACACATTTAAGACACCCCAAAGCAGAATGCTGGGAACTCAGATCAGCAAATTTCACAAAGATGAGACTGACCACATCTGGCAAGACTTCTACAGCTTTTTCTAGAAAAAAACCCTATTGCCTTCAGCCAGATGTAGGGATGCTCAGAGTGTAAAACCACTCTTAAGATTTCATGCCTTTTAAACCAAGTGGATGCCCCCCAAATTTTCTATTCTTCTTCTCTACACAAAACAGGTCAGTGCTTCCTGCATTAATCTTTGTCCACGCTTCAGTATAGCAGGCTTTATGTCAGCAAGCTTCTTCCACTTTCACTGCACGCTGCCCAGGGTTTTTACATCTAACATGCACAGGTTACACCCAAAAAGGTCATTCAACCTGCAGCCAACACGGCTGCACGGGGGAAATGGGCCCCCCCTGTGCTCCACTGCAGCCAGGACCCCAGTGAAGGCAGCAATGGTCACAATCTCTTCACTGGGAATGCTCTCAGGAAAACACATGGCACCTCACTTGGAAAGGAGGGGACTCCTTTGGCTCATGCCAAGCTGTGTTTCTTAATTTATATACACTGACCTAGACATTTCAGGAACTGGATTTGGGTTCCCCAGTACAAGACAGACATGAGTGTACTGGAGGGAGTCCAGTGAAGAGCCGCCAAGATGATTAAGGGACTGGAGCATCTGTCATATGGGAAGAGGCTGAGACAGCTTGGGTTGCTTAGCCTGGAGAAGGCTCAGGGGGATCTTATCCATGTGTACAAACATCTGATGGGGACTGTGGGAGGAGTAAAGAAGATGGAACCAGGCTCCTCTCAGAGGTACCCAATGACAGGACAAGAGGCAATGGGCCTGAAAAACAGAAAAATCCATTTAAACATAAAAGATACATTATTGCTGTGGTAGTTGTCAAACAGTGAAACAGATTACCCACAAATTTGTGCCATCACCATCCTTGGAGATACTAAAAAAAAAAACCCAAACACCGCCATACATGGTCCTGAAGAAGCTGCTCCAGCTGACCTTGCTTTGAGTAGGGTTGCTGGGACTAGACAACCTCGAGACTCCCCGCCTCAACAATGGTGCAGCTCTGACTTTTTAACCTATTAAAATTGAGTAAGTAATTATCAGCAGTCCTGACTGTTGACACAAATTACAAACGATGGTTTATTTAGATCAAGAAACCCCTTTCAGCCACCTGAATAAAACCCCTCAGCTGACCTATGAAGATCTGCCCCTCATCAGCAACTCGGGATGGAGACTTACCCAAGCCTCCCCTGCCCCATGCGCCTCGCCTAGGGCCAAAGCAAGGTGTCTGCTTCCATGGGAAAGCCGTAACTCATGGCCCTGGACATCAGGGCACAGAGGTGGGAACTGTGGTTCCAGTACAGGGCAGGCAAGAGGGACAAGGACATCAGGAGTTCAGTGGGTCACAGGAAGGCTGGGATGCACTAGCCTGAATTCCAGGGACACCCTGAGTGCCATCTTGCCCATCCTGAAGTCTGGACTTCCCACATTTCCTGTGCTTTAACATCCCAGCAGCTAAATGAAACACAGCTCCAGAAAACTAGTCTATTGTGTTATAATAGTATGGGAACACCTTGAGATGAAATGCCATGTGAAAGATAGTATGGGAACACCTTGAGATGAAATGCCATGTGAAAGGTGAGATTTTTTTTAGGATCTTTCCCCACCCCCCTCAAAACTGAGCCTAAAAAAATCTCATCTAAAAAGCAAAGCTGTCCTCTTTTCACTTTGTTTTGTTGGTTTTTTTTTTCTCCCAATCACGGCTGTATTTGAAGTGCTGGCAAAACCAGGTTACGGTATAACCCAAAAAAGTACGTAGGAATTCAAGGTGCACAGGCCTTGCCCCGATGAAGCTAATTATTAGGTAAGCCCCAGAAAAATTGATGAACCTAACGTAACACTCCCAAACAGATCAACGGTCTTCATATAAATTTTGGTCCTGGCTCCTATAAAACCATTAGCATCCCTAGTATTGTAATTTACAACCTTATGATGCACTGAATCATATTTTAATTTATCTGGAAGATATAAACAAACATTCTTGGGTGGAAATTAATACCTGATCTTTGGCTACCTCTTGTGGTATAACGATCCAAAGAGAGGAATTACCTTTTAAAAAACATAAAAGGAAATCATTGCGCAACTGATGAGCTTGTCAAATACTTCTAAGGGCAAAACCAGTTCTTAGGTTTTTATATGTAAGGAGCCTGGAAGATCTTGCTGTGAAAATGCATGCAAGGATACAAGCAGGGTGAATATTTCTGTAAGTGTGTGCCATGGATGGCATCTGTTTTCAAGAACAGTTCAAAAGGACCACAAAAACGTAGTGGGGTTTTATGTCGGTAACCTCTCCTATCTGTAGAGTCTCCTGAAAGGGAACAATTCCGTGACATACCTTAGACCTTTACCAATTTTGTGTGGACCCCAAATGAAAAATTTGCCTAAATGACTGAAGAAAAACAATACAGGAATTACATAAAAGTGTTCCTTCCATTTTTAAAGACAACAGAGGGAAACAAAAGATACAAAGCTAAATTGACACAGGAGACTTTTTCTCCTTGTCTTTCAAAATGAACTAGAGTCAAGAAATAGCCTGCCTTCACACAAAAGAAGGAAAGGGGAGGGCAAATTAAGAACTTTAAATAAAAGCCTCACCTTTTCCATTTTCCTAATGTCCACTGTTCTGCAAAACATTTCATGCTATTGTATGATTTTCTGTTTAGAGAGAAATTTGTGAAGCACGGCTTTTCCCAGAACCTAAGGAGCAAAAACCCAGGGAGTTGATATGAGCCTTTGCTACGCAACAAGAGCTCTCCCACGTAAAATCAGATTCAACAGCTACAAGTAACTTCTAGTAAAGGTACAAGATATACAGTTATGGAAAGGAGAATCATAAATGCAGCTGGCATGCTGAGAGAACATCTGTACATGTATTGTACCACAGTTCATCAACTGTTTATTTCAGCAAGTACCATATGCAAAGCAGAAATGTGAAGATTGTGAACATGAAACAGAATTTGCTCAGATATAAAGAATCAGATGGTAGATCCATGGTCCCAGTTAAAGAAGAAAAGCAAAGAGATTCTCAAAATGAGACAGAAGGTCTGTCTAGCCTCCTACTGGAGTAAATCAGTGTAGCCCCAACAAGGCTCGTGGCTCTTGTTAGTTCTGGTCTGCTCTGTGTAAACCCAAAGCTTCCTAATGTGGTTACAACAGTAATTCAAGAAGCAGCCACACTCCCTGTTTAAGGTAGGAATGGTGACTTGTCCAAGGAGAAACAGGATTTGTGCAACTTCAGTGCCTTTGTGGATTCCTAAGAAGGCCTGGCCATTTGGGTTCCAGAGCAAGAGTTCAGGCCTTGCTCAAATACTCTCCCCCAGCACCCCCCACCCCCCCCACCCCCACCCCCCAAGAACCAGCAAGATCCCCGTAGCACATCAAGCAGCTGAGACAAACACACTTCAGTTAGATGGGTTCTTTTCTGCACAACCAGCTCAACACCAGGGAGACACTTCTTTGTGCTGAGGATTTAGCATTCTCTAACGCTCAAGAAAATGCTCCTAACGTGTTGCTAAAGGCACGGCTTGTAGAAGCACCGTCCTTACCAGAACAAGAGATACCAGCAGAAGTCTG
Source organism: Falco biarmicus (assembly GCF_023638135.1). Taxonomy (NCBI): domain Eukaryota; kingdom Metazoa; phylum Chordata; class Aves; order Falconiformes; family Falconidae; genus Falco; species Falco biarmicus. The sequence continues at coordinate 88,425,786 of NC_079293.1, forward strand.
GTTTTGCCTGTAAGACCACACCACCATCAGTCCAAGATCTTCCCTTGCTGTAACCCTGAGGATCACAGTCCTTTGAACAGCGGAGTTTACCCCACTGTAAGTACATGCTTGGAGAACAAGCTGTGCCACATAAATATCTATTGAGATGTAAAAGGAATTAAGACAGAACACAGGAGGCAAGTGAAAAGAGGAAATATTTCAGATGAAAACACCAGAGAGAAAAGACGGCAACAGTCAGCAGCCCTCAAACCTGGGGCAGGAGAGCACATCACAAATGGTAATGCTACATATAAGCTTAGTTTGTGGTCAAGTGGCAATTTTTTTCTGTAACTGAGATGACAAGAAATTTACTTTCACCCTATGTCCTACACATCGTGACATGGAAGTCAGTCCAAATACATAAGTGTTTCTACTACTCTCCTCAGCATGCTGTGGTTGGTAGAAAACAAACTGCAGAAAAGACTGGAAAGCATCCAGTTGTGGATGAGCAGAAGCAAACGACAGCATTAACCGCACCGTGCCAGAGCCCCAGAGCAGCTGTGAAAGTCACTGGCAGAACTACTGTGAAAGGAGAAAGGTAATAGGAGATAGGCAATGCAAGCCCCACGGGAAACAGAATCCTCTGGTGGGCAATAAGGAACCAGAGGGAGATGACTCCCGGACAGCCAAGAGCAAGCAGCAAAGGAGATGTCCGCATGAGTTTTCCCAAGAAAGTAAAGTGGAAAAGAGGGGCTTGTCCTAGGAAGAGGAGCCCAGAGGAGTGCAGAAACAGCTATGTCTAAGTTGTCCTTTTCTCAGCAGCACCCTGCAGCAAAAGGCACGATCCCTCCTGCCACGCTAATCTCTTGATGGCCAGCACTCACATTCATATAGATACAGACAGAGAAATCAGATTTCATCACCAACTCAAAAAGCCATTATAAAATTTGCTGGGGAAATTGCAGACCCAAAATGGAAGCCAGCTGAGACCACAGCCTGCAGGGTCATGTATCATTAGCGCCAAGTGAACCAAGTCCAAATGTCCAGCTTACTGTTCAGGAGGAAACAAAAGCACTACTATATATGTGGGCAAAGTATCATCTTTTTCTAATCAAACCTGTCTTAGGTCTGGGTTCAGAAAAGCATTCAAGCATGTGCTTCAGGCTCTCTTTTTTTCAGAAAACTGCTCAAAACACACATTTACCTGTAAGCACTTGCTAACGGCTGTGAATAACAGTGAAAACCATAACTAAAATCTTCTGAGAAAGGGTGTTTAAAAAAAACCCAGCAAAATGTGATAAGACGGGATTGTCCAATGCATTGCCTTACCTCTGTGCTAGGAATACCGCGGGGGTAAGCAGCGAGTAACAGAAGGCTGCTCCCAGGCTAAGATGGCCACAGACATTAGACACAATACCCGTCACCAAAACCCACGTAATCAGCACAGCAGCATATTTTTTGGTTTATTTATGGCATTGCCACAGACCCAGCAACAATCCAATTAGAGTGGTTCCAGGTTTGAGCCCATTCCCAGCCTTACAACTTTCAAAAGGGATCTTTTGCAAGAGCCTGAAGTGAAAGTTATGACCCCATTTAGTGCCGTTCACTAATGGCAGTAAACATGACACAGTTTTCACACCGCCGCTCAGCCCTGATGCCTGCTTGCAGTACATTAATAATCCTGTCATGGCTGTCAAGGGGACGCCACACTCGCTGTTCTGATGGTGCTCTGTCTCTGTCTCCATCCAAATAATTTGTCTTTCATCACCAGCAGAATTGTTTTCCCGCATTTCTGTTTGACTCAGTGACTTCTGATCTCTGGCCTATTATTCCATTCGTCCTTATCAAAAAACCCCACAGATCTGAATAATAAACTAGAAAGTTGCTGGCTAACAAATCTAAAAGGTTGCAAAGACAAACTGTCACTAATTTTACTGTGTGATTAATACAAGTTGACTTACATCTCCAGGAGGCTACATTACCTCCCTGGGAAATACCCTTCTGCACCAGTTATTCTTAGGTGTTATTTCTGATTAATTATGCTCTTGCTCCATTAGAAAACTGATGGCCAACTTTGCATCTGTCTCTTTCCTTTGTATCTTACAAAGACAGTGGCTATAAAAAATTCATAGGGATGAATGAATAGATGGTCAGTGTGTCCGAGGTGGTGCGGCGGCTCAGGTTTGCTACCCTGGGAGTATGTGCTACGTATAAAAATAAAGGTCACAGAAGCATCAGTTGATACAGCACCTAATCTTCCCAGGTGGAGGTGCAGTTTTTCACCCACAAAACTGCATCTGCAGTTTAACACAGTAAAATTATTAACAATTCCATGAAAAAAATACCAGATGCATCCTCAGTTTTATGAATGCAAATAGCCCTATTGGAGCCAAGGGGAATACTCACATGTGTTTAAGTTAGACACATGCATAAGCAAAGGCAGGATCAGAGCCCCAGCTATAAATATTTATGTCTGCAGTACAACATGGCCTCAAAAATGCATTCAAAAAACAGACTACAATACAAGATCCTGACAATACAGGTTACTCCACAGAATTTCAATGGGAGGCTCTCCTTTCTTGGGTCCCTTTGAAAACCCCAGCCTCTACTATTTTAATAAAGCCACCACTGTCATTTCAGCAACCTTGGCCAACAGAACCCAAAAGAAGTCAAAAGGAAGAAAATATAGTAAAAAGAAAATAAAAATATTGTTACTACCAATGTTAAAATCTTTGCAAATTATGTTTTAGCTTATTTATTCATTATTCAGAAGGGTACTAAAAGGATCTGGCTTTAGAGCCCGAACACACATCTTCAACTAGGATGAGCATAAATCAGGCAAACTCCTACCTCTCTCTTCCTTAGAGATTTAAAATTAGATTTGGGTGACTAATGCAGATAAAAATATTCATTCGCTTCAACCATACAATCTGCTTTCCTGGAACAAACATTTGCAGAAAACAAATGTCAAAGCAAATGCCTTTATTTACTTTGGAAGAGTATTTCTATACATCCAATCACAGAATGGAAACACCAGCAGGTGACTTATGCGGCCAGTCAGAAGTAATATCACTCAGATTTGAAACAGTCAATTCACAGAGGAAGAACATTTGGGAAAAATTTTATCAGATCCATTTGAACTCAGAATACATAAAATAGAAACCAGAGAAGTACTGAAGGAGAAGAAAAGATGGAGTTAATCAAAACAAATACCTCACTCTGAACCCAAGCCGATAAAAGGCTTTTCCCTTCAGTTCAAAGGATTTTGGATCAGGCCTCTCCAGCTCAATTCAGTTTTAAAGGCTCACATGAACCTGGGGACATCATCCTGCAAGCAAAGCTCAGGCACTTGGACTGTTCCAGCATTGCAGGATCAAGTCCTGTAGAGCATCAAATACAAGTTGTAATTAAAATAATTTACATGCTGCTAGCAAGTCAGCTAAAGCAAGCACATCAGGTTCCCAGCATGGATTTCAATTTGCTTCAAAATTACTCAAGGGTAGGAGCTCATATTTTTCAACATCATCCTAGTTAGCCTAGGAAAAATGCAAGACCCAACTGACAGCTATTTGATTGGGAGAAGGTGGGGGTGGCTATTACTTGGTAGGCATTTATCTTTACTTGCTGCCTGAATTCATCATGAAAGCAAACATCCATGCTGTGCATACGCTACCAACAAACGCGTCATCGGCTGCAAAAACACCAGGCTGGGCTGTTTTTCCCAGACGAAAGCACGCGTGATGCTCCACAAACCCAGCAGCTTGGTAATTCATGGTGGGATCTGACCTAATGGGAGACAATCCTGACCCACGGATCCTGCCTGCACCCCACCTTGCACTCCTCAAGCAACGCAGTCCTGGACGGAGCTGTGCTCCGCTGCCTTCTCACCTTGTTGCTGTTTCTTCCCAAGCTGCGATTGCTTAGCCAGCCTTAAAATCCAGCTCGTTATCCTCTCCAGAAGGAGCCACCTAGGTGGATCGTTTGCCTGTTGTATTAACCCAGATTAACGCCAGTGGATCCTGGAGCAAGCACCTAGTCCTCTACAGGACTACCTTTATGGCCACAAGTGACAGTGCGGGTGCAGAGAGTTGTGTGAAAATGAACCCATGTGTTAGAAATCCCATTTCTCCCCGTATGGGTAAAGCACCTCAGAGAAAATCAGCTGCTGATGAAAAAAGACCCCACAGAACGCCACCAATATGACTTCAACATCTTCTAATAACCAGGCACATTACCTACAAAATTAGAATATATTTCCTATTAGCACATCTGCTTCCAGTTTATAAACCATCTCAACCAACGTACAGACTCTTGTTTAAAGGAGAGACGGAGACAATTTGGTTTTCTTTTTTGCTCAGGAGCAGTGTGGTTGCTGAAATCTCTGTATGAATTTTGGGGGTTTGGTTGGTTCTTGTTTCGTTTTGGGGTTTGTTGTCCATTATGGAAATCAGTATTTTAAGGCCAGAAACAATTCCACTCCAGAACTGGTCTTTGCTAAGCGCTACGGTGCAGATGGGTGGATGACCAGGGTGACTCGCACAGACACAGGCCAACTACCTTGAGTCTCCGGCAGCCAAGTCATGGCACGGTCAACTTACCAGGATTTACCTTTCAGGATTTACCCTGCCCGGAGCCCCCAGAGGTCACTGTGCCCACTGCAGAGTTCATAGCTCAGAGCATCTCTGCTGGTGTCTCGGAGGCTGCGGCACAAAGCCTGGAGTCTCCTCTTCCAAGGACAACAGCTAAATTGTAGTGTTGAAACCCAACACTGACTGGCAGAGACCAAAATTCTACCTTCCTAGATCTTTTTAAGGGAGCCTCTGCTCTTGGACATTTCTAAACAGGCCGTGCAAGCCTTGATGGATCCCACAGCTCATCTGCTATGACAAATCCTTTCGTTTCTCACCTCAGTAACGTAGAAGTTTGTATTTAAAATTTTGCAACAGAGTGGCCAGCATATTGAGTTTCATTTGTGCTGTATTACTTGCTGAGCTGACAAGTCATTTAATTATTCCGTTTCTGAGAAAGCAAAAGTTTATATGTTGGCTAGAACATACTAAGAGTATTGTTTAAAGACAGCTAATTCATAGGATGGCATCTGAAAGCAGCAGATCAGGAGTGAAAGTTATTAGCCTAGATTCGAGGCAGACTTTAGCTGGAATAACGTGTGTTCTCGATCTCCTCGGATTGTGTAGTCAGGAGGGAGATATCTGGCTAGATGGGATTTTGCACATCTGTCAGCTACATCAGAGATCCAAATGCAAAAGCCAGCATGTAAGACCATTATGTGGATTTGTGACCCTCTCCTGAGGATTTGGGGTCCATAAACCAATGAATGGATTACAAAGAAACACAGTTATAGTATTTTCATCTGTGACAGATACTGCTGCAACTCCAGAGTGGCTCACAATATTTAAAGGAAAACCATACCCAGCCTCCACATATGGGCCCTGCAAAATGCAAAAGGCAAGCACCGCTCAGCATGAAGAAATTAGAAAAAGTATGTTAAAATTCGTTTAGCATCTGACTTGAAAACTCCAGATTTCTATGGTCTGAACCAGCAAAGTATGGGAGGTTTCTCCTCTTTCATATCTGTATCTATATGAATCCATGTAGAAGAGATGCTGGCTCTACAGCCCGAGCCACATATTAGACACAGGCAAAGAAGTTCTCCAGATGGGCTGGAATTCCTATTAACCCAGAATCAGATGACATTTAATAAGCGGACTACATGACCCTGTTCACAGACACTTCCTATCAATCCGTTCCATACCTCCCAAATTCTACGTGAAATATCTTAGCAGGAGAACTGCTGAGCTCCAGACTTCCTTGGATGCTTTCAGGGAAACCCAGGAAACATGAAGCACAGATGAACCTGAATCACTAGACGTGTTACAGAATAGCTTTTCAAAATGCCCACCCCCAAATTCAGCCAATTTGCTACTTTTAATTAGGGGAAAGCTGGGAAAATAAAATTGTAAGCGAATTTAAAATACCAAATGGCACTCAAACCACAAGGGAACATGTATGAAACACTCAATTTCTGGTTGAAAAGAGAGAAAAAAAAGCTAAATCTGGTCCAAGGAGGTGAGCGAGGGGACAGAACTCCCCAGGTCACACAAACCTGCTCATGCTCCCGTTGGTGACCAGCACATTGGTGGCCAGCTTTCCTCACGAAGGCCAACCCCAAATCTCTCCAGCGCTTTGCACACCACGTCTAGCTTTCAGTGCTCTGCATTTTCAGAGCGAGCTGCTAAGCATAATCTCTTTTCTTGGTTTCTCCAACACTGTAACTGTTAATTCAGTTTTCCATAGATACTGAAAAAATCATGTTCTCCCCATTGACCACCCTTCTTTTCTTTGTTAAAGTCTATGTTTTGTACAGTCACAAAGCTCGTGTCCTGACCAAGCTGCACCCTTTGGAGCACTTTCCTCACCCTGATTTTTCCTTTCAAGCCTAAAGGCGCACGCAGGCTCCCACCGAACTACAAAGCGTGCCAGTGCGCTGGAGCTAGCTCAGGGTTGTACTCACCAGAGTGTCAAACACATGGCTGTACACATAGTTTACACTTGAAAAGCTAGAAAACCAACACATGACCCTACTTATTTAGCCTCACAATGTAAAAATCTTTACTTGACCCACCGTACTATTCTGTGCGCATCCTCAGGCAGAGGGTTCTTCGTTCCTGTGGTCTCGGCAGGGCAGCACCATGAGAAGGAGTCCTATTTGTTTCTTTCTGATCTCGTTTGGAAAAGCAGTCACTTTAATTTGAAGGTAGGAATGACATTATTTGCACCATGACAAGGCACTATCTGTGTTTTTTCCTGAGTTCACCTGTTTATATTTAATAAAAATGCTCTTTTGTAACTCATGATGGGCTAGAGAATTCCCAAACCATTCAAAATACTTTAAAGTTCTTTTGGGACATAGCCAGATACTTAATATTGTATTACATTTTATAGTTGTCACTTAATCAAGCTATTTAATATTATAGTACATTTTAAAACTGTCACTTAATCACATTTTCTTGACCCTTTTATGTGAATTAAAGATCACTGTAGATAAAAAATGGCATGCTTTAGTTTAAATAGATTCAGTATGTCCAGTTTGACAGTTACTTCTGAGACATTAAAAGAATTTTCTGTGATTAATGTGACCCCCACACGTTACGTAGTATAATGTTCCATTTCTCCAACCATTAGAGGAAACAGCATTAGACAGAAGGAGCCAAAACTTATCCAACTGTATGTAAAGCTAAGAAAGCCTAAAGATAATGTACAGCTATGCATGGTGTACTGTGAGCCTGAGTCAAACTGACCAAGTATTTTCTGTTTCCATACAACTCGGGGTGGGAGGAGGGGGGGGCGGGGGGGAGGAAAAAAAAAGTTCTGTAATGACACGGTAAGCCTACGTTCCCCAACAAAAGAAAGCATCTTACCGCAGCTTGCTCAGAAAGGAATAAATGCACTTTATGCCATGACAGGTGAGCAGGACTGTCTGTGCTTAGTATAAATGATTGATAGCCATGCATTCTAATTCTGGGAGAAATCTTACATACGCATTTACTCACAAAAGCTAAAAAGTACATATGACTTGTCCATCTTCAGAACCATTTATAATGGCAATCATCATCATTTTATGTGGTTGATCCAGAGCTGCGTCATTGAAAGATTTCATGCTTTTAAGTCACACACAGTAAATTGCCTTCTCTTATAGGCATGTTTAAAACTAGCGTCTTTTTCTGTAACATTGGTCCTCAGATCCTGTTTAATTCATTAAACTCTAATTGTTCTTCCTTTGTATCTTAATCTCAAATCAAATGTAGCATCTTTGACTGTAAGTGCTGCCCATTCTTAAGAGCGTTCTGTGTGCTTTTTCTGATAGTTTAATTAGAATAAATACTCTTAAATCCATGAAGTAGCACATAGTACAATAACACTGATCTTTCATTTGACAGCAAATTTGTTTGATAACAGAACGGGATTTAGTGCAACCAAATCAGCAACAGTAATTCATTTTGGATAGCCAATTACAAATGGTGTGTGTACAGTACCTCCGCAAACAGCGAACAGCGGACTAACATACTCAAGGCACGAACAGAACCTGCACAGAAATCAGGATGTTGATGGAGGAGAAGAACAGTTCAAAATGATTTACAAGAGCTGCCAATGAGATGCCTATGGGTATAAAGGGGTCCCTCTTCAAAAACGTGGGCACACCGGGAAAGGAAGTGGGTCCACTCAACAGCACTGCTGCCACCCGCTCCCTCACTCCGGAAGGGTATTTTGTTAACCTAAATTCTCCATGCAGGACAGCCTTTGCCTTCTACTGGGAGTAGAAGTCCTGCCTTTGCACTGGACTACAGGCAGCTTGGGAAGAAGAAGCCTGCCGAGGGGGTAGGTTTCCAAGAGCAGACATCACCTCACCCGGTTCCAGCTGCCCCTTCGCGTGGCAGTATCTGCACAATGGCAGCAAAGCCTTAACACGTAGGGCTGCCGCTTCCCCATGCCCTGCTCCTACGATACTGACTATAGCATCTAAGTTACAATCACGAGAGCAGCAGAAACTAGATATGCACTTTTCCCTCCATCCAAAGAACTTGCAGTTGTCTAGACTAAGTGAAGTGACCACACACCAAGTCAGTGCCCACAAGCCGCAGAACCTTCAGATTAATACACCTTGTTGCTGCAGCGTGGATGTCACAAGTATCGGCTCACTGGTGTCGCACGGTGCTTGAACACAAGCGCAGCAGTAAAGAGGACAGGTATTGTTACTACCAGTAGGTAAATGGATCTTCTCCTTTTCCCTTCATCCATTCTTTCCCTTCCTGTTTATCATCAGCATTCTTGGATCTTTTCTTCAATTAGATTGTAAGCTCCCTGGGACGTACACCAGGTCATTATTGTGTCTTCAAAAACGGAATCATCACAAGGGGCCAAAGCTGTGTCAATGCTTCTTGGAGCCTTTGGGCACAATATTACTAAATTGCCCTTCAACTGCAACCCAAAATTATAGGCATGCTGCGTGCAGTATTTTGTAAGCCATTGTTTTGCAACACGGAAATATGCAAGTGAACATGATACTTGAACAACATAATTCATTTTCCATTCATGAGCCACAATGGGTATCTCATGGCACTGTTTGCTCTTCAGTTTCAAATGTGAACTTGCATACAAAGTCAAGCAAATGAGCTTTCCTTCACGTTGTTTTATTAAGCTCTTGGACTATACTCTGAGCCCTAAAAGAAGGAATTACAATTGCTGTTGTCTCACAAAAGCAGTGAAATTCCCAAAGAACTGAAGAACTCAGCCCCAGATTGTGCACGAAAATGGCTGCGAGCTCCCTGCATGTCCTCTGCTGCTGTTCTTATCACTCCTCATGCCACCACTACATTTGTGTTCAAAAGCAAAAATTAAGTTTTACAGCCTTATCCCATAAACCCCATCATCTTAACTTTTGGAGAATATCCTTAATGACCTTATTGGTCTGGAAAGTTTAAAGATAGCTTTGTTTTAATTTCTCCCCAGCTTTTCACTCAAATATCCCATGTATGACATTATTATAATTCTTCTACGGGCTTTATACTTGCCAGCTCCTCTCCTATTCTTTTGTTCTTGGGCTAATCTTTCCTTTTGTATTAATGAAGTCCTTTGAAGTATCTCTTCAAATCTTCAACTAGGTTCCTTTGTGACTCCCTCCCCACTAACACCCCCCCCCAACCCCCCACCCCCAACCTGATAGGGTCTTTTTATCATGAAAATTATTAATACTTCCCCTGCTTCTGGCATCGTACCGTCAGCTCTAAAATGTTCTATTATTATTTCTGATCTTAAGCTGCTTTCTCGTGACCCAGGAATATTGGCAAATTACCGACCTATAGCCAAGCTTTTATAGGGAAGGTCTTGCATAGAGTGGTAGCCTTTCAAGTGCTTAACCACCTAGTAATAATCTTTATGACAAATGGCCTCCTGGTTTGCAGTTATGCCTAGCTTGCTATGCATAGTGCTAAGAGAGTGTCCCTTAAAGTGGTCAATGACTTTTTATAAAACCATACCTTGAGTATCATGTCAGCTCTTACCCACCTTGCTATTAGCTAACCACCAGGCACCGCAGGAAATGGTAACTCTTCCCGACCATATGCCAAGTTATAAAACAAGGGGTGCTTCGTTCAATCTAAAGACATCAACTCGTCACCCTGCAACATCATTCATCCGCAGCGAGCAACGTGCATCATTTTCTTGTGATCAATGCGGAGCCCACTGCTCCTGAATGTTACCACAGCTAATTATTAAGACAAATTTAATTGTTGAGAGCACTGAGACTCCTTTCACCCACTTTATGCAAAGAATTAATTCCTATACCTACAATTTTGACATTTTGCTGTAAATCAGTCTTTTTTTTACTCTTTCTGCTCCTTTATGATGTTGCGCTAGGTGCAATGCAGTGGTTTAATATCACACTTTTAGCAATAGGAAGTGCTGGTGAGTTGCAATTCTCCAGAGTTTGTTCTTAGGTCACGTCCTTTAATCAAGAGCATGCCTAATGTTAGTGTAAACTAGAAATCAAGTCTATAAGCCATGAATCAACATGAATCAAAATGTTCCTTAACAGGTTCTTTCCTGGTCATCCAGCTGAGTAGAATAACTCTTTCTACTTTTCACCTCCCAACCACAATTCATTGCTTTTAAAATTGCCTCATCATGACCAGAGATTTTGTCATGGCTTTCATCAGAAAAACAAATCCAGAAACAAACACAGATGACAAGGACTGCGAGAGATGCCTTTGATGCAATGATCCTCCCTATGTGGATAAAGAACCACAGTCAAGAGTGGTGAGTATTTTTGACAAATCTCATTTTGCTGAAAAGGGAATATTGAGGAAGGAGGCGGCGGCTGGCAAAACTTGTTCTCTTAATTAGAAAATCTTCAGCTAGTCCACAGACAATGTTATCCTTCTGATTTTCTCTAACTTCGCCTCCAATTATCAATAAGAATTTTTACCAAAACCATAGAACAATCAAGCTTACAAAATTCCTTTTTAATGTTCAGTTACATCTATCTCCACTGGGGCTATTTGCAATGTTTGCTATGCTTAATCTAAAAGACGAGACAAACATCACACATGAATGACAAACATATGGCAAATGCCCTCTTCAGATAATCCCGCTCTCTCATATGCCCACAAGCACTAGACCCTCTGCATGTCCTCAGCATTCCCTAACACAACTTAATTCAAGCCAAACAGCAAGTCTTTCTGCTCTCAAATTAACTCCTACCCTCATCTCACAAAAGAATAAATTAAAAGGCAGTCTGTAGACTTCTCCAGGCTTGCGCAAAGAGACTCGGGCAGAGCCAGGAGTGGAATGCAGAAATCTGCTGGCCCCAGCAAAACCAGCCTGAGTCAGATGAGAGCTCCTAAGGGATGCTCAAAATTCTAGGTCAGGTTGCTGGCCACTCCATCGCTCCAGTCCACGGTCACTGAGACACTTTACAGGTGAAGAGTTTCATTTGCACACTCAACATTATTCTGAAAGCGCTCTCTTGAAGGGGGGTGGGGTGGGGTGGGGGTGCTGCACAATTAAAATCTATTTGGAAACACACACACACACACAGAGTTTTGGTGCTCCAAAGGTGAACTCTGAACACTACGTGCACACGCCAATGGACTCCAACCAAACCCAACATTGCTCATGTCAAAAAGTTACTCACCGCTGAACTGGGGATTTGCTCTACCCTTGTACACAGTCAGTGTTGATGAGGGAGGGGAGCACGCTGAATATTAAAAACTGCTGCCTCAAGAATAATATCATGTACAGGTTTAATCATAATAAAAAATGATCTGCAAGTAATTGTAGTCATTACTACATCTGCTCAGAGCTGTGGGTAATCATTATGTATGAGTGAATTAAATCAAATTCAGTATCATGGGCCTGATCTTAGAATTTCTTTAGTAAACTCGCCTCATATTAATAATCTCACTGAGTGCAGTGAGTTTATTTGCTTCTACAGGTATGTTTCTTACATAAGGAGTCTTTCAGCCCTTCCTCACTTTACCTTTGAACGCTAATTAAAACATAATGTTAAAAACTTAAGAAGGTACAGTGAAACACAGATTTCCAAAGGTGGGAAATGAATTTGTTTCAGGCTGCTCTTCTGTCTGTAAAGGTGCTGAAGGGGGCAGGAAGAAAGATGCTTTAGTGTGGAGCTTGAGTAATGGAATAGGAAAAGCCTTCCAGGATAAAAAATTGAGCTCAAATTCCTTCCTTTTCTCACTAAATCCGAGGCATTAGCATGGTACTGGAGACACAGGTGTAATTTATAGCACAGAGTGGGAAAGTCAAACCCTGACTCATGGAGATAAGAAAAAACTGTTTACAAAAGCTGCTGAAGGGCAGAGCTGGAGCCAAACTCAAACTTGATCAATACCCAGATTAATTATTAGTAGAAGAAATAAATTATTGGTGAAATTTCTTCTCTGTCATCTGTGCCAAACAGTAGAGACTGCATTTTAGCATACTGTCATGAAAATCTATCTAAGAGCTAAACAGAAAGTTTATACTCTGATAGTCTTGTGCTGACCTCTATGTATGTTTGAAATGAGGAGGAAGAACGGAGGTCCCAGCTGTACCCCCTGTGCAGAGGGCACGCTTCACCCTTGCTCCAGACAAGGGTCCAGGGCAGGCATTATGCTCTGCCAAGGATGCAGGGCAGAAATGGAACCAGGTCTGAAGTCCTGTGCACACGCCTTTGGTGAGGTCACAAGAAAATCTGTTACAACCTGAGTCGAGGTGGCATTTTTAACATCTTTTTTGTGGTGGATATTCCACCAAAAAGAATCTGGAGAGCAGCTGGAGCAAGGAGGAACCGTAGTAGTTTGCTCCTGTGCAGCTGGACTGCCAGAGAGCAAGGATGGAGTGCTGGGCTGGTGGCAGCGGCACGGCACGGGGCTGGGGACACTCCTGCAGGGGGAAGGGGGAGAGCTGCTGATGCCACTCCTGCAGGGGGAGAGCTGCTGATGCCACACGGCGCAGGGAAAGCTGATCAGATTCACCTCCTCCCGTCTCCTGTCCTGGGGAGCGTACCAAAATGAAGGTGGCTTGGCCTTAGTTTTTACGTGTAGCTCTGTAGCTTTTGTAAGTCATTCTGTATCTTTGTCTCCTGTCCAGAGATGGCAATATCTCTGGATGGGGTGTTCACAGAAGTTACAGTGAAAGGGAGGAAGTAAAAAATGAGTCAAAGTAGCTATGGGTGCATGCATCACACAGGTGAAAGACAACACATATACGTACACACCCACATGTACAAATCTCCCCATCACCCACATCAAGGCACATCGACTCTCACTACTAACATAGGTAATTGAGTGCAGCAACACAAATTATCTCTTTTTTTTTCTCTCCTGAAACAGAGATGAGCTGGCAAGCATAATCAAACGATGAGAATCATTTTTCCAAAGATGAGTGAGAGCAACAACAACAAAAAATCTAGTGAGAATTATGACAACAGCGTAAGAAAGCGATCACTAGAGAAATGCTGATAAATGAGGAGCTTACATTTTTAAATGCCTTAAAACCAGTACAAATAAATCTAAATTTGAACAGAATTCAATGCACAATTGAATTAGAAGGGAAAAATTCAACCAAAATGTTAAACTTCCACTATAGAACTTGTAAGCAGTTTATCTAGATAGAGCTATAAAATGAATAAAACAGCAGCAAAAAGGATTGAACTTTTGCTGTCAGTAAGAAATCCAAATCACGGATAAGAGTATTATGAATGCTGCATAGAGAGCTCTGCAAAATATCCTCCAGTGAACAGGAACTAATGATAGATGAATGTGCACATGTAATTGAACATGCAGAAAAGAAAACCGACATCCCAAGAAGGGAAGCAGAAAAGCTACCAGGAGCACTGGCTTATGCTAACATCCACAAGACTGAGATGCTACAAGGAGAAAAGGCAAATTACTGAAAATGCAGCCTGCTATGCAAAGTAAAATACATGTTTGGGTCTACACGTATTCTTCATTAGATTATCAAGGGAGCGTGTGTCACACACAGAGTCATGCGGAATGCTGGCAGAAACACTCAACCACATAAAGCTCGCCCGGTTCTGGGTTTCGTTACCAACGTCGGGCTCCATGTCATTCCCACCTTAACTGATGGCAAACCTCCCTTCAGTGGCACAGAAAAAAGGATCAGGCCCTTGCAATTTTGCTTGCTTGGTAAAGGGTTAAAAAATAAAGTGTAGCGAAACCCTTGAAGTGCACTTCAGCCCAGAGCCAAGCCACCCTGATCCCTTCTGCATCCCACACCATAGGAAATAGGATTTTCCTAGCTGTGTTTTGTGTTAAGTTGTTTGGCTCAGCTAAATCAAAACTCAAGCAAAGCAAACTCGCACAAACCAAAATCAAATGAAATTTCACACTCCCCCTGCAAGCTGCAGCAGCCCTATGCAAAGGTACTTTCGGCAGACGAAGCCAGTACACCTTTTAAGAGTAAGCAGAAAGTAGAGCACATTTGTAACAGATGAATTAGAAGTGCATCAAGGTACTAGATGAAAACATTTTTTGAACATAAGCCAAGTACACAGTAGGAATAGGTTAGAAGGCTAAATCATCTCTAACCACAACTTCAAGACGACTTCATTGTAAAAATATCCTTTTTTAACTCTTCTCTTCCAAGCACACATCACAACTTTTGTTTCCGTTGGTTTTAGTCCCCATTTCAAAAGCAACATTTGCTGTAACAGCTCATTTTTTCATGCAAAACACTGAATCTAATTGCGGAAATATGTCATTCCCTCCTCTCCGCCACATGGCATGAGTTAATGATGATGAATGAAAGTAATAAAACCCAAATCTTTTTCAAACTAAAGCTCCTGTTAAATTACTGGAAATTATATGCATGCGTCTACAATGAGGACACTGCAGAAGGTCAAAGATCTTGCTTCCTGCATTTGACCAAACTATTCAACAGGCAGCTTGGCTGAACCTGCACAGCCGCGATTTCACTGCGATCTGGGGGAGCCACCATAGAAAAGCAGCTTAGTTGAAGGCTGGCGATTTCATTACAGTGTTTCTGCCCTTCCCCGTGGAACACTAAATATAGTTCACCAGGACCTAGGACCTGCCCCACACATCCATACAAGCTATTTTGGGAAGTTTAAGACCAGGGGTTGGAACAGTCGTATATATCATCTAATGTGATATATGGTCTTAGTGAAGGTCCCGATTTCCCTAATACAAACCTTTATTCAGTGGCATTGACACAAAGCAGAAGGAATACGGCAAATCCAGAGCCAGACACTGCCTCTCTCGCTCCCTCTGCATCACACCTGACAGCTCCAGCTGGCCCACTGAGAAGACAGGCAGACCATTCCGAGATTAAGGTCCTACTCAATACAAACACAAGTGGCAAAATGTATCCCTTTCCTTTCCGAAAACTCTGGTTTCCAATTCTGCACACCACATACTGCTTCAGTTTATTGCTGTTCTCCCTGGTCATTTGTTTCCTCATTTTTGCTCAACTGACCAGCGGTGCTGTGGTCCCTGCTTTTCCTTTGGGCAGTCGGACACTGTGTTCTCCCCTCTTTTCCCCTGGCTCATCCACAGCTCTCTTCAGAGTCTTTTTGTCTCCCTCCCTTTCATCATCAATTCATTGAGGTTTCATTGTTTTTGTCTTCCCACTATGCTGACCTCCCACTCCCTCTGCTTCCCTCTCATGGTCCGTTTCACAGACGGACCACAGAAGACATGGAAGGAGAGCACAAGGAGATGAATTCCCAGTAACCTCCCTTAATGTATTTCCTCCCCACAGCTGAGGTGGAATGCTTCGAATCTTGGGTTGGTGTAATTTAGGTGTTTGCACAATTCAGCATAAATTATTTTGCAAAACTGTAGTTGTAGTGCCAGGCTTACCAGCAGCAAAGCAAAACTTCCCAGCCTTGCAAGTCTTATTTCTCTCTTTTTTCATGAAAAACAGTTTGCAGGATGTAAATGCATAGAATTAGAAACATCAGTTTTTAGAAACAAGAGACCTAAATTCTGCCACTCGTCTTCACAGCGAGGAATAACTTACTCTGTAAGTAGTACTCATGTCACCTCACCAGAGCCCCCAGGAAACGGTGTGTAATTGCGCCGGCCGCTCCGCTCGCTGCCCACGCAGCGCGGGCTGCAGAAGCACCGCACAGCTCTAAGCACAGAGCAGAGCAGAAAGGTTCCCACAGCCAGAACAGAGAGGGATGGCTGCAGATAACCGCAGTGAATATTCGATTTAGAGCAAAAGAAAGTGAATGAAGGTCCGACGAAGGAGCGGGATTGTTTTTACTCTGCATGTTGACACTGGTGAGGAATAGCGCAAGGGTTAAAAACCAAACAGGTCCCATTTTGTGACCTTTCTTTTTGCATTGCCAGAGTACCTTATGCAATGTTACACTGTAGGATCACCCCCTCCACACCCTCAGTAAGTTTTGCCGTGTAAGTGAGAACACACAGAGATGTTACTAGCAGCTAAGTAACACAGGGGTACAAGTCACGCATTTTCCATGGGACTCATGCAACTGTGAGCAAGAAGCTAAAACCCTCCTGTTTCAGGCCCTGCCAGCTCACACTTGGCTGTCAGATACTGGCTCTGGGACGATTCTCCAGAGCTCCCATGTCACCACTACACTATTGGAAATTACTGATTTCTCACTGTAAAGAACCACTTAATTTTGACCCTGAGCACGCACAAAAGGAGGAGGAAATCTCACAGAGCCACTCGGGACAGTATTTCGCCAACTATTTTTGAATGCAATGGACACCCAGAAGTTTCAACAATCTCCATCATCCTTGAAGAAGAAAATATCTAGGGGATGAAAGAAAACTAACAATGTAACACCTCTACAAGCCCAATCCTGATTTTAATTGTTTAAGACTATTTTTTTGGGTTAAGCAGTTTTGCATGGAGCTTACAAACATCGTACAGAATACATTGTGGTTTTCTGGCATCCTATGTCCACAAACAGAGCCATGTGTTGGACTGGGATTAAATCCGTTTGCAAGGCTGCACATCTGTTTTGAAAGAAGCATACTGTAAGCTCTAGTGCTTTGCAGGTTGAGGGAAATAGCTTCATTCCACAACCAGGGGCACCTCTTCTTAATACAGCCCTTCTAGGGGACAAATGACACCGATTTAAAGGAGTAGGTTTCGTAATGAAAGCTGGGCCATATGAGCTTTAACATATTAGCTGAATATTTATAAGAACATGTCCTCATTTACTAAGCTTCTGGGAACATTCCCACAATTAAAAAACAAAACAAAACAAATTGAAAATAATTGTCAACATACTGACAACAACTGGCAGCTTTCAAAACAACTCACAATGCCATCTCCAGGCCTTCAAAATCTCCCCCATGGTGACACTCCGTTACCATCCTACCCAGATACTCGTTAACCTTTGGAGGTCCCCTCCAGTCAGTCCCATGCCCCTATAGATCTACGTGGAGTCTTAAGTAAGAGTCAATACACAAACCCTGTGCCATGTTTAACAGTCACACTGAGGCAGTAAAAGGGAAATATTCTAGTTCTTTGCTAAATAACCTGCTTCGGCACCATGGCATGGGTCATTAGCATTGTCATGGCCAGGGCAGATGCAACAATTCTCCTAAAGGTAAAATAGATGTATGGAGAAGTCATATTTGTGGTCGCTGCTGTCAAAAAAGGAACTGTAGTGAAGCTATTCCATCAGCATTCCTGATAAAGTTGGTACCTACCATTAAAAAACCTACAGGACTAACTCAGGAGAAGGGCAGCATACACCAGCAAAACATTTTGCAACTCTCTCTCATTCATACAGATACTGCAGATAGGCTGCTGAGAATGAGGAACCTCAAATCCTGAACTCATCTCCTCTAGGATCTCTGAAGAATGAAACCAAGAAGCTGCCACAGAACCATGATTCAGCCTTGGCAAGTTCTACAGGAGCATGTGCTGCAAGCCAGGACCTTACGACTGTACCGACTCAAACCCGTCAGCTTGCCCCCCTGCTTACACAAGGCTGCCAGCGGCAGCCACCGTGCTGTCCCCATACTAGCTGGGCCCAGGCACGGACTGAAGGAGGTCTAACAGGAGATGCCTCCCAGGTGTGAGATCTGCTGCTCCGTGATCTTCCTGGCAGAGGAAAGTAGGAAGAGAAAGTAAAGGGAGAGGCTAAGCAGAACACGCAGCGATTGCAGAGCAGATCTAGCTGCCAAGAATAATCAGTAACTGAGCAAGAATTAGAAGCTTCAAGAAAAGGGGAGACCGCATCCCCTCTGCCCCGTAACGTATTCAGATGTGGTTCCTTCATGCCTTCCTGACCCCAGGCTCGGCTTTTTCTCTCTTCTACCTCCTCATTTGATGTTTTCTGCTTTGTCTTTATTTCTACTTCAGCATCTATCACGTCTCACCTGAAAACTCTCCCATCTCTCCTTCCA
Organism: Falco biarmicus; assembly: GCF_023638135.1. Taxonomy (NCBI): domain Eukaryota; kingdom Metazoa; phylum Chordata; class Aves; order Falconiformes; family Falconidae; genus Falco; species Falco biarmicus. The sequence goes on from NC_079293.1 coordinate 88,444,223, forward strand.
GTAGCAGAAGCCATCAACAGCCTTAATATTGGAGGAGGGAAAATATCAGCACCCTTTCCCAGGAAAGGCAGGATGACCATTTCTCCCCTAGCACCACTTCGCACTTCTAGGCTTCCTCCATACAGATGTCTTTTCTCCTTAGTCTCCATGGTTGCATCCTGCCCTTCTTTGTTCCCTTCATTTCATGAACTTCCTCTATGGCTTCTGCTCCTACCAATGTCTTCAAAGTACTGTGTGGCACAGAATACTTCTTATTCTGCGTTTGGACAAAGTTCATTGACTGGAGAAGGATTTGGGAAACCACATGCTTTTTCTTCACCCTGAACTTCTTGCTTAGGGTCATCTCCTTGTAGGATCAGAGTTACAACATGTGCAGTCTCCAGCATCTCCTCCTCTGAGTCTAAAGAGGACTCAGAACGCCAGCACAGGGAAGCTGAGATTTAATCTGGCAGGGAAGTTGAGATCTCATTTGAGGTGACAGAGAGATAGCAAGCCTGACCAACCTATTTTGTTTCCCAAAGATAAGCACAGTCCAGCAAACTCTGCAGCTATCTCATAACAGAGGCTGCTCAGCAGAGGACAGTAAAACCAGACACCTGCACATGGAACAGTGCCCTGCACAGACAGAAAAAGGCCATTTCTGAAACCACGAGCAGGCAAATTTCACCGGATCACACAACATTCACACTTTGTGCAAAAGTTTTGCGTAGCTGCAATTTCATGATGTCCAGCACGTTTCAGGAAAGGAGAGGAGAAACGCGTGGGGCAGAGGGCTGCACAGCCAGCACCATGGCACTCCGGCGGCATCGATCACCGACTGGCCCCAGGGGTGCTGAGTTGTGGAGCCTCCATGACCGGCACCCACAGACACACCATCTGAGATGAATAGACGTCTCTGAGAAGGACTGCGGTGAACGATGTCACACATACAGATGACACAGTCGTAACCGTTAAATAGTTATGACCAGCCTGAGCGAGAGAGTGAAGAATCTGCGCCCAGGGTGACAAAACACAACCACGAAGTTGAGAAAAATACACATATACTGATTTTAGATGCATGGGTTATCAAAGATAAGCAAGCCTTTGCCACAATATGATCTGTTATCAGAACCCTAAGGCAGCTGGTTGGTTTCTGAACTTTGACTCACCGATTCCCGTATGGTCACGGTTTTCTGGAGAGGGGGGTGGGGTGGAGTAAAAAAAAAAAAAAAAAAAGACATGAGCTCTTTTAGCACAGCAAGTCTAGTCCAGCCAAATGGTTTCTCCTTCTCTCCATCCCTGACCCCATTTAAAAGCTATTTTAAATATTCCTAGGGACCCACTGGTCCATAAAAGAAAAAAACACTAAAGAAAATATAATCTTTCAGGGGCTGACATTACCTAGTTCCCAGCACAGCTACAGACTAGTTGCAGTGAAATGCAACAACCTGATGGGAATTAGAAAGCTGTCTTTTAACTGCCATTATTATCTCTAAAGCCTCTCTAATAGCAATCCCAGAAAATAGGTTTAAAGAAAAATCATTTTAATGGAGGTCCCAGTACTACCTTTTTATATTGCACCACGTCAAGCTATTGATTAGCTTTACATTAATTTTAAAAGCACAAAGAATTTGTCATGATTTTTCTCCCTTTGATATCAGTGTCCATCAGCGATTGCATCAGTTTTCCGCTGAGCTGCGAGCACAGTTAGATGACGATGCGGTTCCTCTGCCTGCAGATTCCAGCGGGGCTCAGCGATCTCCACCGGGCACTTCCCGTCTCCCCTCTGCACCGTCTGGCACTTACTTCAGACAAGTCAATATGTCTAAATTACATCTGTACCAGGGGTAATGAATCACAAAGCTTTCTGCTTTGTAACGTTATTTGAACTTCTGCTTGGTGTTCACAAGTAGAAAGCAAAACAAAAGGAGTTCCGTTGCGAGAAGCACACGGCTCCCCCCGCCTCCTCATGGAGTTGGAGCTCCTTGGATTTCAGAGCAAGAGACAACTACTCGGGAAGCCACTGCTCGCCCATGGTTCACACAACTAGGCCACTGAACTCCAGTAGGCCAATAGTGGCTGGGGAGAAAACTCCAAGGAAAATACAGCTTTACAATCAGCTACAGGCAGAGATGCTCTGTATGAAGCCAGCCTGGAAACACACAGGCAGGTTTTTTGGACATCAGGCAGAGCCTGGTGCTCTGTGCGTGAGGGGAAGACCATAGAGGTGGTGTGCATGGGAACCCACCTCTGAGTCACAGCTCTACCTCTATGACTGCTACTCTCCAGGGCATGTAGTAATTTATAGCCATTAGAGGCCAGCAGTAAATTACTACCCCTCGCCTGGCTCTGAGTCAAGTTCTCCAGCGGTCGCTGGGGACTTGGCAGGAGGCAAGCACGGAGAGTGAGAGATGGTTTGCACCACCCTGTCTGGTCCGGCCTCGTCTACTTCTAGAAAGGAAACAAACAGCCAAGGACACACAGCTCAAAGCTCTGGATTACCCTCCCATGGCGGGGGAACGGGAGCTCTTCCCCTTGTGCGAGGGCACAGCGTGAGTGCAAGGCTACCACACACAACGACCATCTCCTCGGGTAGATCCCTCCTTCCCCGAGCAGGCACAGGAGGAGCTCAGGACGCAGTGATGGTGCAGCACCCTGACAGCTGAAACCGCCCGCAAGCCCACGGGCACTCGCTCCGCTTGCACGGTGGGCTCTGCTCTGCTCTGCCCTGCTCTGCCCTGCTCTGCTCCGCTCAGCGCAGCAGCACGCTCAGGAGTACAGCCCACAAAATCCACCTAGAACTGCTGGGATTGTCCTTCAGCTCGGGGGGTTACGGGGGGCTGCGTAGTGCCATTCCCACCTGGCACTGGGCTCCAGCTGGCACCACCTCAATCCTTCCACGGTGAATCTGTCCGAAACCAATTGCTCATCCTACAGGGAGGGAATCCTCACCGAGAGCTTAGCCAGCTGCTGGGGTGTTTCTTTAAGGTGTTTTAGGAATAAAGAGGTGTCATTCAGCAGAAATGAATCTTTCACGTAATCCACGGCACAGGCGCCCTTAAAACATTTCAAAGAAAAAGTAAAAGCAACAACAAACCTCTTTTTTCTTAGAGCATCCCAAGCAATTTTACAGAGATTAATTATCCTTATTCATTTTTGCCTTTCCGTATATTTCAGCTCTCCCACAGAAACTAATCCACTGGATTTCAAATTATGGCACAATTAGCATGAAATTAATTAGCATCTGACCTATCCCCTAGTTTTCCTCCAGCTGAGACTGCCAACTTTTAATACAAGCCTAAAGCAAGAACTGTAAGACTAATGCAGCAAATGGGACAAAGGACTTTTAAATTAGAGAGTTTTAAAAAATGCAATTTACAGCCATAAGCATTTCCCTGACAACAAGCCCAAAACTCCAGTTCTCAAACAAAGTGCAGAGAAATATTTCACCTCCCCCCAACCCACACAGAGTTCATTTGCAAACCTGCAATCATCCCTCCCATCCTTTAAAATGCTCATGGCCTTTCAGAAGCAGAGTCTATAGTTATCAATTAGCAATGCCTTTTAGTCCCATCACGCAAAGTTTCTTTTTCACGTAACCTCTCCAGACGCCTGTAAGGATTTTTAAGTCCATCGTATATATATAATCAGTTCCCCCACTGTACCTTAGCTTTCACAATTTCCTGCATCATTTATAGACCTCTGCAGTCTCTCCCTCTGCCACCGTACATATTTTCCAAACTCCTTCAGGCTCCTATTCACTATCTACTACTCGAATTTCTTCCCCTCCTTCCTCTTCAGAAGATTTCAGCCATCATTAACCGAACATTCCTGTTACTCTTTTTCATGGGTGCTTCCATCACTGCCATCCCTGTCTCCCACATGGAGCCTCTGATTCACAGATATCCCACAATATTTAACTCCTTTGCTCACCCTGTCTGGAGTGGCACATAGCATCCTGGCAGGATCACCCTCCCATGATTTTTAATCACAAGTTTTAAAACAGAAAACAAGACCCATGCTCAAAGAAGTAGTCTAGAGGAAGCTTCCCTCTTGACTTGCCATGATCACATGTTGTTATGCCTCTGTGAAATTTAGTAGCAGTACCTTGAAAGGACAGGAACGCCTGGTCTGTGCAAACCCCACTGCCTGTGCACTAGAAAGCAGTTCTATAGACACAGCTTCAGCAGGAGGGTTTTGCAGCCTTGACGGTGACCCGTCCAGATGATGCCACCATCACAGCAGCAAAACAGGCAGCTCAGGTAAAGCTGGCAGTAGAAATGGGACTGGGGCGCGGGGGCAGGGGGGGGGGGCGGAAACAACAACAACCAAACAAAAAAGGACATGTGCAGGCACTGCAGAGAGAACAAGAAGACTTAAGAAATGGAAGGGTATAGAAGACATATGGAACATACAGAGGAACTTAGGGAACCTATGCATGCCCATATAGATTCAATGTACGCAGTACAGAGACTACATTCTCTCATCAATGCTCATTCGAGATCTAGATCTTGATCAACAGAGCTGCAATACTGTTAGCCTCTGAGAACACTAAAACTTACTCAGAAACCATGGAGAGGAAAAAACAGACAGAGAGAGAAGAAAACAACATTCTATACAAAGACAATATATTTTCCAGATTAGATTTTCATTCCACAAGTCTTCGTTTCACCTGGACATTCACTGTTGTTATGGTCTGACAACTCTGGTTTTATAGACTGCATTGACTGTTCTTTCATTCTGTGGTTGCCAATATTGTTTTTTTCACATTTTCTGGTTTCTTTTTCCCAAAGATGAAAAGAGTGCTCTGCTTTTTTATGAGGTGGCACCCACCAGTGCCCCAAACCATCTCTAAACCCTCCTCTCCTGCTATTCTCCTTCCTTTCGGTAAAACAGAATCAAAATAATTTCATCGTTCCCTTCCAAACTCACCCAGATGAGGGGCCAGGCAAACCCAAAGGAAAACAGCAGCAATGGTCAGAGCCCAGTCCAACAGCAGCAGAAAGCTGCTTCACACCCACGTGTGTTGTGGCGAAAGGAGGTGAGGGTGGGAGCGCAGCCCCACAGCGGGGCTCTGCACCTGCTGGGGTTGCCTCTTAGCACACAGATGTCCTCTGCTGTTCCAGAGCAGGCACAAGAGGGGAAACAGCAGGACCTGTTACAGTTCTGCCCCAAACAGGTACTGCAGTTACACGTGTTGGCACAACCCGACGTGTTTCTGCTGCGCACATCTCCACGGCGTTTGCCCAGCTCCCAGCAGCAGTAGGCAGTCGCACAGACTTCTTTTAGCGGGATGTCAAACCAACGAACCAAAACAAGGTGTCCTTTAACTTTCTCTTCTCCTACTGCTAAATATTTCTTTCAGAATGGAACAGTTTATGACAACCTGGCTCACACTAACCCTTCACCCCTCCAGAATCCACGATATTAATTCTCGTAATAAAGCCTATTTTAAATATTTTTTTAATCCTCTAAGAAAACCAATTTCATCCTTGAATGTTCCATTGATCTACAGTAAATAAATAGGCATTAGGGAGAAGCATTGTTTATTTATTTGCTTGCCACTTAGACTTTAATCTTGGGATTCTAAAGGGATGATTATAAATTTCTCTAACAGTCCCTAGGGTATGTTTTGAATGTAGCCATCTAAGATAGGACTCTTGCACTCTGGGACGCTGGTGCATTACAGCTTTAGAAAGATTGTAGCCAAATAGCACTCATTTATTATAAAGAGGGATGAGCAGTAATTCCAGGGCATACACTAGATGAGATTTCACCACCATCTACTCTCTGTACAGTGCAGAATGTATCTGGGAGCTTTCCAAAGCCTGCTTACGTACAACACAGGCTCGCTGAGGGAGGGAGGTGCTGACAAAATCTTGTTGGTAAAGCAAGGGGTTTGGAGATTCCTCAATGGAAGAGCACCTTCCACCACTTATCAAGCCAAGCTTGTAGACTCACACATTTACGGTTATGTAGAAGGATTGTGGACCATCTGGCCTCTTACCCTGGAAAATCTTAGGTTAGTCGTTTCTTCATTCAAGCTTTCATCCTTCCTTGAAAATCACAGTGTTTTTATGGACGACACAGGCTTAGGGATGCTCTGCTGGAAAGGACTAGAAAGGTTACTGCCGTCAGTTATATACAACTGCAAGCACTGAGTCTGCTTGAACATCAGCTCCTACCACCACAGGCCATAAAACCCTCTCCTGACTCTGGAAATAAAAAGCTTAAATCTTAAAGACCGCAAGCAATGAAGACCTCATCATACCATCCATGAAAGCAGTGGTTAATCACTACTCCATCTTGGGGGTGGGAAGAAAAAAAAAGAAAGAAAAAAAGTGCCTCATTTCCTATTTTGCCAACTCTTTTCCTGGGAGAGGAGAAAGCCATCCACTAATCAGAAAGCTCTTCATTCAGAGTACCTCTAGGATATCATTAGGTCACAGTGCTGCATGAACTAGATAGACTGAGCTTCTGTGGGTAGGTTCTCCAGATCTCTGATCCTTCTCCTAATGTCCTTTTCTCAGCCTTCCCTGATCTGTCAGCACGACTTCAATGAAACTAGACAACAAGGAACTGTAACAAAATGAGTAAGCTCTTCAAGCAACAGATTTCTACTGTATTTCCAAGGAGTAGGAGGATGTAATTCAGTGTGGAGAAGTGAAAGAAATGGCTGCACCACGATACAATCTTGCCTAAATGCTTTGGAGACTCCAGATCCCCAGTGCATGTCAACACGCAGCCTGAAAGCGTAGCTGGGCCAGAGCACTAGGATGCATACAGGCTAACAAAATGCTCGACACAGTGAGGACGAAGTCTGCTTTGTGTCACTGGAGAAAATTAGGCTGATATCTAACAGATGACATTTGCCAGTACAAACGATTGTTCACATTGTGTTTGTCTGCTGGGAGACGTTACTAATCTGCCATGCATCCACAATACATGCAGGTATCGAGCGCAACCTTGCTGCTGATGGCCTCCAGCCCGCCACACAGGTCCTTCCAGGATACAAAGTTTCGGGATAATAGTCTTTTTCATTTAATTTAGGAATCTCCTTCATGCTCGTATTAATTAAAGACTGATCACATTCACTGGAGCCAGGTGCTGAACAGAATTTCTCATTTGGCTTTGCAATGCAGAGCACCATGGGCCATGGCCACACGGAGAGAAAGGCAGGAGTGGGGCCCACCTCCGTTCCTGCATGTGTTACCTCTGGGCTCCTACTGCTCATTTTGAAGCACAGCTTTGGTACTGTTGCAGACTACAGCCTCACTGCGTTAAGAGTCCTGTGTAAGGTGGTGTCTGTCCCAAAAGTATCTCTTACACCCAGCCATGAAGGCAAAATGCAGTCACCCTGTCTGCACTACCACTGTTCCTGCAGTCCTTCGACACAGAGACTCTGCCCTGCAAATGCAGCCACAGTCACATAAAGCTCACCATGTAAATCAGTTGGTACTCATCACTTCTGGTTTAATTTGGGGGCAATGAAGAACAGGAAGATCAGTAACTCGTCCCAAATCACAGTGGAAACTCGTAACATAACTGGGAATAGAATCCTCATCTGCAGAGACCTGCATGGCATCTTCACTAGGTGGTCAAAACTCCCCAAACCAAGAATTTTGCCACAAACACCTGACTGCACATAGGAACACAAGGGCTCAGTTTCCTTTAGCTCATTTGCAAACCAGAATCTGGAGAATAAATTCCTGTTCCTAGATAAACAGAGACTCGGTTAACGCTTTGAATCCCATGGTTCGAAGTGGGAAGCTCCTGTCTCTTCCAGATCCCATTTAAAGCAGCCACAAAGAGCTTAGCCAGGCAGATCATGCACACAACAATCACTTGAAGCCTATGAGAAAACCCTCCAAGGGTTCATCTTGCTTCTTGAAGAGCCAACACACAGAGGAGTTCCCTGCGATGCCTTTCATGATCTCTATTGTTCACAGGGTACTAAAGTAATGAATAGCCTTTATTTTTCCAAGTTTCAGTCACAGAATGTGCATGCTAGTATTAAAAGGAAAACAAAAGTGCAGAAATGCCAAGATACTATGTAACACACAGCCCTTCATCACTTGCATTGATGCACAGTGTTACAAATTTTATCTAATCAACTGACATTTTAAGTAGTGGAGAATTTAACAGGAATAACAATGTGGTGACAATTTAGTCTTTCTTCCCCCTCCATAAAAACACTGTCTTCTGTTTGGTCTAGATTCAGGTCAAGACACTTCACTAATTTGCTAGTCATTAAAAAGATATTTTTATACCCAGCCTGTAATATTATACTCTTCAGTGATTATGATAGTTCCCAACAGAATTCCAGACTTGAAAATGAAGGCTGGGAAGCCGAGCTGCAATTATGATACTTTAAATAATTCCACAAAAGTAGAACCACTGTTAAATAATTTATAGTCTTTGATCTTGTCACAGATCTACTGAAATCTTCACATCACTCAAGCTAAATATTTTCAAACAGAAATGGGATAGGTTACTTCCCTCCACCCCCTTCTGTCACTGCGGGAGTGCAGAAAATAACGGTGCCAGTGGCCAAATTCTTGGTTACTTTGGTGTAGGCTCCTTCAGAGCAACTTGCGTGGAAATTTTTCCTCTGGGGCTTAAACACATTCAGAGACAAGTCTTTCATCACAGCACCTTGAAAGGTTAAGAAAGGAGCGGTTATTTTTGAAACGGATTTCCCTCCAAAGTGACATTATTCCAAAGATGTTCCCTTCCAGCACTGGTGCGGCGAGGGGCAGGGGGATGAGGGGTGCCGCGGGCAGGACCGCAGCCCTGGCGAAGCTCTGCGGCCCGTGCCGGGACAGCAGGACAGGCTGGCACAGCTCTGCCCATGCTGCCAGACCTCGGCAGATGCTGTAGGACCGGACAGGCACTGAATGTGGCCCGTTTCCTCCAGCGAATGTCGGCTCCTGAAGACTGGCAACTGGGGACAAACGTGAAAATGCAGCCTGTGCTAAACTGCGTGGTTAAAAAAAAAATGACAACCCCCCCCCTGTAATTTGTGGTCTAATTAGTTACAGTCCACCCTCATGTCCCACCAGTCAGGGATATTGACTAGTCACAGTTACTCTCAAGAGCACCGGCCAAAAACCTGCTCTCTAGCGAAAAACACGTAAGATGTTTTTAACTGAGAAGCAAAGTCACATCCAGAAGTGTTGGTGTAAATCAGAGGCTCGGGATTGAGCTGTTTGGGAAGAAAAAGAAGTCACCTCTAATTAGCTGAGCCCCAGTAGCTAATACAAGACAAGATAACATAGCTTAAATGCCTTTCACTGGAGGCAAAAGTGAGGCCGCGCTGAGCCCAGGAAGCCTGCGTGCATGCGGGTGTACATCCAACACTTCACCGACTGACCACTTGTTAAATTGACATAACTTGACTGTCAGGGTCCTAAGACTAATGAAACATGTAAAGTGTGGCAGAAGTAAACAGCAGCTTTCCAGGAAACAATTTGCATTCTAATTAATGCAACATGGGGCAGAAGTCATAAATAAAGGATTCAATCACAGCTCACTGTGTAACAGGCAGACTGGTTTTACACACCGGATATGACAGGCAAGTACTAATGTGGTGTTATGGAAGACGCCAGACCTAAACAAGCGATTCACGTCTGCAAGTGACAAAGAGGCACAACACCAAAAAAAAAAAAAAAAAAGTTTTCATGATGCAATTTTTCTTTTACAACTTTCCCTCCCTAGGAACAAATCACATCTTTTTTAGAAGATGACAAGTGCAAAGCAAATTTCATCTAGAGGAGTCCATGCAGGTGTGACAAACAGGATTTGAACACTACACCTTCAGGCTTTTTACCACTGGTGATGAGGACAGTAGCTGTCACACCCTGAATGTCCTGGTAAAGACTCCAGTCTCACTGTTCCAATGGCTTACAGAAGTCTTCCCAGAATAGCTGCTCCCACCAAGGGATCCCGCGCATGGTCCCTGGCCCCTCGACGGGATGCATGTGTACTAGAAGAGGGAGTGATCTGCCCAAAATGCCCTGTATAGTGCATTCAACTGAGAAACTGAATAGGAAAATACCAGAATCTGGAAGAGCTCCACAGTGTGGGAGGGTACATAAATGGCATAAATGCGTGAACACCAGCTCTGAGTCTTGCTATTATTTTTGTCAGTCCTGCCGCACAGCGTATATTGCCCACAATAGGTGGCTTTTTTTTTTTTTTTAATCAGGCAGAGTTTGAGGATGGATTCCCAGTTTGCTATCACCTGTAGCCTTATTGCATCAGCACTGCGGCATTTCAGCCATTCCCTCCTAGGGCCCATATTACGCAGTTAATGCTGACTGGTAAGCTCTGAACATGACGGGGCAGCAGAAAAGGAGGCTGGTTGCATTTAGCCACAATAAATTCATCTACATAAAACCATTCAGAAATTCAATTTTGATGTCCTTTCTGTGTGGGATAGTACATGTGGTTTACGTTACTTCGAGAACACTTTGGTAAGCACTCTGTCGTATTTATTAAATGTAATCAAGTCAAGAAAAGAACGAGCAATTAAGTTACTTGTTTTCTAATTAAAAATAAACAGAATTATTTAAAATATCCTGCTTTTCCTCCCTGCTGAAACTACAGTGAAAAAACTTGCTTATATAAATGACAGATTGTTGCAAAGCAAACCGATGAAATGAAAGGGGACAGTAAACATCAGCACCCTAAAAGTGAAGTCCATTTTTGCTTTTAACTACTTTACCGCACTTGCTTCACGTTCCCCCGCTACCCAACCACAAGCCCCAAGTCTTTCCATGGAACCCTCCGAGCTCATTCATTTTTGTGAAAAATACTTCCTCAGTGGCTATTTGTTTTTGCAGCCATAGTGATAAAAAGTATTACTGGCAGAAGTCTCAGGATTATAAATAGGTATCAGTCTTTGTTTAATTTCAGTAAGCCAGGACAAAATCACTGAGGTTTCTGCACACATGACTTTCATTAGGAGCGATGTACATCTGCAAATACATCAGGCGCATGCTTTTTATTGTTCTTCAGTTGTTGGGTTTTTTTTAATGCCTTCGTGTAATCAGAAGGCTGAAAGTTTTGGGGGGTGTTTAGCAAAGGTTCCAGGGGAAAAGCACCGATGACTGTGGAACGGGCAAAGTCACTGACACCAGAAAGGGAACTACCAGTCTGTCTGGAAAAGTGAAAGTATTTTGTTTCGAGGTTTTTGCTTGTTTCCATTTTGTTAAATTGTTTAAAATGCATTACTTTGGTAAATGTCCATCTAACTCCAAGCGCTAATCAATGCTGTGAGGGAAGAAAGCTGAGTCTGAAAATGTAATACGTTACTCCGGAAAGCTGCAGCCTGACAGGCAGCGACCCAAGTGCCCAGTGTCCCTCACTGAAGCTATTAGAGACCAGAGCTGACATTCCTTATACTTCAAAGCCAGGCAAGCAGTGCCAAAAATACCTGTCAAAAAACAAGTGCAAGCTCTTCTTTGTGTCAAATCTTTCAAGGATTTTCCTTAAAATTTATACAAATGATCTTTATGTAGGGCTTGGAGGTCTTCTCCAGGGCTTGCAAGCAGTCTGTAGTAAGAACAAAGACTTAATGGAACAACACAGAATGGATACCATAAATAAAGTCCCTAACACATCAGTTTTGCGATTCAAGGACATAACATTACAGCAAACAGGTAGATGGAACAGTTCAGTCCAGGTGCCAAGTTTAAATCGGCCCACCAGTTCCCCCCGTGAGCGATGCTGCCCCTCGGCCTGGGGGAAGGGCAGGCAGAGGGCAGCCCGCTCCTCCTCCTCCGCACCAGGACAGGGAGCTGCTTCCCCTCCAGGAGACCAGGCTGGGGCTTCATCCAGATTACTTTTAAGTAACGCCCTCCTGGGGTCTGCCTGGGAGTACATGGACAATGCAAAGACGTGCTCGGCGCTGGCTCTGGCAGCCGCAGCTGGCGGCTACGTCCAGCCGTGGTAACGCTTTGTAGCGGGGGCCAGGCCCGCGGACACAGTCCACCCACGCCGCCGTTCCATCGTGCCCGTAGGCAGATGACCCACTGCCGAGATGAGCAGACCACAAAGGGTTAACCAGCCCTGGCCGGCTCAGGCGCTGGGGGAGGAGGGGGGGCATACGCCAGACTAGCAGAGGAGCACACAGTATTCACAACAAGGCAGCTAAAATTATTTGCTGTTTGGGAGCCATTTCGTGCCACCCTCAGACAAGTCTCTTGTAGAAGTCAGCAGGACGCTCCTCTGGTTATGGACTGCAGCGGGATTTGGCTTTGGCTCTGAAGAAAAGGGATTCGTAGGGGAAGCTTCTGGTAGCAGCATGTACACAAGGGAAGCTGGGCACAGCAGCATTTTTCTTTCAAAATCTCCCTGCTCCTGAAAGGCCACCCATGGGACGCGGCCATCTCTTGCGTAGCTATTGTTTTCGGTGGATGCGTGCCACCTACTAACAGCCGGGTGGAGCAGAGGGAGCTCCCAGGCCTTGCGAAGCGAAGACGAAGACTGCCCTCTGCCTTTCCCTCTTCAGAGGCCGCCCGTAGCACAAACAAGGCAAAAAGCAGATGGCAAGGGCACGAGAATATGGCTGCGGTATTACTGTCCCAAAATAGGCTCCCCAGCTCACTCCTACAGCGAGCACGTCAGCAGCAGAAGGAGCCTTCCTGAAAGGGCTGGAGGGCACCTGGAGCAGGTCGCCCCAGGTTGCTCATTTAGGAGCCACATACTCCAATTTAAGAGTCAGAGGCTACACAACAGTGAATCAGGAGAAAAAGGGGACAGTTTCACACCCAGGGTGTATAAAGCTCCCCACTACCAGGCTGAGCTTCTCCATTACGGAGAGGATGGAAAGGGGGAGCTGAAAGGAGAAGGTGCCTCCAGCAGCTGGAGAAAGCCACCAGCTGAGGACGGAGGTGCAGCAAAGCTCACTCCTCTTGCTGTAAAAGCCCACAGAAGCAACAGCAGGACTGACTCCAGCTCTCCCTCCTTTGAAAGGGCAGAGACCTTTCAGAGTCCCCAAGGCTCAAGAGCCCTTTCTCAAAGCAGTGTTTTAGGGAGCAGTTTGGTTTCTTTGCAACCCCCCACTTCACTCCCACCTCGGCTTCCTCGCTGGGGCAGGGTAAGCGCTCCCTGCAAAGCAGAATGAGATTTAGCAGCAGCAGAGTTAGCAGAAGCCTGGTGCATTGAACACACGCTGCATTTCTTACAAACAGAAAACACACAAGTCATAAATCAAGGGCCGAGCTCCGAGAGGCTTGTCCCTGGAAAGGTGTCGGTGCACATGCACTTGGACGCCCACTGCCCTCAGGCTGCCTGAAGGAAGTTTTGACCCAGGATATTAATACAACTTATTTGATACAGCGCTAACCAGGCTGGGGTGCAGAGGTCTGTTTACATTACAAGACTGTGGGCCCTTGGGAGATTAACACCTAGAGAAAACGCATCTGTGTTTGTTTTGGGTGAGGCTACAATTTGTATTCCCGTGTTATCACACAAACTAGACATGATAGATAATCAATGCCCTGTGACAGCTAGCACTGAGGAACCGAGCTAGTTTTGTTTTGCAGGATCATTATTCAGCATATCATTCGTTCCATGTTCATTTATATTTAAAGTCAGATCAGGCTTTTATTTTCCTGAGACTTTTATGAATTCGTACCCATTTTCATCTCTCATCCACGCCTGGATTATGTCAGTTCTGCGGGTTTTTTTGCAGGAATATAAAATACATTATATTGTTGCAAAACATTACGTTACAGAAATCATACAGATGTCAGACTAAAAGGAACCTTAAGAGGCCATCCAGTCTATCTGCTTACCCAGAAGCAGTATCAAGTTTACTTCCAGCCATGACAGATGTCTGTCAAACTTCTTAAAACCTTCAGATGAGCGTCTACAACATCTCTAGGTAACCTATTCCAGTGTTTAACAATCCTACACAGAGAGACGGTTTGTAAACAGCCAAAAGCCTTGTTTTGCTACCAGTGAAGCCAACCTCTGAATTTATTTTCACCTCTCTAATCCACACCTTGGGTAACTCCATCCTTTTGAAAACACAGAGATCTGAACATAAGTCTACAGATACACCGCTCCTTTCGGAATTACATTAAATACAGAGACACAACAGCAATCTGGGGAGAGAGAACAACTCGCACAGATCAGGGTCAGCAGCACTGCTGAGAGGTAGGTGTGTGATACACTTTTCACATGCCTGAGCAAGTAAAGCACTGATCTGCTAAATCTAAGTTCAGTTTGGTTTTTACAGAGAGCCTTCTATTAAACGTGCGTGAGAATACAGTACTCCTGATCCTGTGCTCAACAGACACGGTGACTGATAGATCTGCACCCTTTCTAACACTTGCCTAGAAGACATATACCCTCCCTCAGACATATCTTTTCTAGACAAACACACACAAATGTTTCAGTCTTTCAGCACAGATCATTTTTTTTTAAAGTCTTGAATCATCTGGGTCATTTTTCTGGATTACATCCCATTTTTCTGCATCACTTTCAACAGAAGTCTAAAACCAGACCCAAATATCCACCTTCTGACTTCTCGGCACTCAACAGAGAAGTCTTGCACACAACAGCTTTGCTCACACGCTGCATGCTAAAAGTTGCTCTTTTAATGCAATTATCACATCTTTTATTCCTGTTCCACTTGCCAGGCACTAAAACTCCATCTCCTCTCCCGCTGCCAAGTCACTGTGTGCTTACAGATTATCTGACACATACTGCCTTGCAGTTTTATCACTGGGGGCCGTCATGCTGATAACTTTTTTCCCAGCATATCATGTTCATTCGTTCTTCTAATCCTGTCTTCTAAAGCGCTTCCCTACCCTCTCAGCCTAGTGCTCTCCTGACACTTTACACGTTACCTTTCTATTCCATCATTCAAGTCAGTAATGAAAATATTGACTGGAACCAGGTCCACAGCTAAGCCTCTTCTGGGAGCAGAAGCGCATTCTCATTGCAGCAGGGCATCACACTACCTCCTTTCTCGGTGTGGGTTTTCAGAGTTTCATGCCCTCCCCTGCTATTCAGGCCACACTTCCCAGTTTATATATGAGCATATAATGTGCCGTATTTTCAAAAGTCTGGCTTAAGCCACATTAACCACTTTCGCCTTATCCACTAAAACAGTTTCCCTGTGAAGGAAGGAAAGTAGATTGGTTTAACATGATTCGCTCTTGACAAATATGTGTTGACTTTTTTTATCACCTTATTATCTGGATGGTGCTTACACGCTGACTGCTTAATAATCTGTTCTAGTACCTTTTGAGATATCAGGG
The DNA here is from genome assembly GCF_023638135.1 of Falco biarmicus. Taxonomy (NCBI): domain Eukaryota; kingdom Metazoa; phylum Chordata; class Aves; order Falconiformes; family Falconidae; genus Falco; species Falco biarmicus. Next base: position 88,459,477 of record NC_079293.1, read on the forward strand.
TTAGACTGACTGGTGCATAATTCCCAAGACCATTCCCTTCACCCTTTTAAAAGATAGATACTACAGTCTGTAAAAAATGCAGTGCATAAAAAAAGTATGCCCCCAAGAGAAGCAAGACTGTGCGCATCGTGATAGTCATGTACACAAATTTAGACAAGAATTGTTTAACTCTTTTTCTAGAAAGCTTGGGCAAAACCATTAAGTTAAATTTATCCTTTGCATTATCTTGGGATGAGACAAAAATAAGCAAAGTCTAAGGTACATGACCAGAAATGAATACGATATAAACAGACTCATTCATTGCCACAGAAACCCGATCACTGTTGTGTAACCTCTTCCAGCCTCCTGCCAGTGGATGATTATTTCCTACAGTATATTTTTGACTGCTTTGTTCAACAGAGATTTAAGCAAATCAGTAAATAGCTTCCCCCTGTTTCCCTTGGGAAACTGTTGCATGGCTATATAGTAGTCTGGTCACATTGAAAACAATAATGCAATACTGAAACACATATTTAATAGCAGTTAATTGCAACAACAAATATGCAGTAGTAACACTACCCCTTCTTTGTCCCATTCAGAGAACTGTTTCCATCCACAGGTATTAAACATACTTATTCTTCTATTGTTCCCCATCTGATCTCTGAATAGCGCATACTTTTCGTGTTTCCCATTGTACACAAACACACATTTGCATCTGCAGAGGCTAGGAATGCCTGACCTGTTTTTTGGGTGCAGTTATACCAAGTGCTTCCCACACTCTCTCTGGTCTCCGCCACGGTTCCCGGTGGAGAGGCAAGCCTTCATCAAAGAGATGATCTTGCAACCAGAAAGCACCAGAACACGATCACCAGTACAATCTACCTCCATTACAATGCCATATAGAACGCCTTCACTTAGATACAAAGGAATGGAACGACTTCCCTTACCATCTTTGATAGTGATGCTCACACACAAGCAGCTGAGTCTAGCAAAGGTAAATCTCAACATTATCTAGCTACTGCCTAGATACTTCAGTGTATCTATATCAAAATGCCTAAAATACAGACCACAACCTGCCAGGGGAGCTTCAGCCCTCATTGATTCCAACACGTCACTTCTCTACTTTTCTCCTGATGCACTAATTTAATCCGATCCAGGTCCATACAAATAATTCTGATAAACTGACATGTCTGGAGGAGAACAGGCTCCCAAGCCGCTTACAAGCCAACAAATACTCCGCGTCTACCACCACTCCGGCTATTTCAGATACGGTCAGCCCATTTCTATTTGTAACACATTTGGAGGCTCAGAGGTTTGTGACCAGCTGAGAATGCACCAAGTTCTCATCATCACAACGGCTGCTGAGATTTAGTTCTTTATACCAACCCTTGTATCTATTGAAAGAAAGTGGAATTAGTTTTGATGTTGCCTTTGGATACCCCCTATGCTGCTCTCCCTTTCAGACAGTGGCTAGGGGTGAAGTATAGCTGCAGTATCACATGATAAACCCACTGCATGAATAAACGCTGTTTCCCATTCTCCATGCATTTAAATCAGAGGTAGTTGACCTGTTTAGGATATGATCTATTCAGATAATAAAACCCACATGGTACATAGTAAAATGTTTTAATCCATGATCCATGCATATACTTCTCTAGAAACAAAGATGGTTACAGACTGTAGCATATAAAATTTGCCCTGAGCTAGAGAGCCAAAGCCCTTTAGCACAGAGACATTTTTGAATTGTGAACTTTATAAAACCCAACCCATAAGTTCTGCAGATGTAGCTTATTGCTGAGAAAAAATCTAAGATGTTAACTGCCAGTGTTAGCTCATATAAGCTGGTATTTGTAAGAAGTGTGCTGTATAACTTGTATTATTTTTCTCACCTTTCCTGTATAGTAAAACCCAGCTATTGTAAATTAAGGCTTTTTTTTTTTTTTTTTTTTTTTTTCCTGTGGATTTGTTTGGGGATTTAACAGGGGCAAGGATGTGGTTTTGCCCTCTGCCATTTCTAAAAACTGTACAAATCGAAGTGTATTTTGTAAAGGAATTTTACTACCTGTTTAATAACTTTTTAAAAGGCTCTAGTATTGCATCATGGGACCACGTATATGGCAGGTCTTTTCCTTCATGGATGAACAAAGAACATATCCAAGCAACGCTTAGTAACATTAATGGCAGTTGTCATCCAAAAATCCCTTGTGCATTTTAAGCAAAGGGATCCAGAAAAGCTAGTCCGCTTAAAACATTATTTAAAGACGTGGGTTTGGACGCAGACCCACACAAGCTGTTTAGCAGCAGATTATCCAGACTGTATCAGTTTTCCTTAACCTTATGGCTGCCTATGACTATAATTTAAAGTTGTTTTTATCCAACAGCAGAAAGGGATAGAAAGCGAATCAAGATGACGTGCAGAGGGATGCCTTAGAATGACCACTGCTGGCTCTTTCCTTCACCTGCCTGCAGACAGACACCACTTAGTTCTGAGTATCCGCGGTAGGACTTAGCCAGAGGCTTTTCCTTTTGGCATTTCGTGCTTTGGAGAAGCTTCTTTGCATGCTAATAAAGATGCCAGGAAGACCAGCTGCTCCTAAACAGTTTGCAGGGAGGCAGATATAATTAATTCACAAGTTGGAAGCACATTTGACAGAGAGAATTGTTTTGTTACCCCCAAACAATCGAGAAGCTCATATGTGAAATGTACGTGCAAGTACATCTGCTCTCACTTAAATCCCCTACATTTACACTACCCTAACTGAAGACGCCGTAGTCAACTCTCATAGCCAGCCATGAAGATGATTTGCAGAATAATCCAAATACTGCTGTGCAAGGAAAAGCTTGATCAATAGGCCATAACTTAGAAGGTATGAATTTATGTTACTTAATGCTACGTCCAAGAACATTAAGACCAAAGTCTACCCAGCTGGCCATGTTTACCAGGGCCTTGGCCGCCTTTGGATCATCACAACTATGACTTTCACCAAACTCAATGCCCAAGACTCACAGCAATAAGAACAGGATTATTTAAGCACTTTCCCCCCACCCCTTGCTTTTTCTTTTTTTTCCAACTATATTCACATAAACTTGTCACCCATTTGCATACATTTGAACAGTCTGCCTGACTATAAGGCATCTGCACTTTTATGTTCATTTCCCTGACATCTGGAGTGCTATAAATTCAATGCTTGCCTTATTTTTGTTCTTTTTCTCTCTCCCCCAAAGAAGCATTGGCAGTAGCACAAATTGATCCACTCACATTCAGATCCAAACTCAACTGGAGACTTCCAAGCTTGAATGACTCAAACTGGACCAAAAAGTTAAAGAGTGGTGGAAAAAAACCACCAGTGGTGTCTCTGTAAGGAAGAAGCAGCATTACCATTCCACCACCACAAGATTTGAAGGAAAATACTACGGAATGACTCAAGATAAATGGCTGAAGTTGCCTCGGGGCACTGTGGCAGAGAACACTGGGGCAGGTACGACGAGCTCTCACCCACTCCTGCTGCCTCCTTGCTGGTTAAGCAGAGTCGACACCAGCACCCCAGGGAGAAACATGCCTAGGGGCAGCTCTGGGCTGACCAAGGGAGAAATTCAGCCTCCCTCCATGTCTCCCTTTGGACGACGGGACAGGTAAGGGACCACCATGGCAGTGAGCGTGGGGATACTGGACATCATACAGCGAGCACGAAAGCTGTACGTTTGTTTAATGGGAATGTTTGGGGTAGCTGAACACCCAAAAGGGACGTATGAGAACCACTTTGCAAATCTCCAAGGTATTGCGACACACAATGCAAACATACAATTAAGTTTTGCAAATCTGGCCAGACACCAAAGGCTTTGGAAATTGGCTGAACACAAAGTTCCCTGAATCTTCCCCTGACTCTCAGCTTTCCCTGCAGACTGAACAAAAAAGTACAGATAATACCAGGCTGCTCATTCTTCTGTTGCCCATACACTGATATATTTTTCTTGCTCCATTGGGACAGATGAAATAAGAGAAATGAAAACAGGGCCAGTCTGGTGTCTGTTGAGGGATCATCTCTTACTAACCAAGAAATGGCAAAATCCTCCTAAAGGTTCTTTGGGGAATATTTATTTTGTCCTGCGCTTTTACTGTAATTGTGTTAATCCAATAGATTTGCTAAGCAGTAAAGCGTTAACTGGCATGTCTGAGGAATGCCTATTGGGTAATGCGTTTGCATGGGAAGAGGACTGAAAATGCAGTTTACATAAGGGCGTGGACCATATGTGACAAAGAATACATTATAGTATATGTTTCCTTCATGGTAAAATATGATGAGGTAATGGGGAGCAGGGTTAAAAGCTGAGGAGACTATATTTATGCGTCAAGTTCAAGAGGTTGTTTTAATTTCTAGACCCGATCAATGACGACAAACTTCTGCTCTGCTTCTGTACACGCTCCAATAGCCTGGGAAAGATAGCTACCGCATGTCCTGCTCGCATTCATTTCTGCGCTGGACTACTTTTATTCTCTTAAACCGGCATTTCAAGTGGAAAGCATGGTGCCAAGCATGACAGAAAAGGCAAGCGGAGAAGGGAAAAGAATGAAGTCAAATTACATGGGATTAACAATAACGAAAAATTTTGGGGCTAAATCAAACCTGCAGCAACTTTGCCTACCACTCACCTACACATCTTCCCTCTGTCTAAGAAATCCCTCATTTGATCCAATGATTGCCTTCGCAAGCTGCAGGGTGCATCAGGGGAACATTTTAACAGTTTCATTTTCTCTCCTACCGAGTTACGCTACCCACAGCTTCTAGGATCACACAGGATACGAGAGCCCACAGCTTTTCCTTTTTTTTTATTTTTTTTTTTTGCTGTTGTTGGCTGCTTTCACTGCTAGGGCTCAAGTCCTGTCAGCAGAAGCTTTGCAGCAGATGCACAGGGAACCTACCTAACGTGTTACAAACTGACACAATTCCAGCAGTAGCCAGTGGTCTCACATAATGCAGTTATTTTTTCCAGGCCTGTTTTCTTCTTCCAGCTGAGTTCCCAAAAGGCAGCAATGCTTTAATGGACCCACACAGTGAAAAAATGAGCAACAGCAGCATCCAAAAGGCTTTTGTTCATTATTGCAACCAGCCTTTCTGGAGCGCTCAGACGAACTGGAGGGTGAGCTTGGCTAACATTCCTGCCTGAAGTATTGAGAGTGCCTGACTCAAAGATTTCACACGTCAGAGCTACCCCACTTTCCACTCCACTACTTAAAACCCTAATGAGAAATGAGCGTATCAAAGTGCGTGAGGTGCCTCCGATACCTGCCCCCTTCCTTCACCTGAGCACACCTGGTCATCTCCAAAGATGAGAGGTCCTGACTCCAGGTTGTCACACAAGGGCTTTTGTAAAGCATGAGGAAAATCTGGGCCAGCAATACAGCACAACGCAGCCTTGCCACTGTTAACACAGAGGAGATAATCTGGGGCTCAGGATTGATTGTTTGGGGGGTTGTTGGTTTTTTTTTTTAAGCAACCTACAAGGATCTTCATGTTCAGTAGGATCTAAGATTCTGAAAGCCCTAGCTGACTCCAGAAACCTCTGCCAAAAGGTTTTCAAATCCACATTGACCAACATCACAATAAGCAATTTCCACCACCTATAGAGCTGTGGCTCATAGCAGACAAAGCCTTGTCCATGCTCGCTACAAGAGGCACAGCCGAGGTGAGAGCCTGCTTGCTCCACACGAAGCCCCGTCAAACGCAAAGCCAGTAATCGAGATGCCAAAAGCTCACCCTGGCACGGCTATGCTGAAAGCCTGCCCGTACCATGCATCTTTCCTTCTCACTATAAAAACAACACCGGGGTGGAAAAAAAATAATCCCTTAATTTCTCTGAAGCTCCACACAGGCAGTTACCTACAGGCCATGCCTACAGCCGCTCCCCCCCGCTGTCCCTTCTGCCTCCCCCAGCGATGGCACAACGCTCCAGACGAGCAGTTTCAATTACTTGAACAATGATCTTGGAAGTAAAATATTTCCCTCCTTGCCACAAATCTCTATAAGTAGCGAAATAAACACCACAATGTGCCTTCTTCCAACAGCTGGAAAATTATGGTCTGACTAAAATGACATCATTGTGTTTTCCTATGGAATTTCTGTGCTGTGAGATTGCAGGGAGAAACTGCGTGGTGGGCTTGAGGTGCGGTGGGCGACAGTGTTTTAGCGAAGTGAGCGAACAAAAATAGGTGAAACTGTCTTAAATAGGCCTTTCTTGCAGAGCAAATGCTTACACAAAACCCCAGAAAGATTCCTTAAAAACAGATCGGGCAGGCTGTGCTTTGGCTTACAGCCATTCCTCAGTTCCAGCATTCAACAGCCCTGTCCTAGCTCTGAACGCATGACATTATGTTCCTCAGCATCTTATATTGTTCTTCCCCTCTGTCTTATTACGTCACTGAAAACAAAGAAATGGAAAATAAACCCCAAGGAGAAAATACCTCTGTCAGAGCAATGTTGCAATTCTACCAGCGTTTCAAAGGTGATGGCACTAAATCTACACCCTTAATTACACGCTCGGTTGTGGATGTCATCGGAAGGTGTGCAACCCCACTGGGTAGGTATATGCAAACCCCTTCATTGCACAGAGGTCGCATGGAAAAGAAAGATTTGGTCCTAGCAAGTTAGAGTCAAGTCCCAAAACGTGACTCTGGACCAGAAAAGACAGGCTGCAAAAAGTCTGATGGTAACAGAGTGAAAAACTGAATTTGGGCAGTTGGTGAGAAGAGACACAATTGCCAACTTCCATCAAGAGCTGGCAAGTTCAGTTTTTCATTGTCACGGTATTTAGAACTGTAAGCTTTGGCTAATTACTAAACTCAGCCTTGGTCAGCACTGTGCAAATTAAAAAAAATTACACTTTTTTGCTTCCCTGATATGTTTTCCACTTCCTTACCATGCCAGGGCCTTGTGCGCAGTGGGATAGCCAGAGCTACCTGATTTTCACGCCCTGGCCCAACAGCCCCCAGTATCATTAAAGGTCTGGTCACCTTCACTGAAAGTGTCTCCAGCACAACTCTCAGTAGTATTCAGTGCAATTCAGTAGTGCAATTTGGCACTCTGTAGATGGATCGAGAAAAAATACTACATAGATACATTAAAAAATCACTGAAATGAAAGAGAAATTCTGAATTGTCTTTGGTGATCACTGTTTCATTGTAAACTACCTAGTTACTCCAAATCATAGCTGTGGGAAACCATCAGCAGCACCGGTGCTGCCTTCAGGCAATAATCAGGCTGAACATGAAAATCAGAAGTTAAAAAGATCACGCAAATAAGAGAGAAAAGATATCTTTGCTGAAATTCCTCTTCTCTTTTAACCCCTCCAGAAGGCCTTGAAAAATCTTCTCAATGCCCCGAAAACATCACAAATATCTTCAAAAGCTCTGGTTTCCATACTCTTTCTCTTACTTCTTCCTCCTGCCTCTCCCAGTTTTTCCTACTCTGATGAGTAATTGCATAAACAACCCAGGACAGCATAGCTAAAAAGTCAAGGTGTACGTGAACACTTCCCCCACAGCAGTGATAACACTCACTCACCTCGCAAAGTTTTTATACATTCTTTTTTTTTTGTTATGCAAATGAGTGATTATCATATATTCAAACCTGAAATTCCATACTTCATTTGTTAACTTGTCTTGCTGCTGTTATTTATGAGCAATCCCGCTTATGTCAATCACTGTATTTAGTGGGGTCAAGAAGAAAGAGCAATGAAGGTCTACCTTCGATACTTTGACAATGAAGAACAAATTTGAGGTATAAATGTGCATCTCACTTTAATGTATCCAGCCCTATCTATAAACATAATTTTGTGTGATTTATATCCCTAATTAGATTCCCATGGCAACATTCTTCAGCTAACAATGTGTATCATAATCACCTTTTCTTCATACAAATGATTTCCTTAACTTTGCATGCATAACTTAGCAGCTTTTATTTTTAAAACTCATGTTAACAGTTTCTCTCTTGTTACCAGTAGGGGTGCTATGATAAGAAAGTAATTTGCTGTAAAAATTACTCATTTGTCAAATAAGCATTAAAATAATTGTTCCCCTTTTGACTGTTACCCTGCTGTTTCCAGTCATTTTCAAAAACTAAATTATTTACTCATTTGAAAGTTCAGCTGTGCATATTTTAATTGATATTCCCTCATAGGACTCATATTGTTAATGACAATAATTAACCCGAAATGGCTGCTAAATAATTATGCTGAAAAGATACGAAGTATTTGTGCAGAAAGTAAAATCAGCATTTGAGAAACCATCAAAATGTACAACTTTCCTATTTTATAGCAACGCACAGTAATAGTTCATAATCAAATTAAGGATGAAAAGGAAAAATGTAGATTACATGCTTTGATGCAGAATACTTTATGTTTCCAATATACTATGGTATTCTAGCTAACAATGAGTACTCAGTCATTTTAATAAATCCCTAGTATTGCTATTCCAGATAGTAATATAAAGTATTCTCATGAAGTCAGTGCAGTTAGGAATGTAGTAAACTATCCATTAATAATATTTCTCTGCCATCTATCTATTGCCTTTCATTCCACGGAATCAGACCCCTATAATAATTTATAGCTCATGGAATTAATGCTGAAGGCTTTCTTCTGGCAGGCGTTGTTGATGTCAATGATGATAGCTAAAAGCTATTCAGGCCCAGCTTCTTCCCCCCGACACAGCACAGCCAGACGCATTGCCGACCTATTGTTTGTGTAACCGCTACACTAGGGCAAAAACAGGATCAGTTTTTATTCAGCTCCTCTGCTTGTCGATAGCGTGAGTTACGGACGAAGCCAGCTGCGCACGCCCTGCTAAATAGAGACAGGATAGGTTCGTCTACACGGGAAACAATCCGAGTTAAATAAGAATGTGATTTTAATGGGGGGGGTTCTATACACAACTATATTAAGCCCACGTGGACTCACTCATTCAAAATTAAAATAGCTCTAATTCACTTTAATCTAATTCACTGCCAAAGACCACAGAGGGGTTTAAAGTTGTTTAATCTATTTGAACAGCTCATTTGAATCCACATGCCTGAGTGTCCCCACAGACACCCACACGGACAAACAAAAACCCAACAAAGCAGCGGAGAGGTTAGGAGGACATTGGCAGAAAGTCTTACTTTGTGGCTTTTTGATAGAAAGTTTGGTTTCCAACTACATAATCTCTTTGAAGAAGGCGTTGACATCAAGTGCTCCTAAATTTCAGCTGGAAACTAAGAATAAGAAAAAAGAATGAAGAATAAAGAGTAAGGATGCACCTGAACTGACAGTGTAAGAGTCACCAACTCCTGACAGTTTGCTCTCGCCGGAGGGAGGGTGGGCTGGAAGGAGCCACAGGGTCTCTGCTTGGAGGCCTCTGTGGGTGTTGGCAACACAGAGCTCTGCAGTTCGGTGTTGTTCACAGGAGTTCACAGTTCGCAGGAGCGAAGGCTGGTCATGCTCCCGCCTCTGGAGAAGTGGTGGGCCTTGTAAAAGGAGTAGATTTTCTATAGGTGTTAGTTTTTAAGACTGGAGAAGCAAGTAGATGGCCCACCTCACAGGGATGTCATGGATTCAGCACGGATGCATTGCAAAACTCTGCAATTTTGAGCGTGTTCACTGTAAAGCTCCCTCTCTTAGAATCAAAGGAATACATGAGTCTTTTAAAGCAAGTGAATTTCTGTTCTTCGCTGTAAAGCAGAAAATTCTTAACTGAGTGCACTCCCAAGGTTAAAAAAAAATATACATATTTGTAAAAAAGTCTGGTGCTTTTGACTAAGTAATTCCAAATTTTTTGAATGCTTTCAGTTAGTAAAATGCTTCATTAGAGCAATTTAAATACTCCTGGTCAGAGAATGTTAATATGAACGCATCTGTTTTATTCACTTAAATTGCCTCCACAATTCTTGTATGTTTTCACATGCATCTCTGGGGGTTTGCATGTGTAATCAGCAGCGTTCAGAACCTAGCATGCCTCTGTGAAAGTTTGGCTCATTTCGAGCTACCTTCCACATCCACTAAGTTACATTTTGGGTTTTGAAATTTAAGACAAATAGCCAACAGAGAAAGAACTTATTTATTAAAAAAAAAAAAATTATTTTAATTGCTCAACCTATTGCTGTCTGAAAAATAACTGCAAGCTATTACTGGCACCAGATGACTCCCAGTTTTCACTGGCCAGCAAAGCTGCATCTGCAAGTTCAATAAGATCAGTAAACAGTGTAGGTTAAGTAACTGGTTACTAATATTTTCCTTGAGCTACAAAACTTTTAAACAAACAACAACAACTGTGATCACAGTAACCTTCCAGAGGTTAACAGCATGCAGGTGGTCAATTTGAGTTAAATGCAAAACAGACGGCTGCGGCTGAAGATCTTGGTTAATTTTGCTTCAGGAATTGGGTCTTCTTTCTCAAAAGCCTCAATGATACAATACATAAATGTCAAAATGACAAAAATAAGGAAGTATGTCATAGACTAAGCATTTTAATGCCTTTTCTGGCTCACTTTTGCAGGCTGAACTCTGTTGACCACATTTGATGGCATCAGTACTCCGAGTGGCTGTGCGCATGAGTTTTTAATAGCTGAAATAAATGGAGATGGCCCATCAACTAACTGAACTGTGCTGTGGGCTTGTATTTTAAACCACTGGTATGATACATTTTATACTTCATTTACAAAGCCACTTTGCTGACCTTGTGAGATAGCTCTAAGTATCGGTAATCAGATATTAAACTGGAAACAGGTTCCAAATCCAGCTACCGATGGCATAAATAGTGATCAGAAAGGATTATTCATATCCTTCCAGCGACCTTTTCTACAGCAAATCACTCAATTTATTCCTAAGTAGACAGGTGTATCTAATATCACTGGTGACCACCAAAAAAAGCTGTTTGGAAGGTCCTCCCAAATAAGCACAGATTAAAAAGTGACAGGAGCTGAAAGCTCTCTAACCCAAGAGAAGTCTTTTCTCCAACATCATTGAGAGGGGCTGTGAAGGGAACCTGGGTAGATAGGCATTCTCAGGATAAAAAACAGAAGTTCCAGGTCTTGCTCCCAAATACGTCTGAACCGAGCACCTGTGAAGCATAGCATAGGTCTGGTTCACAGTGGACAGAGCCTGGCAGAAAATGGAAATTTTCCATTTCTGGAATTACTGGAATTGAAAATAAAAACAGAGGAGAAACACTGAAAAGTCCTTCATCCCACATCAAGCTTTGGGCAGTCCAGCGCACAAAGCATTTGCTTTAAGACCTTTTAGCAAAATGTTGTTCGAAACCAAGCACTCTCTTCTGGGATCTCCTGCTCACTCACCAGCCTATCTGAGCACCACAGTTGCAAGCGAGCTAATGCCTAAAACCCACAGGCACGCGCTAGATGCCACAAAGAGCAAGGGACACAGGCAGATAAAAGTAGGACCATGACTTGCCATGTATACATACACCAGCCAGCACTTGGACTCCATGGAAAAGCACCGGCAGTTCTGAAACTTGACCCTACTCAGAGATCCACACTGAAGCTGAGCAGCTGCCAGTAAATAAATACAAATCTGTTGTCAGGGTGTTTCGTAACAACTAGTTCCTTAAAGCTAGTAATACTCATCCCCTAATGAAGCAATATCCCTCTAGGTACAACTGCTTCTCAGGCTGCAATATCGTCTCCCGATCTACTGCGCCACATCTCAACCGAGGGCGTGAGCCATGATGGCTCCGGCGCACATACGGCAGCATGGTGCCAGCAAGGTCCGAGCACACGGCATCCAGGTATCTTCCAGCGGCCGCTTTACATGAGGCAGCGGGAACGGTGAGCTCAGAGGGATCTCTGAAGTGTATCATCGCCTTGCCATTTATGCAAGATTCGCAGTGTATTAAAACACAAAGTTGGTCGTTGTGCTGCTTATGAAAGACATGTTTCCTCTGCGCACGTGTGCTACACACTGCCAGACAATCCCTCCGGCGTGCCCCCCGCACCCGCAGGTATGTGCTGGTGCTAGAACAGAGCTGAGCACATGCACATCGCCTAGATGTGTTTTTCCCAGCTAGCCAAGCTGGGTGGGCGAACCTAAGCAGGGAACACTGAGCTCCAGCTGTAGCATTTCCATTACTGGCGGCACCAGTTGTTCTCTCCTCTTTCTGCTCAGCCAAAAGTTTTCAGAAAACTTACAGGAACTTCATCACCTCCATAAAATCTGGTTTAAATTGGCCAGTTCAGAATTTATTAGGGAAAACAAACACTCCAACAAGCTTTTAACGCACTTGTGAGGTCTTCTACTTCAGCAAACACTTAGCCAATTCAGTGAACAATTAAATGCTCTGAAAATTTTGAACCTCTTAAAATGCAGATAAACCTGTGCTGCCCAGCATTATCCCTTTCCAAAGACACTTCTGTTATCCTTGCCATTTATCTACTCTGTGTGCCTCTAATTTCAGCTGGAAAGAACAGGGAACTGAGATGTTCCTCCGAAAATCAGCAGCACTCCTATCGCCAAGAAACTGAAAGAACAAGGTTTTGTATCTCACCTGAAGCAATGGAGCATCGATTCCTTAAAGAGACGATGATTGTTACAAGCAGCAACTTTAGCTTCAGCTCCAAGGCAAGAACATGCAGAAACGGACTACATGACAAAAAGGACTACTTTTCTGCCTCTTCAGCCTCACCCTGCATTACCTGCGAGTGATACATTACAGAATTGGATGCCAGAAAAGTGCATTTTAGAATAAAAAGTATAGTGTTTCATAATTTGATTTAAATCAATTATACCATCTCTCACTGGAACGCTCATGAGCTTCAGAAATACAACATATAAATGAAACCAGCTGCTCTGGATACTCTTTCCTTGGGATAGATTTCACTTGAACTCAATCAGCTTTCCTCTGTAGCACATTATTGTCATGCAACATCAGAGAGTGGAGCACACAGTACTGTATGAGTTACTGAAAGGTAACCAGTTACGGTTAAAAAAAAATGCAGAAGATGAAAACTCTTTCTCATAATGACTGGCTAAACTCTTAGGAATTAATTAATTCCTCTGGGGCTGACAGGGAAACTGAGGATTGGCATGCCAGCAAAATCCATCAATTTATAGCTATTTACTACATCACATAATCTTCCTGATTTGTCGCAGTCTTGAGCCCCTCTGTGCCCAACAGCACGGAGGTCTGCAGCCTTTGGGATGAAGAATAATTACAACTGGAGAAACACATGCAACCAAAGCTCCGTTCTTTAATCTCCAAGTATAATGCATGTGTAGATTTTGGCATCCCTCTTAAAATGATTGTTTGCAATTAAATACCGTATCTCAGTGCTTAGATACCATGATAGCTGATCTTTTCATAAATCAGAACAAATATATAAAGCAAAATCCTGGCTGTACTTAACAGGAGCACTGCCAGCCACTTTAAGGGAGCCAGGGTTTCATGCACAAGGTTTTCAGCAGCCCAAGCTGTCCAATGCTTTGGTTGCAATATTTTCAACTCCATTTCTCATCGAGCCCTATTTTCCCACCCAGCAGCTGCTGAAGTGTTGTGCTGAGATGCAACGGCACACTGACCTCCCAGCCGAAGTAACACAAAAATATGCCCCGTTAAAAGAAGGTACAATTCCAGCTTCAGCTGACCAAACCCACCTCTACCTTTGATCGCCCTGTCAGTGCCCACAGCCTGGCCTGTTTTAAGGCTGGTAAAGGACTGTTCATTTTAGGAGGGGGACAGACACTCCAAGCCAGAACAGTTAGTGATGCAATGACAGCCTTTACTCTCCATTTCCCTGCTTTTGTCAATTTGAACCATACCAAGTTTTCCTGACTCTTCCCTTCCCCTCACTGGAAAACCATTCTTCCCCAACATCTTTAAAGAGGGTCAGGACAAATCAAAGCCCATTGCTCTCTCAGGCACTTCTCCGTTAAGTCACACCAGGGTTCTGCAAGTGCTGCTCTGCAACAGCTCACACTTCTATGCGCTCCCTGACACGTCTCCACACACCACCCGCTCAGCTTCTTTGAAGCACTGCAGAGACACGTGGCAAAACAGATGGTACCTTCAGCTCCGCCACACTCCTCCTCGTGCAGACCTGTTAACCATCACACAATGAAACAAAGCTTCGGGGGACACCCACACCCTCTGAATTTATGCATGTAGATTCCCCTGGGCTCTTTCAGTACCCTGCGGGGTGACACAGCCCCCTGCAGATGGAAGGGGGTGCTCTGACTGGGGTTCTGCTCGGAAGCACCCCCAGGAGCAGCCCTCCAACACTCGTCTTGGAAAGGTAAACGGCCCGTTACCTCAAGCAAGGAAGTAGTGCCAAGCCACGGAGAAGGCAGAGGGCATTAAGTACCACCACCACAAACTCTAATACTGTTCTTACGGTTCACACTATTTTAGGGTTCATTTTGAAAACATACAGAGACTAAACAAAGAAAAGAAAACTCCACCTCTCTCCCCCGCCTTTGTTTGATCTTTCCTTAAAGAAACAATCATGTTCTGATACAGCTACTCATGTACCTTCTCTTACCATATTATCAAAGTGTCTTTCTTCTATAGCCCTACAGATGTGAGTTCCCTTCAAAGCAAGCAAATACCTTATTTTACAGCTAGAGTACTCAAAGAGCAGCAAAGAATCTGCCTTCCTAAAGATCTAATGGCACCTGTAGCTGAAAATAAGACAATTTTCATAGCTACCGTCTGCTTAACTTTCACTGATACCAATAATTTAGAACATAAAAGTGGGTATCATATACAGTAAGTAGTGACTACGGAGAGTCGAGTGAAATAACGCTTTATTCACTAACAGGCTAACAAATTGTTTGCATTAATATACTTAAATACTTGTATTCCTAAGTAGTCTGTACCAAAAATGTGTTTGTATAGGATTAACAACATCAAATTAATATGTATGGCAAGAGAGCAGCTTCTACAACTTGACAATAAAAACTCAAATGAAGACATAAATCCAAATGTTCACGTGAATGAAGAGAGAAAAGGAGGAGGGAGCAGAAAGAGACAGAATGGAAGAGTGGAAAAAGGAGCTAACAGTCTCTTTACCAAGAGGCAAAGCAGGTTAAAAAGGCAATTCTCTTCCTTTGCCTGAAAAGATAAAAAACGCAGATCCTATTGCTAGAATATTCAAAGTAACCACTAATAAATAAACAAAATTGTTTTGGACAAGAACAGATTATTACTACAAGTCTGACTAAAGTACAGTGATTTTTTTAAAGACTTAAAAAATGTTTGAGGAATTGGAGGACAACTGTAAATAGGCAAAATCTTAATACCAGGGAACTACCCACTAGTTAGCAGACTCACCCTCATGTTCTTCGGCACATTCACCTGATGTCCCACATGGCACAGTGGCCTCAACATCCCTCATTTCTTTACCACTATTTAATAAATCTTATAAAAACACCTTAAAGCAAAGTGGGTCAAGGAAGTAGGTGTTGTGGTATATCTTAAGTAACATTTTCTTCAATGAGAAACAGAAGTGGTGAGGTTGGCCCCCAATAACATCACAGAAAGGGGAGGGGAAGGCTTTAAAGTTTGAAGAATGACTCTCCCGAAATGCGCGTCTGACCTGGGAACCCCTGTTGTACATGGCAGAGCTGAGCTGAAGTGGAAAGAAGGCTCCAAGAAACAAGCTTCGGGTTTTCAGAAACAAAGACACTAGTCAACTGTGTCCTGGAAATGACCTTAGATTTAACTGCAGGGATCTACAAACTCTCCATTGTTAAAACAACACTTTGAACAGCTGAAGCACTACTCCACGTAAAGCATATTTTTTTATATATAGATATAATTTTTTTTTTTTTTTTTTTTTTGGACAGATGGGTCTCCCTCCAAAATCTCAACTTATTCCAGATTTCAGCACTGGACACTTTGTCTTTCACAGTATCTAAGTTAAATACACTTCTGGCTTAACTGAGCTCTCTCTTTAGAAGACACCCTTACTTTCAGTGGTGGAGATGGTATTCAAGGACCACATAGTAGTAGGCGACGGCCATTGAAAATACTGTATTTCCTTAGAAAACACCAGCAGAGGACTGGAGAATATGGTCAAGAGCCATCTTGCAGAGGAAAATCCACCATATGGACATCGTATCCCATTGGTTTCCTTAAGTGTAATATGAGATACTGAACTTTTATTTCTTCTGGTCAGGGGAATAATAGGAACTATGCTTTCAACCATTTTGCCGAAGGACCTGCAAGGCTGCTCATCTGACCATAAAAGCAAATCCCCTCACTCTCAAAAGACAGAGCAGTACAGAAATTAAACTAAGGTCAAGAGTGCTTTCAGCATACCTCTTAAAAACATACTATAGATGTAACAGGTGAAGATTAGCTAGATTAGACATAAATGAAGTCATGTTGATAAGACTGCTCTCATCTTACCAAAGAACGGACTGAAGATGATCCTTAAAGCTAACCTGGGACCTATCGGAAAGGCCATGAAAAAAATAACATAGATTTAAGTGTCCTGCATTCCTCCCTTCCTTTTTTTTTTTTTTTTTTTTAATTTACTCTTTCCTTTTCTCAAACTCCAAGTTACAGAGAAGCAGATGCACTCCTCTGAACCCTGCACTTCAATATTCAGCAACCACCATGGAAAGCTGGGCAAAACATTTCTTGTGCCCTCAGGAAGCTGATGAAATTTGAAAAGAGAAAAAGCACACAACTTTATTGAGGTCGGTGCAAGCCAAGAGATTTGCAAGTTGCATGTCGCTGTTAATCAAAGTGACTGTGCCAACATGATTAGAATACCCACAAAACCAAGCCAATCAAGCAGCTAACTGAGGGAGACCACGGAGCAGATAGCAAATACCACTGGAGTTGTACATTGTCTCAAAAGATTATCACTGCAGTTGTTCAAACTCTTGTGACCAACAAGGGATTCCAGTGACTCACTCCTATTGTGTTTCTGCAGCTCAACATTATGTCCCATGCATATTCTGGAGCTCCATAGCACCACATGTGTATAACAATGTGCTGTGCTTAATAAAATATCTTTGCGGTAAAAGAAGTATCAAAAATATTTGCACAATAGCAGAATGCCAGCCGAGCACTGGACTACATTAGAACAACTCATTGGGTGCCATTCCAAAACAGCATCTGCCATGGCCCCAGGAAGTAGCTCTTAAAAAAAATAAAATAAGAGATTTTTCTGAAAGATCACAGCTTTTAACATACCAAGGAAACTTCAAGAAGAAATTAACATATGACTCACCTCCCTGAGGTCTGTCCCATGGTTTCATTATCAGTCAAGCAGAATCCTTTGTTGCAAAAGGAGTTCAAAGTGGCCACTCCATCCATGTGCCATGCTGAATACGCAAGTCTTCATGTACACACAGCTTCGTTAAAAAAAGAAAGAAGGTAGGATAACATTTAAAAAGAAAACAAACAGCTTCTTCAGGAGTTGGAAAGGCCAGGAAAAGCCCATACACCTCAGTAAGGGCTGGGAAAGAAGATGGTCCCTTTTCAGATGCTCTGAACGCTTTCCCAAGAAAACGACGGGCTGCAGCTGGGGCACACCAACCAGCTGCTCTGGCAAAGGTCGCAGAGGGAATGACCCCCCGCTAGTTCAACAGTGGCCGTTTCCTAAATAATCTTCAAGCAGCGAACAGCATGTAAATGCTTCTTCCCCTGCAGGATTCAGGCAAGAAAGTGGGGCCTGCATCTTCACTGCTGGTGTCTTCCTGAAAGTACCACTTGTGAGCAGAGCAGTGTCCTCCTCAGATCAGAGGAGCCAGGCGTGTTGAAACTAAAAGAGGCTTAATTGACAACCTAGAAAGGAATCAGAGTCCTCCCATCCGAGAGACCCAGTTTGGGCTCCTGCCACAACTGAAGAGGCAGATGTAACTTCTGACACTGACAACTGCTGAGCGTAATATCAGATGAAGGTAAGAGCTAAGAGGGAAACCCTCTGTACATCAATCACGTTATAGAAAGAAGCCACCATGCACAGTAAGAATCTAGGCTGAGTTAAAGGTTAAAAACAAAAAGGCGTCATGACATCAGGTTTTTCCTTGGATGACTCGGGGGAGGAAGGGGGTCTGTGTTTTCTAATTAAACAAAGTCCTGATAGAAAACTGCATGCGCAGACAGAGGGTCCTCTAACATCAGATTTGGTCTGCTGGAGGGTGGATGAGCAACAGGTGGGAGCCCTGCAGAGGAAAGGCAGGTTTCTAGGAACGCCGGCCCCTCCCCTCTTTTCCCCCAGCGGATGGTGGCACAGAAGCCTCTCGTCAAGTAGGGAACTGCACTGAAAATATTCACGCTCCTCTCTCCTGTTTTCCTCTTCCTTTTCAGACTCCTGCACTGAGCCAGCAAATAAGATATGAGGAGCCTTATGCACAAGGTGGGAGCAGAGCCGGGCCGCAAGCCATAGCAGAGTGCCAGCGGACACGCAGCACACACACACCCCCCCCCCAAACCAGCCCCTTCCCTGCTTTGCAGGCCAAGCAGCAATGGGACACAGCGGCTTATGACTTCCACTCTCTTGTGGACATCCACATCCCTGGTGTGGTAACTACTTGCCATCACTGCACTATCAAAAAGCTCAAATCGGGCACACATTGTATGGTGAGAACCCTGTTCTCCATAGTAGGCCTTGAAAAAAATTAGGTAGCTAAAAGAATGGATATAACAGACTGCAACTTCACAGCCTCTTTGAGGTCCCCCACTACCACGGAGACAGAGCATCCTGCTCACAATGCTCCACAAAAGCATCCAAAATATAAAAAGCTTAAAGTGAACTTCTCAAACTTTAAAGCATCACTGGAGTTTACCATGAAAGGTGCACTGTGCATACATATAGAACAGAAACCCTGCAACACACAAAGCTTTCTACAGATATTCAAGACACCCTTTCAACTTTTCTTCACTTAAGCAAAACATCACTGAAGCAATGTTAATCCTCTTGTTTACAGTTACACCCAAGAAAGAAAGGGAATTCACAGCTTCAGATCAAACAGATACACTAAAGGAAGCTATTTAGCATCACTAAGGGTAGCACCCTATAATTACTGTATCAGAGAGGCTGCATCTTCCGACGAAGGGTTTGCTCTAGGAAAAAAAAAATAGGGAACTTCATTCAGCTGTTTCTGCCTCAGCCTCATATCTAGTTAAAACTCAACAGTAACAGCAAGTACCAGTTTACCAACCACTGTTTCAGGAGCTCAGATCATCAGGAAGCTATATGAAAGAGGAAATATTGCTAAAGCAACACCTAAATTATAAAGCAACCAAACGCATCTGCACACCCAAATAGAAATATTTTTACCCTTGCACCTGCAAAGCACAACTGTTATCAGGGACATGTTGAAAATGAAGAAGAATTCTTGAGGAGCTCGGTGGAAATGTAAGTGATTGTAAGTAATCATTGATAGTAAGACCCTGAACATCCTCCAGCCTATGCACAAGGTCTGATTAACCTCCACAGAGTATTTTTTGGGCAACATGGGTGCCTGCTTTTCTGAAACTGTATTCACAGTACCATGGGGAGGTGGCAGGACCTTTTGCAATGCTGACAGCGTTTGAGTAGAAAACTAGGCTTGGTACTTCAGTTCTTGGGGGCAGCTCTAGATTCAGAGTGAACGTCAGACTACTGTAAATGCTCTAAACCAATTAAAAAGGAGACAATCTCTGACTCCTAACTTAGTTAAAACTCCCACTGAAGTTCGCAGTTAATCACTTATTTACCAGAAGTCATCACAAAGTCCACAAGATGTGTAAGTCTCATGCTCCTTCAATATCAACAGTCTAAATACAATGTAGGACTCATGGTAGTAGAAGATCTCTTCACATTTTCATAATCTCCACGAGGAACAAGAAAAATAGAAGGAAGCATGCTCCTTTGAAAACCAATGGATTTTGCTGGCAGCTTCACTCGAATAATCCCTGTTGCATTAAAATCCCAGTGATGCAACTCCTCTGTGCCCTTGAGAAACCCCATTCTCTTTCAGCAGCTGAACATTCAAGATCTACAACATAAAGCAATTGGCCTTTGAATGCAGGTTGCTTCATTTTAAAACATTACTGCTCTTTGATGTTTATCTGTTTAAAAGAGTTTATTGCAGCTAATTCACAGCAGGAGTGCCCTGTGGCATCCTCAAAAATTATATTAAAAATATAAAAGATAAGAAAGGAAAACATAATAATTATATAATCTAATTTTTTATGGCTACACAACAAAAATTAAATCCTAATTTTGTAATGTATATGCATAGAACTATTTCTGACACATACCAAAAGCATGAAGCCATCGAACACAGGCCTTTT
This sequence comes from Falco biarmicus, assembly GCF_023638135.1. Lineage (NCBI taxonomy): Eukaryota > Metazoa > Chordata > Aves > Falconiformes > Falconidae > Falco > Falco biarmicus. Next base: position 88,479,728 of record NC_079293.1, read on the forward strand.
TATTGGAAAGTCTGACAACTGAAACAGCAAGAGGCCAATTCCGTATTAGTTAGGTTTCAACTTTATTTAGAAAATGAGCTCCAAGGATAAGCCAGAAACATATGGATGGAAGGTTGTTATCCGCAAACAGAGTCAATGTGCAAATGGCATTTTTTGATTTACTAGAAATAATACGACAACAACTGCTGCAGTCACTCCCCTGCACCACTTACATTAAATTCATTACTGACTAAAAATAGCACTTTTTTCCTAATTGCATGCTGTTGCATTGCCTTATGCCATCTGACGGATGTCCGGTGCAACTGCGTGCCCAGGCCAGACGTGCCACCTGAGCTCTTTCTTACAGCACCCACTGGGCTACAGCAGCAAGGTGCATCACCCCAAGGGTGGCAGTTGGGAGAACTCCCTCTTAACAACTTGAGATGCTAGTGGCATGGACTGCTCCGGCCCATGTCCTGATCTGCTCAAGGCATTACTGAAGGTGGCCACAATACCCCCACAGATGTATTCGGAATCAAACCCAGCCGTTAAGAGCTGAACACTACATTGTGCCAAGCCCAAGGTAACGTATACTTAATAAAACACAACACCATTATAAATGCTTTTAACTTTAACTGTACCTTTTGAAGGCAGAAACTTGAGGGCTGCATCTTGAGTTGCTTCCAGAGTAACGAGTTTGGTCCAGCTTCAGTATAGGTCAATTATGACCAAGTGATCTGTAATTCCAATTGCAAGCACCGAAGAAAAGGTTGTAAATGGCAAAACTCAAAAGAGGGATGCTGTAAAAATCAAATACTCCCCTGAACAGGGCCCTTCCACAGTAGTGGTACACAGAAGAACTGGAAAGAGGTATGGCTGCACCACCTAACACTGCAAGCAAAACCAGCATTTGTGGAATCACACTGTGCAGAAGCTATCAAAAAGGGAAGCCTCAACTGGCAGACCTTCCACCGAGTCATCCCTCTCAGAACAACCCCTCAAAAGAGCCCTTCTGAGATGCTTTCCAGAAGTCTGAGGATTAGATTGAATCTTCTTAAAGCCTTAAAGTTCTTTTGGGGTTGATGCCTTCACAATGCATCCCGACTCAGTCCACATCCAACTGGAAGATCTGCATTCATGCTATTCCTCAGGGCTGGCAGACCTAAAGATGGAGAGTTCTTCCACGTAAGGGAAGAGTTTTAAGATTATCTATCCCAGATGCAGTGGCTGGGGAAAAAGGGTAACTCCAAAGGATAAATCAGAACAGACATCCAAGGCCCTGTTTGTGCCAAAACAAACGGGGATGGATTCACCAGATGTTCAAAGGTCAGCTCTGAGCTCCTCAGTTTCACAGCCTGAGATCTACATGTTGGGACCAATACAAAAGTACTCCCAGTTCAAGGAGGGTTAAGAATAAAGACTAACTATGGAAATGCAAACAAAATAAAAAATACTCTGCCACAATGGCTGCAGTTTCAGATGGCAAGGTAGTTCAACAGAAAAAGGCGATGTGTATTGACGCCCCTGCATGTGCTGAAGTATATTCAGCAGGAACCAAGTTCCTTGAAACCAGTAACAAAACAACCTTGATTTAAACAGCTTCAGAATGCTGGAACCCACCTGAGAATCTAGTATTTTCTTATTTGATAAGCAGCCTAAGAAAACACAAAACTTTTGAGTACTTTTTCATTTGGAGAGAAACTGTGCCATGGACTTCATTTACATTCTCAGCATGTCCTTTTGTTCCAGCACCGAAGGCTTCTGATACAATAAATCCTGCCTCCTGAACGGAAAAAGCCAACACAGGCAGGTACCTTTCGAAAGAGGGACGTACAGGTTGAGGACCTTCTGAGGAAAAGGTTCTTGTTCCAGCTATTGCAGTCAACCCGTCTGCCACTGTTTGCTGTTAGTATCTAGTCTATCTCCAGACCAAGCAAAACTGAAATATTTTTCAAAGTCCCAGGTGTAAATCCTCTTCATTTTCACGGTCATCAACCAAAAATGAGATGCTCCACACTTCTAGGCACACCAAAAACACTGCTTTCAGACAAAAATTATCCCATGAATACTGAATTTTATGCCCAAATATTCCCTTCTCCAAAGTTACGCATCTTGGGACAACTCAAGACAGCCTAAATTCTGTCTAAAATGCCAAGTAGTGTTTCCTACTGGATAGGCACCTTTGAGAGCCAGCATAAGGCAGGTGGTAGGCTTTAAGCTGGCTGACTACAGCCCTAACTGCACATTTAGCTCAGCAAATTGACAAAATACATACTTGTTCTGCAGTTGGGATCTGCGAAGGCAATTCCCTTCCCATTCTAGCCTTTGCAGCTGAGATACAGGGGCCTTTAATTGTCCTCTGTCACTATTTTGCTAACACCACATATATATACTGGCTTCATTATCTGGGGCTACTTCTGTACGGTGGTGTTGCTGACCAGAAATTTCTGCAGAAAATGAGAATTAGGGAATTTACACATAAGCCCAGTTTATATGTACATATTTCTTCTGCTAAAAGACAATCCAGACTTGAAAAGAGAAACAAGTAAAATTGCAGATCTGCTACATGATCTTGTCTCCTTAAGCAAAGGGGGGGGGGGGAATAAAAAACCCCAAACCTGTACATGCTATTTTTATGCAGCTGCTATTTCATTGCCATCACTAAGGTACTCCTCAGACATGACAGAGGGAGGGAAGAGAGAGAAAAGAAAAGATTTAATAAATAACAGAGAGGAAAATCCTGATGACGTTAATCTCAACCACAGCAAAACAATAGTTTGAAAGCACGCCAGGTCTCTCTCTACAGTCTCAGGCTGAAGCCCAGCATCTAGTTCATTGCAGTAAATAAAATATAACGGTGAATGAAAAAGAAAAATAATAAGAAAGATTGCATGAATAATAGAGAGTATCTGAGCACAAGTCCAACCAAATGATGTCAACTATTATTTAATTTTTACTTTGCTCTCTCTGAGAAAACACCAGAGAGAGCAGGGGGAGAAGGATCCAGGGAAGTAGTGTGCCAAGGAGAAAGAGGCAACAATATCCCAGAGGGTGTTTGATAACATAATCACTAAAATAATACATATATTTCTACAAAGCCTTTCAACGTTATTCCCTCCCAAAGATAATACAACAGAGAGTCAGTGGGAAAAAAAAAAGTAATGATCAGAATTGCAAGAACATTTACACCGAACAGCTCTGGGCCATTATAACCCAAACACGCCTTCAGCCAGGGACGGAATTTGGCCCAGTGTGGACATTTGTTCGTATAATTATTATGTTGATTAAATCTGTTCTTGACAAAATAAAGAAGATTGACATTAGTAGGTTAAGCCATTCTTATCTAAAATTAATAGTATTCAATCAGGGACTCAACTGGATGTAAAAAAGATGCTACACCTTTTCTTCTGGTTTAGCAGGAAGCTACCCAGAATCACTGTGAGAAGTCCTGTACGCACACAGCCATTGAGCTGGGACAATTTCTAATACACCTCCTCTTCCCACCAAACCTCAGGAAAACATTCTGGCTTCTGATCTAAACCATGGGAATTGAGATTTGGTTTGGAGACATTCAAAGACCCAGTAGATTTGGTCTGACACAGACAGAGGAAATTTCTCTCCAAAAGCTCAGAATGAAGAATGACAAAGTTCTGCCAGATACTGGCAGTAAGCATACATTAAAAAAACCAACCAACCAACAACAAAAAAACCTAACCAACCAAACCCCACGATATTAATCAGTATTTGAGTAAAAGAATTTGGATTTTCAGAATCTAGGTTGCTCAGGTTACATAAATGTAATTATTACACTACCTTGATAATCAGTCATTACTCTTAAACTTAAACCCAAAAGAAAACAAAAAGTCATGATGATTGCTATTGTCTTCAACAATGCCAGATTTTCATCTCCAGGCACGTAAAGGTCATGAAACCAAATGTTACTGCATACATCTTCAGCCTTCAGCACTGAGAAAAACCTCGGTCACCTTTGTTATCATCCTGTGAATTAATGACAAATAAAGACTTTTACGCTGACCTGAGGATGAGTCTTGTAGAGCTGAATGGACAGTGGCAGGTGGGGGGGGAACCTGTCCATGGCTATGCATTTAAATGTATCAATGCAGATATTTATTTTTTTTTTTGGCTGCCTTTGCTGTCATTTTGGGTTTTGATTTAACTGACCTTTTGTACCATCCGTCCTTAATGTAATATACAAATGGAAATTGGATTTGAATGCCTACTCATACACTCAAACTTTGATCCTTGAACATGGACAGCAGAAGTTATCAAATACCAAAAGAATTACATTTTATGTAAAAAAAACCTCATGTGTATTTCCACCTGAAAATAGAATTGTAATATTCACAAGTTACATTTATTAGTTAGGAGAGCTGATTGTCCAACCAGGCAGCAGACTAAAAAAGACTAACAGCAGGAAAATATGAATTGCAAATCGTGAGTGCACAAACCCAAGTATTTATGAACAATCTTCAAACAATGAATTATTAATTGAAGAACTTTGTGAGCAACTTCCTATAGCAAATAAATCAGAGAATTCTGCAATCTGCACAAACAATTTATTGAATAAATTATTCATTGTGAATCAACTATTCACTCAGATCTGGATCTTCCACTTCAGGTTTCTCTTTTGGTTAATCTCTATGAAGATTACACTCTGCCTAATTTTATTGCCACCATGTAAATTAAAATGTATCAGATAACTATAGTTTATCAGAAGTAGTCAAGCACAGGACAGAAAGAGATTGAGGTCATTTAAACCATAATCTAATCCAAATTTGTTTTACCATAAAGTGAAATTTGGGGTACTTTAGAAGCGCAGTGATATATGAGAGGGATTTTGGATACCTACAATTAATGGATTGACTCAAAAAAATCTAACTGTAACTGTGTACAACACTTGCTCGTGGAAACAAATGCAAAACATATTTGGGAACAAAATGAGCTTTTCAGTCTGCTTACAAGCTGGGATAAGACAGAGGTGTTTTGAAGGGTTTTGTTTAGCATGCCCTCCACTCCAAGACTTTCTGTGTGAACTTGGCAACTTAGAGCTCCTTTATTCTCATCTTGGCTCAGCTGCCCAGGTCTGTAAGGATGCTAACTCCTCTGGGCTGGAGAGTAAACCCAGGCGGCTGGTCAGGGCTGGAGATGGACAGCAAGTAGCAAGCTTGAAAGCCAGGGTAAGGGACTCCGCTTCCAGGAATGAGCAGCAGGTTTATAAAGAAGATCGCAAATAGCAGCTTTTAACTCCTTCTCTTGATGAACCTACACCTTCTGTCTTTGCAGCTAACATTTATGATCACTACACCGGTTTAGAAACGCCACTTTAGATCACACTGAACTCTCCATATGTTGGATAACAGCATAATGGAATGATCCGGAAAAAGGGTTAACTGCATGATCCCTTATTTGGGACGCACAACGAGCACGCAATGGAGAAAGAACATCTGCGATGCTGCTGACTGTGGAGCACAGGGATCCCTGAACACACACCAAACCCACACCAGGGAGCACAGCAATCCGCAAAACATGGCTCTGCTGCTCCCAGCCCGCAGGCAGGGAAAGAATCTATGTCTATGCTCATAACACAACTGGCATTCCCAATAATCAGGGGTTGACTGTCAATTTCATTTTTTTTTATTATTCTTTTTTTTAATAACAAACTGGTGTATTCAGTGTGGCTGTTTCCCAATTCAGCCGTTTCTCACTTGGCAAGAAAATGTTTTACAAACATAAACAGGGTATCAAAGCTTTGCGAGAATTCCTCTATAAAGGAACATTTTTCCTTTTTCTAACCTAAAGAACACTTTCTGATGAGCAGCCTCCCAGAAACTCGGTAGTATTTTGAATGCCACAAAAAGCCAGTAAAATATATCAGACTGGGAATGGCTGTTTAAACCCCGGTAGGAGAAGGATATGACATTCAGATACTCCCAACAGCAGGCAGCAGATATTGCAGCCATTCAGTAAAACGTCAGCAGTACCTGTGGAGTCACTACACTCTTGACTCCAGTTAAAATTTTACGGACTACGTATTTGAAGATAGTATTTTCTTACAACTCATATCTAGTGGCTACGCACACGCATCTTACCCCAAGTTGGCAAAATTTAACATTTTTTTTTTTTGAGCTACAGTGCAGTTCATTGCAATAAGCATTACCAAAAACAGAGCTTTCTAGAACTAAACCAACATAGAGATCTGGGGGTGTATTTTTGCCCCACTGGATTTTCCCCTTATTTTCCTCCTCTCCCCCTTCTTCCCTCATACTTTTTTAGCATCCCTTTTTGCTCTTCCTTTGTTTTTGGCATCATTGCATCCTCTCTGCTGTTTTTACCCCTACCTTCTTCTTAATCTCCAGAGTCGAACATGAAGTCGATACCATTTATATGGAAATCACACTTTCCAGTGCACAGCATTTGTCTAAAAAGCATTTGTCCATTTCTAGCTGCTCCAGGAGGGAGCAATCTGCATCTACCCTGCTCAGAGCAGCCAAAGGCTGCAGTCAGGAGTTGCATTTTTCCCACAGGTATGTAGTGCAAAGCTTCCTAACGAAGGCTGGCATTTTTGGAAGTGCTGAAGGCAGTCAGCTACTAATAAGTGACATTTTTACACCAGCAAGACATAGGAACCAGTGCACAAAGTAATTTCCTTTATCCTTTCAGATTATTTTAGTAATCAGAGGAAGGAGTTTAATAATGTTGATAATAATTTATTATTTATTGAACAACAACATGCTCAGCCATGTACAAAAAAGAGCATGTGCTTACAATGTCTACTAGATGGATCACACAGTTTAGACACATAGCACCAAATCTCATTAATATTTAACATGGTAACATTTAAACAAAAACCAAGCCAATGTGAAATTCAGCTGGGCAAGCCTCTTCCATTTAAGAACACACACACTCAGCATCTCCCTCTTCTAAACTCCTGCACCAGGTGGCAGTGCAAATTTTTATTTCAAAGCCTCAGTTTCCCTCCCATAAAGAAGGCTTGGAAAAGGGAAAAAAATACCTTATGTTGTTACCCTGATGCTTGTTGCATCATCTTTTCTGGGTGCAACGTTTATGCTGGCCCATTGGTTGAGTAAGGGAGACCAACGGTACCCTTCCTTCTGTTAGATTATCTACTAAATACAGCATCAGGCAGTGCTCCAGCTTCCCTTGAGGCTGCAGGATGATTTTGGCCCTTGAGGTCTCCAAACACCATGGGGTTTAGTAACGTAATTTCCCATCAGCAGCACAGAAAAGCACATCCAAAAGGGGTTCAGGGAAACCAGGCAGTGCCATGGGATTGCCCTTTTTGCTTCACATCGCAAGACAAACCTCCTCTGAATCATCCCCTTTTACACAAAGGGGCATCTCGAAGTAGAGGCGTGAGAAAGGCACATAGCTAATGAAGCAAAGGCTTCATTACGCCTTCATACGCCAGGGCTGAAGTAGCACCTGCAGGGTGGTCGTTGCCCGGCCAGGGGAAAGCAGGAGGAAGGGGCACCCGTCCGCGCTGTGGCTCTGCCCTCCTTCCCTCCAGCTGCACACATCTGGGGCGGTGAGCTGTGGCACATCGCCCCAAGCAGACAGCTGCCCACCACTGTGCCTGCCTTTAGCCCCAGCGCTTGCGGCTGAGCATCTTCCTTACAGCTCTGGACACGCACCCCTCATCAGCTGAAACAAGTCAACAGCTGAGGGAATCTTGAAGTTAGGATTTACAGGCAGATGGCAACCAAGGAGAAGTCTCCAGCACACAATTTTTTAATCTCATGTTATCAAAAAAACCCCAAACAAACAAACAAATAAACAAAAAAACCCAAGCAAAAAAAACCCACCCACCGGCAAACCTACAACCCCTACAACCTAAATCTAATTACTTTTCTTAAGATTTTTCTTAGATTGCACCTCTGCATTTATGAACTCCTGGGGCTAGCAATGCTGTTCCTGCACAAAGCACCCTCCAGTCCCTGTGTACACGCATGATTGCTGTTCTCCATTTCATTAATCAGCGATGTCTATTCCAATAAGCACAGGTGTCTATTTCCAACATCCACCTAGACAAATGATATTTAAAGTGTAATTTGCCCAAGTTAGCTTAAAAATATCGTAGAGCAAACGTAAAGCAAACTGTATACTCGGTTTGATAACAGAAACCAGAAAGCAGAGTTTTAGGTTTGTTGCTGCTAATTCCATTTGGCCCTTAGAATATATTACTCAGGAACCCATGGTTTTTAAGTGAGGTTTTAGTTAAAATGTGAAGGTGGTATTTACAATGGATCACATTATGATCTGGCTACAAGTTTCCCCAAGAGTTATTAATTTTACTGAAGTCAGTGGAGGTAACTCTGGGTTTATACTAGTACAGATGTGGTAATAGTCTGCTCACTGGCTCGGGGTTTTGGTTTGGTTTAAGTAGTAGAGTACGAATATTTTCGTTAGTCATCACGAGAGAATGAGCTCGTACATGTGTCTTCCAAGAGTGAGTACACACAGAAATAACCATGCTATAAATCAGGGAAAAGTAGTACAATGTATTTGAGAATATATACAAAAAACCCTTCCTGCGTTGATTTGCAAATACTTACAAGTTCCTTATCATATACCTCAATTTCACTATCTTCATCTAACGGCATTAGATAAAAATCACATGTTGCTATGGATCTATAAGCACTGTGAAGACACAAGGCACCCAGCAATTTAAGGTTCACCTCAAAATAGTCCAATCAATCAAACGGTGCTGAGGACACCAGGGACAGTGATGGCCCAGGAAGCCCACCCAGCCACGTCTGCCATACGGCTCCCCAGGGAAGGCGAAGCCCCCACGGCAGCAGACCCTCCACCACGCAGCAGCAGGCACCGGTCGCTGCCCGGTGCGGGGCCAGGGGGGCCCTTGGCAGGGCCAAGTCCTGCTCCAGCAACTCACCACTTGTGGCTGCTCCCAGCAGCTGCACCAGCACCAGCCCTGCCACCGCTGCCAGGGGTTCGGCATCGCCTGGGAGCAGCACCGCGCACCAACATGTATTTGCTATCGCCGTGTTTAATGCTTCTCTGTCACTGGGTGCCCTTCATTGCTGTATTGGGAGGAAGTACTTAAACGGCTTTTTTAAAAATTATTATTATTTTTAATTTTTTTAGTATTTTTTTAATAAAAAACAGAATTCAATGTTTTGTTCACCTCTATTCTCCACATCCTATCTAACTAATCTTAATCTCAGAGTCCTGCATACAGATACACTTCATTTGTTCTTCCAGTGCCTATCATGCCACCTCTCATCTGCCCTGTGTTTGACCACATGGGTGAAGCAGAAACAAGGACAACCCGTTCAGAGCCACCTGCCTCCATATGGCTGCCCTGCTGACTGCCCTACCTCACAGCTCTTCCTTGCAGCTGCAAAAGGTTTTCATGCTTCTGTTGCTCACAGAACATCCAAAAGGATTCTTGCTACAGTTACAGTGAATGCATTAAATCTTTTCACCTCAATAATATTTTTTTTAAAAAAATCTGATCTGTCCTTTCAGTTTTCCACAGGAACCTGAAACTAATAAAGCCAGGCTTAGAATAGATAGCTTGAATTTGCTATCCAGATTTAATTTCTGCTTGTTTCATAGGATGGGTTAATTTGCCATAAAACTTTAACCACTGCTGATACCGGATTCCAGCATACATAGTTCCCTACAGAATTTTACTGCCCTTAATATAATAAAATGTAGTTTAACCATCACTACTAATTTCAGAATTAACTACCACAAACCTGACTAAATGGCCTTTTTTATCCCATACACATTATCTGATCGTTATTTGTCTGAACCTGCCGGCTTCCCACAGCTAAAAGTTCAGCAAGGGGTTCAACAGAAGTTTCAGAGCAAACCAGTTCAGCACTGGTTGCGAAGGGTACTTCAGCACAGAAAAGGTTTGGGATGACGGATATTGAAAAGATTCCTGCAGGAGGAGTGTTGCAAATCCAACACTGCTACAATGCAAAATAACCACAAAGTCTTCCTAAACAGAGATAAGATTAACTATGTAGACTAAGTGCAATCTTGCTAATAATGAGGTTTTAGTTGTAATATATCAAGACAACAGTCAATGCTATAAACTAAACCTCGGTGAGAGGTATAAAACAGATAACTTCTGGCACTGATGGCACGTAAAAAGCAGTACCCACCGGTCTACAAATACGTCTTTTGAAAGCCAGTTGAGACGCATCAACAAATCTTTTCAAGCCTTCCCATGCATTTCTTTTGGGCAGCGACAAACCCAAAAATCCATCGGTATTCTTTTCTATTGGATAAGCACATAAAAAGGAATTATTGATTATTGAAAAGGGAATATTATAATACTACAGTAGGTTTATCTGCTTGCAGGATTAAGAAAATAAAAGAATAATTTAATTAAAAATAATCAAATATTTTTGGTCACTGTCTGTCTCCAGAACCAAATCTGCCTCAGTCAGAAATCAAATTAATTCGCACTTTCTCCTGCCAGTGCCATGTCGCACAGTCAGCCATAGGCACTGAACCAGGCACTCACAGTGTGGACGTGGCGATAAACAAAACCTCAGTTTAATCTCACTGTCTAAATGGATGGCTTTATCGTGGGGCAGGCATTAAGCAATAAAAGCTCCTAAAAATTAGCAGATACTCTTAAAACCCCACCATACCTAATTTTGCTCTATCTGTACTGTAGTAAGACTAGAGTAAGACTACAAAGCTGAAGTGGGGATTAAATGACACAAATCTTAACACAACCCTAAACCTTGCGCTCCTCATTGCAAGTCCCAGAGTTTAGTTCAGAGTCATTCAGTGGGTGGGAAATGAAGCTGGACTGGTGGTCAATTCGACCGCCACACGCCATTTTTGCATTCAACAGACGTGCCAAATGACTCCCTTTGGAGGCCACGGCTGGGCTGCACCAGCAGCTCACACCAACAACTCGAACTGATACCCACAGCAAAGAGGTTGCTCTGACATGTGGCGTCTTCTCTGACCTCAGCTGGCCTGGGTTTCCCATCATAAAGCATTTCAGGCCTGCCCTGACTCCCCAAAGCACATCTCTCTCCCCCTTCTAATCTGGGAAACACCCTCAAGTTGTCTGAACAATCCTCCACCAACACTCTTTTGTTTTCCCCTTCCCTCATTCTGCTCAATAAAGCTGGCTTTTGGCATATTAAAGCTTAATTTGTTTAAGAACAAACAGTTGGGGGCCTGCATCTCACAGATGAGAGTGACAGATCACATGAGGAGACCAAAGACTTTAGGGGCTGAAGATTTGGCAGGTTTGTGTCTCAGCGGAGATCCAGAGCTCATTGTCATGTTTCCAAAAGGCATTACACAGGGCTCCAAGGTGGAGCTGTTTACCAATACCGTGATCTCTCCCCAGATGCAGTTGCTACTGCAGCTAATTAAGAGAACAATTAAGACTAAGGCAATCAGTCAAGTACACAGATCCGAGTCATTTTCTCCACTCTCCGATGCTGCGCTGGCTCCCAGAGGGCTAAACCTTATTCACTCATTCAGAAAATGACAGGAAGAAGCTATTAAATATCTGAAAACCATAAAAATGCAATCATACTGTTCCTGAGCTAAGCCACTCACCAGAGACCAATGCCAGGCAACTTAAGAAACTTGCTGGCCCCCAGAATTCACATACTTACAAATAAGAAAATTAATCAAAAGCAGTTCAGATCAAAATTTAATTAAAAAGAAAAGGATTGCAGAAGACTTCCTGAGATTTCTCTGTTTTATGTTTATGACTGATCAATATTATGTGTTATCAGCTCAGTGTATGACAAATTCCACTGGGCATCTTTAAAGAGGAAGTAACAGATTAAATATTGAGCTAAACAATTTAATCTCTGCTTTAAAAGGTTTTCAGATATTTGTAAAGGTAAATCCTATTAGAGTATAAATGTCTCCATGTGCTAGTGCTGTAGGCTCGTCACGGAGGAATTTGTAAACACCAGGAGACAGGCCCTCATTAAATATAAATTTCCTTCTTTTGTAGAGCTATTGATGAAAAAAGAGAAAGCATTTATGTCTTCAACAGAGGGGAAAAAAAGGTCTTAGGAGTGAGATTTAAATGTATCCATAGGTGCAAGTAAATGCATGTCACACTTCAAGAATTGGCAATGCCTACTGGCTCCCTAAATCTGTTTAAAGAAAACCCAGAGACACTGATCCTTCATACCTCGCAGTGATGGTGAAAAGGACTCACATATTGGAAATAAAAACAGTCAACTGTGCCAAGCACATACAAGAATAGGGACTTATGTATGATACAGAAACAAATTAGGGGAAAGGCTAAATCAAAAACATACTATATGTTGAGCTATTATATACATACACTATATATGTATATACACACGCATGCCTACATTAAATATGGTATATCATACACACATAGGTCATACTGACAATATAGATGTTAAAACCAAGCCACATCAAGGAAGCACAACAAACATGCACCCGCAGCTGCAGTGCAGAGATGCGGAAGGTGCAGAAGCCTCCAGAAGCACTGCAGCACCCCATCCTCCCTTCACTGGGGGAACAGCCTCCCCCAGCTGTTCCGCCACATCTGCACAGGTCTGTGGTCACCGGAACTTACAGCACCCACGCAGCGGCAGGGACTGTTGTTTCAACCATCGCTGCAGCTTCTCAGGTAACTTTCAGCCTAGGAGGCAGCACAGAACCTGTGCTTATCTATCTGTATTCCCCTGCCCCAAGTATCAAACCCACCCCTCATAAATAAACATCAATCAGTAAGCCATCAGCAGGAACACCGTCAACCCAGCAAAAGAGCTTACTCATGGATTTTTCCACCTGGGAGCACCCCAGCACCCCACTGGTGGAGCACCAGGATGAGCCAGCCTCCCGCAGCCATCCACCCAGAGCCCTGCAGGCAGCTTTTCTGTTTCTGAGCCAGCAGCTTGCTTCATTTTACATTTGGGAATTAGTTTCATTTTTTTCCAATTTTATGTGAAAAGGGATTAAAGTCATTAGAAGCTTCAGATGGTCCCTTCTCCTATCCCCCCTCTCCCCCCGCAACCATTAATCAGCTCTATTCAATTTCTACCCGAGCCAGATAAAGAGGGAGAGGAGGAGAAGAATGTTTTGAACATTTTGAGGAATTTGACATTTGCTATGGAAGGCTGGGTGACCTAAGAAGCAGAAATACAAACCAGATACAAACAAATCTATTGTATATAATGTCACTGTGACAAATAACAACATTAATAAAATAGGACAATCTTTCTATCAGATGAGAACAAAGTGACAGTAATAAGGCACCTACAGTTTCTCAGTCAAAACTAATTATTTAATTTAAAAAACAAATTTGCTTTAAGTTACAGGAAACTTCTTTAGCACAAAAGTACAAGTTAATAATACACAGGTATTACCGATTTCTGTAAATAGAATCACTAATATTTCAAAATACTGGCTTTGTTTCAGAACGAGCCCACGTATAAATGTAAAGGAGTGCAACTTCATTCTTCCAGTTCCTACTTTCCTGACATGTCGAGATTTGGGAAGAGAGATAAAATTTCATGAAGATGACGGTGACCAGGACGGGCAGTCTTTCCCAAGCCTGAATTAAGGGATGCCAAAAGCACTTCAAAGGAAGTGGTATGAGATGAAAGGGAGGTGCTCACCTTGGTGGTCCTGCCCCAGGACAGCATCGACACTAACAGTCGAAAAAGGAAGGGGAAAGTTATGGGAGGGGACATGAAGGGACAAAAACTCCCTGCTGGCAAGTTTTAAATAAAAGCTAGCACTTCTGGAAGCCCCATCACAACAAACTTCTGCAGGCTAAGAGAATTTTTACAGAAAATACCTTCCCACCCAGCGTTTACTCTCACGTTGCCATACGCTGGCGTCCACTGCCTGAGACGAGAGCCTGCACTAGGTGGAACTGAATTACGGCTTTGTCTGACTACTATGTTTTATATAATTGATTCCTAGAAAATTACCACTACTGAGCATTCGCCTTTAACTATAGTTTAGCCCTAGATTCCCGTATCACCTTAACATCAAGATCCAGAGGTTTGGGGGCCTTCATTACATATTTTCGTAAGTAGTGACAAAAGGCAAAACCCACAGCCCCATGCGATTGCGTTTCACTACCAGTCAACTACCACAGTTAAGAAAAAAGGAGTTTTTTAATCCTGTGTTGGATGAAACTGCACCTAGCTAATTATAGCATTACTACCAACAGCATCACAACCAAAATATGCATTTAACATTTGGGATAAAATGCCAGTATGCATTTCTACAGAGATGTGCTCTGTCCTTGGCTCCATAAGTGGCACTGAACCTGAGCAACGGCCACGAGGCAAAAATCCATGGGACTCCTTGCAAGCACAGAGACCTGGCTACACACAGCTGGCAAACCTCTGCAGCCAGCCACTCCGTGCAAACTTTCACAGAAATTTGCCTAACAGGAATGTGTACAGAAGCTGCCAAGAACAGAATGGGCCCAAGCATCTTTCCCAAGATTAAAGTTGTGTCCAAATTCAGATTTTACCATTTAAGTGTACACGTGGACTGTCTGTCCTTATGAATCTAGCTTCATAACAAACTTCAGTAAATAATGAACATATGAGCAGTGGTACAGACATGAAACTGGAGTGACAGAGGACTTCCATGCCACTAGACACTGTGAAAATGTAGAACTGGATGAAGCAGTTACTATGCAGGATCACCACCTTACACAATTTCCTTCCCTCAAAAGTATCTTGTTTCTAACTTTTGCAAGATTTCTCACTTTCAAGCTGCTGAGCAGCGCACCATTATGCTTTACCAAGCAAACTTACAAGAACGTGCAACTCGATGTTTAGAAAGACAGGTACTCCATGTGCTGCTTTTGCAAAGAGAATCGAAAATATCATTAATATGTTCAGTACAGCATTCGAGGACATACCAGGGCTAATCTGCCTGGAATGCCAAGAATAAAGGGGAGTTCGTCCTTTAAATGAAAACCATCTCGTCTCCTTTGTTGCTTTAAAAGTGTTTGTTAAAAAGCCAATTCCTTGATATAGTGCCATATTGTGCTATTGATTATTAGGCGGAACCTCCCACCCCCTTCCAGCTGAAATTTTTCAGGAGTTCTGCTTTATAATCAATAGCATGCTCAGCACTGTATGGACTTGACAGTGCAGCAGCTCTCCTCTAACGTCCCCAAAGACAGCTGCAAAAAATGAGAAGGCTACCTCCTGGAGCTATCTAAGGACCAGATCCAAACTTCATTGAATTCTATGGAAAAATTCCCACTGACTTCAATGGGCTTTGGATCAATCCCCTGCAGAGGAACACTTTTTAAAACAAACATTAGGAAAAAAAAAATCATTAGTACTAGAAAGCCTTTCATATTATCTACTGGATACATTTTAAAGCAAAAGGGTGGGAATGTGCTCTTTTCTCCTTATGCATGTGTAACTCCCGTTAATGTCAGGGAGAAGTCATGCAATTATGAGGTTGCAAAGGTTGAAACAGAAGAAGAAATACTGCCCAATAGCTACAAAACCAATCTTTGTCTAGACCTATATTTCATTAGGAAGTTTTAAAAGATATGAGTTACCCACACAAATTTTTTAAAATCTCCTTAGGAACCCCCCTCCAAAACAACCAACCACCACCACCCCCAATTTGCAAAGCAGTGACAGTAAGCATAATCATATAAGTGTCTAAAATATAAAGGAGAAAAGGAAAAAGTTAAAATAAAAGAAATTACATCCTACATGAGCTTTTGATGAAAATGTAGTATTATGCACGTTCAAATATGATTAACCAAACATTCTCTTCTCTACGCAAAGCGTGCATGGGGGCAGTGTAGGAGAAATTCCTGGGTTTTGCCTCTCCAAACAGACTTCCAGCTGGGACCGACCAGGCTGAGCTGACAGGCAGGTACATCACCTGCAGGGCTTCCCCCTGCCCGTAGATGGATGATACCCGGGGTATCATCCTGTGGGTGTTTTATCTGAAACCAGTAAACCTCTGACAGGCTATTATTTCTGGGATTGGGATCTGAGGTTTGCCATACATCTTCGCCAGTTCCTGGACAGCTGCTTTGCAGCAAGACAGAGGTTTTGCCATCGGTAATCCCTCTACAGAAGTGTCACCCTGCTGAAGAGATGCACGGGCATTTGCTGGGCTCTGGTTACGCTTTTAATCCCAGCTTCTCAGTTGCCCTGCAGATTGCACACAGGAAGGTGCTGAAGCTTGGTCCTGAATGTTGGCTCCAGCTTGAAGAGGACACCTACAGAGAAGTGACACTGCCAAGACTACGGGGCGGATGGGCTTCAAGGTAGATTTGGCACAAGATCCAATGGGGCGCAGGCATGACCTAACAGGGTGACTTACCCAAAGCAAGCTCCATGCCGTGAGAAGCTTCTGCAGAGGCAATGTCCTCTGACTCTCCCCTTCATTCAGTTATTGCCGTGATCTAACCCTGCAGCTTGAACTACAGCGACATGAATATGAAAGAAAGTTTTAAAATACATGGGTTCAGGATGACCAGAAATCAAATTTCCTTTTCTCAGCAAAAATCAATAAGCAAGAAAATCTTTTGGGGGAAGTATGAAAGCGTCATAATGCACCAAAAGTATTTGAAAAACAATATAGTATTTAAGAATTCAAAATGTTATTAAAAATAAAGAAAGGAAGTTTCATTTAGATAAATATTAAAACATTTCCTTTAAGCTTCCCTGAGATTTTGTCCTTCTACTCAGCCCAAACTACCATCTGAATTTCATCCAGACTTGCAAATATTTTCAATAACCACAAAACTGGATTACCATTTCTCTTTTGGGATAGCTGAGAATCATCTTGTCTGAAAAATAACATAATTCTAACAGGAACACCAAGAAAGAATAAGTCATGCTCAGGACTGAAGTCACTGCACTGGACATTTCAGTTGTCCCTGCTGTGAGTTTTTGTGCATACATGTATGGTTTTGTCCTGGGAATTCAAACAGAATCCTTTCAGCTTCTCTAGCTTCCAACAATTTGTGACAAACAGCAATATTTACAGACAGGAATATTTCTTTTAATATAATTACTTAATGACACTAGCAAAACGATCAAAGAAGTCCCAGAAGCTGGAAATTCCTTCCAATGCAGACATAAAAATAACTGGGTTAAAGAGTCATGGTTTAGCACTTTCTTCTTAGTTATGCCCCAGAGATTCACTCACAGCCCACAACAATTTCAAAACCATACTTCTGGGGAATAGTACGATATAACCATAAAATTACACATGACATAAGATTTAATTATCATTCTCACCTTTCCAACACCTTTCAAGAAGTAATCCTTAAAAGCCTTGCAAGAGAGAATATTACAATTAAAATGATAGCATGCAACAATGATATTAAAAGAAAGACAAACTGTTATATAGGTTTTACAGGAGCTTAAGTTCAACAGCTTTATTCAAAAATATTACAAGTGATACTGTCTGATGGATTTTAGATATTCACTTTGGGCCAGAGGATGTTAGAGCAAAATAAAACAAACTGACATTACATCCTAAGAGATCTTTTCATTCACTTGAGGCACGAGGCTGGGGAAAGCTACTGCAGCTACAGTTGGACCATCACAGAGGAAGAGCCACGTTCTTGCGTGGTTTCATTGCAGTGCTGTTGGATTCACAACAAAAACAAATACCGCTGTGGAACAGCGCTACTCCACGGTACTAGGTCCCACCTCCTCCCCTTCTTCCTTCTCCTCCATGCTCAGAAGTCTATTGACAGTATAGTAGGAAACAGGAGGCTGAACCACTCTGGACTGCAAGATCAAACCCACCAGCAGCTGAGTTGATCTTGCAGTCTCAGCTAGGGCAGCGGTTGTCACCCCTGAAAGACACTTCTTTGTAATTTGTATCTGGAGCAGAGCCCAACCAATCTGCATCTTCGAGATTTCAGGCACAAAGGGAGAAAGCCTGGGAGGACAGCCAGTCCTACAAGGCTGCCAGCATCTCAGGACGCTTGAATTCTTATGCCGTGGCTGCCATTTTGCTCTCTTATTCTCTCAGTGAACGTATAAATCATTCTCCAAGAGCGCACGCAGTGCCCGTAGGCAAGACTCACCTCAGCAGAGGGGAAAGGGAAGCATAGCCTTAGGCACATACCCTGCAGCACACATCGCTTCCCCAGCATATACAAATAAATGGTCAGCCGGACCTTCCAGACAAAGGGTGGGTGTGCCCTGCAGGCACCCAGCTAGCTGGAGAGCTGAAATAATTGTTATTACGACAGCAGAAACTCTACTTTGGGTTCCTAAGAAGCTAGTACTTCTTAGGGTGGGTATTTTACTTCTGGCAGTTGACTGACCGAAGCACGCAGACTCCTTCGCCTTACTATGGGCAGATTTAGAACAGTAAGACTTACAGGTTGCTGGGGAATCCCTTAAAACAAGTATCTTTGGGTTCCCTGAAAAAAAGGCTAAATGAAAACTTTCATTAAACTGAACTGGAAATGAATGGGTGGTGAGGGGAGAGAAGGGAACAGGTAGGTCTTGCTTTTTAAGTAAAGGATGCAGCCTCTTCATAAATATTCCCAGAAACACTCCTAAGAAGAAAGGCTGATCCTTCATGAACGCTTATGTGTGGAAGGGAAGAGTGCGTTCTCCCTCGCTGCCCAGACCGTGAGCAGAAGGGAAAGAGCATCTTCCAAGCAGATGAGCAACCAGGCAAAAGCGCACTTCATTGTATATTGCCAATGAATTCGTCAAACCAAGCTTGCTTCCTCTCTCTCCAGAGCAATGAAAAACCAAACCATTCCATTTTTAACATGCTTCCAAGCAGAAACTTTCCTTTTATTGTTTCTAAAGCCCAAATCCAGCTAGTACTGCTTTTAAAACCCCTACGAAGAAGGTGAGACTATTTATTGACTTCAGAAGTCAAATCACTGCAAAGAATATTTTACATTAAAGCGAGCCACCACATCCTTCTGAAGCAACACGAATGCCTTCGAGGGAAGATGGAAAATGTAAATCACTGGAAACCCTGAATACCCAATAAATCACTGGCAAGCTGGCCTGGGTTTCAGCGCTGAATGAAGTAAAGCAAAAGAGTTCCAGAGTCCAGCAAAGATGGAAAGAAAGCATTCATTGTATTGGGAATGTTACATGATCCGTATCGGACCTTTGTGCACCATGCTGGGACAAAGAATTTACACGGATGCAAGGAAGTGGGAGGTGTTAAGAAGGGAACGGCACTAGAGTTTATACAAGTGTTACCAATGTTAGAATAATGTTTATCAGTTTACAGTATTTGACTTAGCATAGCTCAAGGGAGGAGTGAGAGATAACAACAGTCCAAAACATGTTCCTTTACCTGAGATGCCGGAAGGAGGTCTGAATTCTCCAGTTGAAAGGGAGCCCAATTAACTTTATCTTGTATATCTGAGCTCCAGCTGGGGAGATGAGTTCACTGGGGGTTATAATAATAATAACGCATATGTAAACATTTTGACTACTGCATATACTGAAACATCGGAGAAAGAATACTGTGTTGCGGAGAAGGTTTATTGTATCGGCTCCCATTCAGCACAATTCTTTGGAAGATGCTTAAAGTCAGGCACACATTTAACCACTTTTATGACAGGAAACTAAGCAGTTCCCATACACATCAAAAGACTTGGCTAACCCAGCTGCGTTGCTTTTCTGAAATTAACAGGGCTAGGCTGATTTATATCAACCAAAGAGCTAACTGTCCATGATTCATTCCTCTACACCAGCACAAAGTAGGAACACAGCAGAAACAAAATATTCAGCTTCTGTACTGGAGAGGTAGTCAACAACAACCCCTGCAATGAAGTTAAGGGGAAGGACAGCAAATACTTGATCGATTCCAGAAATTAATTGGTTGGAGTGGACACGCACCAGGATGAATGAAATTCAGATTCGGCCACCTCCTTTGCAACAGCAGGGTCACACGTATTCATACCAGGGTCAATCATCTCCCACCCACCACAGCCAGGAAGCTTGATTTCATCCACACACACTTGTAGATGGAACAACATTTCTATGCAAAATAGAACAGGCTGTGCCTCTTCGATCTGGCAAGAGAAATGACTTTGGATGCAGTAGGAGCCTAAACAACTGCACGTAGCCTCAAGAGGACAGAAGGGAGGAACCACATCTTCCAATACTACAGCAAAGGGTCATCAGATGAAGCTTGTGGGAGTAAAATTCCACACAAACTGAAGGTCTAACACCTCCAATGTACATAGAGCTACCTGGAGAACTCCTTATCAAAGGATGCTGGGACTACGAAATATTTACGGGAGTTCAAGCTGAAAACTACACGAGTACCTAAGAAGAGAGATCTGCTGGGAGCTAATGACTAGACATGCCACCCAAGGTACAGGAAATCCTTTGGATGGATAGTATGAGAGAACTGAGAAAGTATTGGAAAGGAAGTATCATGCATGCTTGATCTGCTCCAGGCATCCATTTACAGCTACCATTGGGAACAGGATGCCGGATTTGCTGAACCTGGGGTCTGCAAAAGTATGGTGGCTTCGATTCTGTTGGTATGCCTGTTGTGATTCTGATCGTTACCGAGTTCATTTTCAAATACGAAAATAGAAAGACAGAAAACTGAAAACTGGAGAAAGATCATAGATGGTGAACAACACTCAATAAAAAGGAGAAGAGGGCATTAACATTTAATATGGAGCCATTACAGGTAAGTAATTTAATTGAAAAGATGGTGAGGGTCCCAGAAGTAATTTTAATGTGTGCTATGCACTGCCGAGGTTAACAGGAATTGCAAATATTCGCATAGGACTGTTGGCCTCGAGCCTGTTTTAATCACTGAGAGTTAGGATCGAGTCCACCGCAATCAGAATTTAGGTCTTTGGTCATCAGGGCTGCTGCAGAGAAGCTTGGGAGCTACTGAACCCAGAAACCTAAGAGAGGCATTAACGTGAGAATTATCATATTTTCATGCACTCCAAATCAGCCACTCTCCTTTAAAAGTACTGTTCCACAAAAAGAAGTACTTGCCTTTGGCTTAAACGAGCTATGGGGAAACAGATGCAATAGGACTATTCTGAGGAAGGTGCTCTGAGATAAGAATGTCTATGCCATATAGATCATTTATATGGCCCACAAAACTTCAGAATCAAAGTTTAGTTTTCAGACAGATAATCTTTGGTTTATGCATGTGAAAATGTGGTGTAATATCTACCTGACCGGTAAATTCATCCCTGCTGTAAATCTTTGAATCAAGGATTATTTTCCACCCTGCTACAGACATAACTTTATGGCCAGAAAACAAATCTGGCAGAGGTTCACTTGCCAACTGATCTTAAAAAGTTCCATTTCTTTGATTAAACACATCTATTCCTGCAGAGTTCAGTAAACGCGTGAATGGAACATGTGACGAGCTGTTGGCAGTGTATTTATTTCTACAACACTCTGTAAATCTTCTTGTCTAGGCTGCCTCTATCCTCTCATTTTCTTGTCTCTATTACTGTTCTTCATAGCAAGTCTGTGCCCTTCTCAGGCACTCAGACACTTGGTGGCTGCTTACAGACCTTCAGCTGATGCCCTTTACTGCTATGTGAGATGTGCAATGATTGCTCAGAAATGTACTGCCTGTTGTGTCATATTGCTTAAATATTTTTAGGTGCTCAGCTAGGAACTTTCAAGGAGTACCTCTAGATGTCTAGATAGCTCATAAAGTATTGGCATTGCTCGAGAGGAGGACAGGAGAGGAGTGGAGGTGAAATAAATCTCTAAACCAAAAAATGTCTGAGGAAGTCAGTCAAGGGTGTGGATGAAGTTTTTTAGGGAGCCATTTTTCACTGTCACCTGAATTTCCTGACAAGAAGATACACCCTTAATAAAAAATGCCACACTGTCATCATGATCTCACTTAGAAACAAATAAACCAGCAAACTAAGCAAGGCAGCTTAAATGTGAAAAATTGCCCTCTGGCCCTGAAATTCCAGATTTATTTCCAGTAGGAAGAAGTAAAGCCACAAAAGAAAGAGAAATTTTCCTTTAAGTTTACATGGGCAATGGGATCTACAGAGCAATGTATGTCAGGTGCTCGTGGTGTAAGAAGAATAATTACAATTTGACAGCCCAATTTAAAATCAAGAAAGAATAAAATCATAACACTGGTTTTTACAAAGTTCAGCACATTTCACAGTAGCAGAGATCTGAAGGAAGATAGTTCAAATGCTCTTGGCAAATCAGAGAAACAGACAGGAAAAAATGGGGCAAAATTAAAGAGGGACAAGTATAAAGTGATGCTGGAGCGTTTAACTGCCCCAACACAGGAAGCTTGTGGCTAAACAGCAAGGTCTCCACAAACACATTCAGGGGTTACTGGATCAGAGTTGAGATGGCTCTGCTGTTGAGAAAAAGTAGAAAACATAATGCTGGGATAGATAGACAGGGTATACAGCCTGCAAAACATGCAGAGTAACTCCCCTGCTCACTGCAGTTTCAATAAGGCTTCAAATGAACACTGTATCCATGTGTAGAAGTGGAGCTAGCGAGAAGAAACCCAGAGAGCAACAAAAATGATCACTCTAGAAGATGCAACCTACAAGGAAAGATCAAAATAATGAGATTTGTTTAGTGTAAGGAAGAGAAGAGAGAAAAGGAAAACCACAAAAAACCAACCCACATTCTTATAGTACACATCCATGGCACAGTGGAAGAGAAGCATTTCTTCTTGTCCAGAGCGGATGCAGCTGAGCAGCAATGGGATAAAGTTTCTGGGAGGCTCAGGACTCATTTATAAAAAGTAAGGACTACAGCAAAGACCACGAAGTACCAGAGAGAACTGCCGTGAGGAGCGACATAAGCTCCATCACTGATGCCCCTCAGAATGGGTTGGGCCAACATGCGACAGGGATCACCCATCCTACCTGGACTGCCATAAGTCCACACACACACACACGAGTGACACCTTCCAGCCTGATTTTTAATGGATTCTGTGCTCAATGGAATTAGAGAGGAATCCCTTGGGAGCAAGGGGAGGGCATTCACTGCTTCCTTTCCAACATAATTCACGCTTCTCACTCTCTTAGGCCATCCTCAGCTTCACATTCAGGGAACCTTTGGTATCGGAAAAGATCAGTAACAGCCACTGAACATTATTTTCATAAGTACAGAGCTTGGCTTGCCACACATATAGAATATGTACACTTAATTTTAGACATGAATGTTTCATGCATCCTGCAGCTGCTTCCCATTTGCTATTATCTATATCATCAATATGATTCTGAGGCTTTTCCTTAAACATTTGAGAAACAGCAAAGCAATTAAGGACTGATGTAGCTTTGTGCTAACACGGCTTCACAGGCACACACAAGCATCTCTGCCTCGTGTTGCACCACTCCTGTGGAGTCAGCATGGGCATCCTCCCACACCCCTGCGCCCAGCTGCTCACAAGCAGCTCTCTGGTTATGAGCTTTCCTCTCCATAGCTGAGGCAGGCTCACTATTAAAAAGGATCTCTGCTGCCCTCTTTCACCAATTAGTCCACTGAATGTGACAGAGTGGAGAGAGAGAAGCCAGCACTTCAGGGAGAGGAGAGGCAGTAATAACACTGGAGAGACATCAGGCACTCAACTGGAGATGGCTAGAGAGGACTGATCAGAGACCCAGGGCTTGCGAGGTTTATCCCTCCTAGAGAACCAAACTTGAACCGAAAACAAGCTCAGACCAGGGTTTCCTGTATTCCACTGGGCTGAATCTTGGTAAAAGTCCTACTGAATTCAAATCGGAGCAGGCACAGCCTCAGTCACAGCTAGACTCAAACCCAAAACAGGAGTAAGAGCCATTACTGTTTCACTTCCCTGATGATTTGATCAGTGACGTGCAAGGCGAACACTAAAGTCAATCCTAGAACTAGGATCTCAGCTACAAAACACAGAACTCGGGAAAATGATGATTAACGTTACCCAATCTAAAGAGGAAGGAAAAAAAAAAAAAGTAAAAAGTAGTGGCCATCACAGCCTAGTATGCCACTGTTGTTGGTAAATAATTCAACTGACACGATTATGCCTGGGGCATAAGTTAAGACCCTTACTGTAGCAACCTCAGCATCAATTAACAAACACTCTCAAGAAGGAAATTCTGCATTCAATCTATTGCCTTCACTGTCAGTTTAGCAGGAGTAATAGAAGGATCACTGCCTGCACGAGAGCAAATGTTAAGACTGCTCCACCCAAATCCCATGAGGACTTGTCCAGCACTAGGTGGCCGGGCAATAAAATGTCAATACGCGCAGGATAATGTGACTATGACAAACTCACACCACACCCATGTCTGGAGCACTGTGGGTAGTTCTGATCACCTCACCTGGTAAAGATTACAACAGAACTGGGGAGGAACAAAGGTGGCAGATCACCTTCTGATCACAGGAGGAGACATTCATGGTAAGGGGGCAGTAATCTTCAGGGTGGAGAGCACCTATCTGAAGTAGACATAGCAATGAGACCTTTAAAATCATTAAGGGGACACAGGAGGTAAATATGCAAGACATTATTTTTCACAACAGAGCCCCAGAAAACCTAAAGCCACTAAGCGGATAAAAACCCTATTAAAAGGAGCAAAATTTTAATAGCTCTTAACTAAATTGAGGAAGGCACTGCAAAAGGAAGCTATGAAGACAACAGAGTGGGTTGGGAGAAAAATAGATTCTTCAAGAATAATGTGTTAGTGGTTATTCAACATGACAGTCCAAATGTAAACTCTAAGGCCAAATTGTCCATTACACAGAGTTTCTGAGCACTGCCGAGATCACATAGGTGGGAAAGAATAAAAAAATAAAATCATGAATACCCAGCTTGTTTGCCCTTCTGCAGGGACTATTCTAACATCTCGATTTTCCCAGCCACCGCATCTAGCATTTGGGGATAATCTAAGTCCTGACTGCTTAATATATGTCATCTTCTGTTGGTTGCACTATGGGCCGAGACAATAGGCAACAGTGTGGCTCCACGGGGAATTGTTTGATGGGAATCTCCAGCAGTTTCAGTATGCAGCACGAAGTGGACTGAGCAGACCAGAGAATTCAGATCCAGTAATTTAACTAACCCACCTTTGTTCTTTCTGTCACTAGCTCCAAGCACAAAACACCAGTTGGGCTCAGCTGCTGGTTTTAATTTAAAGCGTATACAGATTTTGTTGAATATTATCAAGCAGGGCTTTGAAAGAGACCCAAAAAACCCACCTTCTATTAGTCACACTTTAGAAGTTATTTGTTTCTCTTGGAATAGGGCTAGAACACTGTCAGCTGCAGTGCCTGAACAACTCTTGTGGGCTAAGGTAGGTTACATGCCAACCCTCAAGTACCTACACTAACTCCTAGAGTTACCAAGTCCTTCTAACTTTGTATGTTACTAATATGATCTACCACTACAGACAGTGTACTGCAACGCAGGAGGTATCTTAGCAGATGCAGTCCAACAGCGCTTTAGCCTAAAGAACACCCCAAAAAATACCTAAGTGCCTCAGGACAGCCTCAAACACATCTCAGGTCTAGCTGAAGTCCAGCCATCGCTATGTCTGAAAGTAAGGCAGCAAAGTCTGACTGAAATGAAACAAACCCCTATTTATAGTCCCTTTGGCATGGAATAGCCAGGGCTGTCCTGATCCAGTACCTCGAGTAAATCCAGGGTAGCCCTGCATCTGCTGGTCAGTGACGCAAGGTCAGTGCCTCCTCGCTGCTCCTTCCCCCCTGCACGGCAGAAGCCGGGCGCAGCTGTTCCAGAGCCAGCTCTGTGCCACCCGACGACTTCCCTGAAAAGGACGCACATGCAAAGCCACGTACGCGGCAGCCTTCTGTCCTGGACACTCTGCAGCCTAAGGTTTGAGCAACACCTCACTTGGCTTGGGGCTGGAAGGCAGAAGGACACGATCACCATCTCAATTAGAAAAATCTAGCATACGGAGCAAGAAATAACACTGCAGTCCAGCCTTCCAAACAGATTTCTCAAGGGAGGAGAAGGAAAAAGGCCATGAATCAGTAGGAGAAATATGACTTTAAAGCCCTAACGAAGGGGAACAGATGGGAGCAGAGCAAAGTGCTCACAAACTTGAATTGGATTAGTTGTGTCTTACTCAAACATCTCCAAATATGAAAGATCCCCAGACATCTGCAATTAAATCCCCTATTAATCCCAAATACGTTTTAAAGGCAGTTGAGCCAGGCTACTAATCATGCTATCAACAGACTGAAAAATATACCAGGAGGATGTAGATGGTGAAAAAGAAAATGAGAAGAGCCAAAATACAAACTTTAAAACCCAGGGCGATGGGCTAGTTTTTCCACCTCCGCCTCCACGTAATTAAGATCCTCGGGCAGGTTTTATCTCTAAGTGCTGGAGGGGGTTAGGACTTCAGTGTTTCTGACTCACCCTGATTTCTTACATGCTCACAGGAATGAAGATAGGGAAAATATCACCACTTCTGTATTATGGAAACCTTGCAATTAATAATTGAGAATCTTTTTATCTCTCTCTCCCTTTTTCTTTCAGAACTAGAGTGCTCTCTTCAGCTTGTTAAGCTTAGTTCACTCCCACTGATAATTCACTAGAGATCATAATTTATGGACAATTGAAGCTGCAGAAACATCTCTTAGAAGGAATAGAGCAGATCCATAGCAACAATTCTTCAGGGGAATATTAATCCCCAGCTTTATGTAGTGCTAAGTGTACAATAGTAATCAGAACTTGAGTAGAAGCTGCTAATCATTGAGGGAAAAGGCTGTATAAAGAATTCATAATGGAATTAGCCTGCGGCAAACAAAGAAAGACAAAATTAAATCAGCCATCAAATTGCACCAAGGAATTTTAATTTACAGGTTAATGTAGGATTATGTAACTAATCACAGCTAACATTTTCAATGAACAACCAATAAAATTCTGCTCTTTTTTTATTTCTGCTAATGGTATTCCAATAACATACTTTTATCACCGTATAATGTGTTAAGAATGATTTTCAAAAATTCTAAAAATCTTCCAAAAAGCATTATGACTGAGCAATCAATGCAAAATGCTGGCTTTAAGTTAATTAGCATAAATATACATCTAGATGATCTACTGTTTGGTTCAATCCAATACAATAAAGTTCCTTTGAGTCTGCACAAGACAGATTTACATAACCAAATGTGCATAACTGTAGCTTTAAAATATATGCATGACTTCCAAAGAGGGAGATACAGCAATAGGAAAAGCCTCCAAATTAAATAAGTCAAACAACTTCTGAGTACTAAAGTGCATCAGCTAATTCTAAATAAAACCCTTATTATAGATTTTTATATCAATACAGCATATATATCCTATGACATACGCACAAAGGATTGCTCTAACAGAGTTTGCGCTGTTTATAATATGAACATCATAAAAAAGAATAAGGTTTCTGGGATAAAAAGTTGATTTGCTTCCCCTTGAGAAAAAAGAGAGACCTTGTATTTGACCCAGTTATATTTTGATATTGGCCAATGCAAGGAGATTAAAAAGAGACAGAAAGAAAGAGAAAGGAAAACCTCTGTTCTAAAAACGTATTTAAAGACCGCTAGTTAACATATGCAAATATATAGAAAGGACTCACGTAACTCTTTGCACATTTTTAAAGGGAAACTCCAAAATTACACTGTATGCTTCAAAACACATCAGCTTAATCAAAAAGATCTTTTTTGCAACATATGGCAGCATGAAAATCTTTATAAATGGAGTAAAAAGCACTTTCATAAGCTTTACTTCACTTAAGAGGAATGCTGGGAAGAAAGGCAACAGCATTCTTCCTGCATATGTTTTTCTTGTTCTGAACAATGTGGGAAAACCTCATTTTACTTTAATCTAACAGTTCATTTTATGGAAGCAGCAATGTTCTGCCCATTTATTAGCATAGAGGGTTTGGGGTTGCGGGTAGCTTTTTTTTTTTCCCCCTTCCCTTCCTTTTATAAAGTCTAATTTTAAGATGCACACTTCCAAAAAACATTATGGTGTCAATTGCACTACCCTTCAGCAATCCTGTAATAACTTTATTCAACCATTTCTAATTATAATTATATTTTCAATTCCTTTTAGCTATAGAAACTCTTTATCAATCAGAGCACAAGACAGAAAATTACTTTATTACAGCTACAGCTCGTTAGTCTGAGTGCTCTTAATGAAGCAGCCTCATAATCAGATGAAAATCATGCTGAAGAAAACTTGCATCATTAGTCTGGGCCTTAATTACCAAGAAATATAGTCACTAACAATGATACTCCATTTCATGATACGGTGCATGCACCTTCTACAGTACTTGCAATTAATAATTCCGCAGACTGCTACAGAATCTTTCTATTTATTCATAACAATGGAGGGGAAAAAAATTCTAAATTTAATTGAGCGGCTCCGAATGCACTCTCTCACTCTCTCCTGCTCAGATTAAAATGTCAAAAGGCTAATATTCTATCTTACAATAATTCATCATTTTAATTGCATATTTTATGTATGTGAAATGTCCTTTTTTTTGTCTCCTCTTGATCATTTAGGGCGACATTTTTGGGGGGGACATGCGTATGGAAAAAATCTCTCCCATGTACGTAGGTGGCCCACGCTACAGAGAGCAGCAATGAACAGAAGAAAAAAGCATTTATTTTCATTGTCAGTGAATGAGGTCCGTGTTGGATAAGCTTCAGACATAAGCGCAAGACATTCATTTAAATTAATGATGGCCTTCATCCAATACACTTATCGGTAAGGATGGAAAGATTCTTGAGCGAGGAATATGTTGATCCCTAAAATCCTTTATGAATAAGATCCATCATAGGGTAAGTAACTTCTATACACAAGCCTCTTCCAATCCACTGCATTTTCTGTCCTGTGCATATTCTGTGCTTTCCCACTGAATATGCTCCTCTTAACTCTCCAGCAAGCCTCCTGCACACGAAAGCATCAGGAAACGCAGTTAGTGAGAGTCCCCTTCGGCCAGCTAATGAACACGCTAAAAGATCAGATCACAATCCTGAACACCGAACACCTGGAGTATATTTCACTCTAATCTGCAGCATGGAAAATGATTCCACAGACATCAGTGGGAACGTTCACAACTCACAATGGTGCCCCCAAGATCTGTACCTGCTCCAGCTTTCTCCCTGTCGTGCCTCGTCATCATTGAACCGCGACGGGCTCCCCAGGGTGATAACGAACACAGCTTTCCAGCGGATTAGCCAATGCAGCAAGGGGGTACTGCTGTTCCGCTGGCTGCAAAGCTGCGCATCGTAAACTGTGGATTCCACTCGACATCAACATAGCTTGACATCAAAACACTTGACATCGTGATTTCTGCAAACTGCCCTGTCCTTGGCTGCTCAGCTGCTATCTGAGTAAGTCACATTACAGCAGAAAGATATCCCTCTGGAGTTAAGTTACTGAACCTGTGATTAATCTCAAGGGCATAAGCTAAATAACTCCCTCGTACCATTGAATGTTTCAGTGCTCACCCAGTGCTGTGCTTTCCTGCAAGCATTTCAATAACTAGCCACTACACAGGCTGGGTGAACTTGCTGTGAGGATATTCAGCCTATACCACTTTCCAACACCACGCTCGCTCCTCCAGGCATCCTCACTGTTGCCTCTGCTAAATGCTCAGCTGCATCTTCCCTTAGTATTTGGCAAAACATTTTCACCCTTTAAAGCCCTTTGCATCCTCTCCCAAAACAGAAAGTAAGAAAATCCCTTCTCTGTTTTTGCTGCTTCCCGTACGTGGCACAGTTGAGGGCTACTCAGCAAGAGAGGGAAAAATGAAAATCAGCCTTAAGTTCTATAAAACAAATCTGTAAGTAGCTGGAATAAATAAATAAAATAAATAAAAAGGCTTTCTGCCCCGTCTCTCCTTTCCAGCCACTCTTATTTTCCTTCCCTCCTGCCACGCCTCAGTATTTTTTTTTAGGAGAACTTCTTTTACGTAGTTGCTTCAAGAATTTGCGTCTGGCACCAGCAGCCGACAGAGACAGGAGACTGACAAGATGGACTGTTGTGGCAATTCCTATGTTCCTACTACATTCCTAAGCTGTGCTTTTTGGCATCGGATATGGCGAAAAAAGAGCATATTTAGAAACGTGACAACTGGAAAAAATATTCTTAAACCTTACAGTGCCTTCTAAAGTTGCAGAATAAAATTAATTTATAGTACGGCTATAGCTGGCCAAAACCCATGGGCTTGCAGTAAACCAAACGGGGTAAAAACCTGGCTCTGAAAGGTATTCGGAGGTTTTGGCTCTGTCCAACAAGTACGCTTATGAACTTATTGTATAACTTACTGGCAGGAGAGCAGCATCGGACTGACCTCCACTTGCATCGCAGGAATTACACATTCATTGTCTTTGAGAGGAAAATGTTCTTATGGTACCATATTAATATCCTTTGTGGGTTGGGTCATGAATCAGCATTGGCAGACGCCTCTGCAGCCGTCTGCCTGCCAGCCTTCCCAGCTGGAAAACTGGTAATGCAGGAGAGATGTATACATAAGGGAAGTGATGGTTTCCCAATTCCGAATTGATTTGTACATGAATCCGCTCAAGTTTAAAGCACCCCAACATGCCAAAAACCTGGTCCAACAAATATATATAATTGCGAGTGCTTACTGCGCGCTCTTGGATGTAAGGGCAGGCAGCGAGGTGGGTTTTTCCGCGCCCCCAGCCCACGCAGCCAGCTCTGCAGGCAGGGAGCCATGTGCCGGAGCTCTCGCCACCCGCCCTTCACGGGGGGAAAACCGTTTGGGCTGGCTAAACCACGGATGTATGGCTGGGGGGGGGCAGAGGGGGTCCCCTCCGCTTTTTCGTGGCATGCCGATACGGAAGGGTGCGCAGGGCGAGGAGGAGGGATGGTGTCCCTCGGGGGCGTCACAGCTGTGGGGCAGGGACCCCCCCGGGAGCAGGGGACCCCCGGCCCGTCCTGCCCCCCAGAGGGCGGCCCGGAGCCGGTGGCGCGGCAGCCCCGCCCCGCCGTGGCTGGGGGTTCGGCGCCCTCTGCTGGCCACCAGCCGCAGCCGGCCGGCACCGAGCGCCGCAGGTTCGAATCCCGGCCCCGCTGCCCACGGACGGGGGGAGGCCCCGCGGGCCCCCACGCCCTGCAGGGCCCTGCTGTCACGCAGACGGCCCTTCGGTAGCGCTCACGGTGCAAGCCTAATCAATTCTTCCTGAATAATTAATTAAAAAAAGTAATAAAACACCACACTGTCGCTCAGGTGGACAGCTCTAGACCCCAACCAAAAGCCATCACGAGACTGGGACAAGCAG
Source organism: Falco biarmicus (assembly GCF_023638135.1). Lineage (NCBI taxonomy): Eukaryota > Metazoa > Chordata > Aves > Falconiformes > Falconidae > Falco > Falco biarmicus. Next base: position 88,510,969 of record NC_079293.1, read on the forward strand.
TCATTTACATCTGCCAACACCAATAATTAAACAGACAATAAGAAATCACCTTGACGGGCACAGGAGGCTGAATGTCCCCAGCCTACCTCCCCCGGCAGGAGGGGTGGCATGGCTGGGATCCAGCCCAGGTGGCAGAACCGGACACGCACCCAGCCCGGCGCTCCAGCACCCTGCAGAAGAACAGCGGGTCAGAGCCCTGGTGGCTCAGGGTGACGGTGCCACAGCCGTGGGACTACGTTCGTCGTAACCTCAGCCACCAGCTGCCGCCTGCCAGACGTCCAGGCTCTAACCCAGGAGGAGGACGCCCATTCACTGGCACAGAGAGGGAGTACTGTCATTTTACCTGTCCACGTGTTTCTGTAGTCCAGTCAGCTTCATGGCCCATGTCCCTGAACTACGGTTTGGTGATTAGATCAGTCTGGGTCAGCACTTCTTTGCATTTTATCTTCTTAGTTCTTGTTCCAAATGACAGTTGTATTTGCTTACTCCTCCTCTTCTTCCCCCAGAAGGATGTGTCCCAATCTTAAGAAGCTAAGCCTTCAAGCAGAAAAATGGGATTAGCCTGGCAAAGCCCTGGGTTTGGTGGAAGTAGAATAGCTGTGGTTTCCCAAACACATACAAATCCAACCCATAGGTACGAACCACTTGTCTGAGCTGCCGCCCGACTGTTCCAAACGAGCACCACGCTGCCTGCGTTACTTGGCCATACACCCGCACGGCTGCGCTCTGTGTGAGCGGCCAGGAGAGAAGCTCCAGCGAAAAGCAAGGAAGCTCCAGACATGGAGCCAGCAGACTGCTGCAGCAGGAAGAAAAGACAATTTTTCCTCAAGTAAAGACACGCCAAGTCTCCTGGTTCCCTGTGCCTCTCACTGAAATTGCCTGCTATAAAAATCCAGGTGGAATGTAAAACGCAGTTAAAAAAAAAAAAAAAAAGTCTAAACCAAGACAAACAGGATTTCCTGACTTTTCCTTGAGTAACCAGGTCAATAGTGTGTCAGGCTGCACATGGGCTCCTTGTTAAGCAGAAATTACAGGTGAGGTGCATGGTCCACCTAGACGGGGAGCAATGGGCAGCTGAGCTAACAGACCACACAACGGTGGCATTTTGCAAAAAAACTGCAGCACAGCTACACCGGGCGATAGGCTTCAGGGACCGTATAGATACAACACACTTCCATAATACACTCTTTAACGAACGTATAACATACACCCAACGTGAGATGGCTGCACTGCCCGCACAAAGACGGGTCTCACCCTCACCCGAGGCACACCTGGCTGCTCTAACACTGCAGGAGCTCCCACCGGACGGGGGCAGGGGCAGGGCAGGCCTGGAGGGGTCCCTGGGTCTGCCCAGCGCTGGCCGAACTCTCCGCAGAAACATTTGCTCAGGGCAGGGGTCACGGCTGCTCCCCTCTGCCTCCTTCCAGTTGCGGCCATGGTCGCTTAGGCCACCAGTATTAACGGGGGTGGCAAGAGAGCCGTGCACAAGCCAGTTCGCCTCCACTGATCCCCAGCTCCGCTGGCATGAGACACCCCAGGTCCCTCCTGCTCTCCAGCCTGCAAGAGGCACTGCCCTGAGGTGTTCCCACCTGGCAGAGACCATCGCCCACAAGATAGACCGTTTCTTTTCCTCCTACACCACCACACCCCACCTTCTCTCCTCCTGCACGTGGGCAAGAGCAAGTATTCCCCCCCGCCCCGCCATATGCTGGGAGAAGGGAACCGTGGGTTGTTTTTGTTTTTGATGGTGGGGTATTTTCTTTTTTTTGTATGTTTTGCAGACCCAGTGGGCACAGGATGAGGCCAGCCCGTGCAAGCACGCAGCAATACCCCTGCGAGCTCCTGTCGGCCCAAGTGGCACATTGCTTGGGGACACTGACGAAATACTCGGGCTTCTGCTTGACTGCGCTGAACGCCCTTGAAATGGCCAGGTCGGGAGGAAAGGTGCGGTGCAGGAGGAGGTGAACGACAGACAGCAAAACCTTGAAAGGCCAGCCAAAAGTCGTGCCCCTTCTGTTCCTACACCCGTGCCCGTGCCCGCCTCGCACCCTTCCAGCAGCCCAGGACAGAGTCAGCAGCTACTGCAACTTTATCAGCCCTTCCTTCACAAGCGTCTGCAGCATTACCCTGCAACCTGGATCTTCAAAGCACTTTCAAGACTCTTGCCATATGAAAACAGTCAGGAGCAGAGGTTTTTCTTGCTGTTGAACGGGTTTTTAAAATTTTTTTCCCCTTTATGTATGATGACGTGGTTTATATTATTTGCTCAATGGGATCTCTGCCTTTCCACCGAAGAGTCTATTTTAAATATCAACACAGGTTGGTATTTTAAGAGTTATTTAAAATGTCACCAGTCACAGAATGTTTAATTATTGCAAACATCTTTCAAAAAATTCCACAGTGGGTTTCTTGCGCCAAGTGATTTATTTCGGATATAATTTCTGTTTAATTAATAGGGGATTTAGCTCTGACCTGGAGGGTGTGAGAACCAGCAGAGGAGCTGTAGCTGAGTTAGGTTAACATTAAACCTGCCCATGCCTGTTGGAGGCTGCGGAAAAAAAAAAAAACAAATCAGGCTGGCACTTACTCAGCTGCTGCTACCCAGCATATTCTCATGCTGATTGCAATGGAAAAACTGTAAAGGTAAACAGAACTAGGGGGAAAAAAGTTAATCACCAGAATATGAACATTGTGCTTTGTTATTTATTTTAACTATATAATTTGCTATAGAGTCTAATTATACCTAATTTCAGCCGAGATAATATCTGGGCCATGCTTTGTTATTTGTATATTCTCAGAGAGCAGTTTCTCAATTGTCTGGCCTGAATTTCCTTACACCTTGAGAACAACTGGAATCAAACGCTAAAAGGCTATTGGGGGGGGGGGGGGGGGGGGGGGGGGGGGATGATAAAAAAGCACCTACTTTTAACAAAAAAATTACAAACATGGAAAATGCCTAATCTATGCTTCTCAAAACACCAGAATCAGAACCAATTTTAATATCCTGTAAAAATCTCTTAGTATGACGCACATACAGCTGTCTAATATTGCTGTTTAAAATGCCCTCGCATTAAATAAGATTCTATGCTGTAAAATTTTGCAAGGTGATAAAACAAAAAAATGATATAATAAATATAAACCATCTGCATTTTTTTTAACAAGCCATTTGGAAATGGATTTCATTTATATTTAGAATTGTTTTGAAGTGTTCTCTTTTTTGAAAATGTCCCAGTTACAGTATATTAGGTTTTCAGTAGAAAGATTAAAAGAGCTGACGCACAAATAAACACGCATGCACACCCAGAGCAATTTCCAGAACTATGAGAGCATTTGATTCTTCAAGGATACTACAGCTGGCTTTTAGTCACATAAAAAGGGTTAGTGTGTGCAATCGGCAGCTCTGGAAAATGGATTCACGCACACAAAAATGCATTAAAACGACATTAAGATTTTGGCAACAACCAACATAAGCCAGGAAAACTGAGCTGCAGGCTGAACTTACATCCTTAACTCCTTCCACGGCACTTGCTGAAAGGGTCGGTCACGTTCTGCAGGAGCAGAAAGCCCAGCCTGGGGCTTCCAAGGGTCAGAGCAGAGACACCAACAACCAGGGGAGGCAAAAGAGGAAATCATGCTTTTTTGGTATGGCACTATCTCCTTTAACAGAATCACACCACCCTGTGTCAGAGGTCCGTTCAGCCCTCGCATCTCCACCTAAAAAGCTTTTCACTTAACTTCCCTGTATTACTTCTACTGCTTTGCACTCCTACCTCCGCCGGCACAGGACACTCCTAAGTGCTTTCTGAGCATTTGTTTCTAACAAGCCCCCCCACACTGGTGAAACAGCGATGATACAGCACTGCCCCGAGCACCTACACAGGAGCAGAAGAGTTTAAAGGCTCCCAAAACTGTGAAGAGCTTTGCATGCCCTTGCACCACTGCCTAGCACCTTGGGCCCCCTCCCCTCTCAGCCCACCATCAGCTGCACCATAAACACCCCCAGAGCTTATCTCCGTCTGTGGGTGACCGGTATTTCTCTTTTTGAACTCACTTCAGCATTCCCAGAGGCCACGTGAATTCTTCTTCTCCCAAACCCCACACCTAGAAGAACTAATGGTTTTGGCTATTTCTGCCTCCAATTCATCTCCTCTCTACAAACCCCTTCCCAAGAATCAAATTGGTTTTCTCCCCCCCAGTACAGGGATGGTGTGGTACAGTAGAAGTAGAAAAGGGAATTTTGTGCCAAAACAAGCAGGCAATGTATGGGGGGGGGGGGCTGTGTCTCCTTTACTTCCTTTGCCATTCTCTCTCCCAATAAAGCAACAACTGCCAGGAACCATTACTGGAACCATTACGAAGTAGGAGAAAATTACTTTTTAAAAGAAATTAAGCACCATATTAGAACTACAGGCATTTTCATGCCTACTAATAAACATCTGAGGGGTCATTTGTTTAATTTTAAATCATTCATTCTATTCATAAGCAAATGCACTATTGACCAGACACCAAATGTAATCCTTCTCCCTGAAAACAGCCCCTGAGAAAGTTAAGTTCATCATCATTAACAAAAAAGGAGCTTTTATTGGACTTTCCCTTTCTATTTCATCATTTAATTACTGGATGCTAACATCTGATCAATGAGATCAAAGTTTGGAAAAGCCAAGGATTTTTCAAAGCTGCACCTCTGGACAGAACACTCCCTTTACAAGCCCATCACTTTGCCCGGTTTGGTGCCTGGCTGCACCCCGGTACCAGCTGATGTACTGCCAGCAGGGATCTCTGCTCTTTGCTGCAGGATACACGACCCAAGTTGTCCGTGCCCTCCCCGGTGGCCTTCTTCACAGCCTCTCTGTTAGCATCATCGCAGCTCACTCTCTGCTACTTGGGATCTCAAATTGCCCAAACATTTCGGTCCCCTGGGTGAGCTGGGATGCAGGCATGCAAATAAAGCAATTATTAACAGTGCTTTATCGGACTGGCCTGCAGAATCAGGCCCAAGACACCTATGGCTTAAAGCACATCTAAATTTATCAGTAGAAATACATACACAACCATACCAACACCAGATGTACATGTTCACGCAAACTGAGGCAGTTCCTCTACAAAGGTTATTCAAGCCCCCTGGTTATTACTGATTTCAGCAAAATTTGCAAAGGACACGAGGGCTGTGAGAAATCAAGAGGGAACGTGACCAGAAAGGGGCTCAGACAGCACAGAAGAGCTCATCCAGCTGAGCCATCAATCTTGCTGTCAGTGATGAGTCACCCTCTCCTTTTGGTACCCATCATAGCAACTCAGCACCAAGCACTCGCGCTACCCTCTGGCACAGGATACACAGCCGAGACAAGGCAAGAGAGACAAATACAACTGGATAAATGTAGGCCAAGACCCAGACAGGCAAAACTGTGCACAGACCTGCAGAGTATTGTGCCTCTCCCTGTAAAGTGCTGACACGAACCCCACCAGGCTGAATGTCCTACAGTGTCATAAAAATATATATAGTTATTGAGACTTTACCAAGAGGGGAGTAGAATTTTTTTAGGAAATAGGATAGATTTCTTCATACCATGAGCCCCTGCACCTTGAAGTACTTGAGCTTTGCATTTGTTTGGGGGGGGGGGTTCAGCTTTAAGGAAACCCTTCATTGCTCAACTGCTGCCTGCAAATACAATCTGAGGAATTTCAGGATTCAGAGGGAAATAAAATAGAACAAAATATTGTAAACTTTTATGTATATTTTCACCTTGCAGTTTTTAAGCCAACTGTGAGGGAAAGGAAGAATTCCTTGCTATTTCTGAAATGAGGAGGTTCAGCCAAACAAATGACACGGCTGGGACCTCATCCCTAATACCTAAGGTGGGGCAGTCACCTCTAAGCAACTCCTTTCCTGTGTAACTTGCCCTATTCTACTTTCTTCTTTCTGGGGACATTGAGTTTTGGGTTTTTTTCCTTGTAAGAGTAAACACTAGAAATAAACAGAGGAACCTCATGTCTCATTTGTACCTGCTTCTTCTTGCAGCCTTCATTTACTCGACCAAGGAGAAAGGAAGCTATGGGGAAGCTGTGTTTCAGGAACAGAGGGAGGATTCAGAGGGGAAAACCACCGTCCTTTGGCTGTTTTCTGTATTACTTGGTTCCCAATAAGAATGCATGCCAAAGAAAGCAGCTGCCCAGGGAGCTGGAGCTCTCCAAATGGAAGAGATACTGAAACAGTGAGATGGCAAGACTTTTTCAGCAAGGAAGAAGTTAGCCTTCTAAAGAGCAATTTTTCATGTGTTCCCTAGCCTCCTTTTTTCAGCATCAAATTTCCCCAGAAGTGGTGGTGTTGCAGTACTCACAGTATCAAAATAAAAATACTAGACAAGCAACTCTACAGAAAAAAAGTAAAAGTTAAAGGGGTAAAAGTTTGCGAGAAATGTAAAAACTGTTTTGAGAGAGAATGTTTTCCCCTCTGGGTTTGCCATTTCCTCCCAACAAGGACTGGAGAAGGAAGAAACTGCTGTATTAGGAAACAATTGTTATTGATTTTTTTTTTCAGATCTACAGGCACAGATTGAGGGCATTTTCAAATAAGAAACAAAATTAGAGCACTTAAAAAAAACCCTAATAATTTAAAATAAAAAATATCATCAGGACATGAAGCAGGCTTGGAGGTGTACAATACCAGCCAGAAACCATTGAACAGGACAACGTAGAACTTACTACGAGAAAAGGACCAAGATAAGGCACGTTGCTTCCTTCCAAGTGGCACTGGCATTTAAGCAGGATTTTTAGTTTTGTCTTTGAAAAAAAAAACAACAAAAACAGACAAAACCCAACAAAACATCAGTCACAGGATTTGACCTCAGGTTTTAGCACAGAACTATTCAGCACAAGACTGATCCCAATGCAGAAAACCAAAAGTAATTCTCACGTTGCCTAGAGCTTCTCCAAAATCCCAAACGTTCTCTTTGCTCACAAGCACATGTACTCACACACGAACACTCTTGCTACTCCAGCATTGCACTTTCATCATTCCCACCCTAAGGATGCTTCAGACATCATCCTGGTAGCATTGGCTCACCTACTGAATACAGACTGAGTGAAGACCTGGGTCTCTTCCAAGGCCCATGGAGGGACTCCAGTTGGGCTTGCATCAGATGGCACGTCTGTGAATACACACCACCCATCAGTGATCTTCCTGAACAGACTTGGCTGATTTGCTCATACAGGCTGAAGTGTTTACATGCCCAGCTCTAAATCTATTTTATGGTGGGATGCAGGAAAAAGCCCAAGCCTGCATCCATCAATAACAACACCTCAAGAATTTGGGAACGGCTTTTTCTCTTGCTGTCCAAAAATCTCAATTCTAGAAAACGTACTGTGTGTCAGTTAAGCATGGCCTGTAACACTCAGGCAACGCTGAGCACAGCCTTCTGTGGCCCAGCTTCAGTGCCGTACACTCCTGGTAGGGCTGCTTATATTCTACTGGCCATGACACAGTCACTGAAATTCTCACAGATTCAGGCTCTGTTCTGGGGCAAGTGGGGAAGCTGGGGTCCACTGCAAAACAGAGTGGAGAAAGGCTGCTTATTAATTGCCTCTACATTCTTAATTTATAGGGGATTGTCATGTAGAATGTCCTAAAATTTGTTGATGGACTGATGCACAGGCCAGAGCAAAAAGCACTTCAGGATTTCCTCCCTTCCCCACCAGGAGCAGCAGGTAAGAAAGGATGCTCCTCCACCTTCTCCTCCACCAGCTCCAATAATGTGTTACTCCTCTCACTTCTTTCTTTTCCTCTACATCTTCTGTTGTGTTTCTCTCCTTCATGCTACAGCAGAGGCAGTGAATGTTGATGAGGCAATAGTTGGTGTGATTCTAGTGAGGCAGCTTTTCAGATAATTTTTCATGACCTCAATATCCAAACTGTTCCTTTCAACACAGAACACAGATCTAGATGTCCATATATCAGCAGGCATTTTGGTAGTCACTAGAAAAGTCAGAGGGGTCGGAATGTTTCACAGGAGCCCTAATTTCTTTCTCTCTCACCCCTTCTCTCTAGAAAACTTACTTGCAATCATTATCTTTACTCTAAGGGTGCACATGTCTAATGGGCAGCCAAGACTGCAGCAGAAAAAACAAAAGGTAAATTTCAGTAAAAGCATTATTACAAAATCTAGTCAAGCATTGTAAATAGAACTGCCATATTATTATTGAGAAAAGGTGTAGTGCCCATGCAAACTACATATTTGATTAGGATCTGAACTCTTTGCTGAACCATGAATCTGAAATAATTTAGGTGATACATATAAATTTAATTTCTTTGTTCAACATTCCACATCTGAAACGAAGCACTGCAAATGTGCAGCTCTCACTGAAGTCTGCAAAATGAGTCTTCTTATAACTCGCCTATACTGTGTGGAAATAATCTGAAATAATCTTAAAGGAAAAGGAATAAACCTATTTTAAAAACAGCTGAGTCCTTTAGATCGTATACCATAACCAATTTATGGAGATAAATGGAATTCAATATTAAAGAAATACTGGGTTTTTTCCCCTCCTGTGGAAAATTTAAATGCAGAAAGAAAAGGAAAGGAAAAGAAAGAAAAAAAAAAGGGAGAAAGAAAGAAGTGGCATGAAAACACATGAGCAACACTTAGCTATTGTTTCTATTGCAGCGCCTGCTAGAAGCACTGCACCTTGTTTTCCCCAGCCCAGGCCAGAGCAGGCGAGCCGATTGTGGAAATGACTCATTCAGTCTCTATAATGGAGATATACCAGCTATTGGACATCTTTATTTCTCATTCATTAAACGAATCCAGTGTCTACTGCTATGATAGCCATCAACAAAGACAGACGAGGAAATAAAAAAGGGGGAAAGAGCAAGAAGGGGAATACAAATGAATATTATAGACTACTGTATGGGCCCTATTACTAAAAATGAATACAAAATACTTTAAAAAAATACATTAAGCAGGTATTGGCTTACAATGAGGTCAATATTGTGATTCATTTAACTCAAGGGACAATAAATCTTGATATTGACTGAAAACATAAGTCAATATGCGTACTGTTGTGTGCATTCCATTATAAAAATGGGGGGGGGGGGGGGGGGATGTAAGTGTAATGGACACTTTTAGAAGAAAATGAGTTTTGCCAAAAGATTTTTTATTCTGCCTTTTAAATTCACCATTGCAGACCACTGTGGCTGAATACTTGGCCCTCACCTTTAAGGCTGTAAGGTGGGCTGGGGCTGGTGACCATCGCAAAGCTCCAACACAACCAGCAGCCTTCAAGAACCAGAAAAAGTGACAGGCTGCAGAAGACAGTGACCTTTAAATGGCTGATCTCCATAAGGGTCAGACCTATTCCTGCCTTCTCTAGGAATAACTTCCATGAGCAGCAGTCAAATACAACCAAAGTTTTCATACTAATATGGAAGAATGGAGTCAGAGGATTTCTGTCTAGATTCCTGCAGCTTTAATTTGTGCTGCGCTGTGGGGTTCTCCCACTCCACCTCTGATATGGCTGCAGCAGACACTGGATCTTGGTAGAGTTCATGCTGAATAATCTTAGCCCACCTCTGCTCACATGGATGCCAGCAAGAGCTTTGTCCCTAATTTCATCTGAACCAAAAATCAGGCAAACAATGAACTAACTCAGGAAAAACCATCCACAGTGCCACAAACAACAGTGGCCTCTTCTTCACAAGGACAAGCAACAGCAGCACTAAAAAGCATTTAACCATCTGTCTGCCAGGCAGATGCATTAGGACAACAGTTCTCAGGTGAGAGGATGAAGCGTCTTTAAGAACAAGGCAGTATCATTTTCTGTCCTGCTTATTAAGAATATACCAAGAATTGGAGCAATTTTACTGCCACTTCAGGACAAAATATAGGTTCCTTCCAATGCTTTTCATGACCTGAAAAAAGTTTATTTAAAAAAAAACCACACACACACCCCCCCAAAAAAAACCCAACCACCAGAAAACCCTCACATTTTTAAAACATCAGCTAAAAACAGAGACTGTATGCCTAGTGTCCAAGCTCTCAGGGCAGCTCAGCTCCCACCCTGGCCTCCATGAACACAGCCTGGCACTGGCATGAGACCAAGCTGGGAACCAGGCAGGACAACCGAGGAGGCCTCACAGCCCTCACAGCTTTGGAAGGTCTTTAAAAAAAAAAGCCACATTTTTCCAGAAACATTTTGACATCAGCAGGGTGGTTGACCTGACACACTGTTCTGCTGTACAACCGCCAACTACTCCTAAACGCAGGCTGGGCTTGTCTGCATGCACTGGCTAAGCACAGTTACCAATCTCACTTGCTACAAGGTCTTCCAACACATCTCTCAAAGACCAGCTGGACCACACACCCCAGAGACCTGTACACGGCTTCAACTGGGCCCATCAGCACCCGACCTCCCGAAACACTGCATACACATACAGTGTACTCCACAAACACTGAGCCTGCACAGTGGGCACTTCCAAAAAAAAAATCAACGAAAAAACACTACATTGCTTTAAAAAGCCCTTCTCTTTGTAAAAGCACCCTGTTTAACTGAGAAAAGTTGTACTATTATCAGTGAAATGCTTCAAATGTCAAATTAATGTTTCCGTGAGCTAGAGGAACAGTGTGTGACATCGCAGGCAAGTGCACAGCCCCAAGCTGCTGACCTCTGAAGTCAATCAGGGTGAACAGCAAAACTTACTGACTCAGCCTGTGACCAGCTTGTGCCAGCCAGCAGCCAGGGAAGATTCCCTTTCTGACCTTATATCCAGAGGTGCTGAGCACTCACCATCACCACTGAACTCCCCTGGATGGGCAGCACATGCAGATAAAAGGGAAAAAGCCTCCTGCCCACCTGCAGAATTGCAAAAGAAAAATCGCAGGACCCGTACACAAACATGCACGAGTTCAGCCCTTACGCAGGCCAGGAAACACACCTACCCTTACGTGTATGGGTACACATATGCATATACATACACACATATCTGCAAGTGATGGCACTTCAGCACATAATCAACCACAGGGAAAAGGGAACATGAGAAGACATACCTGTAGTCACTCTTTTCTGCATAAAAGTAATGTGGCAACACTCACAAAGTCATACTAGAGAGGAGAAGACGACTTCTCATCAGCCAAGCTTTATGTCCTGGCTATCACCTACTGCCGCAGAGCCAGGACTTCACCCACGCTCATTTGCAGACCAACACCACCCTCGTCAACCAGCTTTCATCCGCACTTGCTCAGGGACAGGCGGGCAGCGATCAATACCCACATGCTGAGCTACAACAACTGAGAGCACTCCTGGGTTAATGCATCTCAGAGAGAAGCCAAGAAGCTCCATGCCACTTGCATGCACAAAATGCAGAGGTTACAGAAACAGGGACCACGCACAAGTGAGTGAAAAAGGCCTGTACTTGTTTAAGAAATTATATATTCAGGCAGGCTTAGAGGCAGCGCACCAAGGCCAGGCACTGCAAGCCATCTTAGTTTCATTGTTCCACCTAAACATCACGGAAAGAGTGGTAGATAGTAAAGTTACTGCTAATTTCTCAGAGTACTCTTTTTTTTCTGGGGATGTGTTTAGTAATGCCTGCCTCTCTCCTAGTCCAACAAATGCTTAAAGGAAAGCAAAATGGCATAGAGGCAATGATCCGATGAGGTTTCTGGCTTTATGCGACATCCTTCTTGATAGGCAACATTGATTTGCCTGTCCCTATGGTGCTCATGGTGAAGACAGTGCCCAAGGATCAGGCCAGCAGCAAAAGCAGAGGGAAGGACATCTCACTAATTTTGATAGAGATGTCAGCACTCTTATCCTGCCAACCCAGTTAATAAATTTTCTCTGAATAGAAGATAACAATTTCCCTGTGACAACTGTCCTCACTGGGAAGCACAAGTCAGAGCTTTGACTAAGGTCCACTTCAAGCCTTAAGTCTTGCTATAAGCAGTGTCCAACTCCAACAAGGCTAGATTCAGATCTTGGTTATGCTCCTGCTTATCCATTCCTCACCAGTATGTCAGCAGTTTTCAGACACGCTACTACAACCACAGCCTCCCCTAACCCCCCCCCCCCGAGATGAAAATCGGCACATGTTGTCTTTGTGTCTGTACAGACATTAACTGGGGTGGCTGCTTGCAAATAAACCCTGTGCCCTTTCATGCTGAGGGTCAAGAGCCTGGTGTCTTGCATACAAGGTGACTTTCAGGTGAGAAAAGCTTCACGTGGCTTCAGCTCCCCCGGGCAGCGGCCGGGTGCCCTTGCGCGGCAGCACGCTGGCTGTGCACCACGGTGGACTGGGACCGCAACGCCACTGCGACAGCATGGCCATGTGCCTCACACACCGCCAACGTATGCACAGGAGCTCCAATAACTGGATCGCGCCCTGTAGTGCCTGCTCACAGCTGGCAAGGGGGCTGGGATCCCAGCTTAGCTGCGGCCCAGCCAAAGGACAACCCTGGGATATGGAGGATGAAGACAGCCACTTCCAGCCTTAAACAGACACTGAGCAAACTTTGCTGGTTTTAGCCAGTGGTAGGGTCAGAGAAAGCTGGCACTCCCCCTAAAAAACAAAACCAAAAAACCCACAAAACAAAAAAAACCCCACCCCCCCCAAAAGCTTAAAAATTGAACCAACACATAACACCCCACTGCTTTCCAAATTCAAAACACTAGAATTTGTTCCCATGGGAAAATTTCAGGATCCTTTATTCTTGTCCTGAGTAAGAAGAAATCTTTTTTATTTTTAAAAAGCACTAATTCTTTTGGCCCAAAAGATGCAGAGAGATGCTCCTCGGCACACTCAGACACCCTCTCGCCAAGCCCAGGATGCCTCTGCAGTGAGCTAAGGGCAGAGCACCAGCGCCCGCAGCCTCCCAGCCGGCTGCAAAGCCACCCCTCCCCGGTGCCAGCAGCGGGTGAGTTACTGAACACTGCTGGATCGCTGGTTCTGCTGCCCGGGTGTAAACCCACTCCTGCTTCCACACAGCCAGGCTACAGCAAGCCCAGGCAGCAACAAGAGGCCAAAGGTGAGTTCAGAGCCTGCAGGCAGAGCCCCAGCTATTACGAGATTATTTATAGGGATATACACACACCTTCATTCACACCCATGTCCGGACTGGGACCTCAGTTCCCCTCCCTGGGTGAGGCCTCCTGCTCATACCACCATCTCACACCCCACTGATCCTTGTCCCCTCTCCTGGGGCTCCCCGGGGGCACAGGCAGCGGGCAGCCCAGCGCAAAGCAGAGCACTCACCCCCAGGTCGGGGGAGCTCTGCGTCTCTACATGTACTTCACAGCTCAGGCCCAGCTCAGCATAAAACACTCGGTTTTTCTTTTTCCCACCCCCCCTCTCTTTTTCTGAAAGATTCCTCCAGAGATAGACAAGGAGGAAGCATTTTTGCCTCCAAGAAAAAAATGAAAATTACAACCCTATCTACATAGCAAAGGATACTTTACCCCTGGGTGCAGAACAAGAAGGCTGAAAGAAATGTAAGCTAAGACAAAAATTATGAGCAACTTTGGATATGGGCAGGTCTCTGGTGTGAGACCGGGATGCAATCTCTTCTTATTTCTTCCTCCTTTCTATTTCTGAGATGCAGACAGATATTCAGATCATATAGTGGGCAAGGTGGATAAATAAATAAAGTTTTCAAGATTTCAGAATACATACAGCTCTGTGGTAGGGAGTCTCATCACACAGGCAATGATGAAGAGTAAGTCCTGCAGAACTACTAAGAACAGGAAGATTAAATTAATTCAGTGCTACGATAACAAATTAAACCACTTCAGATAGGTACACAGGTTGGTGCCATTTCTTGTGCAATGTATTTACGGGCATACCGGTTCAACTATGATGGAAAGTGGAACCTGGTCTGAAATACTGCTCCTCAACAGCCAGATAAGCGCACCAGAAAAGCTCTTGCATGTGTAAGCCAGCTCTTCTCCAGCCCTCAGTTACTCCCTGCCAGTTGTTTAGTCTTCCATAAAGAATACATACATTTTTTCCTGCATTCAAACATTTTATCAAACTGCCATATAAAAGTCAATGGATATTAAAACAGAGCAGTACTGTATATTCTTGCTACAGCCCCAAATTCAATTATAATCCTTCAAGACCCCAGGGAAAAGTTACAAGTGGAAACACTGTGTGCTCAAAAAAATGAGAAATGATTGCATTTGGCATCTGTAAGTTTATTTCTAATGCCTTTCCTCAGGAAAGCAGGTACAAATAATCTGCAGTCATAATGTTGCTTTTGTTTGCAATACCTCCTTTGCTTTGCTGCTAACTGCAGTTAATCTTTAGTTTAAGTTGTCTTGCTTACAAGGATACCAAAAGATTCCACTCTCTACTTAGGCACTTCCAAAGTATTAGGCTCATCACTGAGCACGGGAACAGATGTAAACCCAGTTATATTTGTTCCTCACACCAATTACCAGCAACTGCCTATTAAAAAAAAAAAAAAAAAAAAAAGGTTTTTTGCTTCCCCTCCCCTTTTTCTTTCCTTTTTTTTTTTTTTCCTAGATACCTTTAAAGACTTTTACTTAGAGTGAATATGGGACTCGTCACTTGATGATTAATTTGCATGTTGATAGGCAGTCAGTGTAGCAGCTTTCAGATTAGGGACATTCCGCTGCACACTAAAAGGCACAAAGAACAAAAAGTGAATTTCAATCTTGCCCTTCTTTTCCAGTCAGTGCATTCCCAGCCCATGTCTATTGATGAGCAGTTGGAACAATACCAAAATGCAGTGTAAGATCAATCCTGCTGTTTACTTCGCTGAGCTGGAGGAACAAAGGACAGAAGAAAGGACTTAAACCCAGCTATAGTAAAAGAGTGGGGATGAAGGATGAAAAATGTGCCTGATGGGCAGTAGCACAGAGTAAACTCATTTAGAAAATAGGCAGCTCCAGCTGAGATAAAACCAATGATGATTTGTATTTTGTACTGTATCTTCAGGGGATAAAAGCACTTCTATCAGATACCATTGGAGGCAAACTTGAAACACTGCAGTAAAATGCTATGTTCCCTACTAGGGAGAGAATAAAAATTCCCATAATTGTAAAGGAGTGTTAAATATCTGATTGTGCATGCCTTTTTCCTCCCATGGTGAGATAACTCAACCCGGTCCTCTTTTTAACTTCACAGGACCTGTCTAATAGAATATTCAGCTGGATGCTTTTGTATCAAATGCAGCATGACACCGTGTTTTACTTTGATAAATACTGATAATTGTAATTTGGGGGATTATTAGCCTTTAAGCCTTTTTTTTTTTTTTTTTAAAGCTATTTCAAATAAGAAGGATGCAACTTTATTGCATGAACAGGCAGGAAGAGATGAAGAGAGGAAAAAGTTCTTGTTCAAATGCAAATATCTTAACAAACTGTAACTAATGGGAAGGAGAAAATAAAACACTCTCTTCTATCGCTAAAAATAAATATCATCCTAAATAAAAAAATCTATTTACTTTTACTGAAAAGCAAGAATATCTGACACAATGAACTACCACCATCTCAGGCAAGGACAGCACAACACAGAATAACAGAGATGGTAAAAATTAACAGCAGAAGAACTGATGGTATCCTTGTTGATGTTCAAGTAGAGTGGAATTTTGTTGTTTACTGATCACCCTGTACAGGATTTTTTCACCTATTTGGTTCAAAAAATTACTTCCCAGAGGCTATTACTTGCTGATAGGGATGTGTTGGCTCCTCGCTTACACTGATCAATGTACATTCCTCCAGTAAGGATAAAATTTGAAGTAATTTATTTGATTTTCTATGATGGTTCGAAAGAATCTCTGACTGTCACCGAGCAGCAGATAAACAACATTCCTGTTTGCAGGAGTAAGCACTTAGACACAATTATAAATCGACCTGCCTGGACACCAGCACGCCAGAGCGTGAATGTTGTCTTTGCAAACAGGGGGTTAGTGCGTGTATATATATGTGCATATATATATGTGTGTGTGTGTGTATAGTTGGCTTGGGAAAGTTATGGTTTAAAGGCATCAGAGGCAGCAATAGAAGAAAGTAGGTAGAAAAATTTGAGACCTGCACTAACCACACATTTGAGAAAAGCCTCCACAGTACATCCAAATGCAGCTGTGCCAGCACAGCAGGAAGGATAAAAGGACTAAAGTTAGATACAAACATCTTTACTGCTGACTCAACAGCTGAGATAATTCTGTGGGTTGATGAAGATCCAGAACATTTTCTTCATTTCACCTCACTTTCCAACCCCCCTGTTTACTCTAAAGTGACCTGACGTGTCTCTTTTGTCCCAGGATACAATAGCTAAGAAACTTGGGCCCTGATTCTGCAGCTCTCTTCTTTCAGTGTTATTCAGCAGGAGACGTCAAACCACTGTTGATTAAAAGCAAGCATATTAGAATTAGAAAGGAGGTATGCTGTCTTGTGTTAACATAGCTTCTAATAGCCCGTTTCTGTGCTAGGAAATTAAACCTTCCCTTTTTCTAAAATATTACACCCACAGGTGCTCTCCTGCAGTCCCACAGCCTGCTAGAAATTTGTCCAGTTGGGCAATAACACATCCACCTTGCCCTGGTGAGAGACAACAGCACCGCATATGGACCAGTTCCCAGAAGAACGAAGGAGGTTTTGTCTATTTACGGTAACTTCCTCTGAATGTAGAAGTATTTCTGTTTAGTTCTGTGTGCACACACGCTCTCCTTACATAACAAATAGCATAATCAGATAAACTGCTGTTAATTTTAACTCTCTCTTCAGAACATTCATACAAGCACACCCACCCGTGTTTGGGAAGAGTCCTCTATATTTATCCATAAGCATAAATATTTGGTGCACTGACGGATCTTAAATTTTTAATTATGTTCCTCCAAGCTCGAGAGTTCATGTTGCTTCAGAGACATGAGCCAGTTTATAACCCTCTAGAAACACGCAGACTCTGATAAAGGTTCACAGCTAAAATAACCCTTACTACAGTGGTAAAAATACAATGCCATCAGTATAAAATAAGGCAGCATTATTGTAAGCAATCCTGTGTCCATAAATAGTGCAAGATTAAAGTGCCTATAAATTGCAGAGTCTTATTTACTTCTAGATACAATTACATTTACAACAGATAAACGTCCAGTCTTTGAGATCTTAAAGTCCCTGGTGTCATTTTCTAGATACAAAACTATACTGCATGTGTTTGCAATACATATTCCTCTCAAGAATATAATTCATAGGGAGTCTAGTGAGAAAAAGACTACCTCCTGCTCCTAGCTTTTTTTTGTGGGGGTTTGGGTGGGGGTTTTTGCCAGTCATGGGCCTTCTGATGAAATCCCCGAGTTATCTTGAATTTCTACAGTGCTGCAATTAAAAAAACCAACCCCGTCATATGCCATTCCCTTTTAATTACATAGCATCAGCAGGTGATGCTCAGGCCTGGAACACTGCATATGCCCACGCCTTCCTGCTCCTTTTCAACATGAGAGGAAGTTCTTCACCTTCCAGGGGCAGCCTGCTCACGTCCATAGCAGGACCCACAGCATGGAGGGAACAATGCAGAGTCAAATTTTCAGAAGCTGCTAGGCATTTGAGGTTCCCTGACACCTCAACTGGATTCCTTAGGTGGAGGAAATTGAGTCTTTTTTATTTTGAAATAAATTATCCATTTGCAATACAAGGTGAAGGGCAGGAAAGGGACACACGCATGCATTTACCCTTGCCACTAAAGGAGAGAATAGTCTTAAAAGGATTGGATATTGCAAGAGGAAGCACATCACGTGGAAACAAGAGCACACAGGTCCGCCAGACAGTGCTGATGGGGAACGTGTTCAGCATACCCAGGACAAGCCCTCTGTCCCCCACCCCAAGTTCTCGCCTAAACAGGCATAAGCAATATTTGACCTACATGCTGTAACACAGGAGACTAGCAATCAAAATACAGAGAGAAACATTCATTCAGTCTCCCAAAAGAGTTCTTGAAATCTCACAATATTATTTAATTCCTTAATTACTAATTACATATATCCTAATTACTTGAATCCCACAAGCAAGATCTTTTCATGTAGCTGACACACATTTTTAGATTATCCAAAATTTCACAGACCTTGCCAACTCACAGACATATAGGTGGTTCCCTGAACAATTTCCTCGAGAGGGAAAAAAAAAAAAGCAGGCAGCCAACCAGACTTCGAAATTGGACTAATGTCTTTATAGTTTCCTCCTCTTCCACAGTTCACCCCTTTTTTAAATTAATTCTAAACATGAGAATTCAAAGACAGAATGTAGACTAAAATCTCTTTTTGACGGTGGGCATGCTGGTAACCTTACCTTAAAGGGAGCAAAAGCTCCCAAAGCTTTACAGAGAGAGACCTTAAGGTCGCCAAGATGGACTTGAGGTATGAGATCAGGCACAAAATCCAAGTTAGGTGGCTTATCTCAACACCTGAACCACCAGCTCAGTTTCTCCCTAAAAGAACTACAGTAAGGGGCAGTTACTGGGGGAAACTCTCCAAAAGCCTCTTCATGAATCTTGCTCATGCCAACAACTGACAGGGAGAGTCCAAACACATTCAGTTTGTGGCCTCACTCCTGGTGGCTAGATAACACCAAGCTACTGCCCAGATACCTATGGTGATGCACCACAAAATCGTACCTTTCTTGTCCAACTCCAGCCTAGATTTTCTGGACCTTCCTTTACATTTCAACTGGCTTGGACCAAAGCCTATTTATTCTTAAAGTTTTCCACTGACATTGTCCTGCCATTGCCCTTCAGCTGGACTATCCAGAGAATCCTACTCAGAAGCATTTTGCCATAGGGTCAAAGCAGCAGGCAACATCTTCTCTAAGCTTCTTCTCCACGACTCTGGTTCTTCAAGCAAGAGTAGTAGACATACCCTGAGTGGGCAGTTGAGCGTGTAACTTTTTGTTTCAAAAGGCAGGCCATAAGAGCAAGTGTCCAAGGCAAAGAAAGAGGAATGAAGGAAGAGGGAGGACTAAGAGCCATTTCAAGCATAAGTTTCTCTGATTTTCATCTAAAAAAAAAAAAAAAAAAAAAAAAGCGTCACTACTTGAGCTTTGACAAGAAACCAATTCCACAAGCTCTGTGCGGTATTTACAGCAGTTTCCAAGAGAGGCTCTGGAGCACGCCAGATGACGGGCAGAACATGAGCTAAGAGACTAGGAATGGGAATGGTAAGTAACAATGGGTCAGAGTGCAAGGCTTGGACCTCTGTTTTTAAGGGGTTATTGTGTAAATAAAATAAATAAAGAAACCTGAAAGCCAGTGCTGACATCTGTCAGATACCAGGGTCAAGGCAGTGAATGATGGCTCTAAAAGGCTGGACTCCATCAGCACTTGAACTGCTGACATCGGTGGGACTTACAGACGACGGCAGTAGACCCCAGGCTGATGTATTGTAACAACACAGCTCTGACCTTGCAGGGACTAGCACTTCCAGAGCTTTTCTTAGGACCTACTGCCTTTCTGAAGACAAAATTAAAACTATTCTAGGCTCCAAGCATGGTCCATGAACCCTCTTCCATGCTCCACACCTCAGCAAATCAATTGAATGAGCAACAGTAGCTTTCAGAGTTAAAACAAATGCAGTGGGTCAGACCCCTGCCAGCTCCTGTCTCAGGTTGCCTGCAGGCTCAGGCATCTGTTACATATAGGTGACATCCCCAGTGTCCTGTAGCTATAAAGACTGCAGGGTTTTCTCATAAACACATTTCAACACCACCACCAAGTGCTACCCTGATTCCCATGTCTCAGTGTCCCTTCCCTCACTTTCTCCACTTTCACAAACTTCTGTTTCATATGCTCCATCCCAATCCAACCTTCCCCAGAAATATGGGGAAGAGAACAAAAAGGAGGTATTAACAGAAGTTTAAAAAGTGGCAATTTTCTGAAAGACTAGATCATACAAGGGATTAAAGTAAGATGTGCAGCCTCTGCACAATCAGTTCTCATGGTATGTCTGTTGTACAGGAATCACATGTTATCACTCTCTGACTGACGTAAAGTGATTAAATGAAACATATTGATGGTGTGTCTGGCTCCACATACTCAAATGTCAGAACCTTTTTCCACCCTCCTGAAAAAACAAACCAAGAAACTTGTCTCTAATTAACACACCTTCCACTCTTCCCAGCGATTAAGTTAAAAGCTCAATAGATAAGAAGTTACTCATGCTACAGGAGGTCTGCTGGGCCTGATTCTGTATTTACTCACACAGATCACAAAAACAAGGTCCTCATCTGAGGCGGGCCAGGAGGACCAGCCCAGGTCTCAAAGACAGAGTAGCACCGGGACGTCTGCTCAGATGCAATCATACAGGCAGCAACAACAGGAAGACCAAAACAGTCACTAGGACACCCTGCAGATATTTACACATTTTCCAGTAGAAAAATGGTGCAAATGGCTCAGGCATAGGGAAGAACTTAATTTCCCCAAAGAACCAAGTGTCTCTCCTCAGACTGCAAACAGAAAGGAGGTTTGGCCTCAGCAAGCCCAGATACACGTACTTGATTTGGAAAGTTTCACGTTAAGTTTCACCATCCTCAAAAAAAAAAAATAAATCCTTGGAAAATTATACATATGCCGCTACAGCAACAGCAAATTTACACCAGACTATTCTTCTACCTTGTAATGAGGGCAGTCAGGGCCAAGGGGAGATGATTAGCAAGAAGGGATTAAAAAAAGGAAAGAGAGAGAGAGAGAGAATAAAGCAAGGAGCAGGGAAGAATGGATGTCTGAGCTTTTCCCCTTTTGTACTTGGGGTCACTAGCTTAATTTTCTCTTACGTTTGAGTTGTTTTTAATTTCCAGGAAGTCTTCTCAGATATCTTGAAACTTTGCCAAATTATCATTAAGCCAATATTTTATCTCCTCATAAAAATGCTACAGTATCTCCCCCACACCATAGATACTGCAGGAATAGATCTTAAATCAGGGAAGATGGGAACTTGTTTTTAAAATGACTTAACTATTTCATCCATCTCAGAAAGAACAAAAAGCTTTACTATTTCATCCATCTCAGAAAGAACAAAAAGCTTTAAGGGAAAAAAAATAAATCCCTTTAGTGCTGTCCTCCCCAAATTTAATAATTATTTTCCTGTGGCTCTGTTTGAAACATCTGCACTGCATATCAACATTGTGATTGCTCTTCACCTTGCACAGCTGACCACAAATGAAGTTTCACAAGAAAAATAGCTATTAAACCTCCATGTGTGAGGCACTTACAGACATGGGATGTACACAGAGGTTTCACAAATTCATCGTTAGTCATGGTTTCCAGAAGTCCTGTATGGAGGAAGCAAGAAAACCAACAGCACAGCAAAGTACAAACACTCCTTTGCGGATCATAACAACACAAGAGAGATAAGGGATGCTCAGGCAGTTACCAAGTATGAGTCCAGCCCAAAATGGATGTTCGACAGTCCTTCCTTTTATTAAAACAGTGCATTTTCAGAGCGGACATTTTTTGCTCCTGTTGCTACTCCAAAAAAAACCAGTAAATAAGCCCAAATTTGGCCCAGTGGAATAGCTGCACCATTTAGTACATATGGCCATTTGGTCAGATCCCTTGTCATCACAGAAAAGCCTAGTGAAGAGCACAATTCCAGGTAAATGATGTATAGGAAATGCAGGGAACTCATCTAGCCCATCATTAACCTTATTCTGAGACAGCCCCAGAGGCAGTTCTTTAGCCACCAGCACAGCCAGCTGTCAATTGTGTCAAACCAGTAACATATTAGTTAGCAGGGGAGCAATCTAAAAAGCCAGCCATAGATCCAAATGCCTAAAAGATATTCTCAAATGTGGTAATTATGTCCTGCAGCTGCCAAGAACGTCCTCAGAGAGTTCACAGATATTGGTTGTACCAGTGAATCAGAGCAGATAGGCACTGTAGCCTCATCAGGAGAGATAACAACAGACAAGGCTCCCTCAGACTTGGAGGGAGAGGTTTTGAACTGTCAGCAACAACGGGCATGGTAATTGCCATGCTCTTAAAAACCCGTCTGCTTTTGTTTTGTTAAAAGCTTGCTGACCTTGGATCTTCGTTGCTTAATTCATAATTATTTTTAAACACTGTGGAGGACATGACATGATAACAGAGATGAGTTTCAGAGAGGGATCCACAGAGGTCCCTGGAAATGAGGTTCCCTTTGCAGTCCCATACGTTGGGCAACTAAGCCTGGATGCAGGTCACAGAGAAAACATCATCAGCTTTTGAAAACGTTCATGCATTTTTACCAGGGACTGAAGGAACAGCCTGTGTGTAGCCTGCTGTAAAGGGTCCAAAGGGATTTACTAACCAGTCTGACATCAGCAGGTGTTTCATGTCCATCTTGCAATAGAAAAAATGCTTGTGAATGATACTTGGCAGCCAGTAAATGACAGAGCAAACTTCTGCTTATTTCAGTGATAAGCAGCTAGCTAACAGGACTGATAAGGTCTGGCAATAGCGACAGGACAAGTAACTACTACCTCTGAGCAATTTCCAAGGGCAGAGATCAGAATAACTAGGGCAGAAAGAGCCACACCACAGAGTAGTCCCACAAAAATAAAATCCCAAAGTCCAGTACCCACTGACAAAATGCAATTTTTTTAAACTTTTAAACACTACTGTGCAAAGCTGTTGACTTTGATTATGTTTTCAGTAGGGGCAGGGGGCAATGAAATAGTTTTAAAATTTTTCTATGATGTCAAAATGTTGGATTTTTCTCATCTAAAAATGTTTGATTTTACTCATCTAAAAATGTTTTGATTCAACTTCTATTTTAAGAATTTTAAGAAATAAGTCAAAAGCAAATCATTCACATTTTTCCAATAAATCTCCTCTTTTCAACTGTGTTTTCGTTGACATGCAAACCAAAAATGATCATTTCTAAGAATTGTATTTTTTTAAAATGAGCTCTAAGTTTTAGCTTCACTTACCACAGTCCAAACAGAAAAATCATCAGATGTCCAGAGACCTCACATTCCAGAAGAGCCAGTGTAATCATACGTAGACTGTACTTACCATACCATAAACTAGCTACAACTTTCCTTAAGAAAGTTAACCAGATATAATAGCAGAGGGGAACAGAATACAGACAGATCTCAAATATAACACAAAACACACCCTGAAACATTAGGAAAGAAGGGATGGTGAAAACTAGAACAACTTCTGGGGAATGCTCAAGCAAAGATAAAAGTTTGTTCTCAGCATTTCAGAGACAGAACATTGGTCCTCAAAACTAGCATAAAAGACACAATATCTAAAAAATAAACTTACAAGCAGTTAAGACAGTCTGGAAAACAAAGAGCCTGTCATTTAACATCAGCTAGATCAGGTTTGCTTTCCAACTTGCTTTGGTATTTCAGCATTTAGCATTGGTTTAATTCAGAAGACCTGGGAAAAAAAAGACTTAAAAACATGCACAAAGTATTTCTTGATGACTAAATGCCAACCTTGCAGTGTTCTTCAGAACACAGACCTAGATATATCCAACTGTAACTGTGAGAGGCAAAAAAACTTAATCAAAAAACCCACACCCAACAGCAGCAACAAAGCCCACACACAAGAAAACCAGGTGAGTTCATCAGGAAGTTTCCAATGTTCCACAGGGTTTTCAAAACACATGGCACATTTTAAATCTACACTAAATAACAAAAAGGAGGAAAAACCCAGCAGCAATTTCAAAGCAGATCTTCTACAGCTTGTCAGTGTGACCAACCCAAGTAAGCAAGGAGCAGCACCCATTTAGAGAGGGAGCAGAACCCCAAGCACCCAAGCCAGGTGGCCATCTAACACCCTTCGAAGCATTGCCTCCTGTAATTATTTGTTTTCCATATCTTAACTTAGGAGAAATTAAGCAGGCAGGATGTTAATCTGAGAAAGGAAGCAAGGACTGGGCATGGTGACCTCAGGTAGAGAGACCACTGATTTTGATCCCTTTCCCCTCACTTCTTTCCAGATCTTTTCATTCCTCTGCAGTCACTAGCATCCTTTCCTCCAATTTAATCTCAGTTCCATCACCATTACAATAGCCAAAATATCTACAAACCTGCAGACGTTTCCAAAAAGTGGAATAGCACTTTTTGGAAATGGGTAAAATGGCAGTATTTAATTGAAATTAAATAATAGTACACCTGATAGTAAAAAATATATTTTTTCAATAGGCTGTTTTTTGCATAATGGAAACAGTTGATAACATATATCTGTTTAAAAATTCTGAACACTGTTGTTGGGTCAAATTTACCAGCTATTACTCCTGTTCCATTTTTAATTATATGCATGCCCAAAAGGTTCTTGTCAATTGACAAGGTTTTCTTGTCAATATGATCTGAAAAGACAATGTAACATTTTCAGGTCCACCCAGGTGACATTAGGTTTTCAACACCTGTATTCAGACATGACTTTGAACATTTTAGCCAAACTATAACTGAGAATCTTATGTAATATTTTTTCCTCTGTCCAGCTTTCATCATGTTGGAAAGAACTCTTGAATCCACTGTAGAAGGAAAATATATTTTATTTAAATACAGAAAACACCTACCATTCTCATTGCAAAGAGGTCCCCAGAGGCATATGGCCCTGGCTTTCCATTCCAGAAACTTCAAACCTTGAAGATGACACCATATTTTAAAATCTCAATTTTAACTATTCCATTGTTGATAATTTTAGCAGAAATATCCTGCTACCATAAGCCTCACACATGATTACTGCTCACATAGGCAGGACACGAGCTGTCCCATCTAACCTTTGAACATTTCACACTCTCCCTCAACAACTGTTGAAAAACTATAGCTGTGTGCTACCCAGAGAAAACAAACCAGCGCATGCACTGAAGTGGCACAAAATGGAATGCTGAAGTGAAATAAATAACCAATTCCACTCTTCAATTACCTAACCAGAATTAATTCCCAAGGCAGATGTGTTTCCTGGGAAATGCATGTTTTTGTGTTATTTCTCACATCCTAATATAATATTTTTAAAAGAAATTTTGCAGTTACAAAACTTTAAAATATTTTAAAGTCCTCAGTAGTCCTCTGATTACTTCAGAACTCTCAGGTTGATGCAGAGAAACAAAAACTGTTACAAACCAAGAATTTTCCTGTGCATGAAGTCCATGTGAACCCCAGCGTAGTCTGTGAATAGTGCAGAAGTAACTTGTTTAACTCAAATCTTTAAAAGACTAACAAGTCCTGGAGCATTTCGATTAAGTGTTGTTGATTACAAACAGATAAGCAGCCTGACAAAGGGATGCCACCGACCCCTGCAGGTCTCTCAGTAACCCCTTCCCCACCATTTATTAATTTACTTATCATTTTCAAGACTCACTACATTTCCTAGGTCATGGTTTCTTCTCGGCCTCCCCCAATAACATCCAGGAAGCCCACGCAGCCCAGGGGTCCCTCAAGGGATAACACAGCAACCAGACAACCCTTGGCTTGTGTACCTGGATGCTGGAGATCTGAGTTTGGTACATGGCTGCATTGCTTACATGAAGATATCTAATGTACAAAACTCAATTTACTTTCCCCAAGTACCAGGCATCTCTCCTTGACTCTCCAGTACTTCACCAGGCACTAATCCAAGGCACAAGTTTGGCTTCTGCAACTGTTCCCATTCCTCCCTCCTCCCGCATCCCCGTTGCTGGACTTCTTGATCATGAATAAGAGAAACACCTGGTTTCTCATAACCTTTTCTGAATTTATTCACCCTGTGAATCTGCCAGTAGTAGTCAGCCAAAAACCATCTCCTTCCCACCCATGCCTTAGCCATGACATAACATCCCATATATCACATATAACTTGGTGATGACCTGTTTTGGCTTTGCAAGTAAACAGCCTGTTTGCAGGAGGTGACAACGCTCAGTTTTAGCATCTGCTGAGTTTTCTTTTTAGGTTGCTCTGCACTCCTCCTGGCTGGACCTGCCCGGCTAACTTAACCTGTTTGGGAAGTGGGGAAAACTGTTCCTAAATAAGAGAATAACTTAATAAAATTGTTGACAAATACAAATACCTTTTGGAGTCCGGAGTGTTTCATAGTTTATTGTCACTCACCAGAAAAGTACCTCGTAGCTATCACTGCCATCACCAGCACTGGGGCCCAGCCCGCATCCCACCATAGGTGCTATCCTCAGAGCACCTCTGCTGCCCTGCTTGGGTGCAGGCAGACTGTGCCCAGGCTGACAAGGTCCCCACCTGCCCCCCAGTCATCACCAGTTACCTGCCAGCAGGTAGCAGCCTATTCACACAATGTGCCTTGTAAAACACAGGCTTTGTCACAAAGGGAGCCATCACATGTTTGAATGCATGCTTTAGTGGTCTACACAATTTGATTTAAAAAAAAAAAAAGCACTAAGACAGCAAGGACAACTCCACCAAAGCAACCAGGAAGCCAAAAGAAAACTGTTCGCTGACCAACAGCACACACTGAATATGCATCTAAAAGGTATTTCACATACAGATGAAAATGGTCAGCACAAAGCTGTAACACTGCTGGAAATGCTTTCATTTACAGGCCTGGTTCTCACAGCCAAATATTTAAGATGATAAAATAACTGGCCTGACACCGAGTAGATTTGGCAGTGGCTGCATTAAACATTTATCTTTTTAGTCATAGCTCCTTTTCCCAAATGCTACTAGAACTCAGTATTAGTCTCCCCAAACCGGATCCACCTCTCTCTGTTTCTTCACTGGATTTCTAACATTATCCCAACTATTGCTTGTGGGAATTAATTTTCTGAGAGAAATTCCTATACATTAACTCAGGTTTTGTATCTGGTGCTCCCTACGAAAGCAGCTGTTCAAGAGTTCTGAATTGAAACTTCTGAAATCACTGAAACCTGCCTGGTGCACGCGCCAAATATCAGTTTCTGGCCCCAGCTCTGAAGAAAAAATTGAGCTATGCACCAAGCTGCCACTGCACCTTCTACAGAGCCTATCCTTTCCTACGTTCTCTTCCCAAAGAGATGGAATTTCCTTAAACCCTTGCTCAGATGGCGCAAACCAGCATTCACCTTGAGACTGAAGCAGATGACACCATGTAGGTGAAAGGAAACATGACAGAGGCCACTGCTACTCAGCATTTCACAAAGACAGAAAAGGCCTCAGGGTACACAACAGAACTAGAAACTTTTTCCCCCCCCTACCACTGATGTTTATTGATTTGTCCAGTTCATAGGGAGCATCCCTTAATGTTCTGCTTTCATGTTTCTGCTTTGTTGCATGGGTACAGAAAAGAATATTGCAAATTGATCTTTCTTCCCTGCCTTTGTTGGGAACAAACTCCTATTACGTTAGTTGCTCTGGCCTGTCATCTCATGCTCACTTTGCCAGTATATAATCAGCATGGCTAAACACCAAGGGCTGAGCTGATTAATTTCCAGCCTTCGCCACTGAGCCCATTGATGCACTCCCTGTTTGAAGATCTATGCAAGAGAGGACCACTTTTGATTGCTTGACCCCTGCCCTTAAACCTCGAGCTGTCGGGTCTAGCACCTGTCCAAGTTAACAGCACACACATTGTGTTTATTTTGAGTTTAAAAGGAAACCATAACAATGGATTAGCATTCTTAAAACACAAAGGGCCTGATTTTCTGCTCAGCACTGAACTCTTGCAGCTCCCACAGATGCCAGATGATTTTGGGGTGCTTGGTATCTCCAAGGACATGCCTGGAATACAAGTTTAAACAAAATATATCTCACTGCATCCTGATAAAAATCTTATGAACCATATCCATTCAATAAAATTAAGATGGGGGGAAAACCCCCACCAATTAACTCACATCTTCATGCCTTATTTTTTCGCCTAGTCTGGGTCTAGGTAAGCACCAACAGTAACGTTTCCACTTGCTCCAGTTAAAGTGTGCAGCAGCATTTTTTCAATGCTGCCAGAGATGTTACTGCTGTTTGTTTCAAATTAATAAACAGATTTAGTTTATATTCCAGGAAGGACTGGTGAGACACTACTGTTAAAGCTGTAAGAGTCACAATATAATTCCTTGCACAGAGAAGCAGTTCTCCTTAACATTTTGAAATAAACATCTGGGCATTTATCTTGGACTCCTGAGGATGTTTGGAATGACAGAAAGAAGACGACAGAAGTGGCAAAACACGTAGCGGGCAGTTGTTTAGCTTGATTTTTTTTTTTTAATGCATATGCATGTGTCATTCTGTATATAATATTATTGTTATTGTAAATGAATATTTGCAGATATGAATAAGTATTATATATCTTGTATAATATAGATATAAAATGTAACTGTAACAACTTATCCTGGCAGCCACATCTTCACAGCAGCCTGAAATAATATGCCTGGTGCAGCAGGGGTGCACCTGTGCATTAAGAAAAAAAGGCAGGGGGGGAAATAAATCTGTATTCATGAGTGCAAATTGGGTAAAATTGACTGACTAGCAGTAGGCAGCTACAAACCTGTAATTTGAAACACTCCTTTTGCTTCCCTTAAATTCCATCTTGACTGCTCATCCTGCAAATGCTTTAGGTAGTGTCTCTCTCAGAAGAGTATTTCAGGCACTGTTATGTGACCAGGTTAGACTATGCCTGTCCACGTGCAGGGTAGCAGACTGGGGGGGTGGGCAGGGGGGACACGACTTCCCTGTTGTAATGCCAGACTCTGTTCCAGGTGCTGCTTTGTTTTATGTGTGACTTATGCCTTTGCAGGTGCTTCTACAGAGGGTTGTGGACTCCAAGTGGACCCCCCACCACACACAGCTCTAGTTCCTAGAAGTGGATGCAGAGGACTGTGCTGACTTCTCACAGTGGCCCTGAGGAGCCAGGAAATTTCAGGAACCTCTCAGAGTTCCATGGAAAGCAAGCGCGTCATGAAGACTTCATGGAGGCAAAAACCATACTCCCGGCCTATTAACAGCTATTTACTCTTAATACTTGCTATCCTTTTTCATAGTTATTTCCCTGAATATTTTCCATATTTGTTATGAAAAGACCAGACTTTCTTGATTTTACTTGGGCTAAATACATAGGCTGTTGTAGCCTTCCCTTGTAAAAGGAAGCTTCTGCTTTTACTCCTTTACCTCTCTGCACATCTTCCTATCTGAATTCTTCTTCCCTGAACATGGATGAGCAAAATAGCAAACAGCACTCACACAAGTTTTTACCCAAGTATTTCCCACTGCAAAATTTCATGACACATCCCAGGCTTGCATTAACCCCAGTCATTAATAATGGCCATAAATCTGTGATCAGGAGAAAACTTAATACAAGTAGGTCTGATTGCATCATTATGTCCAAATGCAGCATTTCCTGCTTGTGGCAGGCGGTTTTTTTACTCGTGACTTAACATTTAGTGCAAAAATATCCCGTTTCTCACCCCCCTCAATGATAAGATTGTCCAGTTCTTTATGTCGAGATGTACTACTTCTATTTGTATCACTTGCAAATTCCAAGAGTGAGTTTCAACAGTGTGTGCCCCATCATTTCTGAAGAAAACACTGAATATGACCAAGTCCGATTTCCATCCATGAGGACTACTTCTCACTGCCACTCTCCAGCCAAACAGATCTCTTTCAACCTGGCCTTTTCAGGCTTTGCTGCTTTGCTCAGGTTCTAAGCCCCTTTCATTTCACTTCAATAAATTCCCTTGCAGCCATAACACCACAAGCTTTGATGGAACTTGGAAATATGCCTACTGCATTTCCTTCTTTAAAATAGAAGTTACAAACCTGAGATATGAGGCCAGTCTTGTGCAAACAAGAACAATAGTTATAATCTAATTATCCAAAGGGAGGATAATCTGAGGTCTCATAAGCAATGCCTATGATTGAGGAGCTGATGCTGAAGGAGTTTTCCATTCTCCACAACTGCTGGTCTTAGGACAGAGAAACAGCAGTCTTAAATTAGACATAACAAAATTACAATGGTATTGAGAATGTGAGAGTAGAACAGACTGACCGGGAACCTCATTTTCATATCATCACAGCTGAAGACCATGGCTTTGACAGACTCTTGAAAGGCCAAAATAAGATTTCATTTCTTGCAATTTTTTTATTTCTTCCTAAACTTTCTATAGGCACAGTGCTGATGTCTATGTTGAACAGTATTTCCCCCACACATGCGTGCTTTCTTGCTTCTCCTCTTATTCTTGCTAACCTTTTGGACATGGCAAGGTAGCCACTTTCTACAAGCTTTCTCGGTTTTTGAAAGGTGGGTATATGTTCCAGATGCTTTTTGAACCTTTTGGAGTGTTCTTGAAATGTATTCCATCTTCTAGACCTTGAGCTTTTCAGTTTATCTGACTCCTTACATTTGCAAAAAGCCAAAATACAGACTTTTAGGGAACACTGAGCCAAAATCACAACACTGGCATCAAAATTACAATCAACCTTCCCAGCACCTACAAAAGCTCTGGGATGCTTAAACTTAAGACCAGACACACCATCGCTTTAATGGATAAGGGAAGCAGACCCAAAAATGAGCAGAATCCAGGTGTCTGGTTCAGGATTCCTATTTACCAGAACTCTTGATTTGAATAATCAGCAGGGGTTTTCTTTCCCCATCCCCCCTCTGTTATTAATGTACTCTAGACTAACTATATTACTTCAGAATTGCAATAGTCATGTCAAATTACCATACAATTGGCTTTAATCCTATTTACCGGTGTTTTTAATTAAAACATAATAAATAGGAAATTATATCACTGTCAAAACCTAAAACTACAATGTTTTTTAAAAATCAGTAGATACTTAAAATACAGTAATTGTCTTAATGCAGCTTAATTGCATCCTTACAAGAAGACAATTTGAAGAGTGACCTATTTTCTTCTGTAGATTTGCATAATATAGCAAGCAATCAGCGGTGTCCTGGATACCTGAAGCAAATATTTTAAAGATTAAAATGACTGATGAAATAGGTACTTTTCACAGGGTTTTTTCTAATGCCCTGATGGGTTTTAACCTGCAAACTACTCAGGGTGAATAGCGTTCTATAAAGGTAATGCTTCTGAGGAAAAGTGAATTTAAATCTGCAGAGGAAAAGTCAACAAGCAATAGCAACAGCACACTGAGAGACACTGCAGTGACCCAACACTTCCTCATATTCCCCCCCCAAAAGCAGTTACAAGAGTGCTCTGACACAAAAGGAGCCCTGACTTTACACACTCCTTTCCATGAACCAGATTCCTTGGAAATGCTATTAACAAGTCTTTAAGTGCTTGTGTGGATG
Source organism: Falco biarmicus (assembly GCF_023638135.1). Classification (NCBI taxonomy): domain Eukaryota; kingdom Metazoa; phylum Chordata; class Aves; order Falconiformes; family Falconidae; genus Falco; species Falco biarmicus. Next base: position 88,542,125 of record NC_079293.1, read on the forward strand.
GGATTCATATTCCCAAATAACGTAGCATCCCAGCCGCCAAAGCAAACAGGAGCCAAATGTTCATCTCCTCTTTGATGCCTGGATCCCACTTCAGGAAGGAATCTCCTTCACCAGAGCACCTGCACATGCGCTTGATTTCCTTGCCTTGGATGGCACTTCAGAGTAGGCTCCAGCGCACTGCTGAGCAAGGATGGCCTCGGTTACACGCTAACTGCCACGGCAAGTCTGGGCACCTGGGAATAAAGCTGCGCAAAACTGAGCCCTAAAGGTCACCTGCTTCCATTAGAGAAACGCTTCAGATAACAAAACTCAAGGCAACCCCGCTTTCCGAACAGTTCAGCCCTCGAGTATCTTTTCAGGGACACTCACATATTTGTATCGGAACAGAGCAAAACCACAGTTTCACCTACACTGATAGAGAACCAAAGTTGGGCTCATTTCAGATCGCTTTCAAAACAGTTAAATACAGACTCCAATCCTGTATTTAAACTGAACCCAAAACAAAACTACAATAAGCACACCACACGCTCAAAACTTGCAGAAATCAATAGGCAGGCAAGGCAATATGACCATAACTATCCAGTACATCATGTGGAATTGCCCATCTTTTTCTCAAAAGATCTGGAGTCAGGCCAAGTTACATTTAAGCAGCACACCAGAAGAGCAACTCACTCTCAAAGAGAATTTGCATCCCACATCAAATGAAATCACTGAGGCAGGACAGTTCTGACATATCAGAGGAGTAACCTCATTTCAGCAAAGTCTGGAATCTACAGGGCTCCTGGAAGAAATAGAATAAAACACAAAGGAACTACTAGGCATCTTTTACGCACTGAAAGGAGGAGTCACATTTCTTCCTGTTCTTTTCTAGGAAAAAAAATAATCCATAAAACCAAAAGAACTGATACTGCTACTCAGTCTTTGAACTGATCACTGGACCAAGGTCTATATTCCGTCTAGATGCAGAAAATGACTTTCTAGACTGACAACTGATTAGTATACAAGCATGATTATATGCAAATCTCCAATTTCTATTGACTTAATTGTGATCTGATGTAACATGTATAATTAACACATGCATTTAAAATAAATGTATATTTAATTAACATGCATATTTATAAAATGAATATTTATATTTAGCATATAATTTTGGGTGAATTTAGGTGGCACAAAATTGAGGGGTTATCATTACTGATGAGAGCTAGTCACAGCAAAACAGCTTTCACACCTCAGGCTCCCCCGGGGGATTTCAGTCCCAATTTATCTCACCTCTGGCAGGCCAGCCTTGGGCCTTCCTCCACTAAGCCAAGACTGCAAGTCACACCACACAGATGCGACTCAGGTAAACATCTTCATTAAAGGCTGGGGGAGGGGAATCGCTCAAATCGTAGTTTGAACTGAAAACCACAACTGTATGACAAGCTGAGTACAAATGAATTTGAAGGCAAAGGTCAGGAAGTTAAGCATCAGACTGCTGAAAATTGTTTTGTATTTCCATTATGGATACAAGCTGCTGTGTGACTCCAGCAATTCAAGTAACTTTATCCCCATGAAATTCTCTTCTGAAAAAAGAGAAATGTAAAGCTTCCTTATATCCTTTGGGCAGGACAGAGGTAGGAGGAAATAGGGCAAATTTATAAATAGTTGAGACCCTGATTTCATAGCAATGCAAAGACAAGATGCCTTTAACACTCTGGAAACACCAGTCAGTGCAACAAACTACAACACCAAGTCAGAAATGCTGATCTGGAGAGTCCACCAAGCTGCCTTGTTTCTTGCTACTGTCATGGACCACTGGGTTTTACAGCTCATGGTGCTTGTTAACAAGGCACTCGCTGCCATGAGTGCAGGACACCAAAGGCATAGGACAGGAGCCTATTCATGTAGGACAAAACATCAAGGGTGACTTCTTTAGTTAAGAACTTAACTGGTGCAAGGCTTTCTACAATAAATATAAGGCTCTCATTCCCAGGTGCTCCCCAGGGAATAAACAACCTCAAAAAACGAGAGCAAATTTCACTACTGCCCACAAACAAAAAAGTCAACCAGAAGTGAACCACACTCCCGTGACTGCCACTATTTTCCGTATCATCTGTTCTCTCCCTCAGGGAGAAACACTGAGTGTGTTGCTTACTACACTGCTGGGAGGTGCTCAGTTTTTCTGGTGATGAACATCAAATGGGAACTCACATGAAGCCCACCGCAGCAATTCAATCATGGGCTTAAGCAGCATGCTAAGGCAGGGCTCGTGTGAAGTAACCATTTGCTTCCTACCTAGCAGAGTCAGTGCTTGTATGAAGACAATTATTAAATACACAGTTTTCTTGGGAAAAACAGGAGGGAGGTAATAGCACTTCTCCAACTGAATAGCCACCCGTTTCTCCCTAGGGAGAACAGAAATACATTTTCTTCTTCACTTCCCAGGGAAGGCAGAAATCCCAGCTGCTGTTGCAAGGTTCAAAAATACCCTAGCGGGCTCCACTTCTACAATGTGATGGAGCATATGCTCATTATAAAGGCCTAGAACATAAACAGTTCATCTTTGCTGCTCCTGCAGTATTTTGATCATGTCATCTAATTCTAAACAAATATTCCTTCCTGATATTTTTTAAAAAATAGAGTTCAGCAGTTCTTGCACAGTTCATGCAATCACATTAGCCATTCGGAAACGTACTGACAAAAGGGAATATTATTACTAGAAAGACTGTGCCTTCCAGCACTGTACAATGGCAAGGATTTCACATCTAAAATGACCTAGTCCTGCGAACACAGAGTTTGGCAGTAACGTATCTAGACAAAAATCAAAACTTACCAGGGAAAAAAAGAATTAATCAAACCATGCATTGGTTCATTAGCAGAACGTGATCCTTCTTCTATTGCACCAGATCTATCACATCACAGATTTTGCAGTTAATCATTTGGATTGCACGTCTCCAGGAAGCCAAGGAATCTATTTACGGTTGCCTTTGTCCATTTCTTCTTCTGCCCCACTCCCCACACTTTTCCAACGTGGCTTTATTGCCTGTCCCCTCAGACAAATCTCTTTCCTGCCGTTGTGAGTCTTCTATTCTGCAGCCTCCGCTCCCCAGAATGGCTTTCATTTCTTTCCCTGAATGCTCAACTTTCCCTTCTATTCTTTTCATCTTTGCCTATGTCTTTTAACTCACAGCAATAAAGAAGAGCAGATTTGAGATTTAACAACTGTCAGGATGCCTTTGATAGGAAAGCATGTACACAAAATGAGCCTGCATTGTGCTAAGGAAAGAAGATCCACAAAATAGTGTTAATATTTCTGTTGGTATCAACAGGTGAATTAAAGCTTTGTAACATACAGGGCAGTATCATTCTAGCATTGCCATGGTCAGTAAATGAAACTGAGCTTGGATGCTTCAGGAATGAGCATTTTTGCTGGCCTGGGCATAATTTCAAGTCATGGTCAAGCCTATTTTCATTCTCAAAGATTCCCTAAATGTTCATTTAAAATATGCATTTCTAGTTCATATGTTCATTTATGATACACATACTTTTCTTCAAATATATCTAAAGTAGTTTGTAAAATTGCCCTTCAATCACAGTGGCAAAGAGCACACCAAACACTGTACAGAGAACTAAGTTGCTCTAGGGAAAATTCTATACAAATAAAAAAATACATGTATCTTCTTCACCATGAGAACAACGGCACACTGAAACAGGTTGCCCAGAGAGGTGGTGGAATCTCCCTTGCTGGAAACAGTCAAGACTCAGTTTGACAGGACCCTGGAAAAGCTAATCCAAGGCTTTCAACAGGATGTTGGACCAGATGATGGACAGAATTCCCTTCCAACATCTTTGTCATACAGTACTCCACTTCCACTATGGAGCTGCAGCACACTTTCTGAGGTACACACAAAATGGCATTAAGTTATTAAAGCCGGCATTAAGTTATTAAAGCCAAATATCATAGAAGAGGCAGGTTTAAACTGACAAAGAGAAAGACCTTCTATGGATTGCAGCATCCACCACCACTCACACCTCCTGTACAGCCCAGCTGACTGCTACATCATAGCACACTGCACTGATATTTGTCTACTTTCATAACAAAATTATTTTTGAAGAGCCTCCTGGGAAAGGAAGAAACCCACAACAAGTATGCACAGGTTGGATGCCTCTCCAACAAGAACATCTTCTCTGCCCCATGTAACACTTGGAAAAATGTTGTATCATGTTGGAAAAATGTATAACAAAATCACTGTTTACTAGTTTATATGCATCCCAGAAGGACTGCAGAGAATACCTACAAAGGCTTCAAAGAATCACAGCAAGACACATCAGGTGGTGTACTATGCCAAAGAAATGCTTCTGAGGGGGCTGGAGATGCAGTGTTTTTCCTTGTCTGTATCAGACCCCTCAGAACATCTGTTGATACAGCAGCACACTTGTTTTAGTATTTCAGAATGGTTATAGGGGTGTTATAATAGCTGTTCCTCAAAAGAAGCACTGCATGCTCATGTGAAATTACAGGTTACAAATTCCCACGCTTCATTTTCTAATTAACAAATTAACAAAGTCTACCCTTTCTTTTCTCTTCTCCCTGCCTCCCAAAAAAACCCTTACATCTGATATATTACATAACTTGAGATCACCAGCAGTATCTAACATTGTAGTTACCTAACTTCCTCGAATCAGTTGGTACCTCTCCCAATATTCAACACTGCATGGAAAAACAATTTTACTGACATCCCAATTAAACTGCCTCTGCTCAGGCAAGAGTGTTCACAGCATACACAGCCCCTGAGACACTGTGTACCTGTGCCTGGATCGCTTCTTTTGTTTGTACATAGATTACTGGATTTTATGGTACTTTGGGTACTTTCTGAGCACAGAAGTAGTTTGGGTACTTTCTGAGCACAGAAAATGTGTATGTGAGGGATGAGTGAATGATACTATACAACGTGGGAATTGGTTCCCACCCTTTGAAAACAGAGTTATGAATAAAAGAAAGGAGAAGGGAAATTTATAAGTAAAGGGAAGGGCAGAGAAAAGGAACCATTTGATTTCAGATATGGCACAGTGTTCAGTCAATACCCTGTGAACCATTTTCCCCTCTCCCTTCTTCACTGGTATCAGTGCTGGCGATGCATACAGCAAGAAACTTGCCTTATTTGTGGCTTATGAGTAGAAATGGACGGGACAAATGACCTGATAATGATTGAGAAGGCTCGTCTAATTAGACAAGACAGGAGATGAATGTTCTTGGATATTTCTTTAGCAAGGGAAGAACAGATACGGAGGAGGAAAGTGAAAACGTGGATCAACACCTTCTAAAGCAATTGCCTAACAGCCCGAAGGAAAGTTTGGGAAGCTGAGGAACTGAAGCTGTATCCAGGAGAGTACAAGCCCAGCAATCTCCCACTGAAGCCCTTCGACTTCTTCCAAGTGCCCACACCCACAAAGCAAGGCTGCATGCTTTGGAAAACTCACCCACTACACAAGGTGCTGTAGATCTGCTAAGAACGAGCACAGTCATGTTTACAGTGCATGAAGATTAAAGGCAGTTACATTTGTTGAGGGAAAAAGCCGCAATCTCATCTAAAACCTGTATTTACAATATGTGATTTTAAAATTCCTAACATAAACGTGTTTTCAATCACCACAAGCAGAACTCCACTGCAGCACCCTAAGCCCAGGATGCTGGTCCATGGGAACAAGGCCCTGAGCAGTCTGCAGGGCAAGAGGTGACGGAGAAGGACATTTAAGCATGCCATCTCTGCCTTGGAAATCTCAGGTGTCGGCACAAGATTTCTTAGGTCTAGAGATGTGCTTGCGTGTAAAGTGTCAGAAAAATCCAGATTCAACCCAAATGACACAAAGTACAAAAGATTCCTTCTATAATAAAGTGGCAGCAGAGAAATCATTAATAATTAAAAAGGAGATGCAGAACTATGGCCTGATTGTGCAACACATATGACAGACCGTAATGCTGATTTGGACACTAAAACCCAGTGCATGTGGACCCCCAATTCCATATTAACATAGGAGAGTAACTATTCTACTTACTATGCATGTATGTTCAGGGCCTTTTAGGCACTAGGGACATTTGTTCCAAATACAAATCTATTTATATACATAAACATCCTCTACTTCCAGAAACATCTTGTTTAATTATGAAATTTAAGCCCAGCTTAGATATGTTTGTTTGTTTGTTTAAAAAAGACCAAGCAAACACCATCGACTGTTGCCACCACCAGTGAAACACAATAGTGGAAACCTACCCTTGGTAGCTTGGTCTCTTCTGTTTTAAGAGAACACACAGTTTTACCTATCTGGATTTTTTTTCACATATTCCTCAGAATGTATTGCAGAAAAAGTAATACTTTATGCTTTTATCCACATACCGGTCCTGTACCCAGGTCTAATTACAGGCAATATGGACAAGCAATAAGCTTGAACACATGGTCTCTGGGAAAGTATTAACAGCAGCAAGGTCATATCAACAGTAATTTGGGAGGCATGAGGAGAGCAAATCAATGAGGGATCATGCATCTGGAATCCTCTTCTTTGGGCAACCTTCTCCTTTGCCATCGGTCATTACCCAAGCCAAAGGTCAGTAGCTCGTCACTTGTTTGAGGCAGCCTTCAAACACTTCATGAAAAGTGCTAGTGTGAAACAGGCACTGTGGAGAGGCAGCTCCTGCCATCCCACGGCTCCTGCTTCTGACATCCAGGGAGCCGCTGCTTTCCCCAAAGCCAAGACACTGCACTGCAGCCCAGGGTGCCACTCCAGCAACATGCCTCTGGGTGAAGCACCACCTCCTGGCCTGGCCTGAGGTCCCAGCTGCAGGCTTCACCCCAAACAGACAAAAACCACAACCTGTCACAATGCCCTTCCAAAGACTACACGTGTCTGGACTATGGGACCGCACTGCAACACATCTGTACAAGTTATAAAAAATACATTTCTGAGCAGTCCCTCTCCCAAACTGAAACAGGACATTATGATCCTAAGACTGAATAAATGCAGTGAGTGACCCAGACAGGATAAGCAGGAAAATTTCATTTACGAAGGCTACTTCCCCACTTCCAAGTCCCACCTCTTGTTCTGATTAGTATTTGGCATCACAGGTTACATGCATCCTTCACCGGCCCAAAAAGGGAGCAGACTATGCTTGCTCAGTATAAACTGAACCAATTCTATTTCGCAGCCCGGGTTTAAAAAAAAAAAAAAGAAAAGAAAAAAAAGCATCCTGTTCCCTCCAAGAAAGGCAGGAATGCCCTGCAGCCTGGTTTGAAGGAACAGAATTATTTTCTTTTTGATTAATCTGGCTGATTAATTTTGGCTAATCTGGCAATCTTTTAGCCCTCTGTTTTGTCAAAAAAAAAAAAAAAAAAAAAAGAACAAAAGAAATTTTGGGATTTCAATCCTGAATTAGCAGGGCACTGATGGGATGGGGCTGGCAGGAGTCAGCCTGCACTAGGTTGGAAAGGACACATTTTATAACTTGCACAAAGTGAAATTTCAGCCTTAACAAAAGTCAGCAGCAAAATTCCCATTGACTACACCAAAGCTAGAGTGTCAGCCAGCTTTCATTGCACAACCAAAGGTTTATTACATCAATTATTTTCTACTGGGTTTTTTTAGTCTAAATTTATAGATGACCTTCTATACCAAACCGTGCAAACTTCCAGAGCTAACTACACTTGTTTATGTGATAAATGCCACCGTATTTAAGTGATAGGAAATTTGCTGAGAGAAACAGCTGCCTCCGGCTTTACTCTGCTTCAAGAAATTCAACCAAAAATCGTATGCCTCTATTTTTGACCCTTTTTGCCTCAGTCTAAAGCCATACAACAGGACTGTTAATAACCATTCCTTCTCTCACACACACACCCCTTGACAGGCTGGCTGCACAATCTTCTTTCATCCTCTTTTTCTCCAGGGTAGCTGCAGGAATCAGACCATGTGTAATAGTTGCCAGTGTTCACTTCTAAGCATAGGTACAGATACAACTGGATCTGCTAGGTTCCTGGACAGGAATGAATACGACCTTGTTTTTTAGAATGCTTTGGACAATTGGAAAGAGTTAAAATGCCTAGGAATCACAGTTATACCACATGCTTATACCACAAACAGGGTGGTTTTGCAATTGCTGCATCTTGTTTATAAATGTTGTTGTTAAAGATGGGCATTTGTCAAATCCTCTTAATATTTTTCGTGCAGTGTTTACTGCAACATTTCTTTAACCGAGATGTTTTTTAAATGATTTGCAGATCTCTATTCCCTGATCAGAATTTTACACTCTGCTTTTACATGGGCAAATCAGATGAAAACTGAAGCCTAAACAAGAGTCACCAAAGCTCAAGAAGAAACTGAGAGGGAAATACTTCCCAAAACTGTGAATTTGGTGAAGCTGTTCATCCACCTAACCTTTGCTTCCTTCTGCTGATCTGATCAGGTCAGGTTTTTGGTGCAGAGCTCTGCAGCTAAGGTGGTGTCAGTATGCCCTAAAGCCTGCGGGCTGGGACAAGCCTCTACTCTTGACCAGTTTAGGATCCGCTCTCAGCAGAAGCAGCAACACACAGAAGGCAGGAATTCATCCAGCCACCAGGCACGCATGGACCATTTTTTCCAACAATATGACTTGTCCGTCCTTAGTGCTCTGCATCTAAAATTTCTGCTTGATTTTTTTTCCAGACAAAATGATGCCACAACACAGTTCTAATCAATACTTCACACAGTATCAGATTCCTTGCAGTAAAAAGTACTGGCTTAACATCTCGTACATGCTTTCTCCAAGAAGCCTATGGTAGCACGCCTTGCCTCAGCAAACCATCAATTTAAATGATTGGGAAAAAAACAACACATAATAAGTGACAGATTTTTCAAATCAGATAAAGATGGGAACCAGATTATCTGTCTGCGGGTGATAGATTGCAGCAATAATAAATTCACTTTAAGACACTGGATCAATTTTTAATCAAGCCAAGAATTATTATTGCAGAAAGATAAAATGACCCACGAGGAGATGCCTTAATTTTCCACCAATCAAATTATAGCCTTTCTAAATAAGATGTAATGAGATCCATGGAATATCCAGGTTACACAGCCTACCTAATTACCCATGTTCCCTGTCATGTTGTGATATAGTAGTGGTAAACTGACCTCTGAATTTACCAAGATGAAAAGGTAATTAGTTTTTCCACAAGGCTGTAGTGAAAACAACAGCAATGACACATGTCACCTCCTTCCACCAAGTCACAATCTCAGAGGTGTTTGTTCTTAAAATATACAGGATATGACCTACTGGGTAATAAACTACAGTCATTAAGTGAAGCACACATCCGACAGAAAAACAACCACTATCTCCAAGTTGAGAATACAAGGTCTGAAGGTAAAGCAAATCAACCCATATTCCACATGAAACTTTATCAGCATATTACCACAGAGGAGCTCAGGAGATAGTGGAGTGTCTTCTAATTAAAGAAGTCATAGTGCCTTATATAAAGGGAGCTTTCCTGAGCCACAGGCACTACAAGTATAATTTTCTTTCCTATTGTTCTTAACCACAAAGGCATTCTTTTCCTGCAATTTGCAGCATGGTGTCTTTGGGAAGCATTCCTGAACACATCCTGAGAACGTGAAGGCTCACCAACTCAGAAATTGTCATCATCATCAAAAGTTTGCAATAATTTCAGACAGAAGATCCCAGTTTCGTACACACCCAACAAGACTAATCATCTCTCCGCCCTAGTCTTTGGAGCTAAGAACTACATTTGTGACAACTTTCGGGGCCCGATACCTTCACCAAAGCTATTGGTGAGAACCAAGACTGAATCTTCTGCAGTCACCTCAGAAAGCAGGAAATCCCCACGATGATTTGTCCCTAGGGGCCTGTGTGCCCTTTCCTTTGGGCACCACTGCAGCTTAGAGATACAATGACAGACATAATTGGCTCATGCAAAGAAAGCCATCATAAAATTAATGAACTACAACAATTCATTCCATCTGCTGCCTCTTTCTTGCTAATTTATTAATAACAATTACACAAAAAATGGTATGGATTATAAATTTCAATTTCTCCTCTTTACCTGAAAAATTTAACCTGAGAGTCTTAAAAAATGATCTCATATTATACCAAATAGATTTATGGCTTATTACTAGTAATGTGGCAGTACCCAATTGACCACAAAAGCTAACTATTTAAAAGTAACTCAAATTACCCTTTCTGAGCAAATTGGATATTTGGTTTACGCAGCTTGCACTGCTTTTATGACAAGTGCCTCCCTTTGGTCACCAGCCCATCACACTGCTCTGCCTGGGTCTCCTTCAGCCTTTCATAAACATCACATGGTGCAACAAGTCTCGCAAGCTACAAACCCAACCATCAGCACACAACTTGCTCTGCAATGGCAAAAATGCAATGATACATGCAGAACAGGAAATACAGAGTAGGTTTTTCAGAGGTTCAGGTTAATTACACTCCTGTAGAAGGCTGTCAGGCACAGGCTTTAGAGGAATAAAGTTACATGGAGACCAAGTATTGCAGAATGCTTCCTTCCTCCTGTAAGTGAACACGGAGGTAGGAGTCAATGAACAGATGCCATCGGCATTCATGCTAGGGGAAGCACGAACTTCACGAAAGCCTGTTGAGTTATCCTGCTGGGCATCCCAAAAATGTGAGTGTCCCTCTGCTAAGCAGCAGTCTGCCACTGCTGCCTCTCTATTTTGTACCGAACCATGTGAAAAACCCTGCAAAGTCCCTGGTCGGGGCGGGTTAGGACAAGCAGTAAAGCCTGGCTCCATTGTATTGGGGCAGAACTCCCACTTCCTTCAGCCACATTACAGCTTTCCCCAAGGTCTCATCCACACACCAACACTGCAGGAATATAACTGCTTAGCTAGGAAGTGATTTTTTTACTTATTTTTCCACTATGCCCCTTACTATTAATGCAGTTCTATTGACACAAAAACCATGATACATAGAACTGTCATCCCTTTTGCTGCAGAGAAACAGCTGTATCAATACAACGTATCTGTGCACCAACATAACGATCTGATGCAGCAGGCAAATTACGTGGCTTTTGTGGTACCACGCATTACAGCAGTCAAACTTGAAGGGAGTTATATATCCTAGACTGATATGCAAACACTACGGAAAGTTTGTTTTGAATGGGATCACTGTGTATTACCTAATACATGATGAGGTAATGTTAAAATACTAAAAAACCCTCAACACTTTTTCCAGTAGAGATTACAGATGCTACAGGGGGGAACCTATTACCCAGAAGGAGCTCAACAGTATCAGAGGGCTATCTGTGAAGATAGTTTTACTTTGCATCCGATTTAAATGTTTTGATCAAAACACATGAGTAAATTAAATGCAAAGGCTATATGTTGATTAGAACAAAAGATATATTACATTAAGATTAAAGTCTCGGTATTAAGTAAAATATCTAAGCACTAATTTCTATTTCTGTAATATTGCCACCAATACTATTATCTCCATTTAATTAGGACATAAAAGTAAGTAAAGTTAATTTAAAAGGAAATTTCAAATAGTGTTCCCATTTGACTTTCTAGTAAATTAACACTTTAAAACCTCTAATGGGCATCTTCAAAAGAAAATGTTATTAACAAAATATGTGATAATTAACATAACTAGAACTCTCTAAAGTATACATTTTTTTAATGGCAATTGTTCTGTTTAAAAATATGCAAGAGGAGTGAATCAAAAATCCCACTCCCCTCATAACATAGACATGCATTAGATAGCATAAACATTGGACAATTCCTCGTGGATATCCACTAACCTAGAAATTGCTAGCATTAACTCATAACAAGATTACTTTTTGTGGAACTGGATTAACTTTTACACATTCCCTTACCCCCCAAAGGAGCTCAGTAAATGGCTGCGAGTGCTCCAATATCTCAAATTATGCAGTTATTAATTTAAAGTAGAAGTATTTTCTCTGATCTTATCCCGAAAGTATTCTAGTCCTCTTTATTCCCTCCGTTTTCTAACACCTAATCTAAACACCAAAAATCATCAGTTATCTCAGACTTTAAGATCAAACTGGCAAAATAGGACAATTCTTACCCTGTTGCAGTGTCTGAATGAAAAGATTTTGTGATTTTCAACAGTTATGACATCAAGCTCCACTACAAGCAAATATTTAGGTTGTCCTTGGGCTGTGGGCACACCTCCCACCTGGGGCAGCCATCACACCTTCCAGGGGACAAGCTTGATGACCTCCAGCAGATATTTCATGCCTTCTGTACTCCTGAGAGATTTGTACGCTAGGATAAAAGCACAAAAAAAGTTGAGCTACTTATCTGAGCTGTTCAAACCTCTCTAGCCTGCCCCAGGGAGTTAGATATCTGACGAGAGGGCCTGTGCTTCCCGCTCTGCCCAGAATTACCTCACGTACAGGCTCTCACGTAATTGCAGCTGGGATGCAGCAATGTCCTTTCTTACGTTAAAGCTCAACACCAGGTGCAACAGCACTGCTGATAATGGGGAATAAAGGCAACTTTCTTCACATTTGGCTTCCTCCCACATTTCTTGGAGATGGAGGCAGGGGGGAAGAAGGAGGAAAACACGAACCTACTCCATTCAGATTTGCCTATTTTATATTCACTCCACAGACATAAAGGGCTCAGATACACATGACGTTTTTAACAAGCAGGACTAGTCAGACCAACATGCCTGGGCCAGCCTCTCCCTGAGGGACAGGGAGCCAGGATCTGAGGGGCACCCCATGGCTGAGGCCTCACCAGCAGCAGCCCAGTGCCACCAGAGCCGAGCAAGGCACGCAGGGCTGTGCCAGCGCACCAGCCAGCGTCATCCCACAGCCTGTGGCGGGGAGGCGGCTCCTAGGCCAGGCTGGGAGTGCAAGTCAGAGCCAGGATCGGTAAGGGTAACCGGGTCAAACGCAGGGTTCAGCAGCGAGGTCCATAGTGACAAAAAAGGCCCAAGTCCAAGTCAGCCCGTAGGTCAGAGCCTAGCTCAAGGGTATCCAGCAAGGGGCATGGCTGCAGCTGAGCTGGGGAGCAACGCTCCTCCGACAAAGCTCAGACAGGGGCTGAGCATAAATAACACACCTGGGGCGGGGGGGCGGGAGGCCGCAGGGGTCGGGGGGAGGGAGGCTGCAGTGGAAGCTGACCTGGGCCACTGAGGCTTACTAGCCCACTCAAGGGCCGCCGCCCCCGCACACACACACACACACACACACACACACACACACACCCCGCAACCAAAACTCAATTTCTTCTGAGACTATAGTGATGAGTCTCCCACAAAACACTCATTCACTCAGCCCCAGGGGACAAAGGCACTTCCCGCACCTCTCTCTCCAATTTCTTTTCTATAGAGCTCTCTCAGGCGCACGTTTCTGCACCCACTGCCTCACACCACTGCTGAAGAAGGCGGCTCAGCACTATGGAAGGTCGGTGTTGCCCAACCTCACAAGCCATGCTAAGCCCTCTGACGCTGGACAAACCCGCACAGGTAGCTGCTCAAGCGCAGAAGGCAGCGTTTGTCTCAGTGAGACTCCTAAACAGCACCCTTGAGATCCCTCTGGTGAGTGATCCCGCTGAGCACACGCCGAGGCATTGCTTCTGCAGAGCTGGCAGCTCTGCAGGGCTGAAGTTGCTCCCACAATCAAGCAAGGGGGGTATGAGAGAGTTAACAAAATAATTCTTTCCTTTCTCCAAACAACTCATTTGCTTCAAGAGCAAGAAGTGGCTGAGTATTTGGCTTATTTGCTCTTTCACCAGAGCTTTGCCAGCCACAGCTAATAGATATTACCACCTGAATCATGAACTGATTTAACTAAGTCGTGACACTATAGTAGTGTAAACTTATAATAAGGCAAATATTTGCCACCATCTGCAGTAAATTCAAAGCATCTGCTGTAACTTTTTTTGATGAAAGTAAAGTAGCATACCCCACCATAAATTCTTTTGATACTGTTATTACAATATTCTGTGATAAATAAAACAAATGCACAAATATAGCTCAGGCTAACAAAATAAATCAGTAAAGCTTAGCAACTGCTTTAATTATTATTAGAAGCACTTTTTCTTACCTGTCACCTTACAGAAATATTTTACTCACCATGGAAAGCAAAGCTTTTCCTACTCTCTGAATATCTAAGAAATTATTTAAAAACAAAAAAACAACACCATCTCAGGTTTTCTTTCAACCTGGGCTGGAATTTTTCAAAATAACTCAGAAGTTACTTAATCTCTACTTACACTGAAATCTACACAGCTTCTCCCACTGCCTGGATAGGTAGAAGCCAGGATGACATGCTTTATAAGAATTCCATCTCTAGGTATCAGTGCTGTGTTTATCATCACTTTATCTGGGAAACTATCATTCTCACACTAAGCATAAGGGTTTCTCTCTGTCCACCCACTAATGGCAGTTTGGCTGGTTGTGGGAAAGCCAGAAAATCTTGCCTTTTCGCTCTGTGGATGGACAAATTCCCGGGCATTTTTATCTCTTGTGGAAGGGGTTCAGTTACAGCTAACTGGCCTTCATCCAGGTACTGATCTTTCCCAGGCAAGGCAGAAAGCTGGAGACAGAGTCAATTGCCTCTGGTATAAAGACGATGTGCAACAGCATGTTGCTGAAGTCCCAGTTGTCACACAAACTCCACCAGCTGTTTAAGAAAGATGCTGAGTAAGATGACAGGAGAGAAAAAAAGAAAAAAATAAAAAGGGTACTGTTGGAAAGATGAACAAAATTACACATTACAACTGTTCCAGAGTTGTTTTTCCTGAAAGGAATGCAAAGCACCTTCTCAAAACCTTTTCACAACTCTTCAGTAAAAAGGCAACTTCAAAACCAGCAGTGGTAATAATAACAGCAGTTGCCCCAGCCACAGGACCATAAAATATTAGCCAATATCCAAGAAAAGAGACTAGACCACTCACGACTGTAAATGTCATCATTTTTGACTACATCATCCCAGAAGCAGGAATCAAGACAACTGCAATAACCGGATGAAGTTGGAGTTAGCTATTTATTAGCTTTTCAGCTAGAAAAGATAAAAGCACTACACTATTTTCAAACAATGGGCTACGTGGACATAGGAATTCCATCTTTAAAGATGGTATTGGAGGCCTTGAAGCAGGCATAGGGCCCAGAAAGCACTTCTCGTTAAAGCTGTTTCAGGGACTAACCTGTTTCATCACCGTAACCACCTTCCAGCTTCCAGACTAAATGTATTATATGTCTGCTCACCTTCCTTGGGGCATTTAAACCCACATTTTGAAGTTCTTCTAGATTTGTTTCATGGTGGTAGTATTTTAGCCCTCACTTCATACATAGCATTTTCCTACCTTTTACTCATGATTTCAGGACAACTTTATTCCCTTTCAGCCTTGCTTTCACCAGGCTAAACAAACTAGGCTCCCACAGAAGATAAACACTGACTATCCTAGGAATCCTTCCCCAAATTCATTTTCTTGAACGGTTGGCTAGAATGGCACATGGGGGTTCTCATCTGAGAACATTTTTCAATCGTCCCATAGCAAATACTATATTCCAGTCTCCCTCCTACTTAGCTGCTTCTAAATTATGAATTTGCAATGGAAATGTGATAGAAGTGTAACTTTACATTTTTCACTAGTACATTTAATTCCTTTCCTTTCACTTACTTTCTCATGGTTATCTTAATTTTCCCATGGGAGATTTAAGGCCTCCTCTGTCTTGCCAGTGTATCTCATTTTTTCCTATTGATATGAGCATGCTCCAGTTTTCATGCCAGCATTATTAAAGAAAAATCTTCAACCACATCCAGTGCCAAAACTCATTTATGAGACCCTCCTCTCGTAACTTGCTTTCAGCATGGTAGTATCTCTTTAAGTATAACTGTTTTCTCTTTTACCATTTCTGACACACATTATGGTTCTAGTAGCTCCCTCCTTAACAATTCAAATTAAGAATTGCCTATGTAACACTATGGAGACTTCTGCAGATGCAATATAGCAGACCTAACTAATTTCTTTTGTTTGAAAAATTAGTTATCTTATAAAGAGGAATTGATCCAGAAAGACTTATATGAAATACTTGTGGTAAAGTTATATTTCTCTTTTCCCAATCTTTCTTCTTATCTAAATATCCTTTCTTTGCTTATTACTGAGTTTGGAATTTGGGAGACTCAGAACCATCTCTTGTCAAACAAAAAAAGCAACTACATACATATTTGTGTGTCTCCAACTGCTGCTCATCTCAGTGTTTAATCACGAGTTGCTCATCTTCAGCCAACCAACAATTTTTTGAGACAGCATGACACTATGAAATTCCTGGAGTCTAGAACGTATTCCAAAAGTACAAGGTCCTCTCAGAAATAGTGTGCCATCACTGAGCAGTCAGGATTTGAAGGAAGGCATTCTGGGTTGCCAGCAGGATTTACAGCTCACACTACTATTAAGTGATGTGATTTTGTGGTTTGTATCAAGTCAATGATGCAAAGTGCTCAGATCCACCCCATAACTGGTCTTACATTGACTTTTTGCACCAAAACCTTTCTATTCATGTTTCTTCACCTCTCATGTTTCAGTTTCCCTTATTTTTTTCCTCATCTGTCACGGTCTGCCCTCAGATCACAATGACAACTGAAAGCTGGGAACTTTTACAACATAAAGCTTCAGAGCACTCTGCATACCTACAGGGAGCATAGCAAAAACCACCTTAAGCATTTGTTAAATTACCATGAATTCACTCTGATAAAAATGATGGGTCCACAGCTTTTGGAAGCACTATGCTTTACAGCTACGTAAAATAAAAGCAAAAGGTTTGGAAAAACTTCCTAAACAGAAAGACAAACACTGAACTGTATTATTTTCTCTTCCAAATTTCATCTGTCTCTAAAGCCCAAAGTTCTTCAAACTATTTTCATTACATCGTTATCTTTAGATATTTAATTAATTTGCACCAAAGTCCCCAGTATTTTCATTCCTTAGCATCCTGCTCAGTGTGGCCCCAGAGTAAAGAATACATATTCACTCTCTTAGAAGCTAGAGATCTTACCATATTTAACAAGAAGCATCTCTGACAGTAATTGGAGTTTTGTATCAAGGTAAATAAATGGTAAGATCATAAGAACATACTCTAGTGGCCACATGTATCCGGCAAACACTAACATCAGAGAGTGAATTTAACATACAGTCTCAGTGGATATGAATTTTCTGTAAACAAGCAATCTGAAGAAAGCCTCACTTTTGTCATCTGTTATTCCCATCGAAGAAAAATGAATATTCTGTTTTATACTTTTCCTACCAGGTGGCTTCATTATTTAGCACTAGGTTTTTTTCCCTCAGCATGCATGCAACATTGTGATATCCTCAATGACAATGGATTAACTTTCTTTCCTCAACGGTAGCATTCAATGCAAATTATCCAAATTATACAATATCCTAGAATGATGGTACTTCACAAGGGTACACTGGAAGACCTGCTCCTCATTTTGCTTGAAACAATCACTCCTGTCAAGACACACAGCATCCCCCTCACAGTATTTATAAGCACAATTACAGGGCAAAGGGAGGTATTTAGAAGATGTGTAGATGTGGCACTAAGGCAGTTGTTTAGTGGTGGACCAGTGCTGGGTTAACGGTTAGATTAAATGGTCTTAAAGGTCTTTTCCAATCTAAATGATTCTATGATTCTATACCAGAGGTTCCACTCTTGCCAGTCACGGAGCACATAAGGAACTTTAGGCAAGTCACTTACTCTCTCTGTACACTTGCTATCCCTCTGTAACGTGGAGATAACAGTGCTTCCTCCCTTCAAACAAAGTGCTGGAGGCATAAAAATTCCTAGACTGAGAGGTGTAAAATCTCTTGATGAGGTAAGTGCCTTGAGCAAATAGTGGCTGGATAACTCAGACTGAAGTTTGAGCACTGTGTTTAAAGAGTTAAGTTCAGAGCAGAGAAGGCAAAGGCAAGCACAAAGGGCTCCCTTCTACACACCTAGAAATCAGTGGCTTCAGCAGATACAGGACTGGCGTTATTCTGACCTGGAAAAAAAGAAAGGCAAATGCCGCGGCTTTGAAATAAAAGAGCAAAAAGAAAGAATAGGCTCAGGAGGGTTTATAAATCCTCTTAGGCAGCCTCTCAGTATTCCCTTCCCTATAACTTTAGAGCAGGGCTTTAGCAAATTTCAAGGATGGTCAGACACTATGATGATAGCCATTTCTGGCTTCATCCTGATTAGAACGGCAGGCAAGTTTGATCGGGTTAATTCATCAGGTCCAAACAAACCTCAGTATAAATACAGCCTCATCATAGTGCCTCTACTTAGGAATAGCCTTAGTTTGCTTTAAGTTTATTCCATTATAGCTTTGCTGGATACCCAAGAAAACAACGTAAAAATAGATTCATAATGACATCATGAAAGGAGTTAGGTTTGGGTCAGGGTGCAAGATTCAGACAACCTTCCTAGTTAAGATGAAACCTCCAAAAACTTTTTTAAAAGACATCGTTGCCACCAAATATTCTAGTGCAAAACAAGGAAATGAAACATTTTTGAAGGTTTGAACCAGCAGGGCAAAACCTAGTACTGGGAACAGCCGCGTTGCACAGCCCTGGGATACAGGCGGTTCAAAAGCACTCCTTCACGGAAAAGGACAGTTGCGAAGGCAAAGAACAGGCTGGAATTGTTCAAGCTGCCCCACCTTGTCGTAGGGGGCTGACATGATCCGCAGGTAGCTGTCAGGAATGAAACAGGGCAAAGAATCACAGCTACATTTGCCACCTTCCCTCCTCAGACTTGTACCACTGCATGCCTAGCGCCAGGCCTCCCCCGCAGCACCGCCACTAGCTTGCAGCAAACCAACCCCTGCATGTAAGATCCCAACAGCTTCCCGGCCAGGCACTGCACTTTCCCTCCAGCTGCACAGCACAGTTTGCAGTAGCTGCGTTATCACTTGCTTGCCATAGTCACAAAGCCTGCACAACATTTTCACAGCCGTATCACCAAGATGGGAGATGCTCTTGTACGACCAGATGTGACAATGCCCCAGGCTGCTTTTCCCCCTTGAAACATCCACCACAGAACCACAGCAGACAAATGGCCAGCCCTTGTAGCCTCCAGGTATTCCTAGCAGGGCAGGCATTTCTGTTTATTAACTCAACATTTAAGAGGTGCATGACGGAGAAGGGGGGAGAGTAATCAAGTCATTTGAAATGCTAGAGTCCTGCCAAGTTGTCCATGCTGTGCTGTGCCCTGCTGCATACGTTCTAACTGCAAGTTACTACCATCTGCAGTTGATTAAGCAAAAAAGGAGGTGAGACTTCCACTCCTCTGCTCAGCTGTATTCATTTTGTTGACTCACACACCATCTCACCCCCTTCTCCACTGGTTTTCTGCATGGCATTTGACACTGAGGTCCTTCATCACCACTGACTTGGGAGCCATCACCCTCAGAATCAGCACACACAACAGACCCTGCTCCTGATCATCAGTAAGGACACGGCAGGACCACCCATCCACTTCCACCCTGACCTACCTGCTTGTATCTCCTCAGGGTGGTATACTCTTATGATGTGCTGCTCTGGAGCTTAAGAAAATGAAAATACTCTCAACATGGAGATGGAATTCAAGTGTGAAAGTCTTCCCCTCCACTTTAAGATCCCAACTCCTTATAAATCCCACTAGGAAGTTGGAGTCTCTAAACTCCTGTTTACCCAGAGTGAAAAACAAGGATCAGGAATGCTTAGTTCCTTTTGCAAGTGTTGTAATATTTCTAAGAAGCTGACAAACACCTCTGTTCAGCTGGCTGGTCACTTACCTTTGAGGTTATATTGTCATTGTCACTGGTGATGTCCAAGGGCTTTCCACCAGAAAAGCTGCTGGTGAACATCTCTGCATCTTGGGCCATGACAGCAGATGCCAGCCAAACATTTAAAAAGCAGAGCACGTATTAGCCTCTTCATAGAGCCCTGTCAGAACATTTAATTAACAGTGACGTGCTGGAAATATTAAGGAAAAAACACAGCCCCTCATAACTGTTCTACCCAGATCAAAGCCATGTGGCCACAGATACTCAGCACCAAATGTAGTTTCTGAAGCTCTTTTGCCACCGTGAGTGTTTCAAACCAAGAAGATTTCAGGCTAACAGGAGGTTTGGAAGTCATGTTTTTGTAGCCCCTGAAGTTTAAGACAAAAAAAAGCTTCACATTAGACTCCAGTGATTTCAAAAAACCCTGAATCTACAATGAACACTGCACTTAAGTTATTTGGGGTAGAAGGAAGAACAGGCTTTCCACTCCTGCTCCATGGCCTACAGGTTAATGGACTAACGCAATAAAACAATAGGTTACCATAGAAGTCTCAATACAATTAAAACCATAAAACTAATTATGTTCTGTTTCAGATGAAGCCACTGATGAAAATAGAGCATTACATGGGGGGTTTTTTCCCCCATTTATTAAGCACCTTGAAGATTTCAGGCATGTAAAAGTGTGATTTTACAGGTACGCACTTGCACGCACACAGACAAATCTGTATAAAGAGATCCATTTACTTGTACTACCAGATTTCACTTACTCATACCAAAGAGTTATACTAATTTCTACACCAAAAGGATTACTTTTGAAGCAGCTCAATATAGCTATCTAACAGAAGAAAATACTTGCTGGAACAGACTGTGGTATGCTACAGAGTGAAAAAAAAGAGAGATGTGCTCTGGAGCAGAGAAAGCAATAAAAACACCCAACAGCTATCTTCCCTCCCATTCAGAGCTCTTTAAGGAAAAATAAGTTAAATCTATAGTCTGTGTTTCAGTTCACTTTTTGGGAAAAAAAAGAAAACAACCACAAAAGAGGGCTCAGAGATACTCACTTTCACAGTGCAAAACTTCCAAGTCACTGTCAACCCTCCAAGAAGCCACAGGCTAGCTCAAACCTCAGCCTCGACAGTTCCGACTCAGTCCCTCCAAGGACATGCAGGAGCACATCGGTAGCCAGCCCACTGCCCACAGACCTGGCTGGGAGGGTGCTCTAAAAGCACCAGTGCTCCACAAGGTCACATCAGGAGTGGGCAGGCAAGCATTTGATGTGTAATGGTCTTCCAGAGGGGACGAGAGACCAGCACGAGATACAAGAATAAAAGTAACTCCAGCCATAGGGGAGTAAGAGGAGGAAAAAGGCCGAATAAGTAAATGACACACTACTGAGAAGTGCTATTTGTCTCCCATCTCAGCAGACTTCAGTAAGGCCAGCAACACAACTATGCGCAATTGGTCATTTCCAGCTAGGCTTGCTACCTTGCTCTGGAAGTAAACTTTAATTATAATGTGCGAAGTTGGTTGTGTTACCTCCCATGGATCCTCTCAAGAGTCCTACTTTACCTCTAAAATGAAATGATGTGAAGAATTTTCCCTATGACAAGACATATTCCAGTCTGTCTTGCCACTGCGCTTTGAATGCATTTCTCCAGTATCTAACACAGCAAACCCTCATCTGCTCTTATGTGAAACACTGTCATCTGAAAGGGCAGATTTGAAAAGAGGGAAAGAGACCAGGTTTCAGCTGCAACTTATATTTAGGAAGACACCTGCTGAGGTGCAACAAACACAAGAAATAAGCATTTCAAAGGTCTTCATTACCCCGCCCATCCATCGCCATATCCTCTCCTGTCAAGAGTTTACCTACCCACAAGAAAAGCAGGTGACCCACAAACATGATGCCCCCTTTGCATTTTCCACTGCATTGGACCAGCACCGAGGTGGCCACAAACCAGTTCAGGATTAGAAAAGTCACAAGGCCGGTCCAACACAGAAGCAGCTGTGCCAACAGCTTAGTTCCTGCAGTTCACATTATAACTGACCCTCAATAATTGACATTAATGATTTGTATGACAGTAAGACTGAGAGATCAGCTGGAGAGCCATGGGGCCTGACACCCCTTGAAAGGAAAAAAAGAGCTTGCAATCTAAGTAACAGAGCAGGAGAAAAGGATTTCCCTTCATGCTGCAGATGGGGAAGCACACTGCAGCCAGAATGAAGTGACTTGTTGAAGAGGAACTAAACCAGGAACTGAACACAAGATTTCTCACATCTTAGTCCATTCCCTGAACCGTAGCTGATTGTTTCCCACACAGCCTTGGAAGACTTTTGCTACCAAGTTCCTCTGAGGTTGCTGCACTTTGGCCCCATCCCACATGGCCCTGTGTGCTTTTCACTTCCCTTCTTTCTGAGCTGGCTATAACAAATTCTCTTTCCATGGCCTCTCTGAAGCGCTATCAACAGGCATCTGTTATCCTGTCAGAGAAACAGGGCCCTGAAGTCCAGCTACTCTCTGCTCCTCACACCAGTGCTGACACCCCTGATGTCCCATTAGTGGAGAAACACTCTTTCCCAACCTCAGGGATGCTCCGGCTGAACAGCTGTCCTCCCAAGGAATGTGCAGTTGAAGCAAGTTAGACACGCTCATTTGCAATGGCTGCAAAAGCCACGTGCCTCTTCACTTTATCTGGAGACTCAGGCAAAACAATTCACAGCCATATATATTCCTGTGCCTCTACTGCTTTTCAGGCATCAAAGTCATCTTAGCAGTTCAAGAACCTTCTTGATTACATACATCGTCTTCTCTGACTCACGCCATCTCTGCCTCCTCCTCTTCAGCCAGTTCCCTGCTTGCTTACCAGTCCCACAGTTACACCAAAGCTGTTACCGAAGCAGAGCCCTCCACTGCTCCTTCCTGCCCACAGCCTCTTCACGTGCCTCCGAGATCCCTTCCGCTTCTCCCACAGCCTTTGAAGCTTAAAACGCATCATTAACACTCAATGTCTTTGCTCTGCTGCTGGGGAAGTTTCACAGCTCCGAACACCTTCCCCGCCAGCAGACTCAGCTGGATTGATTTCCTTCAACTCTCCCACTGTCCACAAGGGATCCCGCTTGAACGCAAGCCAGATCCCCTGCTCGGGGAGCTGCATTAGCCATATGCTGTCAGGCCTGCGTGTTTTGCTCAAAGTGCGACATTCAGCTGTGCACTGAGACTCCAGAGTCACAGAATTAATAAGGTACATAGGGACGCATTCTCCCTTCTCACCTTTGATTATCACACCTATATTATGTGTGTTTATGCAGCTATTTTCTTGATGCCAACTGAGATATATGCAGTCTAATAATGTTGCAGTATATTATTTTTCAGTATTTGTTTTCAGGCTGGAAAAATGCCATAAAACCTGTGAAGAAAATTGAGAACAGATCCTTTCAGCTGGTGTAAATCTAGATACCTCCATTGATTTTGGTGGATTTATGCCAATCTCAACAACACGAAGATTCAGCCCTTAAAATATCAAGTCATATGTTTTGCACGTCTTCCATATTCTTAATAAATTATTTAACATTATTTTCATTTCATTAGAACTTAAGCAACAAGGTATTTTTGTGTAGAAGAAAATTAATGGAGATTTTACTAGCCCTGGACAAATCTCTTTGCATTTCACACTGGCGTGATACTTGGAAATTAGAGTGGAAGAATAGTACAGTCCCACTCAAGTATCTGCCCCACCAACCTGAGCTTTACCCCCAAAATTAGTGGATGAGGTTACACACTAAGAATTTCACACTATCTTTATTAAATTACTGTGTGTTGATTCCCTGCCTTGCTTTTTAAATGTAAGGTGACAAAGATCACTGTAATCTACATTTAATGAAACATCATATCTCCTGTATACTCTCATTGATCATATCTTTTCTTATCATTCTTAAGAGAATATTGTGCTTTTGAAATGACAGAGGCTCCTTTCCTTCAAGGAACTCTTGCTGTCTGCCAGTGATCTTCTTGTTACATGCTTTGAGAGTCTGCTCCATTTGTAATTAGAGTCAAACTATCAGGGACTTTTTGAATTGAACCACAAAATAGCTGTCCAGCAGCAAAATTTAGTCAACACAATGCACCTTGCACTGCTTTCTTTGTAAGTGTCAGACTGCTGGGATTGGTGTTTTGCTGGAGATTCACTTTGAGAACAGTAAGGAAAAAATTAATAACGTGAATGATTTCTTTTTTGAAAAAAGGGGAGGGGGGGGGGGGGGGGGAATGAGTGGTGCAGGAATCACTCAAAGAATAAGCTTTGTGAGAACCTGACAAAAACTGGCCAGAATTGCAGGCAAGATGAACCACCCTAGGTAGCACTCCTGAGTAATGCAAGTACATCTATTACAAGCAGGTATTCCAAATACTGATCACAGGATCTCTGGTCAAGCCAGGCTTTTGCCCAAGTCCTTTTCTGAAACAGGGGCAACACTGGGATGCCCTGAAGCCTTCCTCTTTAGTAGGAAGATTCTCCTGAATCAGGAGAACCTTGAATTCTGAAACTTCTGATTTAGAAACCTGATTCTAAATTCAGAACCTCCTGAATTAGAATTGTTGACATTCTAACTCTTTGGTATGCCACTACGACCCCTTTTGCAAATACAATACTTGTATTTGGTTGCTTATTTCAGAAATCTATTTCTGCAAAGTTTTGGCAACAGGAACAGATTCTGTAAATTCGCCAATACACTTTGCACGTCAGAATTTCACCAGCTCCAGTGAAGCTGCTGAATTGGGATCTAGTGTTTGACAAGTGTTATTTAATGCTGTGGTCAGAGGAGATAATGTTTGCAACGTTATCCGGAGAGGGGTCAGTGTCTAAGAGGACTGACAGACTGCACCTCATTTGTTAAAGCAACCCCACAGTTATACAGTGGACGCTACAGTTTTGCATCTGTTGAGCGAAACAGGTTCAGTGGTATCATTCGTTTCATTTCCTACAGAATCAGTCTGTCTCGGGTCAGAAAATTACTAGATGTCTGGCCTCCACTGTACAGGTCTGAGTCATTCTTTCCTTCCTCCTTTCTTTCTACCGCTCAGCCTTCGGGAGGGAGCTATGCCTCAGTCACAGCTGTGTGGACAGAAAGGCCCCAGATTCGTAGTTCCACCCTGCCTATGTTTGACAGCAGCCTGAAAGCACAAAGGTTTCTGTTAAAGTCACCATTACAGCAAACATCTACACATCATTATGGTTATATAAGTGAAGATTTTAGAAAGCTGGCTGGCTGCATCTTTTAGTACCCAGCTCAGCAGTATCATCTGGCCAAAGAAATAAAGGTCCCGATTTGTTTTTCAGCGTACAAAAGAGAGAAAGCCCTCAGCCAGTGCTGCTCACTCCGGCAAGACTAACCTAAAATGACCATTGTATTTGTCTGGAGTGCTTTATTTGCCACCCCCCACCCAACCAACCCCCCCCCTTTTTTCTTAATGCTTAGTAGTAAACAGTTGTTTTCCTTCAAGTTTCCTGCTCTTCACCCCTAAATCAACGGAAACAAAAATTCAGGCTTTTTTTTTTTTTTTAATAAAGGG
Organism: Falco biarmicus; assembly: GCF_023638135.1. NCBI lineage: Eukaryota > Metazoa > Chordata > Aves > Falconiformes > Falconidae > Falco > Falco biarmicus. The sequence goes on from NC_079293.1 coordinate 88,567,463, forward strand.
GGCATTCCAAAACAAAATCACCACACTTGATTCCAGGAGCTAGAGCTTTGTAGAAAATACTAAACAGCAGGTTTTGCAAACCTTTTTATCATTAGCCAAATACAACCAGCCTAAAAAGTGACCTTCGCAGTCATATCAAAACAATGGGAGGTCTTCCTCTCTGCAAGGAAAACAAAGAGGGACCAAGGACCATTGAAATAAAATACCATCTCAGTAAAGAACCATTGACCTTGTTCACTGCTTTTGGGAAGAGGGAAATAGTAAGAACAAAGTGTCCAGTTATGTCAGTTCTGGTATTTGCCGAGCACTCAGGATCAGGTGATGCAGATGAGGCACAGATAAGAGCAGCTAAACATGGATTTCGCTCTGTGCCCTTGTTTCAGGCGTTGAGGAACAGCAAATAACAAGACAAAGGGGTTTGAGTCTAAAAACAAAAACACACCCTACAAGTCTGAAATTTCAGCCCAGGTGGAAGTCAAATTTATGATGCCTACACTAGTCACTCCGTAACATTCCCTAAGGCTCCAAACCAGCAAATGCCAGCACCACCTCACATCTGCCATCTGGGCCGGAGTTCTCCCGGTGAAAGCTTTCTTGACCAACGCTCTAGTCTACCTTCACTCAGCCCATGAGAAAACAGCAGCAACCACCCCCGAGTCTATTTTCTACATTTTATTTTTGGCTTGCAGGCTGGTTTCTTCTGGAAGGCCTGTGTAGGTCTTTGTACATTGTACAGATACCTGCAGGAATTTGAACATTGGACCCCTTTAGGCCAGTGCCTCCAGAGACAGAAAAGGATTAGCCTCAGCACTGGCTGGACAGGAGACATCTTTCACCCCCTGTAACAAGCCTCAGGCAAACTCTCTGTGCTTCTGCATCCAGCTACAGAGCCTGCCTGTGCAGCACACCATGGTGCTCCCATCTTATGGCCCCGTATGATGGAGCCAAACGCAACAGCAACCTTTTGCTTCTCTTTTCCTAGGAGTATCAGATGCTACAAGGACCTTTTCCTCTGTGCTGTGCTTACACCTGACCTTTCAGAAAGGATCCAGTGCATACCTTTGGCAAGCAAAGTTATTAATTATAATGTAAAGTCTGTGCAGATTCTCAATCGGAAAAAAAAAAATCAAAATTGTAAGTATACACAAAGCTTGTAACATTTAAACTCTCACACTCATATGTTCACCCAGAAGGCTCCTGAAGCATTTTCCCAAGGTAGGTTGTGGTGGGTTTTTTTCTTTTTCTTGGTAACTACATCTTGTCAGAAATATGAAGTATTGGTGTCTTCCATTTGTGTGTTGATCACAGCTAATGGACTCATCACAATCGTAGGATTTTTTTCTTCTCCTTTTTTACCTCATATTATCCAATCATGGAATGTAGCAGCACAAAATACAGTCTTTATTCTTTATTTCATTCAATATAGTAAGTATTCTGAGTAGCCCTCACTGACAATCTGATTTCTCACAAAGGAGTATTTGCAAGGTGAAAGATGGGTATTCTGTGAAATATTTTACTTGTCATCAGTTTTGTGTTCTTATATCTCAGACTGAGACATCCTCTGACAGATAAGTTCAGTCATCAGAGGAAAGACCAGCAGTGCCTTTCTCAAAGGCTAGACCACACTGCTCCCGTGTGGTTTCTGCGGAAAACAGAGAATGGGCTGAAACGACACTGTTCTACAGAGAAACTCCTGGTCCCCTGCTTGTATGTATTAGAAACTTCATATGTTTCTTAGATGGCACTATGCATTCTCTTGACACTTGACAAAATAAAAATGACAGTGGCAAATTTCAAGCAGAGGCTTTTTTTTAATCCACTGTAATATCAGTGTCACACAAAGTTCCCTTGACTAGTGAGGCATTCAGCTCAATGCTTGGCAATTAGCATGTGGCTAACTGTTTCACACCAGAAGCAAAGAAAGAATTCTGCACCCGCTGAGATGATCTCAGACACTAAAATCAGAGAGGTGGTCTGCTTCACATATGAGACAGAGATCCACATGACACCTGCTGCAGTGAAGCAGCACCAGTTTCCAGGAGAAATGCTGCACATTGGCACCTGGAGACATAGTCTGTGTCAGGCAGCATTTGCCGTTTGGCTGCTGTTCTCCCACATCCCAAACAGTGGGCACAATTCCTGCAAGGATTCAATCCTGAATGCTGCAAACATTTTTAGGAAGAATGTAAATATTTCCCTCCCGACCGAGAAGTCTGAGAGGTCAAAGGCTACTGATGGCCAAATACCACCCCAGCAGAAAGCACTTCCAGGATCAGGTCCTTAATTTGCCAAGTATTTAATCCATAACACACATTTACATCAGCTGAGGTGACAGACACAGGTATTATGGAACCAGAACCATTAATGCCAACTACAGCAGAAAAATGACTGGAAAAAAAATTGTATGCTGGATAGACTTGTTCTTGAAATATGTGTTAAGACCAATAGCGTTTCCTGTAAATATGGCATTTAATTCCTTTGAGTTTTACACAGCCAATTTTACATTCATTCAGTGGGTTCTTTTCCCAGTGATCTAAATTGTTCTCTCATATTCAAACTATATCTGCCAACAGATGGTGAAAATAGCTGTTATTTTTCAGAGTAGGAGTATTTTTAACCTGTTCCATCAGAAAGGCCTGCCTGCCTTAAAGTCAAACTCAAAAGCTACTTGCCCTTATCTGAGGGACACGCACACAGGAGGGGTGGGACAGAAGGAGTGAAAGGGACCTGACAGAGGAACAATTCCATACAGAAACAAGCTTTACAGAAGAAATCTCAAACAAAACCCCAAAAGCTACCTCTACCCAGCTCCTCCCCTTCCCCTTTCTATGGAAAACCAGCAGACTGACAGCTCATATAAATCGAGCAGGCTACTTTAGCACAGAGAGGCAAGCGGGAACAGAAATTCCTACTGGATTGTGGAAGCAATAGCTATCCCAGAGCCTGTTACTGTATCATCTCAGATTGGTTGCAGGCCTCGTTTCAATTAAAAAAGATATTTGTGAATCAGAAAGAAACATGGCATCTTAGAACTGAATCAGAGGATCTGTCAACATACCAGAGAGTTTACTTTTAAAGCGTACCAGGTCTCAACCATACGCAGGACAGAGCATAATGAACACAGACTTAAAAGTTCAAATGGTTCATAGGCCCTCAAAAGGGATGAATGGCTCTGAAGGAGACGTTATGGTGCATCAAGCAAATCCTCCTTAGTTCACACAATTATTGACCCGAGACATTAGAATTATTCCTTCAGAGCCATTAAGGGTCAAATGTGTTAATCCCATTGCCACCACGGATTATTTGTTATACAGTTTCATGAGTAGGATAAGGAGGATGTTATATGGGAACAGCACACATACATCATTTGGAGACCACCTCTCTTCTGTGTGCCAAATTTTGGTCTTGATAGCCAGGGGCTTACGCTAACGATAAAACACAGTGAGGGGTAAAGCAGGGAGCTGGAGCAGCAGGGAGAGGTACGAAGCCACCAGCAGGCAACGTGTCCCATTGGGACAGCACAGCTGCTCTCCTCCCCTGCTTCAGCTGTGCGCTCACTGGCATGGAGCTGGAGAAGAGTCATTTGCCTTTTAAGTGCAATATGCTCATGAAGCGCATAGGAACAGCTGCACCCTTTCATTCCCTCTGGTACAGGGAATTGCTGTTACCAAACTTTCCACCTGAATGCAGGGAACTGTTTTTGTATCCTTCTACCCCTGCAAAAGCCAGTGGCAAGCAGAGGTTCAAGCAGAGACAAACGTGCCAGCCGTACCAGCCAAAGGAAGACAATTCCCCTCGCCTACACAGCAACCTTGTCACAGCACTACCGAGTAGCCAAATCCCCAAGAGCTAGCATGTAACTGCCAGGCGTTTCTGTGTGCTTGTCAGACCTCCTGGATGAACACACTGATCTCTCAGCTGCCCCTCCAAACACGCTGGTGTACATTTTCCCTCGAGACACACTTGCACCTTCTTTTGTGGGCAGCACCTTAAGGAAGCAGCTTGTCCCAAGTCAAAGCGCAAAACCCACCGTGAAGAAATCAAGACTTCATCAGACTTTCTCGTATGAAAACCCGCAGACATTTAAGAGCTGTGATACAGATCAACAGAAATCAGAAGTTATTCCTTTCTATCCAACGCTAAAATTGGCATGTTAATTCAATTTAATCTCAACAACTGAATTCCTTTCCTTCTCTAAAAACAAAGGAAAGCAAGGACAGCCAAGGTAGGAATTGCTCAGAACACTTAAAAACAATTTAAAACTATTCTTTAGGTCTCTCAATTTCACCCACGATAAATAATCTGCTGAAAAGCTAAGCTGAAACTAAACTTCAGGCTCCATTGGGCTGGTGATTTTTGACTGAACTTGCCATGATATTCTTCCTGAAAACAACAGTGCAAAGCAAACTATGAAGCAGGACATCTCAGTGGAGGTAAATGGGAACTGTGCCTAATGCCACAATCCACCAACTGTGGAACAACTCTGCCATTGGATACAATATACTAAATACTTGCGGCAGTAAAAGAAAGGATCCTTTAATGCCATAACAATTTGCTCAAAAGCACTCCAAAACACCACATAACTCAATCTATCTTGACTGCAGCCTTCTGCATCATTCCTGTGGCACACAGATACACTTTCAGTCATGGAATAAGCAAAGAGGATATATATAAAAACAGCACATGACACAGGGATGAATATAAACCATTTACTGAATCATCTCTCACGACAGAAGACCACCCTGCAGTTCCTGCTTTGCTCTGCTACTCATAAGCTATATAATTGCTCAGCCCATGACAATGCTATTTCTCTTGCCTCTGCTCACACTGTACATTACTCTCTGTCCTGCAGGATATACACATATATGCTAATATATTATTAATATGATAACACAGGGCCTCATTTTCTTGCACTTTTTTAATACTGAATTGGTAACAGCTGCACTGCAGCTTCTGTTAAACTGTTTTTCAGTAGCAGAAAACTTCCAAGGGGGCAGGAGAATTAAAAAAAGAAGTATCTTCATTTGGGGCTTAAATTGGCCTCCAAAATGTCATCAAAATATTGCTTAAAAGATGCATTTTTGCAGAGTGTGGGAAAACTCTTCAGTGATGTTTGGGTTATTCACACTTGAGGGAAAGCAAGCAGATTTTGGCTATGCGCACACCTCAAATTGCACGCCAGCGGAACATTTATAACTTCCCTGGTAGATATCTGAACATTACAGAGACTGGGAGGGAAGGAGGAGACAAATGGAGAGAGAAATACAGGAAACCAGTGATTTCAACACACACCAGACAAAATTTTACATTTGCTCTTCCCTTAGAGATACACAAAACTTCAGCAACTGAGCACTGCAAGCTCATAAGTAGGATATCTGACCTGCAAAGTCAAATTTTATAGTGGCACCAAAGCATTTCACACCTCCTAAACGGTGTAAGTGGAGAAACTGGATTCTCTGTTTTCAGGGTTTTTTTGTAAAGGCAATGAAGTCCAGATTCAGCAAAGTACTTGAGCAGGTTCCTGAATGTTAAGCAAGACTTATCTCAACTAACATGTATGCAAGAAGTCAGAAGATTCAAGCTAGGTATGCCTCGAAAGTATTTTAATCGATATGACTCTGAGAGCAGATGTGAAAAATGAGTAAATACTAATATGGGGGCTGTCATCATTTTCCCTCTTTTCTCAAACCCACAAATTCACAACTACACTCAGCCACGTTGGGCAAACAAAAATTTCCCACTCACTTGTTTTTACGAACAAGAAATTCAAAGTAATATTTTTTCTTATAACTGCTCTCCCATGATGGGAGGAAAAATCTTGTTCTGCTTTCATCTTGAATTCAGTAAGTCCTGTAGAGAGGCGATTGTTTACACTTAGCCAAATGTTTTCACATTTGTGCCAATTTTAAAACCACAGATTTGTTCATTGCAGTGATTATCGATGCTGAGATGATGACCACGTTCTGTGTTGTTCTCATCTACTTACGAGTATAGCTAAGCTTTCTACCAAAAAACTTCCTTTTAAACCTGCAAGACAGTATCTTTCACATACAACCCAAACGTGAACATAAAGGCACTTCCTAAAGGCCTTACTTTGTGGCTGCTATTATTCACAATAAATGTTTTCAGTTTAACCGAGATGTCAAAAATAAATACTAAAAATTAAAAAATCATATCTGTATATTCAACGGCTAGTCAGAATCCCATGTCAATATTCATAATTCATTATGAATATCAGCTCCAGGTGCACACAGTTGGAAATGCTCAAGGAAGATCAAGACTATGGACATGCTGTGCTGCCATGTACACCAGTACAAGAGAAACATATTTTATAAAAACAGGAGGGAAAGATTTGGCCCAGAACTTCAGATGCATTTTTAGTCGAAGGAATCACAACAGGGACAGGACAAGCAGAAAGGGCTGCTGTACGCCTCCCATTCCATATTTCCTCTTGGGTAACGTGACCTGTCACCCCATTTTTCCCTTCCCTTTCTAAGTACTTCAGAGGTTCTGGGACACAGGCTGACTGACACTGATGCCCAGATCTCATCTTATTATCACTGTTAATACCAAATACAACCGCTGATGTATCCCAGCAGTTATAAAGGTGCCAGGTTCAGCAAATGCAGAACTTAAAGCATGGGAGCGGCCCCCTTTACTTCGAAGGGAAGCAGTCTGATGGAACAGGGCTATGAGTGCCATAGCTGCCTTCAGGATCCAGGTAAAACTATGACACACACACAAAAATTACTTTACCAGTGTAAAGGATCCCTCAGACGTCTTTCAGTCACTTTTCATTACTAGAAAGTTTCCCACTGCTCTCATGTACGTAACTGTTTCCTTGCCATGAACTTTTATTACGATGTAGCTAGTTTAATGCTGTTGGTCACTGAAATTAGCAATTGGGTGCTTATTGATTGCAAAATGCTGGACAGCACATTCTTTTTCCAGATGCTAACATCTAACCTCATCACCAGCGTTACACATGCTCATTCCTGCCCAGTACAGGACTGAGTAAACTGCTGCCACAACGACAGGGGAGTTGCAAGACTCCCCTCTCCAGAGCTTCTATAGCATGAGAAATCTCCTCTTTTGTTTTGTCAGGCTTGTGAAATGTTCCCTGAGGGCATTCACTTCTCTGGGGTGAGCATCACATAGCTTGATTGGAGAGCCTTTGCTGCTTTCTCAGCTGATCAGGAATTTGAAACAACGCATGCTGCTCTAATAACCTACTTCGTCTTCCCTTTTAGTCTTCAAGGAGTCCCAGAAAAAAAAAAAAAAAAAAAAAAAAAAAAAGAGAAGAATTTGCCAAGAAAGCAGAAATTGAACTGGGTCTCTAGAAAGTAATTCCACAGAAAGACTTCTGCTACATGCAAAAATCTGCACAGAAAACTACCGTGTGGAAAGCATTGTGAGTGGAATGCCTTAGAATAAATGTTTCTTCATAAAAGGTCCACAAAGAAGAAAGCAGACTACTTGAGTAATCTCTGCATCAAGAGATTTTCTGCATGAGGATCACGAAGCACAACAGCTTCTTCTCACCCCTTCTGTAGATCAGCCCAAGTGTTTTTAATCTCCCTTTTCTCTCTAACACAGGACATAAATGTTTCCACTACAAGGTCTGAGACTTAAGTCTCACTCTGAGCTGCACCAAAATACACAAAGTAGATGCTGAACTAACAAGCTCACTGAAATTTCTACCAAACTTTTGTCAAATGCACCCATAAATAAAGCCTGTCAACACTTACTGTTCCACACTGATTGCCAACATCTCACTATTCTCAAAATAAATACCTCCTACAGCTACTTTTAGTTGCCTGGAGTACTAGATGTTTAAAAATAAGTTAAAAAATACAATTCCCAATGTGGATTAATGATCTTTGCTCACCGTTAAAGAGCTGAAGTCCATCAAACAGCTCTGAAAGATCTAACCAAAGTCAGTTGCGATCTGTACATAGAACTGCTGGGCTTCTGTGGACTTCCAATGGCCACCCATTCTGCCACAAGTGATTGGTGACACCTGCTTCACAGTTTTGCCCACAGTAGTCAGTAGTGCACTTCCATGTTTTCTTAAATCCCAGACAGAGGGTAAGTATTCCATTATCTCTTGTTTCTAAATGTCAGAAAATCAGAAGCATTCAGAAACTAGCTCAGGTAATCGCACATAAAAGGATGAAGACATTCAGTTGTAATAGTCACTGCCTGAGCAAAAATCGGGCATCTAGAACAGAATATACATCGCATTTCAGAGCATTCTTTCTTTAAAGTTTTTAAATATTTTTTAAAAGAAAATAAGCAAGAGTTTTAAGGAACAGCAGCATTCACTGTTATAAACCAGCTAGCAGGTTGTAAAATACTAGGGGAAAGCAGTCAGTCACCCTCAAACACCAGTTCATGTCTCAGACCAGACACCAAGCGTTCTGGCACTACGTCACCGACACATACACCGATACAGAGTTATCACTGGTCCACTGCAGGTGAGTAACCCTGCAGTGCAAGAATACTTCTACGCATCACACGTTTAATGGTACTTGCGTTACTAATCACCTGAAGAACTTACCCCAAGGTTTTTAATTAAGTGCATTAAGCACCCAAAACCAGATTAACATAACATTAGTAGCAAAGGAAAAAAGATATCTTTGAAGAGGATTAATACACACGGGTCCAGCTGGCAAACTCCATCCCAAAGACCCAGTCAAATATTAGGCCACCGAGTTGTAAGAAAATGCTGCTGTTTCATCATATCCTTCTCCCCTCAGCAAACAAACACCAAAATAATCCAGAGTTTACATTTTCTCTATCTGTGGGTTCATCACAAATAGTAAAGTCCATTTCCTTCCTGTTTCCCAAAGCTGTGACAAGCTAAATGCTTACAAAATCACTTACGACAGCAGGTCTGTATGGAAAGAGAACTTCTGCCAGCCAACTCTTTAAAAGTATTAAAAACTTTAAATGGGGCTCTGGCCATGCCTCTGTTGGCTAGACTTTGACTACCAAACAGCCTGAGCAGCCACCTTACCATTTCAGATAGACTCACCCATATCAGAAGTAAGTCTTACAGTATAATACAACTTTCTAAACTCAACCACAAAACGGCTGAAGTTAAAAAACACAGTTCCAGTTCAGCTCCTAATAAATAGGTCCTTTCAGGTTAATAAGACTCACTTGATTGCCCCAGTATTACTTACAAAGTCAAACTAAGCACCAGCACAAGCAAACTCAACTGTGTCACAGATGGCACCGCTCGTTCCCAGCCCTTAACCAGAGGCCAGAATCCCATCTCCAGCACAAGAGGGGCATGTAACCACTTTGGATTCCAGTTCTTACACTCCCATTTGATAAAGCACAGCACATCATTACAGCCATCTTCTCAATGAAAAGGGAACATTTATTTTAGACATGCAAAACCAGGCAACTTAATTATGACCCTTCTGATAAGACAGTTCCTAGGTTTTCTATCAACATGTTCCCAGGCGCATTCCCAGGGGAATTCAGCGGTAACATGAAGAGCGTGACCGTTTATTTGGCTTAAGGAACACATTAATTTATCTGGCTTATAGAATTTAAACATCTGACGAATGACAGTGTGGTTGATTTTATTCATCAGCTAATTGCTTTGCCACCTGGAGCTGCAGCTTTATATATTCAGCTTATAAAAGATCTGAAAAGGATCTCAATTATTCTTTAATTTGTTCTTTGAATATAAAGTAGGAAAATCTGGCTTAATCAAACATTGTCTCAATTCTATTGGGATATGTCTAGTTACCTTATAACAAGGTAAGCTTTCATTTAATCATATGATATGATAATTCCCCACTTTCAAGCCAAGTATCCTCTTAGTTACAATCAATTTTCCACTGAAAAAATAAACATTGTCTCTTTACTGAAATCCCTGTAGAGGAAAACAGCCCTTTTAATGCAACTTGCTGTTAGCACAACCACCCTAGGAATTTTTGTGTTGGAATTCATTAAACCCCCTCATTTAGCACTGACGAGTAAATTGTGATATCCCGGAGTTTTTAGAAATGACTCTTCATACACAAGGTGATTTCTGGCATAGTTGGAAAAGTCTGTTAATGAGCATTTGGCCAGAATGCTGGGATCAGCAAAATCTGGGGGTTATCCTCTATTTTACCATACAATACAATTTTATTTTATATGGCATCTTCTGTGAAAATTGACTGCCTAATAGTCTTTGTACTTACTTTGACAACAAGTAATAAAGCGGAGAAGAGATACATCACGCACAAATTAGCTTTTCTTCAAAGATCCTGTTTAAAAATTCTGTATTTCTATGTGAAGGTAGTACTAAAAAAAGAAATAACTGGATCAGAGGGTCCTGCATAGTCATGTAACAGGTATTTGTCCACAACTGCACATCCCAGCGCTAGAGCACTTTCACCATTTACCAGAGAAAGTTTAGCTCTACAACGAGCCATGGAAAGACTGCAGGAGAGATCAAGAGTAGCCTGCACCCCTAGGTGAGTGCATCAGTACAGTTTGCTACCTGGGAACAGCAGGTTAAGTCAAGAAGTTTAAGATACCGGTACACCGAGAGTGAAGCAAACGTAGGTGTGTGTTTGCACAGGAATAACTGAGAGGGAAAAGGGGAAAAAAAGGAAGGGGGGTGGGGGGAGGTGGGGAACCACACAGAGAAACCCCAGTGAATTTGAACTGATGGAAAAATCTTTTCTTTAACACAAACCTGCTGCCTAGTACAGTCATGAGTGCTAAGCTAGTTGTAATACTTAAAACTCTGGAGTCCCCTGAAAGAAACATCCTTCTGATGAAAATGGCATGACAGGCACTGGAGAAATAATTAGATAAGGAGGCAACGTGAGGAGAAGCAACGAAACAAGTTAAAAGCGAAACTATTTGTACTAAATCCCAAAACACTGTGGAGCCAGAGGCAGGAAGGGATAAACAGAACCTGCTAGTGCTTCCACAGGCAGAACAACTCACCTTGTAGCCAGAGCACCAAGGACCTGTAACCTGGCCACAGAAAAGGCAGTGGCAATAGCAGTACATGAGGAGGAGAGTTTCAGTGGGAGAGCTAAGCAGCTGACACATCCCCATCTGGGCCACAGTGGAATGGTTTGGCAAGATCAACATGCTTATAGGAGTTCTTAGATGAGGAAGACAAGAAAAAAACAAAATAATCACTCACTAAAGGAAACAAGCGAAGATCTACCTAATGATACCTGTTTCGCATCTCTGGCTTTGGTAACACAGGGTCCAGCTCCAATTGCCTTTATATGTATAGGAAGCTCCTTGTTTTGCATACCTGGAATTTCACAGCACTCTAACGTGCACTAATGGCATTAACAATAGTGATTTGTGGTATTAACATTACACTACATATTAATTGTTTTTAATAACTTATTTTTAATATTGTACTTAGATTTGAGCAACTGAATTGCATTAGGGGGGAGCAGACATCAGTGAGGCATGTGGAGGAGAGGACTAACTTCCCCTGAAATGAATTTCTCTAGAAATTCAGATTCTGACTCTATCTGGAAGACTTTACATGCAGCTGGAGAGCCACAGTATACAGCATGAATACAAACACACAGTGGCACTTTGAATTCAAAGGCCATTGACTTCAGTAAATACAAGAAACTTGTGATTCTTGTCATAAAATGTAACAAGTGTTTCCATATCCAAATTTTATACTCTGGCTTCATGAGGCAGAGTGGAAGCTTTCAGCAAAGGAGCCTGGTATTTGGCAATACTTCCTTGAGATCTCTTCTGTGGGAATGTCATGTTTGTCCCCTCTAGCAGCTGATACACATATGAGGTTGAAGCAACCGCTGACTTAATTACCTTTGTTCATTGAATTCAGGCAACAATGCCTACATTTTCAGCACCGAAAAAAATCTTCTAATCGATCTCTCTACAGCCTCCAAGAAAGCTGGATCTTGGATGTATTCAAGCCATTGTGAATTGCCAGTCTGTTTACTTGGAGAAGAATCTGTTAAAGGGGCATACTTCTAAGAGTAAATAAAATGTTTCCAAAGCTAATGTCCAGACACATTTTCTGCCTTACAAATATCAAAAACCCAAGCACGTTTTCTCAATGCAACTTGTGGTTTACATGTTATGCAACCGATAAACCAACCCAGAATATGGCAAACTCCAAATTCAATCAGGTTGAACACCCACAACAAGCAGAATTCAGACCTAGACAGTCTGCAAAGGCTACATTTCAGTGAAATATTTGAATAATAAAGAAGTTCTAGTGTAGGTATACACCACTAGTCACTCTCGCTTCCTAATGAACTTGCCTTTTTCTGCCAAGTGGAATAATGCAACATGATCTCCAAAGCCTCACAGAGCCCAGAAAGTGATAAGGTCTGTCCTGACTTTTATACAGTGCTAGCGTAAGAACAGAGAGCGCTTTAAGTTTTGTGAGAGTGTAAAATCACTATGGCAAACAGAACGACTCCTGGCAGAAATCAGAAATACCTATGGTATACTTACAACTGGAGTATCTCCTGCCACAGCTTTTAGATCATCTACTAGTTCTTGCCCTACATTTTGAAAAACGGCCAGAAGCCAACCATGCTAGCCGTACCTATGTCATTTGGATCCCTATGTTTGTATATATTTAGGAAACACAGTTATTTGGAACTCAAGTGCACTGTTTTGGTCTGTTCCCGTTCTCTGGTTATGAAAATAGCAAGACACAACAGTAGCCCCATTAGGTTTTGACTAGCCTCAAAGAGGCTGTGCTGGCCAACAAGGAGAGTGTACTTCATTCTCCCAAACATATGGCAGCGATCAAGTGGAGCACTCAATTAGAGCTGTTCAGTGCTCTCCCAACTTAATCTTTTTTCAATGAATAATCTTTTGTTTTCTTAAAGAAATACCTATCCATGAAAAACACATGTTTAATGGGGAATTGGGACAGCATTTCCCTTATTAAAAAAGCTATTATTTTCATCTTCTAGCCTGTGTTGTTCTTTTTTTTTTTTCCCCTTCTCCTCCATCTCTTTTGCCGCCAACAACTAACAGGAAAAGCAAAGGAGTCCCATCCTCCCCAGTTTTTAGAAACTGAAAAGCCTTGGAAGAGTTTCATGTTCATGGCGTGGGGGGTGGGGAGGGAGGGCAGGGGAGAGAGAGATTTAAAATAAAAATAACGTGCGGAACAGATCAGATCTTTTTCCCCAGTTTCCAAGCTCCGAGTGTTGCCAGAGCAAGCAATATTTCCCAGGCTCAAATTAAACACCATTGCCAATGGTCACCTCCTCTCCCATTGATCTCCTTGCCAGCTCGCAGCCAGATCAGCCTGAGAGATCCTGACAGCATTGGCAAGAGATACCGTGATCTGAAAGCCTGTGTAGCTCAAACATTTCTTTAAAAATGATCACACCACATAAAAGTAGAAACTTAATAGAGGGATGCAACTGCTGCTCCCCTTGCTTTGGCTGTGAGCATAGAAATTATACTCTTAAGCACACCACTTAATTTTAGTATAGCCCAATAATATTAACAGTCTAATTGTTTGCAGCAATAATAAACTAAAGGTATGAGAAAGACCTCATCAGTTTTCATTTCAGCTCAGTCACAGTTCCCGTCTTTTCACCTTCTCACCGCACAGAAGACAGGAGAAAAAATAAGGAGGGAGGAAGAAGAAAAAAAACTGTGAAAGTAACATCCAAATTTTCCCTGTCAACCTTCTACCACAGCAGGCAGGAACAGCTTTCCTACCAGCACTGGCGTGTAACTTTAATTCATTATAGGGCAGTCTCATTAAAATGGATATGCCCTGAACGGACACCACAGCTAGACGTTACTCAAGGACTCAGGTATACAGAGCTCAGCACCAGATTCAGTGGGTTGATTAGATGAATGTGTAATTCTCTCAGCACCTCTCAGTCGATGGATGCTATTATTGCAAGCCCTAACAAACCTGTCTTCCACAAGAATTTAGTACCTCCCCACTTTTACCGAGGAACAGATTTACTCCTGAAATAAACACACAAAAAAACCCCACGTTATAAAAAGAGTTATTTCCAATATAGGAACACAGTCCAGTGCATTCAAAATATATTGAAAAAGCAAATGTTTGTTTTACATCTTCCTCGCTGTGGATCTTTGTCAGAAACCTTGTTACCCCTTGACAAGGTAAGGCTGAAGACTTTGGAGGGAATATAATCTAAAGATGACCTGCACTGTGGAAAGAAGAAACCCAAGAAAGATTAATAAGACCATCTGAGCAAAAGCAATAGATAACACAGTTTGAAAGGCAATATTATGGCATGCACGTAAGCCAAGCCAACATTCTGTAGCAGACTATATCTCAGCAGAGAGCACAAAGCTGATAATCCTCACATCACAGCTCAGATCCAGCATCATTACATTAATTTGTGGGTATGATATTATAAGGTTAGTTATTAATTAAAAGGAGAAACAGAGAAGTGGTCGGGAAACTAAGGTGGCTGTCTTCAAGAAAGATGGGAAGCGGCATGTCTTCAGCTTGGATAGGCAATGACTGGGAAACTCTGAACAAGCCACTTGTCTTTAAAGGCTAGAAATCCCCGAGTCAGCAAACTTGTTATTACAGTCACTGAGGAAGAGGAGGTACACAACCATGGACAGCTGAGAGGACCAGTGTTAACAAGCATCAAGCAGACCGGCACTTTCACCACTCTCCTCTGAACTGGTCCAAGAGGGTTGTGTGGATGGACACAGGGAGGTTAGCCTCAGTGCGCTGCAATACAGCGCTTCGGATGCTCCCAGGGAGAATTAAAAAAAATGAAAGCCACATCCACACTGAAGTTAAAAGTAGTAAGACTACAACCTGCACAGGCCACAGATGGATAAAAACTAAATGCATGGCTGATTCTCAACGAACCACATTTCTCAGACAATGAAGTGAGACAAATTCTACCCCAAGCTTAGAATGTAAAAAAGAAGCTTTTGTTTTTGTTGTTGGGTACTTGCACTATAAGCCAAGAAAGAAAGAGTTGTGACCAGTTCTGAAACAGTAACTTCAAAGATCAGACACTGCCACATGCTGAAGTGTTCAAATAGCCTCCTTTACATGAGGTGATCTGAAGTCAGCCTCCCACCCCCAAAGCAAAGCCATCAGTCTTCTGGGTTACCCCCACCGCTCCCGTTGACCACATCCTATTTTGCAGGCCTTGCTTGAATACTCCAAAGATCAAAAACTAATTAAAAAAGAAAAAAAATTAATTGAAACACCAGTATTTATAGAAGACTACTGAAAGGCTGGATACCTGATTTCATCATTTTTTCAGTCATCTCAGTGAAAGAATTCCAGCTCCTTTCCACCATAATCCGAGCTCACTTGGATTTCATCCCACGAACACAGGTAACAAAAGCTATCATTTCAGTGGTCCACGCAGTCGTACTGTTGGCAGACAGAGATCCTCGAGATCTCTTTTTCCCTAACTATACTTAGACTGGTACCCACACTATCTTTAACCTCACTTTGTTTACTAGTACAGTAATCCCATTCCCAAATAAATTAAAATACTTCCAGGCATGAGAATTAATCAGCTGTGGAGTTCCATCTCACAATAAGAAGCCACGGTCATACTGCTTGAAGATTTCAATATTAAGACTGGACAAAACACTGAAAAGCTACTGTAGGGAAGAATCTTACCTTTAGCAAAGGTATGTTGAACATCCCTCAAATACACTGCTGAAAATGTTTTTTGTGAGACCTTAACATTCCTTGATTTCCAGAATGAATTATACACAGATCCTGTGGTTTCCTCAGTTGTGGATCTACTCCTCAAATTATCTGTTGATTAAGCCATGATGCAAACTATTATTTCTTCTTAATCTCTTTACATACACACAGAGCATTAAGAGAAGCATCATGTTTCAGCCTTTCCCTTAATTTCTACAGATTTTAATCAAAACCAGCAGGCCTAATTTTCCTCCACCACATGGGGGTAAAAAAATCTAAAGTGGCACACTTAAGCTAATGGAACTGTACCCATATAGAACTGGTAAAGGTGAACCGAGCCCTGAACCAGAGTTTCAAGCTTAAACAGACTAGCAAAAGACTTGTGCAAACGACAGCATATGGAATGTATGCAATAGCTGCCTCATCAAACCGGGATGTTCTGTAGAGATAACACGACACTACAACCATGTACTTGGCTACAACAATATAGGCAGCACTGTAATTACAATAATGACCTCCCAGAGCTATTGTGTCTTTAATTAAGTCTTTAAGAGTAGGCATTTGCCACTTAATCCTAACTCACTGTAACTACTGCAGCGTATCATCTACATTTTCACAAAGAATTACTGTGTCATATTTCTGTCAGAAAGATGAAAGGGACTATTTTAGTTCAAGTGGCATTTACAGAATGAAACCGTACGAAGTAAGAGGCCCATAGATGTCCTTTTAACAGCACTTCAGACCAAGTGAACGCTTCTGTTCCCTTTCTTTCTCCTACTACTCTGCTTCCAGCATAAACTGGGAGAAAGCAGGCAGGAGGGGCTACACACAGCCAATATCACACCTGATTACACGGATGATAAAGCTGTGACAACAGATTTTAACCAGAATACAGTGCACAGCAGCAGTGCCACAAACCCAACAGTTTTCAAGTCTCGCTTAACTCTTTACCACTCATCACAGACAAACCAGCAAATGGTTCTTACCGGTGCCCACCAGCTCCCACCACACTGGCTTTGGATGGGGGAGCTTTCCTGAGATGCCTTTCCATTTGTAAGTGTTTTGAGTTATATTCAGTGCAAATGGGTATAGCCACATTATTTTCAACATCATTAACGAACTGTTATTTAGGGGTATTTTTCTATCAATCTTTCCACAAAAGTGAGGAATTCTTTCCAAAAATATGCGTGTCTGTATGCAGAAGAGTTTCTGTCTGTTGTCTGAATGGCACCACTGTTAACTCAAACACAGAGACTCTGAGTAGCTCTGTCAGTTCTACTTTACTTTAACAGACTCACAGGCACCGGAGATGAGAACAATTTTCTGCTTGTTTATTTGAGGGATTCTTATTCTAACTATGGAAACCTGACTCGGCCCGGTTTCCACATCTTTTCAGTGTCTTCTAGGATATGAGTATTTTCACTCCACTTTACCACTCGCCTCCATCAACTCAAATATCACATCCAAACATTTTGATGAATGAGAAGAATTAAATCAAAAACTATGGAAGTAGTAGGGGAATTCAGAAGTGATCGGCCTTTCGTGTGTTTCTATATCATCACAAAAGACTTCCAACTATGTCTTGCCGTCGCACACCAGGGAAGAAACAAGCACAAGATGATCTTAAGTCTTTCCTATAAACAAGGCAGGATCTTTCAGTCAACAGTCAGCACTGGTTTAACTCAAGCACTCACTGCTGTAGCCTTTCCAAAAGCACCCTCATCCCAGTATCCCACCTGACTTTGATGTCTTCTCTGAGCCGTCTATTATTTCTCCAAGTGAGTATATTCAGTTACTTCCCTGGCTGCCCTGTAAAATACTGAAAATAAAACATTGCTTGCATTAATATGCTACTGGAATGACACATACAAAAATAACACCAAAAATCTTCTCCCTTGTCATCAGAAACACTGATGTATCTTCTGCAAAGTCCTATTTTATTACTGTCTTTCTGAGCCTTGTCTGTTTGTTCAGCCCTTTTACAATATTTTCCAAAAGTGGAAAATACACACTGCTACATCACAAGATGGATGTTAACAGTTGCCCGAAGCCTGTTCCTTTCTCCTTTCCCTTTCTTTCCTACCATTTTCCAGAGTGTTAAGATAGTATTACCTCCCTGAGCTGATCTCGATAGTAATCCCCAGTTTCTAGAGCATGAGGGAAACTGGTGCAGACTGGTTCTTTTCTGCCACTTCAGGCGTTAACAGTGCTACTATACTGGGTACACAGGTTCAACCTCTTAGCAAATCCCAGTCTCTCCTGCCCACACACCATGCAAGCCTCGTTAGGTAATCAAGGCTGGCACTGACTGGTAAAAAATTGAACAAAGTTATTTTGCATTATAGCACCCAATGCTTTATTCAAACTACAAACCAAATTTAGCACACACAAGTGGAAAGGCTTATTAATAAATACCTGTTGGGGTGGACAAACTACCTGTAGAAAGATAGTTAAAAGAAAGATGTTTGAAATGGTTGATGAGAAGCAATTCAAGCTCTTTAGTACATCAGGAAGGGTCTACAAGATTTGCATATAACCAGCACTACCTGGTGGGATACCACAAAAAAAAAAAAAAAAAAAAAAAGCAGCTTACAAAAAACTGGGTTCTTACTAGCAACTATGTAAACAAGGTATTTTCTCTTGTGACTGAATTGAGGGTGAGGAGGGAAATTACAATACTTTAATTCTTTGGATTTCAGCTAACCAAAGAAAAACAAAGATCAAAATATAGCTTCCAGAATTTCTGCTCAGTACAAGATTTTATAGTCTACTGAAACTATTCCGTTGCATTTTTTTTATTAACTCCTCCTTCTGGGCAGCTAATTGTGAAATTAAAGCAATTTTTCACAAGATTCATAAGCTCAAAGGAAACATAACTCTTACTTGCCCTAAATGAAATGTATTACTCCAACGTTTCAGAATGCTTTTCCTTGTGTTTCTACTTTTAAAGAATAATCCAGCATCCCTGTGAGGATACAGCAATGTGATAGACCCATCTTAAATTACTTCCCTAAGGTGAGAGAAGGAGCTCAACATTAATGACCTGTTCCTCTTGCCGACACTTTTGCATACCACCCTTAACCAGACCCTTCTCTCCAAGCTTGATGTGAAAAGGTCACTGGCCTTTTATCTGGAGAAGATAGCCTCTGCAAAGTCCAACCATCTCTTCGTTTCATTTGACACCAGTACAACAGCCTCTGCTCTGCTGTTACAGGACAAGCACCTCTGAATGCCTGATCACATATCTTTCTGTTACAACTTGACAGGCTCACAGTGTGAAGGATGTGTTAGAGTTCATTCCATTTGGAAAAGAACATCTTTAACCACTGAAATAGTGTATCTCTCCCTTTAGAAGATGTGCTAAGCAATTGCAAGTTCTTCTTGACAATTAGAATCACATCCCAAGACTTGCCATTGATTTCAGCAAGCTTTAGATCAAGCACATTTACCAAATGAGACTGATTTCTTCAAGGAATTTAGGTAAATGCTACAATAGTCTCAGGTGCAGCACAACGTGACCTACAGACTCTCATACTTTCACACTTTAAGCAGGATGGGTTTCCCCACACACATACAACTGCCCCTTTTTAAAACTTGATTACATCACAAAAATATTTTACTAATGAAGTTATTATTCCTACGCAAGACAGTTGTTGGCTTGTTTTTTTTTTAATTCCACTAGGCTGAATCACCCTTTCAGATACTACTTCTGGTCAAGCTCTAAAACAGTTTCTTTTAAAGTCATCCCAGGAGTGTGAAAGAGGTATCTTTACAGAGATTTCTGAAATTCAATTCTCTCACAGCATATGCATCCCAACAAATGGAACAGGAAGAGTCAATGAATTTGCCTTTTTCTTTTTCTTTTTTTTTTTAAGACCTTTTTCTCTTATTTCAGGCAGAAATCCCTTTCATGCACTGAAAATTAGGCCAGCTTTAGGCACTTCAGGCATGCAAAATACTGACAGGGATGCAGTAGGCAAAACCTTTCTGACCACAGAAATATCTGTCTCATAAAGACAAAAGTAACATGAAAGTCCAAATTAAGTATATGACTAGTAGCAAGAAATGAACAGATACATCCAGGTTCAAGCTCAGCATATACAAAAAGGAAGCTTTAAGAAACAGGCAAGTCTGAAGAGCAGACTGAAGGGGGTGGGATAATAATCTGCCAATGCAAACCAGACTGTTGCCAACAGGAAAGGGCTAATCTGTCCTCCTCCATGGCAAACAGACCAAGAAGTTAGCCTGCCGCAGAGAAGGTTCAGGGCAAGACAATAAGGGTAGAGAACCTGAAGCCTTCTGATGGTTAGGAAACTGAAGCCTGGAAACAGATTGCTGTGGCCAGGAACAGCAGAGGCTCCACCAGTGGTGGCCTTTGAGGAGACTGCTTTCTCCAGAGCAGCATCAGCAGAGCTGATCCTGCCTCAGGGGCAAACAGCATATACATTTGGATTCTTCCCAACTACTTAAGGTGGGAGCAGGATCCCGCCCACCAGGGATTTTTGCTATTGATTTTAATGCATGAGGATTTCTTTCTTTTTGTAAACTTTCTGTTGATGATTAAATACGGCCTAAGAAGGTGTATTTCTGCTGAAGAGAACACAGAATCTGTGTTTACAATGCCTTGTGAAAGCTATGCAGTTCATCAGTGACAGCATAAAAGGTGGAGAACGGTCCCCACCCCCAGCATCCTATGTTGTACATTGTTATATACAGAACTGCTCTTGTTGAGTGAGCCAACTGGAAAGCAGACAGAGGCAGGTACTGATATTACACCAGAACATATTGTCTCTGCTAGAGCCAACTTACCGTCAAATGAAGCTGCCAATTATTCCCAAGTCACTGATATATTATTTTTTTTAATCCCAGAGAATGATCTTCTGCTGGAGGCTTTTTCACACCCATGACTCTGAAGTATCCCTGGTGGCATGTTGGCTAATTAAGAGCAAAATCCATCTCTTGATGAAATAACACTGCCACTGGAAAAGATTTCTACAGTTAGAAAAAAATGCTTAATCAGGCTAGAAGGAGCAGCATCCTAACACATGCACTAAGCACAGGAAAGAGGTCTACAGCTAGCAATTAACAATGATGAAAAGGACAGTGATTTAAACCATATTGCCATGACATTTTTATCAAACTAAATGAGTTTGCTAGGCCCAGCGGCTGCATATGCTTATTGTCATTTAATGTTTGGATAGCAACACATCAGGCACCAAGTATCAGGAGGTGCCGAATTTAATAAGTCATTTTGACACTGGTGTGAAACGAGCAAATCAGCATTCTGAGGAATGTGTTCACACTCTGAGCAGACAGGCAGACATCCTAAGCATGTGAGGTGACACCAATCAACAAAAAAAAAAGGGAGGCGGGAAAGAGAGGGAGAGAGAGATGAAAGCCAGGAGAAGAAACAGGCAGCAATACTCTGATGAAAAACTAGTTCTGTCCTGTCTCCTGGTTTGGCTGGTTGGTGTCAACAAGGCAGATTTCACTAAGGCTGAGATACACTGCATATCTTCAACGGCATAAATCTCATGTATTATTTAAGCCCTACATGGATTATCTCAAATGAACTAAAATTAATGTCATGGAAACCTTTCAGGACTTTTTATTGCTTTAGCAGCAATGCAAAATTCCTGCCACGCGCACAGTTAATCAGAACTTGTTTTTTAGCACAACAAGGCTGGCTCTGCACATGTACTTTGAGAGCCTCTCAGACACTTTCTCCCCGAAGCCCAGAGGAGTTGTGCCTGTGTGAGTAAACTAAGGCTCTGGCTTTTCACGACTTTCAAAGAACCGGCAGCAGTTTTGATCCTAGCGCCTCTGCCCGCCGCAGATTGGCTGCTCGTCTGTCCCTCGCCTTCCAACCCTATTTATATTCTCTTTACCTCAGGGTATGTCTGTAGTGCAGAGGTACCCGAGTTCCTATAAAACTCGCCAGCTCAGGTGCTGCTGTAGAGCAGGTTGTGGGGAGCTCAGTGCAGACTAATTTACCCCTGCTGTCACTAATTCATTTAAAGCTAGTTTAGCTGTGTCTACCTGACTGACTCAGTCCCCATATTCATCCTTACCACCATGTCCCCATCCTCACCCCTTCACTTCCAAATGCTCCGTATTTCATCACTAATCTTTTCAGTGGGCTGATCCATTTCTAAACTAGTCCCTTTTCTTCCCCCCAAGAAAACAGTTGATACAAATTCAACAATACTTCTGCATTTTGAGATTTATCTCAAACTGTGCCTTAACTACAGGGCTCACAAACCATTTCCCCCAGTCCTGAATGGCTAAAAATGTGAAGATCAAAGTCTCAGAAGAAAAATGTCATCTCAGAGCATTAGTACATACATTAGGGTATGACAAAACAACCACTACGATGAAGAACAATTAGGCACTTGGGAACATAACCTAGAGTAGGAGCAGCATTAGGGAGATGTGGTGGAAAGGGAGGAAGAAAAGAGATGAAAGCATCGTCTTCGTATGTGCTGTAGATGTCCCATCAACAAAAGTGAGAATAAATCTACTTCCCTCACATACACTGTTTGGACTTATCCCCCTCTTCCTCATTTGAACTTGCACTCTTCCCCACAAAAGATCAGAAGTTTGAGCCATCTCTCAAGTAAATGCATCAGCAAAACAAAAAAGGAGAAATGAGATGCCATTGATACTGGAACCAAGTAATTCTATGAACATGCATAACCCACATTTGGTGGGGTATCCACTAAAAAATATGGACAGTTACTATTTTTCTGGGCTGATAGGAGGTCTCAAAAGAATAGTGTCAGGTTTGCAACGTCAAACAGAAAACAGGCTGAGATGATCTCCTTACTTATCAGAGGAACTCTTTATCCCCAGGCACTGCTACAGCTGGTTGAGTCACAGATTACATCAAAAGGCTGGTAGTCTCTCCCTCCACCCCCAAAAGCAGTGACCAAAACAAATACTGTCTTCAGTACAGCTCCAGCAATGGAGCAGAACATAAACATCTCACCCACAAGCCTCCTACAAGATGTGATGCTTCACACCTTCAAGAGATTCAGGGCACAGCAGCTTCCACTTCAGCAGGGACATGCACACTGAATTTCCCCAGCCCTCACACACAAGTGAGGCACAGGCTGGGGGGCATTCGACAGGATTGAGGGGTTCGAATTCAGTGGGAACTCTCTGGCAGCACATTGACAATTCTGGGTTATTCAAGTCAAAAGCGTGTTATATTGACTGTCAAACTTTTCAATAAGGACTGAAACAAAAGCAAGAGGGGCTCTGGGACCACAAAAATCCTAGTAACAGGAAGAGCTACATATGATGCTGGACATGGAGCAAGGGACACACAGCTGTGAAAGACCAAGGGAGCAGGAGGAGGATTACTGAGCATGCAGACTTGCAAGCCGATCAGAGCCATCCAGCCAGAATGCGCTCAAAGACAGGGGAAGCACTGGTGCTCAGCCAGGTATGATACTCTTCTCAGGGCCCAGAGTACATCCCCCACTTCTAGGATTTAGTAGGCTAAACTACAGAGTTTAGCTGGCTGATCCAAGGTCAGCTCAGCCACTGATAAGAGCCGTTGTGAAAAAAAGCCAGAAGCAAGGACCTGCCCCTCATTTCCCTTGGGAACTGCTTTTAAGCTGGGGCTTTACCGCTGGCCCCCACCAGTGAGGGCTGGCTGCTCTGCAAGGGGCAGGAAGCCGGGAACAGAGCAGGATAATAAAGCAGGAGCAAGCACTGACGTCACCAACCAGAGCTGGGACAGAAATCAGCAGGTTCAGGTCAGGATCAGGGCGAGAGACAGCGATCGGAGTCAGACATAGTCCAGTGGTCATGCAGTGAGTCTGCAGTGGTGGGGCAGGTCTGATGTCCAGCCAGGAAGCCGGTCAGCAGGTCCAGGTCAGGGTCAGAGTTGTGGCACTATGAGACTGTCGCAGATACAGCTGCTGTAAGGCTGTGACGGAACACAGTTAGGGGCCAGCAATAAAGCTCCAGCTTAAAAGCAGTTCCCAAAGGAAAGGAGGGGCAAGCCACCACTTCTAGTTTTCTTCACAACAGCTTTTATCAGTGAAGGAGCTGACCTTGGACTCTGCCAGCTGAACTGTAACCCAGGCAGCTAAACTCCTGGAAGGGGGCTGTGCCCCGGGCCTGACACCTCTAATTCCTCAGGCCCCGCATCAGTTGTCTCACTGCTACTCAGAGGAAAGAGCATGAGACAGAAAAGAGGTTTTGATGGACCAGGTTGTCTGCTCTATTACTACTCATTGTAAACTCCAGCAAGACTGAGGTAAAAGAAAAGAAAAATTGCTGAAGGCAAAAACCAGCGCCTGTTACAGCAAAGCTCAAAGGCCACCCATCAGCTGAGGAAAGGAAGTTCTCAGCCCTCTGAAATTCAGTCTCTTCTCCGTGACCACAGGTTGCAAATATTTTTTTATTTTCTTTAGTGTTCAGAAGCCAGCCCATCTACATTCTAAGTCCCTGCAGGGAGAGCAGCCAAAGCAAAAAGCAGAGAGGAGGGACTTCAGATGTACACATTCTCCATCCTTGTTTAACTTGGGGGGTCGGGGAGGAGGGAAGAGAACTATGGACCCAAATCACTTTCTTCTTTTATCCTTCATGTAAAAGGTATATCCAAACATCACACCAAAGCTGCACTTTCTGTCTTCAGGCTGCAGCAGTTTACACAGCCCAATTTAAAATGTCTTGCATCCCCTGGAATGTGTAAAAGGTGCAATAAAATTTTTACAAGCTGAAATTATAATAGACTTTTCCCTCTTTGGTTTTTCTTCCCACACTCTCTCCTAAGGCCTCACAGTTCAGCGTGCGGGCAGCACAGCCTTTTGCCATCCAGTTGCTGCATTGCAACATTAATAGTAGACAGCAAAGGCATATCAGCCCAAGATTACAAGAAGGCTTTTTTGTGTCCTTCGTCCTTAGTTAATATCTTTTCCTTCCATGTAGTTACATTGGCACTAACCCAATACCCGAGAGGGCAGCGCAACTCCAGCAGTCTGGTGGGAAGATGGTGCTAATGCAGCTTCTTGGTTAGCTGCCAGGCGCAGCATGAACAGTGCACAGAGTACTCATCTCCCCAAAGAAGAGCCAGCATGTTTTCTCCCTGTTCTCTGAGCTGCTAGCATGCACAATGCTGCAGAGCATGAAATCCAACGCTGTCCCTGAGCTTGCATCACCAGAGGTACAATTAGGTCATGTTGTGAGTAGATGTTTCAAAAGAGACCCCAAACCCACTTAAGTGAGGACCTTCCACTTGGGAAGGAGCATGAGTGCACAAATATATCCCTTTGCTTCCGTCTTAAAATGAAATAGAAGTGATACCAGAAACACTTTCCAAAAGAGCTGCAGAATGCTTCTGCTTTTTTCCACGTGCAGTAATCCGTTTTGTGCCTGCTTTTTAAAACACTGACTCCTCTCTACTCCTGCAGAGCTCGTTGTTATGCTGCCTTATTCAGTCAGGTTGCACCTGCTAAGTATGCTCTAAATCGGGGACACCACCCAGACAGTGAAGTACTGTGCAAGCTAAATAGGAACAGCAGAACTTCGGCCCCAAGGGAGATTTACTCTCCACATCTTCAAGCCTCAACAGCTCTAACTTGTCATTCTTTCATTTTGAGGTGGAGAAACCAGAATACTAAATCCCATCAGGAGATGCCCAAGCGTGTCTGATATTTTGGGTTGTTTTTTTTTCCCTTAGCCTACCACACAAAAAAAAAAAATATCACAGTTTCACTGTGGTTGTGGGGGGAGAAAAGAAAAAACCTGGTATGATTCAAATGTTGAAACCAGTGACAAGTGACCCATGTCAGAGATTTTGTTTTACTAAAGCAGGTACCACAGATGGAACAGAGTGTTTCCACTTTAAACAAGAATGGCTCAAAATTAGTAATGAAGCCACCGAATTACACAGCCCAAATACAAAACTCTCTGCATGCATCAGGTATACAGTTCAGAGCAAGTAAAAGCAGCAGATGGACAAGTTTATGCTCTCCTGTTCATTTCCCAGTCAAGTTATAAAGATAACTGCTTGGTTTCCCCCCCAGACTGGCAGCTTTTGGACTGACAATCTACAGTGTGGCCATATATGACACAACAAGATTTTGCCCATTTCTAAGGAAGGACAGATTCCAAAGGTGGTGTGAGCTAGTGAAATACTCATTATTTCATGTTCCTGCTACATGCAACCTGCAGACATTAGTTAAAATTTTCAGGACACCAAGGAGATAAGAAAGGTCATTTAGAAGCATCAACGAGTTTAAAAAAACAAACAAACGAAAAAAAAACCCCACAAAAAAACAAGTGCCTCCTGACTCCCAAAGTAAACATCTGCTGGCCAAGGGTCAGCACTGTTATCACTGCTACTGTGACCTCCAAAGGCAATTTCACTGCTCTGACATTCGCTGAGGTACAATACTGACCAGTAGAGAGAAATCAGTGCTGGGAGACTGGAGACCCCTTCCAAGAAAGGGAAATTGATGATAGAACTCCCACCATCATGAAAGTCATGAAAGATGAGAAGTACAAGGAAAACACTGCCTAAGTAATAACACAGAAGATTTTTGTATTCTCTTCCTCCAGTTCTTCACTAACAGAAATAATTTTGCTTTCTGAAGACCATGCCCAGGCATTTGCTAATGCACAATCTTTTACAGCATCCATTGGAGGCTGAGAACATAGCACTGCTGCTTCCTACTGAAATAGGCTGGGAACCGCCCTGTATTCTTACATTTTTCTGCTGATTTAACTTCACTCTTTTATTTAAAATATCTTTGTTTCCATGGGTATTTCATGCTGGTTGAGGAAGCTATATGATGGGAAATTACATTTTAATGATTAGCGTACAGAACAAAACAAAAACCCCATATGGCAACAGAAAGGCTGGATTAGCTAGGACTCTGGAGCAGAGAAAGCCAACATCCCACACAGCCGCTTTCTGGGTCCAAAAACGGATCCAAGTTAGAGTTGTACTAATTACACCCAGGTGTAGAACAAGAGCTGGTTTTCATTTCTTTTCAATCTAAACCAAAGGAGTGTTTTTCACTCTAGATTAATTTGTCCAGAGGGTCTTTAAGGGGTGTGGCTTTAATTTGCATCTGGCTTCAGTTTCGGGGTTCCTAGCAGCGCACTTTTCTGAACTCTTATCAAATTAATTGAGCGCTCATGGACAACTCAACTCAGCACTCATGCGTAAATTACCTGGGTGCACAAGCGTGAGGCAATTAGGTTCTCATGCATTAATTGATTGGGCACCCATGCATGAATTAACTGGGCATGCAAGCGTGAGCCAATTGTGCACTCGGGGGTGAACCGATTGGGCACTCGAGCGTGAACTCATCGGGCACTCATGCGTGAACCACCTGGGCGCTCAGGTCTGAATGCAGTAAACCCTGCAACTTCCACCAATACGTTCTGCCCTTTCCCTCTGTGGAAAAACACATAGCAACTGTTTCAGCATTAATCCACATAAACTACTTTCAACATCCTCACAATCTTAATACGCAGCAATTAGCAGCTGCACTCCTGCCCCTGTGGGCCAGGCAGGAGGGGTAAGCGCCGCATCCTGCACACTGTGACCAGCGCAGCACCACAAGCTGCTCAGTCTGACCGAGCACCTCCCTGCTGCGCTGGGCACTTGTTAACGCTTCCTTTAACAAGCCCTGACCAAGACCCTCAGCTCAACTCCCCAGCCCTGCCAAGTGCTCTTGGGCTCCCTGGAGAGCCTGCTGGAGGGGACAGTTTGCCCTTCCACACCCCACAGCACGGCAGCGTGCAGCTCCCACCGGCTTTCCCAGCCACGCTGACACTCCCCAGAAGATGCTCTTGGATCCCATGTGTGGAGACAGCCCTGGCTGCAGGCCACTGGGGCAGATGCTTGAACCAAAACTCAAGTCATCTCTTCCCGTCACCTTCCCATCCCTCAGGACCTTGCTCCGGTAGCCTCAACCTCTCCACTTTCCACCTGATTACACACTGTTTGCACCTACCCCCTCCAGACACGATGGACACACCACAACCCCTCAAATTCACAATACCAGAACCAATACTCCTTCATGAGCCTCAAAACCGCTCAAATTATTGGTGTTGCAGGCCATGCCAGACCTGGGTGCTGCCTGCGTTCTCCACCAGTTACTGTAGTGCACAAAACAGTCTCCACTGGGGGAACTTTTATTTAAGTTATTGCAAATTAACACGAACTTCTAATCACTGTTTCAGGTATCAAGAAAGAAGAAAACATAAGCAATTAAGCACTTTAAAAAGCACCTTTTCTCCCCCTTTCCTAGGCTCCATTTAAGCCAAATATACCTTGCTAATCTCAGCTTCTCTTGCTCGAACCACGGGTTACACGTCCCAGCTGTCTCCGTGAAACAACAGGCGGTGCACGAGGCTGGGGCTGTGTATGCAACAGTTCCTTCTGCCTTCCCCTGCCTCTTCCACTCCCCCTGGCTTCCCAGTGTCACTGTGCTGGTACAGGTCACCCATGGCCACAGTCATTCAAAGTGTCCCTGCCCCGATGTGGCTTGTCCATAGGCTGCGGTGATTCAGGCATGCATCCCCTGGGCATGGGGCATCCTCTTCCATGCATGTCTTCTCTGTCCTTTTCCTGTCTGGATGTCTCCTCCAACATCTCCCCACGCTGTCCACTCTGGGGCACTGCAGGGTCCTCTAAGGGCCTGGCACTTTGGGACACCGTATCAACTTCAGGGCCAGCTGCCACCTGCACAGGGCAGTTCATGGTGCCTGCTCACAGGAATAACGCTGCAGCCCCTGAATGCCAAACCCTGCCACATGTGTTCAGTGTGGCACTAGTGTGACCTCATGACACACTTGGGGGGTGAACGCATTGGGTACTCATGCAAGTACTAATTAAGCATTCATGCATGAGTAAATTGGGTGCTCATCCAGAACTAATTGGACTCTCAAGCATGACATGATTGGGCTCTCAAGCATGAACTAATTGGGTGCTCATGCACGAACTATTTGAGCAATAAAGCATGCAGTAATTGGGCACCCATGCGTGAAGTAATTGGGTGATCAGGCATGAACTAATAGGGTGATCATGCATGAGCTAATTGGGCACCTATCCCATGCATGGACTAAATCGGCACTCATGCATGAGCTAATTAGGTGCCCATGCACAAATGTAGTAAACCCTGCAATTTAATTTCAGTACCTTACACCCATTACCCCCACAAAACACATATTTAAGAGCTGTTTCAACATAAATACATTACAAAATTTACTTTCAACATCCTCACAACCCTAATATATAGCAATTATAAACTTCATGCTTCCTTATCTGCAGAATAAACAGTGGGGATTAACGTCGTAGCAATGTGTACACATGCTCTCTAAAATTTAATTTCTTGCCCCACAAACAACATTACAGCAGAGAACAGAATTCTAGAATCATTTAGGTTGGAAAAGACCCTTAAAATCATTGAGTCCCACTGTTAACCTAACGCTGCCAAGTCCACCCTAAACCATGTCCCTAATTGCCATGTCTACAGAGTCAGGACATCTTACCCATCACAAACTCTACCCTTTGTCCTGGTAGACCAGAACATATGGGGTTCCTATCACCGCAAAGCGCACATGCACTTACTAAAATTCTCGTCCTGCCCCCAGGGAGCCAGATTATAGGGGTTATCACCATCATCACAGTCTGAACTTTTATCTGTTAAAAGCTCCACCCCTTGACCTTGTGGACTAGATTATTGGGGTCAACCTTATCACAGGCTGACTACATGTACTCTTCACAACCGTCAACCCTCATCCCCATGGATCAGACACTAGGGGTTAATACTGTAACAACCTGAATGCATACGTATGATTATGCCTCTCATGTATAAATTGCAGGGCTTGCTGCATTCATGCATGAGTGTCCAATAAAGTCACACAGGGATGCCCAACTAGTTCACGCTTGAATGTTCAGTACGTTCATGCATGAGCAGGCAATAAATATGCGCATGAGTGCCCCATTACTTTATGCATGGGCATACAAATAATTCACACCCGAGCAGCCTATCAGTTCATGCATGAGGGTCCAATCAGTTCATCCTTGAGAGCCCAGTGAATTAAGATGTGGGTTCACAATTAATTCACATCCAAGTGCCAAATTAATTTATGCCAGAATGCCCAAGCAGTTCATGCATGAGTGCCCAGTTAGTTCATGCATGAGTGTCCTGTGAACTTACACTTGATTATCCAATTAAGCCCTGCATGGAGGCACAATTAATTCACGCTTGAGCACCCAATTAGCTCACACATGGGCATCCAATTGGTTCAAGATGCCCCACTAGCTCACACGTGACTGCACAATCAGGTCACACACCATCACTGAATTCATGCATGAGAACCTGACCATTTCGTGCATGACTGCACAGCTCACTTGAGATAGGCACCCGGTTTACTCATGCATGAACACTCAATTAGTACATGCATGAGCACCTGATGATCTCACGACCGCTGTACTGGACACGTGTGGCAGGCTTCAGCATCCAAGGGCTGCAGCAGGGCCAGTGTGGGAGGTGGCTGTGAGCTTCCCCATGAGGGTGGCAGCGGGCACTGAAGCTGATGTAACTGCCCATGGTATCCCAAATTGCCAGGCCCTCAAAGGAGTGCACAGTGCCCCACTGCAGAGATGTTTAAGAAAGAGAAGCAGGTACAAGGGGAAGAGACACATGGGGAGATGGTAGAAGGGACACATGGAGGGAGAGATGGCAGCAGTTATGTACTGAGGGAGACCTGCTCATGGAAGGAGGCACTCCATGCCTGAGGGGTCTCCCTGAGGGACTGTGGCCCATGGGTGACCCACACCAGAGCAGGGACACCCTTGAGGGACTGTGGCCTGCAGGCAACCTGCTGCCTGAAAGCTCCCACAGCTATTCATTTTCTAATTCCTTTCTGCTATGAGCTGGTAGGAAGTTCTACTGATCCAGCAGTGACTCGTATGTATCACCATGTCAGGGGAGCATGCCACAAGATGTGTGTGAGTAGCAGCAAGGATAATACTGGAAAGCCACTAGCAGGGCTGACCTGGAAAATAGTATCAAAATGATCTGGAAATTCTCCTTGTTGCCACCCTTACATATTGGGACTGTTCCCGAAAGAACAGGGACAGACTAGGATGAAGTGGGGAAGAAAGCTCTTCAGAGATGAGAGCTGCAAGTTAAGGAACTGCAGATGCAGGGGGAAACAGAAGGCTCACTTAATGTTGTTCAGGATGTGGAGCAAGGTCCAAAACAGCTGAGCCATTTGGGGCACCATTTTACCTCCCTGGCTGGGAAACACCCATGTTGCATCAAGAGAAGAGACCTCACCACCCATTTCAGGTCTGGATGCTACAGCTATTTGACTCATCAACCTAGGTGCCTCCAACAGTGGTGTACCTTCGCTTGTACTACCTTCATCATCTGCCTTGTATGATAAGAGTATAGTAAACAAATGAAAAATTCCGTCATATTCTTGGGTTTGTGTTTTCCAGGAACGAGGCATGAAATTTGTAGTAAGCGCTTAGACTATGTTAACCCCAATAATGTAGTCCACAGGGGCAAGCATTTTTAACACATATATTTTCAAACTGTTGTGACTTAGTTACATTTGTTGCAGGAACAAGAAGTTTATAATAAGCATGCATTCAGATCATTATAGTATTAACCCATACAGTCTACTCAGCTGGGAGGAGGGTTGAAGGTGGTGGACAGTGCATGTATTCAGACGATGATAAGGCTGACCTGCATCTCTTTCTGTTCATCTTTGCAACCCTCAGGATCGTGCTCGGGCAGCTTTTATCTGTTTCCCACTTGCTTACACATTGTTCACACCTACTCCCCCTCCAAGACATAACAGCTGAACCACTTACACCCCAAATTCCCAATACCAGAACAAGGCTCCTTGCTGAGACTCAGGGTCACTCAAATTACTCCAACCCCAGACGATGCCAAGCCTACATTTTTCACCAGCTGTTGTCCTGGGCGCACTTACTGTTGCTAGCAAGACAGCCTTCACTGAGGGAATTTTTCCTTAAGTTATTGCAAATTAACACAAACTTCTAATCATTGATTTGGGTGATGAGAAAGAAGAAAACAAGAAATTAAACTCTTAAGTAAGCACCTTTCCTCCTCCCTTCCCAGTTTAAGCTGCCTTTTGCTTTCACCACAGGTTACACACAGCCTGTCCCAACCCCATTGCTGACGCAATGGGCAGCGCAGGAGGGAGGGCGTTGTGAGCATAAATTTGCTGCCACGCTTTGCTTTTCATTGGATTTCTTCCACTCCTCTTGAACCCCAGCCTTCCTGCCCCTGGCATGGATTGGACGAAGGGCAACATACCATTCCTGTTCTCAAGACACAGCTAAGTGATTTTTGTCAGTCAGTGAAAACTGCACTCAACATCCCTTGCTCTTTTCTTAGCCAGTATTCAGAAAGCCTTGCAAATGTTCACAGTATTCACAGCAATATAAAAGGCCAAGGCCTCAAGAACACGCACAATGCTGAGGAATAATGTTTTATTACTAAGCAACAGTGGAAAAAAAACCCCACATTGGTTCAGTGCAATATTCACCACATTGCATGAAAGGAATTAGATTGTCAAGCACATCTCAGTACCTCCTGTACTACTCTTACACCATTCTAGCCACGCAAAGCCTTCAGCAGTGCAGCACAACTGCCTACACCAGAACGGTAACTCCTTTGCAACAGGCAGCCTGGACTGCATTTGGGAGCCTGGCGCATTTACTGCATGTTTCTGCCAAGATACATCTTAACTTGCAGCTGACTTCAAAACACAAACCACTTAGCAATCCACAATATGATACTTTCTAATCTCTAAAATCCCACACTACCTACACTAAAGGCAGGAGGCTTAGGCCTTGAAATGCCGAAGTGTTAACAGAGTTGCACTGACAGAAACAGCATTTGTTTTGAAAACTGCTCAAGTGTATTGATACTAGATCAGGGCCCATCAGAGTCTGCCAGCTGAACACCACTTCTCATGCTTCTCTCTGTGTTGACTGCTATACTTGCTAAGACGTCTCTCAAGCTATGCAAGTCCAGAGGGAAAAAGCTGTAAACTTATCAGAGTGAAAAATAAGCCTATTCTGTGGCTATGTCTTACCAGAGCAGAACAGCTGGAATCGTGGCAATACTGGTTGTAAAAGTACCGTTTCAGTGTGAGTTTACAACTGCCACACTCCCAGAGCTCCCTCTATCAGGAAAGGGACAAGTATTTCCTGACAGATAGTAGGAGAACATTTACCCCAACACAACAGCACCAGCCAAAGGCTCAAGCAAAAGCATCTTCTGAATCAGAGAGGAATGATGACTCATGTTGCTGAGATTTGAAGCCTGTAAGCACTCTTTCCTCTGCGAGTATGTACATATCAGTTTAGCATGGCTGTCTACAATGGCAGATAGCTATAATTTATCTCAGCTGGTGTGTCCCTGTTTAAGGGAGCCTCCAGCAGGCATTTAAATTTAAAAGAACAAAAAATGAAGGGCTGGGGAATGGTTCCCATTCTTCATGGACTACTGTCTACTCTTCATGTTAAAATATAACCATTGGTTGAGAAGACAGCATATACTTAGAGGTATGCTGCATCAGTGTCCCCATGGAAAAAAGACTGCTCCCACCACGCTCCCATGGCTGTCAGACTACCTGAACATGCTAGCGGTGGCAACTCTGTTCCCAGGCACCAGGGAAACACAGTAACGGCGTGTAGGAACTCTGTCCCCACTCCTGCAGCATGCAGGTTTTGCATGGAGGTTTCACACAGCGAACCAGTCTCCTGTGCTCTGGACAGCCACTCTGGGCCACTTAGCTTAACCACACACGTCTACCTCATTACCCAGACCCAAAATTAGCATGGAAAATAAATGAACGCTATATCACAAGAGCCCACCGTTTAAATGCACTCTCATTCCCTAACTCAATCCGAATTTCGCATTCTGCTACAAGCTGACAAGATAATTGTTAGGTAATTACACTGTCTTCATTTCCAAGTGCAGCAAAGATGCAGTAGCAAGAGAATGTACTAGCATGATAAAAATTACATGTTTTTCTGCTTTTCAAAAGTTATCCAGCTGGCCTGTATATTACCAAATAAGTAGTCGGCTGAAAGGAAACAATGGCTGGAGAATGCTTCAGAGCTCTGCTTGCTGCTCTTGTTTATGTTGCTGGCACTCGCAGCTACAATAATAATAGAGGATAACAATAAATGGTAGCACGCTCTGCACCACTGCTTCCCTCACATGTTGAGAGGTGTGACACCTGCCGCCCCCAATGGCACATGAGAGGGACAGTGGGTGCAACAGAGGTGACAGAACTTGGGGGGTATCACCAGACCTTTGTCAGCAAAACCTCTGGTGGCAATAAGGTCACTTCAGCTGTTCCAACTGTATTTGTACACTATAGTTATTGCAGCCCAGGTAGATCTACCTGAATCAACTTTAAAAGCAGCTCAACTCAGGAGTCCAAACTGTGCCCAGGTAGAATAATGTGTCCTGCAAAAATCCGGCTGGGAAAGGTGAGCCAAGTTGTTGTGGCTCTCCTCTGCCAGCATTCAAGTGAGCCAGTTTGACTCTAGTTATGGTGTGCTCACATTAGCAGAGACGCTCTAGTTTTCAGGATCACTGATGCCACGACAGCACCACAGGGTAGGCATTTCATCCTAGTAGCTCTTCTGAGTACAAGCTGCAAGATGGACCAGTAAGTTCTGTTCCTGGTGAAGATTTCAGCAATCAGTTATGAAGGACTGCTGTTCCTGCCACCTACCATAAGCCACAGTTTTATTGTTGCCATGAGGCACTGTGCCAATTCAGCAGGAGACAGCAACTCACCATGAAGCCTAGCCCACGTAAGAGCACAGTTTTAGCTGCATCCAGGCACTACAGCTGCTCACGCAGCATAAAAACAGACTGACTAGAAACAGAATTTTGATTTGGTTCAAAGATACCAAAAACGCTTCCATTTGAAACAAAACCTTAATTTTTGATCTTCAAAAAAATGTATGTGGAAATTTCATTTTCCCTCCCAAAGATCTCGTAAGAGAAGAATCAACCACCTTGTGTCATTCATTCTGTTTTGCAACTGTTCAGTGAAAATATGAACCGTCACAGAGGAAGGCACAGAAAGGCCCGAGTCTCCTGGGTCTATTTGTATTCCCTGTAAAATCCCATGCTATCACATAATAAGCAAGCGATTTTGCTTCTTTTATAATCACTGTGTATCTTACTGGGGCATGAGAGTTTCCTCTCCACCTGTAAAGCACCCTCAAGTCCAGAACTTCCCTTGGTGTGATGGTATGATCAAGTGCATGGCTGCTGATGCCATGGGGACTTGGTAGAGTGCAGCAGGTCCTGAACTGTCTGCAACAGATGACTCAGGGGCTTCTTTTGCTTTTTATGAGGAAGCTGACTTTTACTTACTGGCATCCACATTTTTCAAAGTGTGCCACTTACAATGAAGTCTTAGATAGGAACATTTTTACTCACTGGGATGAATTTTTAGTTCAAGATGGAAGGAGGTGTTCACAGCAGGGACCCTAAGCTTTGCTTATCTGTAAGTGCTGCAATACAGAGCTATTTGGTCTTAAAAAGCCTGCATCTGTTCGTTCACTGGAATGCCTCTCCACTCCTCTTCACCATCCCTCAGCTTTCATGAGGGACTTGCCTAAATCTGACACAGGAAATGGTTTTACATTTCCTATCCACCTCTTCCCAGCACAGTGAAGGAACAAGTCCTTAATTAACGGGGACCATACCCTAAAACACTCTAAAGCAACCCAGGCAAACTTCTTCTGGAGTTATTCCTGCATATTCCAGTTACTACAATTTTCAGCTAAGGCTTGTAGCTCATGATTGGTTTTGCTAATCATTGGTTTGATCACGTCTTTCTCCTCTCCTTGAGGGACTCAAAAGTCATCACTGGGGGCACAGGTGGCATTGAGGAAGCACTCAGGCAACGGAGAGTTCGATCTCGTGCTCCACATTTCACAAAATCATTTCATATCACAACTCTTACATTTGTCTGTGAGTACCAGGGATGGATTTGGATACTACAGACAGAGAGACCAGAGGGATGGTGTATTACTGCGAAGGGGGGAAGAAAGGAAGGGTATAGGTGGGAATGGGCTGGCAGAGAACAGTTTCAATCCACTGTCTGAAAATGCAAGCAGTGTATTCCTTTCACTGTATTGCTTCTCACAGAGTCTGCCTCCAAATGAGATAGGCCTGTTCGGAAATCTGCTCAGTAGAGTCATTAGAAAAATGACCTAGATTCAGTTCAATTAGACATTCAAAATAGGTCATTTAAATTACTCTCCAATAGCATCTATTTCCCCTCAGTGAATATGCAGGGCCATATGTGACAAGCGCAGCTGTAGACACTGGAAATGTCCACGCTAAGTGAGATGAATCTCAGCCTAAACATCTCAAAATCATGTGGATTTATCATCTCAGCATTCCTGAGAGACATGGCAGTACTATTATTGACAAAGTCAGGCAAGAGAAATGACAATATATAACTTCAGGCCTAAAACTCAGGCTTAAAAACGGGAACCTTGGTTTCCTATGCTATCACCGAAGCTCAACAGAACGTGATATAGAGAAAGTTCCTAAGCAAAGTGACTTGAGTCAACTCGCTTAGGAAATGGATTGCAGGAAATGGTAAATGTATGTCTCAGGTAGATCTACCTACCTAAGAAACTACATGTGCAACCTAAAACATTTTTTACCCCCAAGAAAGCATGTGTGGGACATAAATAAGGTCAGAAGCATACAAGAAAACAACAAAAGCCCTGAAAATAGTCAGAGAAATGGATTTCACAGTCTTTCCAAAAAGAGATATGCTTTTCAATAGGTGATTTGGATGGAGTCATTGCACTGTTCCCCAGCAAGAAGCCCAGAAGCCCTACGTTGCTGATGGAACACACCTCAGCTGTTTCCCTAGATGCACGGGACATCAGGCACCTTCTCCATGAATCCTGGCTGTATGCCTTCAGAGCATTCCCAAGACACGCTAGCTTGTACAACTGGCAGTTCAGTGGGAAACCCTTAATGACTGTACTCCTAAGGTCACAGCTAGGACCTGAACCACATCGCTTGCTGTTCAAAAAATCTAGGGAACTATAGGAATTAATTACTAATCACAGCAATAGCATAGTACGTATCAGAAGCTATGAAAAACTGTTAATTACAGGAAGGTCTACACCATCTTGATTGGGGGAAGAAAAAAAAGGAAATGCTTCTTGCAAGGGAATCAGCCTGAAAAACAGATCATCCCAGGAAGTCTGTGCAGCTTGAGACAGATCAGTCAGCCCATGCACCAAATTCTCTACTGTTTTTCTGCTGTTAAAAAATAAAATAATCCTTTCTTCCATAGGAAGCTGGGCTGATTCATGCTGGGTACATCCCAGTCTGACCCAGCAGAAGTCAAAATTCCCAGGAATAACACTGCTACAAGCTATAATAAAAAGGAGGACCTTTGTCCTGCCTAACCTTCAGCACCGAAGTATTTTTTACTCAAGTTTGAAGCCCTAGGTTCTCCACCAGGACTACCAAGAGGCATGCTGATGCTCATAGCAGACTATTCACTTGGCAGAGCTTGCACACTGAGTAGGCATCACAGCACTCTCCAAACTATCAAGCTGCAACAAGATCTTTTACCATCTCATACCAGCATACTCTTCATATAGTCCCTCTGCTGTCTTCGCCTCATCCAGGGCCCACTCTCTCCTCTCTTGCTTCTTCCTCGGCTGCTCTCACTTCATTGGCTTGCAACCACTTAACTTAACCAGCCACAGCTGCACCTTATCTACATCAGCCAACCCACCATCCCTGAAGCCAGCCCACAGCTGTATATTATCAACGTTAATTAACCCAGCTTCATTCTTCTACAAGTGAGCAGGGATAATTACTGTTTTTTTAATTAAAAAAATGTATTTACCTCAGCTTTGTAGCCGCCACCACAGAGGTACACGTAGAGTAGGTCTAGGTCAGCCTTCAGCTTTTCTGCAAGCCATCTAGAGATGAAAGCACCACATCAGTACACCCAACTGAAGAGCTTTTATTTGATTTATTTTTTACAGAGTGTCTGAATCTGGATGCCATGAGGACCTGCCAATGTATATGCAATGCTACAACTCACAGGCTTAAATATATGAGAACTAACAGGGGCATATATGTTATATTCGTTGAGGCAAGCTTTAAATAGTATCAGCTTATGAATCTTACCAGCACCATCTCAGGGATACCCAGGGAACACTCCACCTCCATCATTTGAGATGTTCTGAAGCTTCTTTTATTTTGCACCTGGATGTCTGCAGCTTTTCACCCATCTTCAGATGCTTCCTGCATCAGACGCACAATGCCAGAAGAAAAATCTGGAGAATCTTCCCAGCTGAAGGGATAAAAAGAGCGCTGTGAGTAGACAAGACTATTTCAGAACACCTTTATTTTAAACAAACGACTGTTGATACAGGACTTTAACCAAACCCCATCACCAGGGAGAATTTATCCCAGTTAAACTCAAGAGCCTGGCTGTATATTGCAGCCCCATCATTTGCAGTCCAATAGCTTTGAAAAATAAACTAAGATTCTCAGAGGAAACAGATGAAAAGGTGCAGAGGTGGAAGGTTTTAACAGTTCCAGGATCTTTTCGCTGACAAAGGAAGCACTCTTAGGACATCTTCCCGCAAGCAGGAAGAATATAGCAAGGCACCATAGCATGCTGAAACCAAGGAACCTTCACTCATCTGCCTAAGGGCTGTGTCATTTTCTCAGCCTCCTTGGTACCACAGTCCAAGAGCACCTCTGAATATTGGTGACACAGGCAAGCTGCTGTTTTGCTCAGATAACCGATGGATGGGAAAGGTAAAGTGAGGTCCAAAACCATGGCTGACATTAATCAGCCAGCTCCCTCAGAGTTAGTAGAGTTCATCCAGCTGAAGACTGAGCCCTGTTTATATATTGTTTTCCTCCTGAGAGGAGTAAGTAAAGTTGCCATCACAGAAATGCTTTTGGGGGTGCCTTACTAAAGCAACCTTGATGAACCTTGCTATTCATCACAGCAGCATGTTTTGAGCACTGCAGCCCCAATAAATCAAAACATACCACGATGTCTGTAATTCTTCATCAACTTTTTTGAGTTTCCACCCTTAGAAAAAAAACAGAGTGGACGCCAATTTCCCTGCTGGTGCAAATGAGTATACTTCCACTGAAACTGAGAAGCTTCAGCCAATTTAAACAAGCTAAAAAATTTGGATCTGGTGCTGTTTCTGCTCCTGCTTAGAGTGGTTTTTATATCCCGCAGAGTTCTTGCAGGATGAGTAACAATGAAAGGGTTTCCTCCTAAAGCAGCTTTCATGCAAAGGTTTGCAGTCCTTGACAGCGGAGATCTCATTACCCACAAGTTTTAGTTCAGGCAAAGAAGTGACTCGTTCAAGTCTCTTAGCTAAACAACAGCCAAACAGGGACATGCCTAAGCCCTGGAGACCAGGTTTCAGGATGCTTGTTTCACAATTATATTTAACCAAATATCTTTTAAATGAGGGACTTTTAAAATGAGGAACCTTTTCATATTTTTTTTTTTTATTGCTGAAAACCACAGCTACCACACTGAGACACATTTCTGAGCTTTAAAAAAGGCTGCTTTCAACATTTCTAATTTTCACTGTTTATAAGCCATGACTTTACGGAATTATTTTTTTTCCTGTGTAGTTGAATATGCCCTGTATCTAGAGGGTAATTTTGGCTTTAATCTGCTCTAAACGCTAGAATGTCGGACAAGTGAAGCATTTGATGGTGATGATAATGAGTAGCCCATTAAAGGTAATTTTTAAAAAGTTAATGAGCTCTCACTAAGGGACCGACACGTACTGTAATGAAAAATGTTTGCATAAAGAATATAACTTTCTTGCTATTTATTTTACTTTATAGAGAATCTATAAAACTTTTTAATATGCCTTCAATTAATTCAGCAGTTTAGACGATGCTTGAGTTTTATTTTCATTCTTGCTTTGCCATAGTAGGTTACAGAAATCTAGTTTTCTAAGGAAAGCAACTGATATCTCAATTAATCACCCTCTTTTACCACCCTATTCTCTATTGAATGTCCAGGAATTCAATTTTTCCCTCCCTGCTTAATTAAGGGAACTCAGCAACAAAGTGATTTAGTGATAATGACTCTTGCCATTTTTTTAGCTGTGTGGTCACTGTTAGCCACTATTTGAATTTACTAGCATAAATAAAGCCCTTCAGTGACTAAACAAAGTTAAAGTAGCAATAAATTAAGCCTGCCATGTACACTTGGTTAAACCTTTAGCCAACATAAATACAAGTGGCCTTTTGCTGTGATTTGCTTGGTACAATGACATCATACATTTCCAAATAGAACATCAAGACCACAGCCAAAAAGCTAACACAATTCCCTTACGTGAATCAAATTGCAACAATCTAGAGTTTGTTGCACTGACTGTTCAGTTTCTGGCTTCTAATGCCATCTGCTCTCATGTGACCACATTATAGAATAATCTATATGGTGATCTCAATTTCGCATTTTCTGCATGATTACGTTTTGGCAAGGGGACTCCCCATGTCATCTCTCTCTGCAGGAATGCTTTGAAAGTTACTGAAAAGTCACAATTTACCAGCTCAGAGTCAAAACCAACCTTCTCCTCCTGAACCAGATCTTAGGAGGAATAAAAGCTACAAAGGACTGTGTCCAGAAACAGACAAAAAAAGATGCCAAGAGAACCAGGCAGAGGCTGTGCTAAGTGGAGCTAAACCTAGCTGATGAAAGGGGGCTCTGCCTGTTTAGATGACAAGGCTCTTAAGTGGTGGAGAGGACAGCAAGGAGGCACAGGGGACAAAAAACCCCATCACGCTATCTTAGATTTTCTTAAAGCCTAGACAGTAATTCTGCTCACCTTCAGATCCATTAGAGCCTCCCTCTCCCAGGGAGCATACCTGCACTGCAGGACAACACACAACCCAGAGACACCCCAGCTACCATTACAGAAAGCAGGTTTGTGACTGAGAACAGCCACACCACAGAGCAGCAACCTCGGGAAGCGTTTGCTTAGTCCGTCAAGACCAGAGCGAGCCTAGATCAGGGGCACAAACCTCCACAACAAGGCAGTACCTGAAATGCTCTTTCAGAAGTAAGACTGATCCTCCTGAGGGATTTTATCCCCTGCAGGGACTGGCCAGGAGCAGCCTATTAACGGCAAAAGATTGGGATCCTTTTTGCACGAGAAAAGAAGGTCCTCAGCTGGTTCTTATCAGGCTGTGCTAGCCTTACTGTTTGCGGTAGAGGAAGCTTTGCTCCCTGTGCACCTGCAGATAGCACTTCCAAAACCACAAGGAGACAGCTTTGCTAGACTATGACACAGCTAATTTTGTGCTACTGCTGCTTATAAAAGAAAGCAACAACAAAAAAATCATGTTAGAGGTGCTGGTGGATACTGACCCTGCCTATGAGGACAAGCCCCCATCCTCCTTAAGTTTAGTAACTGTGAGCTTCTGCATTCATGGTGAGTAAGTAGAAAAGTCTGGAGTCCTTGTGAGCTACTGAATGGAAGGGAAAAAATACTCTGTGCTTTGTTTTTTTTTTCATTGTATTCCCATCTCAGCAGCAGCCAGGTTTAACCCAGAACTACAATGTACTTCTGGAGAGTCATGTTCTTGTATTTGTTCTCTAGTAACAATTTTTTCATGAAGTAAAACAATTAAACTTCTTGATGTAAGAAAGAATCAAATGAAAAATTGTATCACAGGCATATTATTTATCTAGACATGAGCAAAGGATGACAGGGAATGCCCCTCTAAGCCTGTGTGCATGACACAGAATTAAAAAAGTGGATAACTTAAAAACTAATTGGTTATAACTTTATGGCGTAGCCATAAAAATGACAATAAGAACATTTTGCCTCAACCAGTTTTATGCTGAGGTGTGTAATTTTATGTCGCTTTTTATTTATATTTTCATCATGGAAGTTTTGTTGAAAGAGAGCACTAGAAAAATACAATGAGGCTAGTCTTCACAACAGATTATACTTTTACAGTATTTTAAAAATGAAGAGATTGAGCAAAGTTACTCGTATATCAGCTTTTCTCTACTCTCTCTTTATTCTCCTAAGACTGTGTTGAGTAATAATTCTTGCCTTCTAAATCATGACATATTCAGGATGGAAAAGACTTCACATCAGTTTTTTCCCCCTTCTTTTCTTTTTATTATTCCTTTTGAAAGATCTGTAAAGGGCTGAAATATCATCCAGGCCTCTATGAAGCCAATCAGCACAATGCTTATTAAGCACAACACAGAAGATGTGATCTATTTTTAATTAAGCCATCTTTGAACAATGCAACACACAAGGAACCTGGCTTTTGAACTGCAAGGCAATCAGTGAATGGATGGTGAGTGAATTAAAGGTAAACAGGAGGAAGAATTCCGAATACAGGGAGGGCTCAGGGGAGTATTTTTTTTTCTTTAAAAAAAGTCTTCGCAAGGAAAGAAAAAATGAAGATTCTCTTACCATAATTTTGAAAGTACATTTCATTCCCTATTTTGACTTACTTTTCAAAGCCACATCAGGTTGTTTGTAGAAACAATTTGTTAGCAAATACATGGTTCTCCTCTGCCTGGAAGATTAGAAACTGCAACATATATACAACACTTACTGATGTTTAAGTATCAATCAGATTGTGTATTATTTGAGCAGAGTACACATTCAAGTCCACTTTACACCGTTATGGAACAGACTAAACAAACCTGACCTCAAGGGTGACCCTCATAGGATCCCTAAAGATTGCAAATGTATAGTAGGCAGTCACCATGAGACTTTTACAGCCTGGTAATGGCATGCAAATGACACTCTGTCTCTGTAAGGCAGCCAAATTCTGGGGTTGTATATGAGAGTAATTTCCTGAAGAATTTGGGGAAAATGTGATACTTTTCCTTTTATGTATGAAATTCACAACATCTCGTCCTTCTACGAGAGGACTACAGGGAAAGCGCTGACAAACCTACCACCAAGCCATACCGTTCCCTGTAGCAGCACCTCTCCAAAACTCCCTCCGTAAGTGGAGTGGGCGCGTTCCCCTGGAACACAGAAAGAGCCCGGTATGCTGAGCGCTGTTCCACGCCCCAGAAAACATGCTCAGCACCTCCCTGAGCTGTGTGAAGCATTCTCCTCCAGAGCCCAGCTTCAGGCAGGAGATGAGGGGAGATGCTCTGAATTGCCCTGTGGAGGATCCACTCTCCCTCTCCAACATTTATACAGGGAGCAAGGAAACCGGCTATGGTTGGCTCCTTAAAATCAATCAATAGGAATTCTACTCATTCCCCTCTGGGCTGCATTTTTTTTAATGGAATGAATGGAATTGAATGGTTTGGGTTGGAAGGGATCTTTAAAGATCATCTAGGCCAAACCCCCTACCATGGGCAGGGACGCCTTTTGCTGGAGCAGGCTGCAGATGGTTCAGCATGCGTGAAGTCCAATGGGTCTCATGCCAGTGCAGTGGGTGAAGGCTTAGCTTTGCCTGCTCCACCACTGAGGAGCAGGCCAATTTTCACAGCAGCAACCACACCTACATGTCACAGATGTAACTTCTTGTCCACACAGCTCATATCTTTCTTGGCACTTTCAGTGCTGTAGCTGTGTTATTACAGTTTTGCTTCAAGGCTTCCACTGCAGCTGTGTATACATTTGCCATAAATCAGCTTATCTGTTCCCACTGGAGCTCTTAGCAGAGGAAAAGAGACAAGGAGGGAAAGGTAAATGCATCTTCCACAAGCCTTTGTACTTCTATGTATACTAGTACGCTAGTAAAGGATGAGGATCATCCTGGCATAACACAGAGGAAGCCACTTGTGGGTCCACCCTGGGCTTTGAGGAAACAACCGACTCCAGGCAAGCAGAGTAGCAGCTCCCAAAGGACAGCATGCCATGGCCACGCTCC
Organism: Falco biarmicus; assembly: GCF_023638135.1. Lineage (NCBI taxonomy): Eukaryota > Metazoa > Chordata > Aves > Falconiformes > Falconidae > Falco > Falco biarmicus. The sequence continues at coordinate 88,611,077 of NC_079293.1, forward strand.
CTCACTCAGTTTTTACAAGAGTGCACAGATGGACATCTGTTTTAAGACATTCTTATGACTGCAGGGACTCAGGAGGGCTTTTTTTCCTCTCTGTCTGGCCATAAGACTTCTGCTGTCTGTTGGGGATGTCCCTGGCATTACCTGTGCTTTAATCAGACCGCTGATGTGTTGCCGCAGTGTAGCACAGACATGTCATGAATTGCTAAAACCCAAGTCCAAAAAAGAGTACAGCAGTGCCACTTTTTTTTGCACGACCTTTCAAGGGGTGTATTTGGTACTCACAAAACGCAGTTTCTTTCACCTGACCTGTTCTGCTATGAGACACTGGTTACTACCTGGAGACAGAACTGTACAGCAAGAACTTACACCAATGAATTATTTGGCCCAATAGGTTAGCCTTCTCCTGTTTGCAGTGACTGTGTTAAATGGAGACATGGGGAAATGTTGCCAAATGTAACAAAGCAGTGTTAATTTAGCATATCTGCTCCGTGGAACGCTTATGCAGCCATGGGGCTTAATTTGGAACGTGCATCTGTCTTCCTCAAGGTTACTGCTGTTTGAGGTTAACCTTACACAAGGACTACACAAGGAAAAAGTGCTGGGCTCCTGTGCTTTTTGACAAAATAAGATTTAGTGAGATCCTGTTGCTTTCAAGACCCACTCTAGCCATTTCTTCCTTTTCCCCGTGCCCCCCTTTCTTTCCTCTTCCCAGAATCACACTGTTGGTAAACTGTTTCTGCCAATATATAACATGACGAACTTACGGGTATTTTCCTTTCCTCTGCAGTTCCGGCCTCTTCTGGGGAATTAAGTTATGCATACTGCATGAAAATAGGACCACAGGCTGGGCCTCTACAAGCTGCTAATTGAAAACCTTGTCAGAAGTAGGAGGAAGTGGCAAGAAACTTGGCAGGCCCTCATGCTTTTCATGCTGTACTTAGCTCTTGGTACTTATGAATGGCAGCTCTGCAGTACTTTGCAGAGGTTTACAAGTTGTGCCAGTGCTGTCTCTGCAATTATAGAACAACATGTTCTTCTCTATAAGCTGAAAAAAAGAAAAGAGCGTTTATATCTACAAAGCCATATCCTGTGTTTTTCATCCAGGTAATACTGCCACGCAAATGTAAGTGAAGAAGACAGAAGACAAGACCTCACATCAAACGTATTAGACATGCATGGCTATCAGCTACAGAAAAAGCTGATGAGGCAATGTCATTTTTTTTTGGGGGGGGGGGGAAAGAAATCCGTGTGCTAGATTCCTGGCAAAGATAATCTTAGGCTGTAGTAGGTAAAAAAGTAAGAGGGCACAGGGAAGGTGTCTGGACCTGATCCTGCAGTTCTTAGTTGAATCCTGCTTCAAAACACCAGCTCACACGGGAGCTGAAGAATCCAGCCCCATTAAAAATTACTACAAATTACCTGATATGAAATGCTTACATTATGAAAACAGGGATGATTTTGCATCTGTTAATGAGGATAATGACTAATATATTCAGGCAGTAGACGTGACAGCTGTCTGTATGTTTTCAGGGGCATGTATTTTTAGATGCCACTTACCTCCAAACATATTAACTACTACATTCTTCCACAGTGCTCCAAGCCTCCAAAGCTTAAGAATGCAGGTTAAATTTCATTCTGTTTCTGCATCACTCAATTACATCACTCTGTCTCATTATTTGAAAGCTCTCATGAACCTGCCACTTGGATCCTCAGCTAAGTGCTATGGCAAAGGGAAAGGGCTAATACCAATGTGAAACAAAACAAATTTGAAATCACAGTCCACTGAAACACTTCTTAAATACAACTGCACTGCCTGCTGCTCCATTTTAACTAGTTTAATCGCTTGCTGACCAAGCAGGGCTTATAACTGTTAAGGAATATATGTTTACACTTTTCTCCTATTTTTCAAACCCGAAGATTTGCAAGACAAACTCCAATTTTAAGACAAAAGTCACCCCATTAAATCTTAACAGATGTTTCTCAAGTTTAGAAGATTAAGAAAGATTTCAGCATCAAAAATCAAAGAAAATATTCTATGACCTTAAAAAAGGATAAATCACAAAGCTCTAAACAAACCAAAAGTCCACTGTGACAGCTGCATCTGACTGAATTGATGAGGTGCTATTGATGTTTGGATTAAACTATGCCTCTGTGATCAAGTACTCAAACATGGGATAAAAGAGGAATATATTCTTTAATCCCACCAACTAATTTTGTGTAGGCAGCAGTTGCAGAAAGCAGTGGTTACAGAACAAACGTTGGAAGTGGCTTCACTTTTGCTTATTGACAAAGCTATTTTTATTTCATTAATTCACCAAGTATACTATCAGCGTTTAAACTAACACAGGGAAATCTATATCAGGCACAGTATTCTCCACAAACAAATAACTGAAAATTTCAAAGTCATTAAAGGTAGAATCAATAGGATATGATTCTGAAGGGCTAGGAAGATGCAGTGCTAAAGTGTAATAGAAAAATTAGATATTGATTTTTTTTATATAATCTTGATAAACAAAGTAAACAACACAGGAGATTCCAGTTCTGTTTTTATAGCATCTTTTCTCCAAAAAGGGAAAGGGTTAAGAGGCAGTTAAGTCTCTTGTTAATTACTGTCTTCATTTATCATTCTGTAACCCTATAAACTTGCCACCTCTAGGAGAAGACTACACGATGTGTGCTTTCCAAAACTCCTAGCAAGGGAGGAACTGAAGCAAAGGTAGGCTCCAGGTGCTACGTTACTAGGAATCCAGATGGGAGAAACTCTAAAACAAAACTAGCCACCTGGATACTCATCTGACTACAACTGGGAAAGGGCTTTGGGGTAAACAAGAATCAGACCTATAAAGTTTAAAGAGTGGGATTGTGTCCACTGCTGTGTGCTGGGATACCTCCTGGAGCTCAGACCCATCGTGAGAAGGATACCGTATGAAGGAATGGGAAAGATTCTGGCTACTTGCAGAAAGTCCGGTCACAGGCTGACACCGAGTTGCACCATGGACTGTCAACACATGAAGCCCTGCAACCTGAGCAAACAGCTGGGCACATCATTTTCTGGAGTAGAAAGTCCAGCGTTGAAAAAAATAGGCTCTCAGGACATTGGGATGCCAGGTCTGCAGAAGGCAGGCACAGAGAGAGCAAAAACTCACACGTAGTAAATTTGTATTCCAAATAAAACTCCCCCTCCTGTACACAAAACAATATCCAATTATTTTTTTTTTCACCTGAGGCACTCAGGAACGTGATTCTGAAGTAATTTGCTGGAGAATTATGTTATTTTAGAGGAATAACTCCCATCAGTAAATATTTATCACAAGCATCCTTTCACTAAAAGAGAAGGGGGAAAATGTATCCAGAAGAGATCAAAGAATACAGTTAAGGTAGGCAGCCATCCACAGAGCAGACTCGGGGCTGGCGGGGCGTGAGACCACTGAAGTTAGGATCAAACTTCTCATTGGTTTCAAAAAGCCTAGGACTTCACTTCTAATTCTTTACTCTTCTGCCTCTTTTTGTTACTTCTGTTCCTCTTAACAGCTGCTCTTTCCATACAGGTAAGGAACACCTACTTTCAGGTCCAGATTTCCATGCACTGTTATTTTATTGTGCATGCAGAAGAAGAAGAAGAGCAAGAAGAGCAAGAAAGAAAAAGAAAGCTTTGTAATTCTGAGAACTGCTTCTGAGAAGAGCCAAGTACTCCCAAGTTGAACCGAACTAACCCATACATTTTTCAGTATTAGGCCCAAATTAACCAAAAGCAGCTGCCTTGCATTCAAGAGAGGCAGCAAAAGTGACAAATGATATAATGAACTATAAGAGAGAACAATGAAAATAATGGATGGCCTCTTCACCTGACTTAGAAGCCAAAAAAAGGTATAATCTCAGCTTTGAGATAGTCTAGATTCTTTTATCATTTCTTCAAGCACAGTTATATCCACATTTTCAGGAAGAGGATGGATGTAAAAAGAACTTCACATTGCTCTCAGTTTAGTCTCTCTTTACAATCACTTGTTCTTGAGTGCTGCAAAACCACACAACAACATGACTACAAAATACCAGAGGAGAAAACGTATGTAGCAATATGTCTATGTATTAATGTTTATTTATATAAAAGTATTGTGTTTCTATGTTGTAGAAAAATACATAGAATATTGACAAAAACTTTGAGCTTATTGCTGGTTTTTATTTTTCAGCTGGGTAAAACAAATCTTTGCAAATTTTTTTTCAAACTCTTTTTAACGCACCAATATATCTGCTTACGCTTCCAGAATCATAAATATGAAACGAAGCAACACCACTGGTTATGATTTATATAGCTGGTCTATGACTATTATGCAAAGATGGGTTTTACCATTACAATTATACTTATGTAATTCTGACAGTTTTCTTTGTGTTGCTAGGGAATTCTGTAAACAAACCAAATAAAACCACAGAGTACTTCAATAGCAGTGACAAAATTTCGTAGCCACAATACTGAGAATATGGTCTAATTATTCTATAAACACACTTTGATTTGTTTACTTCAGTGTCAAATTAACTTCAAATATGTAACAACAGTCACTGATTTGATACGGTATACAATACTGCCAGTGACTGCTTTCATTGTAGTGTGTGTAAATCTATCTCTTTTTAAAATTAGTTCTTTTCTGAAAGCGTCTCTGCCATACATTGTGAATACTAAACAGGGAAACACATATGCAACTTATTTAAAAGTAAAATATTTCCATTTAATTTTGCTATGATCCAGCATATTTCGGCTCCATTTTATTTTTGCTTTTGCACAGTAGAAGGAATAATTTTTAGGAAGATTAGTAACTCATAACTTTGAGAAACAAATTATAATCTCGCTGGGGAAAAAAACCAGCCAAACTAACCTCATCTCCCTCCATGGAGTTGCCCTGAACCAGCAGATTGTGCTACTTTAAAAGAAAGACAGAACTCTGAGCATTATAACCAATATACAAAACTGTGGAAAAATCAAATGTTTTAAGCAGTTGCAAAGAACACGAATCCTGGAGAGATGCACTGAAGAAACAAATTATTACACTGTGGTTTTGATTTTGTAGTATATTTAACTGAACTATAATCTAGTGAAAACATCAGTGGCTTAGAAAAAGATTTCAATGTGGCATTTTTTTCTTTTTAGGGAGCTCTTTTCTGGGGAGCGCTGCAGAGGCTGCTGCAAACCATGACCATCTGTGGTGGCAAGTGACAAATTCAGTAATGGCAGCCGCTGCTCTGCACAAATGACTTTGAAGTGGCTTGTGATATGCACGCCACAGCTTGGAAAACCCTGGCTTCTCTCATAAAGTGCCTTTCACAGAGAAGGGTCTCCAAATGGTTTACAAGCTGCACACACTATAGACAGGTCAGAAGCCCACCCACTGAAACAAGGCCAGCTCAGGACAGAATAAGGCCGCCAAAGGGCATATGTAAAACTAGATAAAACAATTAAGCAGAAAAAAGAAAGCACGTTAGTCCCATATTCTGCCAGTGCTGCCTGTTTCTGCCCATTTGCCCAGATAGTATTAGGAGGTGTGATAATATCCAGTGGGCCAATTTCCCTTTCAGCAAACAAGGAGTTAATGTCTCACTCACAAGGGTCATGTGTATAAAGCAGAGAAAAGAAGGCAGGAGCAGGGACCTGGGACCTGCCCCAGAAACTAGAAGGGGTTAAAAATGTTAGTAATAAGAGATATCACTCATGCCCGGCCTCTCTTGGGACTGGACTGGCAATTTTCTCCCCCTGGTCATAAAGTTTTCTGGTTTCAGTAGACAGGCAGAATGCAATAATCCATGCTGGAATTTCTTCAGGAGACCAAACACCCATTCTTCCATCTCTGGAAATAGCAAGACCTGCAGTGAGGTGGAACAGATGAATCTCCATGTTCTAATTTTCACAATAATAGGTCTTCAGCATGTCTGTGTGAGACAGTGACTCAAGGAGAGAGGCGTACATCCCTTTAGCTCCCTGCCACACCGCTTTTCTACCATGGACGCTGTGACTGCATCCCAACCTGTTTATGGAAACTGTCTGCTGTGACAAAGAGCAAAACGTTTCTGTTGCATTAACAGAAATGTCAAAATATTGCAGAAAACCACTGGAAGTTTGGGGGATCCTGCAGGCATTTTACCTACCCCACCCTGTAAGAGAACCTCCCAGGGTTTTCAGAACAAACCAGACGGACACAATCTCGGCAATATGTAGAGATGGACGGAACAACCTCCCATGAGTGATCCAGGAAGACAAGGCTGGCTGTACCGCTGAGGACAGCGTTGGGCTGGCATCCTTTCTGGCTCTGGCATGAAAAGTGATAATAAATAAATGGATTCTAGGATAAAACAATCATAGAGACAAGATGTGAAAAAGCCACATAAAGAAGTGTTGTATTTCCTCTGGGACATAAAAAAAAGGCTCTGCAAAGGCTCTTTATTCACCTTTACTCTCAAAGATTGGTGAAGAAATAAACTGAGGAAATTAACTAGAAAAAGGCAGAGAACCTGCCAGTGCACAGGGTCTGCCCCGCAGCACTTACAGGTTCCTTCAGCCTTCTGGTCTCTACAAAAACACTTGCTGAGTCATCTCGCTTCTGTTCTGCTATGGGACACCTGAGGAAGCCTTGACCTCACAGAGATCCCAGTGACGGGGTATTGTGGAAAGGATTTGTCCCAGGATGTTAATGTGTATGCAGTGTAATCATCAAGATCCACAGCAGACTCCAGTGTTCCCAGCAGTGCACCTCAAACGGCACCGAGCACAGAGACAAGGGCTCGTGCCCTTTAAAGGACTAAAGTCTTCAGGAAGAAAATACTGGATTTACTGTCATTAAGCTGAAACAATCTAGGGACTCATGGAAAGCTTAGAGTTTTAATACTTGTGAGGTAGAAATTGTGGAAATTAACAATGAAGTTGTGGAAATTAGAGGTTATTATTACAAAGCCTCTATTTAAGGGATAATGTTCTTGGCAGAGAAATATACGAGGCAATAAATTGCATTAGTAGGTGATTATATTCCCAAAGCAAAAACTGCACTGATGGCTGAATAAGTAACCACAAACACTATTGTACAACAAGGGAAAGGATATAAGCCATGATATTGTGCCTTCTAAAAATATTTCATACACACATATTATTTTCCTCCATTACTAGTGCATATAAGGGCATCGTGCGTCATCCTTCTTAGTGTTTCCATATTTACCTGAGTAGTTTAGATGAAGTCTAAAGGAATTCAAGTCACAGGTGAGCCTTGGACTCCTGACCCAGCTGATATCCATTGGTAAAGATATACACATGGTTTGTAGATCAAGTTCATGAGTGGGGAAAGGGTTTCAGCTTCTCAGAGGCTCTCCAGTATAGTTCTGCACTTCCACAAACACAAGAGTATAGTAAGAAATCAAGGGGAGAGGCCCATCTTCCCCGAAATCTGTGGTCCAACCCTCTGGGGTCACTTCCACTTGTACAGATAACACTCACCTCTAGGACAAAGCCCTAGGTCAGCCCCTCAGGCTGACTGGGGAAATCCCTCCTCCTCATCCTTAGCTCTTAGTTCTGTAAAACACCGCTCCTCCATCCCACTTATTTAGGGTGAATTTCATCCAAAATAAGTAACTCTTCCAGCACAAAGCCCATATGGTTAACTGAAGCAAAGCAAACTAAGAAACACAGCAAGGGCTGTATCTTCACCTTTACTTCATGCTCTGCAGCTTGGGGCTCTGATGGCTCTTCAGCTATTCCAAGCCTGGTAACAAGGATTCCCTTCTTTCCCTCATTAGGTATGGTTGAAAAATTGTTAACTGTTCTACCAGCTATGAGCCTCACTGCCATTATTCCTGCCTCCGTCACGTCACCAACCCCAGGCTACACTTAAACTCCCTCGGCAATGGGAGCAGAATGCAACATGCCATTGTTACGTGCAAGTTCCCAGAAAACGATTCCTCTTCTACAATTTGCACCGACTGCCAGCAAGTTTCCGGGGGTGGGGGTGGGGGTGGGGAGTGGGGGTGTAATGGAGCTGAATTTGCCCTATAAATTGCTGCTTAGCTTGCAGTTCATCTACCTGGCTACCACTCAGTTTCCAGAAAAGAAGGGGGTGCTGGAGCCTTGGGAAAGGCACGTTCAAAGCTCAGGAAGACTTAAGTTCTCTGGCCAGCTTCTACAGGCAATCGATGGAGACTGGTTCCCCTAATGAACTCTTGGAAATTTATTTTCTGAAGTCAGGTGACTGGAATGAGGATCTATCCCTGTCTCCAGAGTTTGGGTTCCCTACACTAGGTTTACCCTCTGTGAACACACTTCCCACTCTGAAACAGGGGCAGGGTTGTGTGCACAAAAGTTCCCTGGCTCTGCCATTAACCCCTCTCTAGGTCATTTAACGAGTCTGTGAGAATGCTCCAAAGTGTCTCTCTTCTGGTATGGTTTTATGGATGCGAAGAGTGAAGGGCAGAGGTGCTGGGGTCTGGCACTTTTTACCTCAGCTGGCTTGGCTAAGGAGAGACCTGTCAGATTCGTTAGAAAGAAAACTTCAGACTCAGCTTTTCAAGAAGATCCAGAGCTGGTCCCCTGCTTCACTAAGTGGGATCTGCAACACTGGCTGCAGGGACAGCAGAAATACACTGCACCAGCAACGTGGCTGCCTGCACCCAGGGCAAGATTTGAGGGACTAGACATTCCTCTTCATACCCATGAAGCAGGATTGTCAGCTTTGCGGGTTTTGTAGGTGACATGAAATGTCTGTTAGAGTACAATTTAGTTAGAGTGCAATTAATTTTAAAGGGCCTAATTCTGCAGAGTTTTATTGACTCTGCTGTAAACATTCTGGTATTTGTTTGCATGTTTCCACAGATGGGGCATCTACCACCTCTCCGGGCAACTGTTCCAGTGTTTCACCACCCTCATCATAAAAAATTTCTTCCCTACATCTAACCTAAATCTACCCTCTTATAGCTTAAAACCATTATGCTTTGTGCTATAGCAACAGGCCCGACTAAAAATTTTGTCTCCATCCTTCTCACAAGCCTCCTTTAAGTACTGAAAGGCCATAATAAGTCCCCCTGAAGCCTCCTCTTCTCCAGGCTGAACAAACCCAACTCTCTCAGCCTGTCCTCACAGGAGAGGTGCTCCAGCCCTCTGATTAATGGATGCACTGATTTGCGCTCCTTACTTTTGAAAATGTGCCTTTCAAAGGCCTAATTTTTCATCTTCTATTTATCAGGCTGATTTCTTACTTCTGAAGGTGAAACAGAAACAACACTGTCCTTCTCTTAGGAGACCAGAAGACTTCTCCATACCCAAGCACACCACAGTAAGTGACACACAAGAACGACAGGCTCTGCTGCTGGCTTGGGCTTTGTAACTCCTAACTGTACCTCCAAAAACTACACCAAAGCAGCAAAGCTATTGCTCCAAAAGGTAAATTGAAACTTTACCATCTGTTCCTCTAGAAGCCTTCCAGTCTCTGACCATTCTACTTACCGAAGGACCAAATTAATCAATTTAAATTCACCCTGCCATGGACAGGAAACCCCAACAGAAGGCAGCTACCCAGGAGGGATGAGGGCTAGTTAGAGGTTGGAATTGAAGATCTGGAGATCAGCGTTTATTTCTTCGTACTGGAGGCCAGTCTTAGGCTTCTCACTTGATCTCTCTGTGACCTGGGTCTGTATCTGTTACAGTCAGGTCCACATTACTATATTCTTCCAACATGCCTCACTTGAGGTTGCTAGAGGTGGGGAGCGCAGGGATCAGCAGGTTTTGCACGACAGCACAACCCTGCACAAACTCTTCCAGTTTGCAGCAAGCACCCTTTTCCAGAGCTGGCTGTGCCCTCTGGGGATGTTCTCATCACCCAGTGTCTGTTACTCACTTGTCTGAAGTGACTCCCACCTGTTTACACCCAGTGGCAAAAAGGCTCATCACGAAAGCTCTCCCCAAATCTGCATTCAGCAAAGTCAAATTGCTCAGCTCAAATCATCTGTTGAAGCTAGAGTTGTTCATTTCACCTTTCAGTAACTACCCGTGGCTGTGTTTGAGCCTGGCCTTCCTGTTCCATTGTGAGCTTGAAACAACTATATCCGTCTCTACTCTCCTCCTCTCTTTCCCCAATATAATATGCAATTGTTCATATCTGCTGCCAGAACCACCTTGCCTCCAAACCCCTCCCCAGGTCTTAGCACATAAACACATATACATTCAGTATACCCTACTTGCCAGCTATCTCATTCAGCAGCGTTCCAAGCCTGAGAACACCTTGGTGAGGCAACCTTCAAATGTTCACCTCACTGGCTCTTTCCCATCCAAGGAGTTCCTGGGTACATGCATCCATGAAACTCTCCTGGGCAGGAAAGGAGGAAAGACAGTTACTGCAAACTCCTTCCCCAAAGTATTTTCTGCGTGGCCTCAAGGGATGACATCACCTTGCCTAAAAGTGGGCTCCTCACATGCTTCCAGAGGAGTCTGATTCATTTCCAACTGTCATGTGCTAACCCAATAATCAATAAACTGGTCATTGGTTAACAATTCCATCTTAAGTCGACCCATGTGGCTCTGCCTTTAACAGATTAGAGACAATGCATGTGACCCTTTTTGCAGGCAGTTATAACACTGGGAAAAAACATCTGGATTGTTTTCAGCTCTTGCAGCTGCTTGCAAAGCCCTGGACACAACAGGAGCCGTATTAAGTGAGCAACACTCTCACTACGAAGGCTGGAGTCAGTCCCTTTGCAAGAAGCATCCACTTTTACCTACGAATGGGTTTCCAGGCCTTAACACCTGAATCAGACGTGCCTCCACTACCTGAGCACTGAAAAGAAGCAAAGCCAAAACCAGAGCAGACCTGTTCAGAAGAAGACCTACAGAAGTACCTGAAAGCAACATAAGGCTTTAGGATGGTTTTTACATCTTTTTTTATATATATATTTCCTACTTAATAGAAGAGCCCACAAAAAGGAATATGCCTTTCTGAATAAGTCTACCTGAAGAAATTTTTTGCCTGTCTGTTTTAGTATCGTACACAAGGATAATCATAACTTTTTTTCCAAAGCCTTTCTTTCGCTCTTGCTGGAGTCTTCTCTTTCTACCTCCCCACATTTCTACATGTGCAAGACAACTACCAGCTGCATTGCCAGCTATGCTGCCAGGATTGGGTGCAAGAATAAAAGTCTGTGGATTTCTAGCACATGCATTTGGTGTGTCAGACACTTCATGGAGTGCTGCAAACCCTCAATGAGGGCTTTGAATTTGTGTATATTGGCCATAAGCAAACACATTTCTTCTGGATTCCTCTGTGCTCACAGAGGCGTTGTGCCACTCACTCCTCCATGTGAGCTGATCAAACCGGCTTTCATGCATATGCTGCACCACGTTACACCTCTGCTGAAAGTCACCCCAAGCAAAAATCAACAAGTAGATATCACTGTTCTTTATGTTCTATTTTCCTAAGACCAGATACATTTGGGACACAGAATAAGCAGAAAAGTTGAGTGGAAACCTGTTAAAAATATTAACCCTCCTACCACGGTAATGAAGTTTCTGTGTCTTTCTCCTCACTTCACTCTGATGTCTTCTGTCTTAAACAGCACACTCCATTCCTAGTAATGCACTGGGCAGTGTCACAGATTTTGTTTGTGTTACAAATCAGCTGGTGCCAGCTAATGGTGCAGATAAGAGATCTAAAAACCACCCAGTATGTTAAATTGCACTGAAAGTCGTTAGAATTGCCGCAGATGATTGTCCTGAGATTCAGAGTGAAAAAGCCCACTACCACAGGTAACAGGTAAGGATTTCTATTTCTGCACCTTCAGTAGAGCAATTTGTAGCTGACAGGACCTGACAAGCATCCCACTAGAAAAAAATTACTTCCACAGATGAGCTTCAAACCCATGGGATCAGCAAGGCAGAGGAGGGGGAGAAGTGTGTGGGGGTAGGGGGACAGCAGGAAGTTCTCTGCTCGTTGAAGGGCACGCAGATACAATAAATATCATCGGCAATTGTGCATTGACAAACCATCCTGCCAAGGTCTGCAGCTAAGGCAAAACGGGGATTAAAGTATGTTCTTAATTCAGCATATTCTTAATTTCTGCAAGAGCACTGTGGACTGTCCTGTTGCACTGCTGATGTAGCCTGGGCATCCAGCAGTGCTACCAGTTCCTTCCATCAGTGCAAACTGAGATCTGGTGTAAAACTGAGATCCTCATCTCCCTCTAACAGGAGAAAAATAGTCTTTCTCAAGTCAAACAGATCCTGACTCAGTTCTGGACACTAACTTTCCAGAATTTCCCCAAAATCTTTTTCTTTTGTGTCTGCTCCTGTGTGGGAACCAAAGCTTAGGAAGGTGAGGTCCTCACAGGCAAGGGCTAGGAAAATGGTCATCCAACAGGAAGGAAGGCAAAACACAAAGGACAACTGGGAAACTATGGTGGATACATGCTAATGAAAGACATTCCCAAGAACCCTGTGGCTGATATGATTTACTAATGGCTCATACAAGGATCCCAAAACTGTCCATAAGACTAAAAAACTATCCATAATACTGAAGGAACTGCTTTTACCATCTTGGACCACAGCAGAGTCTCTCTGAGCACTCCTGTGGATCCAGGTAAATTCAGATGGGTTTTCCCCACTCCAGACTGTAGTAAATGAGCTACCAAAATATCTGAAGTGCATGGCACATAGCAAACTTCTCTGAGATGCCCAGTCTTCTGACAGACCTTCTTGCCAAGACCGAAGCAAAAAATTAACAAGGCTGAAGTCTCAGTTTAAGAGACAGAACTCAGTACGTTAGCAAACTGTTCAGTAAATTCCATTGCAAATGAAAAGGGCCAGTAGCCCAGACTCAGCTATAAAATGGACCCAATGGGTTGTACCACTGTCCAAAAAGGAAGATGCTGTATCTGCTTGTAAAGTGATAGCTTCTCCTTTGTTGGGCTTAGGGGTCTGCAAGGCAGAAGGGAGGCAGGACCCCGTTCCTCTGACATACGGCAGGAAACAGTTCTCCATCCCCAGTTCAGGAGTAATTCTTTAGCTGTGGAACATTTGTGGGATGAGCTCTCCATGAGGAGACACAGAGCTAAGAAGCCAAGAACCAAACACAGGAGAAACAGAATCTGGTCTTCCCAGAAAGCCCTGTCATGCATTGCTGTTAGAAGAGGCTTCAGACAAAGAGCTGACCTTTTGGGCAGCCTATGTCAGGACTCGGGCTCAATGAATCATTTAGTCACTACCACTACTCACTCAGTCATGATTAAATCTCACTGCATCCAATTCAACTAACTGCAAAAACATTGCATAGCACATCCAAAGCTGAATACCCTCAAGCTACCACAGAGAGGGACAACAGCAAAGAAGAAAGATGTTTATTAATTCCAGTGTCCCAAGCTGTAGGAGGAATCCATCTTTTTCCTATGCCCTCCCTTTCTGGCTGTATGTCGCACATGAACTCTGTCTTTCAGAACAGAGGCTATAGAAAAGGACTCCTGGTATTGTCTCCTTCAGAGGCTTGGTGGGAAATATAATACAGAGTATCACAGCAGGGAAGGAAGGAGACAAATGGGCATAAGCAAAATAGGGGGTAAGGAGTGGGGAGAAAATGCAAGGAAAAATCTTTCTGTGCTTCAGTTACAAGGAAGAAGCAGCTCAGTTTAAATGCTCCTCTGCAGTAACATTTATGTAGATACCTTCAAGGCAGATATGGAAATATCAACAAAAAGGTGGCTTAGAGGTGCGCTACCTCTTTTTGAATGGTTCCTTAATAGACAGTGGATGTAAGAGAGGAGTTGGCTCGGCTGCCTACAGTAGAAATGTTAACGGTTTTGCAACACAGTAAAACACACACGGAGCTGAAAGTAAGTTGGAAGACAGAAACCAAAGTTGGGGTCAGAAAATAAAAGGGCCTCTGTACCTGGCAGGAAGAAGGAAGCATTAAGCTCAGCCAGGAGCTTGGAAACACCACGAGAGAGCCCATGCTAGAAACAGGCTGTTTTGCTGGTGAAATTCTCTCAGTTGTGAGTCTACCTGCCGACTCTACAAATGCATTAATAAAAGCAGACCAAAACAATTTAATAAGCTCACTCCTGCTGCCAATTCCTTTTCCTCCATTAAAAGAAATAACCCATCCCTCTGGTTCCAGTCTGCTAACCATCTGGCATAAAGCCCAAGTGGGGCTCGGCTCTCCAGCCCTGAAAGGCAAGAGGTGAAATCCAGTGCTTGCTTAATACCAACAGTGTAAAGCCAATTTAAAAGTCTTTAAAAATCTATCTTTGATCGAAAGGAAGATGTTGTTTAATTGAAAAGTCTCCTTTTCTGGAACAGCTGGATTTTCCTCAAGCTGCAGCCACTTCAAAAGGATTCCCAGTAATGTCAGAGCTTCTTAGGTTTAAACTGTCAGCATCGGAAGGGCTGCTACAGGCTTTCGTCTCCTGCAGGTTCCTAAAGACCTCTAGTGTATAAAGATCCATTTTAAATAATATAAATGCTTTAAAAATACAGAAGGGAGGGAAAACGCTAAGAAAAAATTCCCTCCAAATATAAAGTTATCATAGTTTCTGCTGAGGACCGATTTCTGCAGCAGTTAGGTACTCTTCTAACATTAATATTTTTGTTTCTTGTTCCTTAATTTGTATATCATGTAAACAATAATGAGGTGCCCATTGCTGCAGACACACAAAAACATGTTTTGGAATTGCTGCTTTACTTCAAATGCATTGCATTTAAATGCAGATGGAAAATGCACTTAGGCAGGCATTATTATTCAATAAAGTGTGCCCTGTCATGTCTCATCATGCTTGACTAAAACTTTGTAACTCTGGCATAGCTGGCATAAAAATAGGGATATGCCAGTATCTGGATAGAGACATAACATTCTCCTCCAGGGAGAGCAGACAGCAGCTTAACAAAATTGATGTCATACCCAAACTCCACTGAGCCCTCAAAATAAGACAGACTGGCTTTTTTAAAATTTCAGAACTGCCCTGTGCACCTTAACTTTCATGACCTATGTGAGGATTTACCATTCCCATACATATAGCTTTAAATTCCTGGCACACAATGTCTCTACAGATCAGTTAAAAAAATAGGCAATTGGCTTTAAAAACAATTTCTGCACACAGACAATGCTGAGGTCTGTTCAAAATGGAAATAGATGAACCGAAACGCACCTGTATTCTCAAACCCACGACCTACTCTGGTTTAAGGACAAAAAAATTGAGCCCATTTTACCGTTGGACTGAGGAGAGCTGTGCTCTAGAGACTGCAAAACATCAGGCAGGATGAGTCCCCCTGTTCGCCCAGCACTGTGCCTGGCCTCACACAGACCAGACTCAGCTGACCTGGATTCTACTCCACCTCCATGCCTTGCTTTTCCCATACACGGGTTCTAAGAGACTTCCCCTTCAGCAGCTCATGTAAGCTTTGGGTATTTCCCTCCTGGAGTTACATCTTCAGGGTGAGGTCCTCTGTGAATCTCATCATCGTGCTCTTCAGTGCTTAAATTCCTCACTTGCACAGTAAGAAACACAGGACTTCAAAGGGTATTTGTGAGGGCAAACAGGGCTGCCCAGAGACTGCAGGGATGGAAGTCGTAAAGTGGGACACTGCAGAACATGTGACAAGAGAATTTTCTAAATCATATGCACATATTTAATAACAACTCATTTTTGGGTTCCCCATGCATGAGGACTGTCATGTCACATTCTATTAGTCATAGTCATACCAGTGTATTCCTTTTACAGCTATTGGGGTGGCTGGTTTTCTGGACACTCATGTTTGCTACCAATAAATTTGGGAGTGAGGGACAATGGGTTAGATTAGGACAATTAAAAGTTTATTCCATTACCAATTACTTATATTGCTATACTACTCCTGTGCTATCCCTGGTGTAATTCTATTAAGCTTTTGGAGTTGCAGTGGGGACAAATTTGGCTCAGTGTGCTTAAATATTTTTTTGTATTCAATACTCATGGCTGTATTTATATCCAAAGCAATATGTCTCTTATTACAAACATAAGTCTTTGTAACGGCATAAGCCCTGAATGCATAGGACATTTAGCCCATAAAAATAACCAAGGTCTGATCCAGTCTCCATTGAAATCATCTACAAAACTCCCATAATTTCTAATGGGAACAGAATCAGGCCCCAGGTTTTCTGCCCTTAGAGGGGAGCGTTGCATTAAGAGTTAGTGGTAATATCCCCATATTGATGAGTCACTCACTTTGCAGTACATAACATTTTATGAAGTAGAGAATCACTTTCCCTAAGCAATTACAATTTTGAGACAGGATCTCAGGCACTGGCAAGTTCCTTTGTTTCACAGCCCACTCTTGTGTGGCACTACAGCCATCCTTAACATGCCTGCCTGGTTATTTGCTAGGGTAAATAATTGGTAAAACGTGGTTTCTGTGATAAGAAGAGCTCCCAGTTGGATATCAAAGTTTAGGTTAAGATTTCAATGAATGAGGATTTCTATTAAATTTCTCACCCCATTTCTTCAGCTTCTTGATTAGGGGCCTGTCAGTAAGAACAAGAACGTCCACCTCTGAAGCGCATTGCCCCTACTGAAAGGAGTCCCCTTTCACCCTTGCCCAGTATTAAGTGTGAACAACAGGAGCTTATCACATACATAATAACATGAGCAAGTGCTACAGAAATCTTTAAAAACCTATGCATGTCACCTCAGCGCTGGCAGAAATGTAGACATTCCTTCTACCACATTTTGGGAAATACTGCAGACCACTAGCAAAATCCTCCCATCCCACCAGCAAGCCTGCTAAGGTCTAATGTGAGCTCTGCCCAGAGGAACAATGGGCTGTACTAAGACCATTGCAGCAACTGAAATTTACTGCTCTATCAGAGGGAAAAGTATGTACTGGCATCAATTGCTCCGCTTTGGTCGGGCATATAGGAAGATTTAATTATTCAGGACGAAGCCTCCAAGCCACACCTCTGTATTAAGAAGAAGGAAAGATGTAAAAATGGACAGGGCATCTAACGGCATTTGACAGATTGCTGCGGGGGTGGCTGTTCTTTCCCACTCAGAAACGTTTCAGAGGACTCGCGCAAAGCGTTACCTTGGCCACTTGCGCCCTCTAGTGCCCACCACGGAGAACAACCCAAGCCTCCAACAGCGCGTACAACGCTTCGAACGTTTAAGGCAAACTACAAGCTCTACACGGAGATCATGACATACTAGGTCTGCCACTCGGAGCTTTGTCATCTCACCATCACGCTGGGGTGAATGTGGGAAACAGGACAGAAGTGTCTGATTTTCCTCTACCAAACCTCCTTGAGCTGCTAGCTGAACTCCCTGCTTCAGCTTGCGACGTGGTCAGTGTCCTTGAGGCACGCCGCTAATGCGCGGAGTGACCTTAGATGGGGCCTTCAGACGGGGAAGATCCCAGTTCTGATTAGCTTTTACACGGTACGTTATAACAGGGAACAGAATCTGCCCAAAGTTCAAGAATAGCAAAAACGATGCTCCCAGAAATTAAATTGCTATGGCCTCTGGAAAAATATCTTTTTTTAACAGTAAATGCAATTATTATAACCCAACACAGTCTTATTAGGCAGGCTTTCTGAACCAAAGTATCTGCCTCCTCTTCCACTACAGCTTCTGCTCTTACAAACTTCAGATTGCCCAGCAGCAAGCACTGTAAATTCGCTTCTAACATTTCCCAAGGAAGGGCTTTGGACCTCTGAATTATGTTCTACTAGACCTGGAGAAGAAGACTTTTAAAATGTAAAGAAGAAATAAAGGTTACAGATGAGAGTCTAAAACAAGTGGAAAACAGATGTAAATTAAACAACGGCTTACAGCATAATGGCAATGGAAAAGACAGTGCCATGGCTTTGGTTTTAAAAAGAATACTTTCATTCCATGTAATATTTTAAATCCAGAGACTGAAGTTACAAGGCACTACCTCAATCTATTGTTTAATGACATTTATAACTCTATAATAGTATTTTGCAAAAATTACTGCTCAGGCTTAATATTTCTGATTATGGAATAGACAATACAGTGATGTCATAAATGCAAAGTTGGTAAATTATAATCTGTCATTTCGCTTTAAGTAAGTGTATTTCTTCAGACAATAGGCATGATGAATATAAGCGCAAATGAACCATGAATCTCTTCAATTATTCTTATTTAGATTAATTTTCCTATGAATTTTCCTTTAATTCCAACCACAATCTCTTTACCCTAAATCAAAGGCAGCCCTTTCTTGTGGCAACATGTCTGCTTAATCTAATGAAGAAACACCTACAGTCAGTAAAAATAGCATTTCCACAATCCAAGGTTCTTTTACAGCAGCACACTCTTGTGTTTGAGGCTATATTCTGGAGTTTGCAATATTGTCCCTTTTTCTCTAGCATCAGATTGTTACTATCAACCACAGCAATTACACAAAAACCACATTAAAACCCTTTACCTTTAGCACTAAACCCAGGTAACCTGTGATGAATGAGAGTATGATTCTCCTAGTGCTAGAACCTCAGCTCATCTACCCATCACCATTCACCTCTTGCCCTGACAGCATGGAAATGAGCTGGTATTATCAAAATAGCCCATGTTGCCTCACTTGGACTCAAGCCCAAGGCCTGAGAGATTCCAGATCCAGCTTTTCAGTTCAGGCATATCCTCAGGGGGGGACAACGTGGGCCCTAATTGCATCAGTACTAATAAAGATGCTTAGCTTTAGCTGTCCCACTCAAGTCCACATCCCCTTGAACATGGCAAGCAGCTAGTCTAAAGTTTCCCAACCAGCATCATTGTGCTCCATCTGGCTCATGCTGGCTTTTGAGTTGCAAACTGCACATCTGCAACAGGATTCCCATGCTGCTCACGACACCCTGAAACCCTCCTTCTGGATGTTGTAGTCTCAGCTGAGGTCATGACCCCTTGTGAGAGTAAGCAAATGCATCCCAACTCTCCAAGAGGCTCCAAAAGACTCCTGTCATGCCCTCTGTTGGGAACCACTGATTTAAAGCCCTACATGAAGCCCCAGGGTCGTAGGGTACAAAAACTGTGCCACAATTCCTTTATGTTGCTTCTCCCTCACCTGTTTGCCTCCTATACCATATCAGGCTTTAATCTTCTGTTTTCCTAACCTCTGTGGCACACAGTTGATCAACTTCAGCCCACTTCCCAAAGTGATCCTGTTCACCCGTGGAGCCTCCTGCTCCTCTCTCCTGACACTCTCCTATTGTAAGCTAGCAGAATAGGCAGAAGGCAAGGAGATAATCAGGCAGCCGATGTGGTCTGAATACAAGTCTCGTTATCTCTTTATGCATTCTCTCCTCAAATTGTATGACCTGCAATTCAGGCACCCTTGGGCTTGGGATTTACATTTTTAATATCGGGGGCTTGTGACGCCATCCTCTTGTTGGTTAATTGGTATCAGAGAGCAAGTGTTTTCCCTTCCACTGAAATAAATCTCCCCTAAAGCTGCAATTGCTCATTCTTTTGTTCCATCCTCATTTGAAATGGGTTCTGCAAAGCCTCCACACCATGCTAAATAATCTTCAACTCTCACTTTTTAAAATCTGTTGGTTTATGCCTTAATGGCTTTGATGGGCTTTGCTATTCAGTCTTGTTACTTAAACCACTTTCCTCATATTCCTAAACTCTGTGTTTTCATTCATCCTTACCACAGTGGACTCTTTGAAGCTGAAAGGATTTATTTATTATCCAGAATACTTTTTCCCCCTGAGTTTGGAAACATACCTTTTTAAAAGACAATGTGACACAGTTCAGGGTATTTTCTTGGTCTAGAATACTGAGCCTAAAACAAATGCATTTTGTGTTCTGATTTGCTGAAATATCCATCTGTACCTCGCAGGAAATCATTTTTCCAGTGGATCTGTGTCAGCTCCAAACAATAGAAATGTTGCACTCATCATCAGTTTAATGTGATCTGAAATAACATTCCGTTTGAATTCAGTTGTTAGTGGTGTTAATAAAAGCTCATCAGTAGCAATGGTGAATTTCTGGAAGATTACTGCATATGAGCTGTAATTCTCTGTCTTCAATATGCATTGCAGTTTTAAATTAATTTGGACACACATAGGAAATGTCAGTCTGGGTAACACTGTGTAAACAGACTGAAGTATCACAGAGGAGGATCAGGAACAAATAAAATCGTGTGTGTGACTTTGTTCTTAAATCAATGTTGACACTTTTGCTGTTCCTACAACGATAATGTAACTTTCAGCTCTTTCTTCATGTGCTGTCCTTATTGTGCAACCATGGAAATACTGAAAAGTGTAATCATCGTTTTGTCAGTCATTTGTTTTAATATTGTTCTCCAAATATTTGAAAATATCTAAAAACAAGGGCTGAATTTCCGAAGTTCATCTATCAGTCAGAGGCAGTCAGCTCTCTTTCCAACCCACACACAGCTTCTTCAAAAACTGGAAAGATGACCATGTATTTGAAACATTGCCAGTTGCTTCCAGGCCAGAGAGCTGATGTGCCCAAATTCCTCCATTCTCTGGGGGGAAAAAAATGCAACCAGAATCGGGAGCCGAAGTTGCTTTGTTTTCCCTTATATTTTTACACTGACTCCAGAAAGAGATGTTGTCACCAAAACACTTCAGTCAAAAGGAGTTTTTTCTAATGACTGAAGCTGTGCTTCAACCCAAAAGACACAGAGCTTGAGCCAACCTGAAGCCAGAAGTTTCACTTCATCTGGCTTCTATAGGGAAAGAACTGAATCCACACTGAGCCCAAATTTCTGGGCTGCTACGGAATAGCATGTGCCTAATTAGAGTCCAGCTGGAGGCTTATTGTATAGAAGGATACAGTGGGGTTTTACCTCTTCAAAGCAGTTAGTCATGCACACAGGCTTGGCTAGAGACCTTTGCTTTCTGTGACCGAACCAGGACACGACGGTATTTAATGGGACTGTGATTCCGTCTCGTATCTCAAATGGTCCCTGCAGAGCTTTGACTCTCCCTGCAGTCATGGTCTCTTACCTGCAGTATTTAACGTGCCCCAAGCTGCAGGCTGAAATACTGGTTTTAAGGGTGTGCTCAAATACCGAGGCAGGAGCCAAGGTTTGTATCTGCATTGGGTGGCCTCTTAGTTTAAGCTGAGAGTAATACCACCTATTGCTGGTCTGTTGGTCAGGACGGATTTCTGCAGCCTCAGACTGCCAAGTGATACAGCTCCCTGCTCGTATCAAGGCTTCGCTTGCACCAAGTGAAGAATTTGAAGGGGTCCTGCTCTTGGGCAAATGGGAAAACTGAATTCCCATGACAGAAAAGCTCTCAGCAGTCCTTCCAGGTTAGAAACAGGTTTCTGCATTATTGGATAGGCTGGAGGACAGTAGTCACCAGGACTCTCGTCTCCCTGCACAATGAAGTGTTCAACAAGGATGAGAAGAAATATACCCTTGCTCTGCAAAGTGCACCGTGGACTAGCTGGTATTCCTGGCCACGGTTCCCCATGCTTCCAGAAGGACAGTAAATGGAACTTCAGAGGGTGTAGCATGCTGTCTCCATACTCCAGTGATACCAACCAGTATCCATTAGGACTGAGGCCTGCTATTAAGCACAACAAAAAGAGAGCTTGCCTGCCACAGATTTTTCCCAGTTTTTGCATGATGAGAGAGTCTCGGGCATCAGACACAATTTCAAGACTGAGCACCAGCTGAGCTGTGGTAATTGCCCATGCATGGACACAGAGTCTAAGGGAGGACTTTGACTCATCTGAATTAGCTTAACTTTCAACAGAAATTAGCTATGTTCAAAGTATGTTACCAGCTCAGGCACTAAGTGCTTGTGCATCCATATTTACCACAGGTCAGACAACATGACTAAATATATTACTCCCCAAACTGGTTAACACTCTTTGTCCTGATTTAATTATTTTAGATGTGGTATTTATTTCGTAAACCAACAAAAGTAAAGCCACACACACCCTTAAAGCTGACACTTTTACAGAAGAGCAATGGCATAGCTTCTATTGCTTTCGTGTATTCTCTTCTGATCACAAGGACCTATCTCAGTCACTGCCCACCCTTCCACCTCTGCTAGAAGACAGTAAGAGTGGGCAGGTCACGCAACAGTTACGTTCTGATCTAAATAAGTCAGGCTAAACAAACAAGCAGCAAATTCTAGCAAAAATGACCCAAGTTAAAAAGGAAAGGCTTGTTAACAATCACTGAACTGAACAGTGAAGACTAGTTAATTTAAGTGAGCTTGTTTGGACTCGCACCAGTTCAGGCAGTGACCACATGTACAGTTCAGACAGCAGATGGGAAGGGAAGGAAAGGAATTAGACCCCTATCATTGGGCCCACAGGTATTAAATTGATGGGAAGCTAAGAGGGGAGACTCCTTCAGCCAGCATAACTACATCTGGGATAGCACCTTTCTTAACTAAAAGTAGCAGTGGCTCTACCTGGAATCTCCACAGGTCATACTCCTTGCCCCACAACTCCTGCAGCCACCTCCCTGCAGCGTTTGGAGGCTAAGTATGGGTGACTGGCTCCTGCCCTGTGCTACTTCAGCTGCTGCATTTGTAGATGCTTGCACGCCTCTTCTGCCCTGGCAGGATCAGCCCAGAGTTTGAAATCTGAACCCAGAAACAAAACAAGCCTTTACCACCTACAAAAGACAAGATCTCTCCCCCTTTGCTCACTGATGAGTACTTTTTAGCTGTTTCTACTCCCCTTGAAAACTTACAATTCAAGAAGTGGAGAAAAACAACTCTTCTCATTAGCAATAACAGTCATGTGAAAAAAATACTTGTCTCACTAATTATGGGTATTGTGTTCGCAGTGCATTTGCCCTGATCACCACTTCTTTCAGTTACTCCTTGGACTGCTGCTTCGTCTTTCTTAGTGAGTAGGACAGTGGCACAATGGGATCCAGTACCTCTTACTGCTCAGCTGCTACTTTTTTTGCATAACTGCAGTGAGACCCTTTCATCTCTCTCCCAGAGGATAATTAGGTATAGTGAGGGATAATACTAGAAGTCCAGTGACAGCAAGTCCTGTGTAATACTACTCTTTACAGACATAGCATAAAACCTAAAACAGATGAGCCAGCAGTATTTTTCCATTGACCTTTCTCTGTCCCAAAGAAAAAAACGGAAGAAACCAATAAGCTAAATCTAGCAAGCCACTTAAACTGGTATTATTTCCCTGGTCATCCAAAGGGGTGAGTAAAGCAAGATACCTCTGTGCTTAAGAAATTAAGTTAGAATAAGAGATGAGCTCAGCATGGCAAACTGGAAAGAAAAATAAAACTGACAATTCCAAACTGCTCTCTGTTCATCTTGTTTGCAACCAGACAAACCTCATTAGGGCTGAATTTCTGCAGAGCATCATAGTGACATTCAATGGACCACTTGCAAAGTATGCATTTCCTTCAAGCGTCCAGAGCAAACTATCTGGACCTGGAGCTGTGGCCAGCTGTTTGTTAGAAAGCCAAGCTTCAGGCAAAACAACCTACCAAGCTTCCACACTTGCTCCAATTTGCCAATTAAACACACAAAACAAATAATGGGGAAGGGGAAGAAGGAGGGGGAGATCACAGTGCTGCTTTGCCAGAAAATGACAAAATAAGCCAGAGATAGGAGCCAGTAGAGCTACTTACACTACATTATAATATGCAGAGCATTGCCTGCCTCCTGATCCTGATAGTAATTTGTCATTACACGGAAGCCTCATTGCATTTGTTTCCTTTAAGGGAGCCAGAAGTCTCATGCGCCACCCCCCAGCTTTCAGTGAATGCGGTCAGGCTGCCTATCCAGACATTTCAACAGAAGGCCAAGATCCACGCCTTGGAAAGCCAAGAGTTTCTCTGTCTGTGCAGAAACCTAATGGACACAACATCATGTGGAACAGTCTGTCCCAGCAAAGGGCTGAACTTCTAATACCCTCTGGTACTGGTTATAAGCAGCAAATGCTCCTGCTCTGGAAGCACAGTGAGATATAGCTCTCACATGACGCACACAAGCAGTCAGCGCATGCCTTGGGATGCCTTTCCAAATTTCAGTACTGCCTTCTACCTGCGCTCAGAGGCAGGTGGCCACATACCAGGCAGGCTAAAGACAGGCTTGTGTAAGACCTTCTATATTAGACGCATCTTGACCTCTGATTTTGTTTGTGCACCAAGATCACAGCAATTGGACAACACTTAAAAAAGAACAACACTGAAATCCTCTCATTTCCTCCATCTCTGGCACTCTGAGAGACATTTCTGGCTGGGAATTGTGACTTTGACAGGTTGGGTGTCAAAGCATACTTGCTACGATAGTTCAGGTCTCTGGCAAGCTAATCGAACCCTAAAGAGAGGACAGCTCAGTGTCTCAGCTGCAGCTGGCCCCAAAAAAAGGTTGCCTTCACAAACCCTTACTCCCCACTTCCCACTAAAACATAACCTATCCTGAGCCAAGAGCCCAGCAATCTGTGGGTTGTCTCTCTGCCCTATGACTTAAATTCCCCATGCCTTTACCTGCAGACTCAACTCTATTTGCAACTCTGTCCTTCTTTTTCCAAGTTCTCTCTCTTCGCTAGCATTCAGGATTAAAGGTAAGGTTCCACAGTAGCTCGAGCTCAAGCCTGTTTTGATCTCATCTCCATCTCTCTAATGAAAATCACATAATCCAGCCTCCTTCCTTGCACTGTTACTGGTGGTCATATATGTGGGTCAGTTTAAGGAACCAGCACAGCTGAAACTAACCCACACCAAGCAGAGAAAAAAGAAATTATTACGTTTCAGACAGATCAGTCTCCTGAACAGATTTGCTACACATGAATGGAAAAGGAGGGAAATGTCTTGCCGTGGGAAAGATGTAACAAAGCAGTATGGACCTAAAACTGTCCCCACAGGCAGTGGCTGGAGGAGAAATGAACCTGATACTTGCTAAACCCAGGAAGTATGCCTGTGTCTGCTGATGGGCCACAGCTTAACAAGGTGGGGGCAGATGGCCAGAAGGAAGGGAGGAGAGTTCTCGGGTGGCTCCAGCAAGCTGTGCGTACCGAAGGCCAGCTCTGAGCTCTCCACTACACTGTAGCTCTGCGGTACAGACATACATATTCATTGATCTCAGAGATAGCAAGCAAACCCATCAGCAGTGACTGATTCATCTGCAATCTCCTTTCTAGCTCCAAATCTGCCCTCTGAAACTGTTCAAGAGTCTTTCTTTGTATGAATTAGGAAACACACATACTTTGCTTCATTCATGTATTTCTTTAGTTATCAGGTCCCCATATTGCAGTTAGAAAGCTTCTGATTGACCTTAAAATATAGTTCATATCCACCTCTTACTGTAAAAGCAGCAGTCCTTACAAAACACAGATTATTCCAACCCACCATCCTGTTTTAGACTATAGCAATGAAAAAAATGTCATTGGTAATTTAGACTATTGTTGAATACGCCAATAGGTTTGCTTTGTACTCTGAAAGGGAAATCAGATAATTGCTTTGGCAAGGCGGCACACTGCTTATTGTACACGGTTATTGCATAACCTCCAGCAAAGATATATTTAAAAAAAAAGTTTTCAGGGATTCTTAAGCCTATCTTCTTGCCCCCAGCACCATCTCCCCACCACCATTCCCCTCCCCCAACCCCCAAATCTCACAGCTTCACTTTATCCCTGACTGCAATATCAGCATAAAAAGCGAAATCTGACAGGAATTTGGAGAAGCAGTTTTTAAGTAAAGGCGAAATAAATCTTAAAAGGATTTTGGTCATTTTAAAATATTTAAAGACTTCAACCACAAAATCAAGATTTTGTGTTTTGGATACTTTTATGTACTGGTCTAACCAAAACCAGCTTTGTATAAAAATCCAGTTTTGCAAGTCATCCCACTTCCATAAAGAGAACTATCCCCTTAAAGTATTGCTAAAAGGTTGTTTGGCCCACAGGGACTTGCCCCCTTCTCTCCTACACTCCTGTTAGCAGAACGGGAATGACCCAGCATCCATAAACCTCTAAGCCCTTGAAATACCAGAGGCACCCAAGTCAAAGAGTAAGAAAAGCCATTAATTTGGCATTCATTTCCCTTTTTAGATGCTTGGTGTGAGCCACTTCTGGACCTGGATCCTGCAAAGGCTCAAACACAGGTTTAGCTTTACACCCTGCATGGGGTTCCATTTACTTCAACAATTGCAAACACTGGGAGGCCCAGGGACTTACAGACAAACTGGAAATCAGGCTCCGCTATCTCTTTAAAAAGGATCCCGTCTATCTGGAAAGCCCATTTGCATCTGGGGGGGTTGGGGTTGTTAACCTATTACAGTTACATTACACCAAGATTAGTCCAACTGAAAGAAAACAGCAGGAAGAAAAAAAAATAGCTCCTACTTCCTCTCCACTCCCAGGTTAGTTTATTATGTGTATTTGATGGCCCTTCACGAAGAGGCAGTAAGACCCTGAACCTGCAATGACCCCTGTTTCCACACAGAACATATGGACTTCAGTGCAGGGGTTTGCCTGTACGAGGCTTATTGTCAACTGAGACTCAAACATCCCTGAGCAAGCAGAAAAACAAAAACATATTTTAATATTCCCCTTTAAGAAGAAAATAAGTCTAGCAGATTTTGAATATTCTGTTTCTGTGAGACACTTCCTATCCTGTTGTTTCACAACTGAACACATCCCTGTAGGTGCTGGATGCTCTGCAGGGTCTGCACTGTTTATGTGTAAGGCACCATCCTGCAGCACCTTGAGCTGTGTTACTCAGCACCTTCAACTCTTTCTGAACCCTGCTGGCGTTGAGGGCACTCAGCCCCTCTCCGGATGGGACACAAAACTAGTTTACTTTGATCTTAAGTGCTGGAATTGTTTGTGATTAAATCTAATTTCACCGGATCCTTGAATTTATCCATTCCCCTAACGTTTGCAACTTCACTGAAAACAATACGTGTAGAAATCACTAGCATCACATATCCTACTGAAGATGGAAGTTAATTTACAGAACCTAGCCTTTAAAATACAAGGATTTCACAACAAATCTGTTGCTATAGCAACAGAGTAAGCTTATGTGAACTTCAGGCATTCATATTCATAGAAACTCCTGAAGCAAGACTGACTGTTGGCCATAACATCCCTACTCTTGCCAAGTTTCAAATAGTGCATGAATTATGCCAAAAATAAATGGGTGTGACTAATACAAGCACACAGAACACTCAGGGAAAAAGAAACACCCAAGCTTTTGCCTCTAAGGCAACATTTGTTGATAGAAAAGATGGGCATTTGGAGAGCATGCCTCTTCCTTCCCTCTATCTTTTTGCTTTACTTGCACTTCATAAAAGCCCCACGTGCACATTTGCCTCCCATAAATTGTACGACTGCTAGTAATCGCATATCTTTGCAGTCTATAGAACAAATCTTTTTTTAAAGACTTGCTCCCTTTGTACTCCCCTGGTATTTAAGGAGCACGTGTGTGTTGGAGGAGGAAAGTCAATCTGTTTTAACTCATACCCTTCTCTCTCACAGAGCTGCAAGCAATTCTTTTTGCAGCCTCAGAAAAAAGCATGCCCAGCCTTAGCCTGTGACAAGCTCTGCGATATCACATCCATCCCTCTCACATTCTCTCCTGCCCATCGTATCTCTGCACCCCAGCCCAGCCTGCCCACTCTCATTTACCAAGGCCAGACCTTGTCAAAGGCCAGCCTGCATTTAACGTGCTGTATCCAGATCCAGAAACTTCCTGCTAATTACTGTGGTCACACTTCCTAATCCAACAAGCATCAAACTGCACAGTAGTCTCTCAAGCGGAATAGGTCACCCAGCTATCTGCTGCAGGTCATTCAGCTGGCAGCTTTTTCTTGATGAAAGATAGCTCTGCAAGGTAGCTGTTCCGACATGAACAGCAATCTAGACTAATTACATGTGATACACCCACTCTGACTCACGAGATAGCACAGAAGGAAAAGGAGGGAGGAAGGGGAAGAAGATGAACAGGAAGAGTAAGCACAGTAAGTCCTTAACTCATCTAAGGAACAGAGGAAAGTTTCACACTTACCGCTCTTCCCTTCGGAACAGAAAGGTTCTGCAAGAATTTATTTAAATCAAAATTTTACTCCCCTTCCTCTACCCCCCTCCCCAGCTCCTCTTCCTAGGCTGTGCCGCAGCTCCATTTCCCATTACAACTCAACCCAAACCAACATGTCCTTCTCAGAACTCAGTAACTGCTTTTGGGCCAATGAACTCTACACAGGCAGAACAAAACAATCAAGAAGGTGGTGGAAGCAACTTTCTGGCTGTCATTTCACCCCATGTTCCCACAGGTGATTTTACAGTCTTTCACTCTGCCCAAATCCTGATTTTTGCTTAATGATGGAATTAGCCCAAACACATGTTAAGAGAAAAAGTGAAGAAATGGGAGGGCTCAGGAGACCAAAGTAGACCTCCACGGAGCAGAGGTTTTGCAGTTGAAAAACACAGGATTAACTTTACAACTAATCTTTAAATTCAGTGAGGGGATATGGAGGAAGGATTTCTTCTTTGCATGCATTGCCTCAACATTCAGTCCACCTTTTCAGATCAAGTGTTAGGCCCTGCACATACCATCTTTCACAGTGTGTTCTGGACAGAATGCTGGCCTCCGACATGCCTCCTGTCAGGCATTATGTCAACATGCCTTCTCCTTTCAGGAGCGATGGCATCCACAAAACTTCAGCTCAGCAACTAAGTGTGGACAGAATTTTATGCAGGCCTGCAGATGATAACCTCACATCCCCCATGAGTTTATAAGCATGGTTATTTTTCATTTATATCGACAGTAAATTGATTTCAAGTGATTTGAATAGTATTCATTATGAAGTCTGAAGAGAAACTGTTTGATAAAAGTCAGCCAGGGCAACAACTAAATGCAAGAACATGCCATCTTCTCAGAAGAGAAGAGTTGGCCCAATGGCATAGATGAAGTAAGACGCAATTTGTTGCAACACGGTTACTTCAGTAATTATGCCACTTGGGGGGTTTCCTTGCATGTGTCCTCTTCTTGGTGGAGGCTGTACTGACCTAGACACTAGGTTGCTGTTTGCTGCTGCAGCAAAAAAAGGAAGCCACCTGTGCGTTGCTTGCTAATTGTAGTATCTTCTGTTAGGATGGCTACAAACGTTCAAGAATGAAAAGATGTGAAATACAGCAGGTCCTCATGATTAAGAAGGATGAGAACGCAACATGCTGATCCATTTTGACAGTCCATTAACAAGTTCACTTGTGCATGATTGAGATGGCTGTTTCCAGTTTTCCAGGAGCTAGGCCTGGAAGCTGGTAGATCTTGTGTGAAGTACGAAAACAAGGAAGATAAGGGGGAGGGGAAGAGGGTGAGAAATCATAAAAGCTACTCATGGTCCATGGATTATTTAAGAACACCTGTGTTACCTGAACACTTGACCTTGCTTTGCCCTGGATAATTCATAATGCTGGCATCGAGTCGCCACTTGTCAGGAAAATCATATTGGGTTACTCACCATCACATGAGATGGGCCTGTCTCCAAACACTGCAGATTCAACCAGTGCTGAGAACTGCACGTATTCACAAGCCTTTGCCAATTGACTGACTATTTCCCAGCCATAAGGATTTTGGTAGTTCGCCCTCCAGCCTTGCTGCCAACAGCACTCAACTGAACAGAACAACATCTCTTCTTAGCATGCTGGGGCACTAGCAGACACTGCAAAGCCAGGTACGCCTCTGAGGGCTTGCTCAGAGCTCTTAGAAAGGCTTATGTGGCTAACAAAGGCCTTGGGTCAATCTCCACTCCCTCACATTGGGCTACAACAGCCAGCAGTGGGGACAGGAACTAAGATGTGAACTCACCCACTGGATTTCACACCACAGATCACAGTTGCTTTACGCTTAATTTATGTTAGAGGTCACTCCAATCTAACTGAGCCCTGTCACCTGGTTCTGAAACGTTGGCTACGGATTTTGTCTTCTTGTTTCACAATCACATTTTGGTCTTGATTGATGGGTTCTTGAACTCTCATGGAGCGCTTTCACTCCCGTCTAGTTACAGCATAGCACTGTACTGCATGAACACATTTTCCTCTCACAGCTTTAGTAAAGGGCTTCTGCAGGATGCAAATCTGCACTCCCTCGGGCTTTAAACCATCCGTTTTTTCAGCACTATAACGTCAGCCCCTTGTGGGCAATATGGACAGTCCTTGGAAAGGACTAGCAAGAGCATCCAGAACTTGCTTTCATTTCTACCTGTTACACATTTTTGGTGCCCTCTACCCTTTGGCAGAAATACTGAACTACCAGAAAGGAGAAGCAAATTCCTATAGCTTAGCTTCATTCTAACGGTAGCCAGGGCTGCGTTGGCAGGCCAAGTAGTACCCACTGCCTTTAAATGGACTAATTCTGCTGTTTGGAGAAGCATGCAAGTGAGTCTTGGCAGAACACAAGGTAAGGTTTCAGAGTGGCTGTCCTATAATAGTAGCTTAGCTTAAAGAATTACAGGTGTTCCAGATGTGGGCCACCATGTTTAAATTGGTATTCTTAATACCAGTTCTCAGAACTGCTCAGGACTTTTAGGTCTGCTTTTCTTCAAGACCTGTGATTAGTTGACTTCACTGGAAACCGGAGCTTTTGTCCCAGTCAAGCTCCCTTTTCCATTTCTTCCCTCTAGAACAGACAAATCAATTTCTACCTATTTTAACCTATTGTATTTCTTACTCTTTTCTCCCAGAAAAACACAGGCTATTTCCAGTCTGCAATCTTTTGGAGGAAAAGAGGTTTCAGGCCAAAAGAAAAGCATGTAAGACAGTTTGTAGCTGTTACAGCGAGGAAGCCATTGTTCTTCTATGAGCCATGTAAGGGCAGTCTCTGCAGAAGTGCAGGATGTTCTGGCCACTGCCACCACACTGCCCACCATCTGCCCCGCTGTGTCCGAGGCAGCCTATCTAAGCAAGCACAGCAGTCTTGGCCAGGCGCACTAGCAGGCCTAACTACCCCTAGAGGAGATCAGTTTGGTGTTGAGTGCCTCAAGGCTGCCCTTTCCTTGCAATACAGGCAACATGCAGAGGTCCTTCCATACTCCGCTCCCAGGTAAGTGCCCAAACACTTTTGGGAACTGACGAGTCCTCTGCAAATTTGCAATGTGAGCGGTGTGAGTGACCAAGGGTATGCTATTCCACAGGTCTTCCTGTTATCTGGCTCCCAGGACAGAAAAGGCCATGCACTAAAACCTAGTAGAGACCACACTGACCTCACCATGAAGTACTTGGGGCCGATGGAAAAAGACTCCCACAAATATTCATGGAGGTGAAACAGAGCCACTGGTAAGTGTTTCTAGATGAGTCCTTTTGCTTGCACTAAAGGAGCTTAACTACTTCTAAAAGAGAGGAAAGAAACTACATTCCTAAGTATTATTTTCAATAACTCCAGTGCTTTAAGTAAGTGCACTAAATATCTGCTGAAGTGTCATATTCAGAATGACTCTGCTCTTGGTAAATGAAGACTTCAGTTTTCCTGGTAGCAAGATGGAGATCTGGAGCATCGAGATGAAAAACATTTCTCTCATTGATTTCAATGGGTCTGCCTGGAGACCCAAATCTTAAGCACATGCTTATGTACTTGATTGAACACAGAAAGGACTTAAGCACATGTTTAAGTGTTTTGATGAGTGTTGCCATATGAATTTCAACATGGATTTACAGATCTATGGCTTGACTGACAGACTCAACCCTTTCAAACATATATTATCTAATTAGTGCCTGAAGGGAAAGGCCTAGATATAGAACATTTGTCTTTTAGCACACAACTCATACAGCATTTCATGACGTCTTGACACTTATTAATTGCATTCAGTTTGAATATAAACACTGTCACATGATCCTTAATCGAGAATTGGCTGAAAGACCATAAACAAAGGATTACAAGCAGAAAGCGGGGAGGATGTGTCTCAGGGGATGCCACGGGGAATTTTGGTTGTGTCCAGTCTTGTCCTCAAACGATAAGGAAAACAGAATTAAAAACAAGCCTGAGTTTGTAGATGGTAGAAAACAGACATGAGAGGAGCTAGAAAAACAGAGTACCTAGAAATGTCTACAACTTGGCGGATATAAAGAAAGGAAGAGTTATAATGGAAAGAAAGAAACAAATTTCTATCTTCTTCCTCTCAGCTAGAACACAGACAATATTTTTGACACCTTTCGTCCAAAGAGTTAAAAAAAAAAAACCATGAATGATCCAAAATATGCACAGAGCAATAGCAGAGGCAGTATCACAGCATCATACAAGAGCAGTAATAGTGGGATACTGTCTCCAGGAAAAAAGGCAGAGGCAGAAGGTTTCTGTAAAACTACCATGTCTCCTAACAAAACCCTAGCACAGGAATGGCACCAGTATAGATCCCCTTCTCACCTCCTCTCTGTCTGCCAAACTTAATCCCTGAGGCTGTTCTAGTTTTGCCAGGTCTATGGACTATGGACCTCAGCCATCTCAACTCCTGTTACAGGCTGGGACTTGTGATGGAAGCAAGATAAACTACTTCTCCTAGCTTTGTCATGACATCTGGGAAATTCCTTCCTTGCTTAAGCAATCAGAGCCTGGGACCAGGATGTGACTGCCACCAACAGGCAGTGCAAGAAGTGGATGGCACAAAAGCACTCCTGGGTTTTAGTCTCCCACATGCATGTATGACTTTGTATGTGTTCACAAGAGCATGGAAGATCCTATGGGACCGCAGGACAAGAGCCTAAACTTGCACTGGAAACTAAGAGAAGGACTACAAACTCTGGTACCCTTTGCCTGGATGGAATACGCTCTACCCTTCAGCTAAGAGGAAGCAAAACGCTGGAGCCTGCATTCTGTATTTGTAGAGCTACGAGAAGTTAGCCCAAAGACATTTTTTCACATTAGTTTGGCATTTGCTAAAAGCCACTACAGTTGCATTTATAGCATATCATTTTTCAGATGACCAGAAGACTTATTTTCATCTGCTTGTCAATTAATTCATTTATCATTCAGACCTTTCCTTTAAGTAAAAGTGTTCTCTCATAACTTTCATACCATTGTAAATTTTTACCATGTGGGGGAATCAAGCAAAATTCATCAGAGCTTTCAATCAATGTGAGATATATATAGATATAGAGAGAGATATATGAAGAAAGTGCTGCAACGGTATTAAATTTCAGAGTAAAATCATTTATTCTGCCTAACAATGAAGCTGCTATCTAGAAACAAGACTGATTATTCATAATACTACCCACTGTTATTACCAGAACTCTTTACAGCCCCCGATAAGCTTTTATCCAACACGTTTAACATGTCAAAGTCAATTTGGCTTTCCACATGTATATTTCATAATGTTACTTAAGTATACAACCAGACACCAAAGTATTAAATAGAGTATACATTTGTTTGTATTTATTTAATATTGCCATAGCTCTTGACAACTTTAAAAGAACACACATCTTAAGAAATAACTCAGGTTTCTTTAGGAAAAGATCTCTCATGAAAAATTATGTTTTTTCTAAGCATCTTAATGGTAGAGGGTTACTATTTTAAAGTAGGAAGAAAGATTATGTAATTATATATCTTTATAGTTACATATTGCAATATACAGTGTAATTTACATAGCCAGAGTAACAAAGGGCAAGGATATATCCCCTAAAAAACACCCAGCAATGGTGAACTCCAGATACCATGAGAAATTAGGGGTATATCAGGGGTCCCACGGCAGACAAGCTGACCACACAGATTCAGCTCAGATCCATCAGGCCTCCTGACCCCTATGACACCAGTCCAAGCCAGCTACTGGAAGCACTGTGCAGGTGGGACTACAATAGCTCATGTAAAGCGGACAGTACACGGACATGGATCAGGTCCAATACAGTCAATGCTGAATCAGACTTTTCAGCCCCACTGACACAGGGGCAGGCTGTCTCTGCCTGTGCTCCTACTTCTAGAGGCACCAGATCTATCAGCTACCTGCTCCAGGGCTGCCTAACAGCAGTGCCATCTCTCCTGGCACCAAGCTGCTCCTGAAAGACACGTAGCTATTCTCACTCCTGCATCTGAGCCAACACACCCTATGTCTCTGCATAGAGCAAGCTCAGGTCGCCCCACATCCATAGCCCAGGCATAAGCCACAACCCAGCCAGCCACTTACAGAACCCTGACAATATCCTGCACATAGCTCCCTCTGCCCAAGGAACACCACAGCTTCACCTGGAGCACCTGCGGGGATAACACCCACTGCTTCCTCCTCACCACCACCCCCCACCCCCCCCCCACCCCCCCCGACTACCACCAAGCACATCCTCATCAGCTCCCAACACAGCCAGTGTTGTTAACAACAGCTCACTCACCCTTCAGAGAGCAGCTTCTGCTGCCTGGTCACCTCAGGATCCTGCTGCACCCCAAGTGCAGGGCCCCGTCTCTGGAACCCTCCTTCCCACCAGGGCACAGCCCTCCCACTCCACTCCAACTGAGGATCTGTTCATAGCCCAGCCTCCTCGTGCTGCATAGGACTCCCAGGCTGACTGAGCACCTTTTAGTGCTCCTCTGCCTGGTGAGGACGGGAATGTGCCCCCCACACACACACCGCTTTACAAATGCTAAACAACCTCACATAGCATCCGCAGGACAGAGAAATTGTGCCCGGTGGGGAACCTGAGGCAAGCAGCCTGAGCCCCATCCCTGCTGACTGTCAGCACCAAACCTGTGCCCGCCTTCCCTCAGCACAGTGAGTCAGGAGTAGCCGTGTAGGCCATAAGCAGATCAGCTCCTCACACACAAAAAGCCTGTCTGAAGTGCCCAGCACCGATGAGCTCTGAAGCTAATTTCCACGCAGTACTAGCAGGGCTCCCTTTTGGATGAAGCACCTGCACAGCCAAAAATGAAAGCCCAAGGAAAGCTTATTATCCGTGAAACGCAACTTACCAAAAAAATACAAAACCCCTCAGCATTTTGAATTTAGCTTATCTCGGCACATCCCTGCTAGTTTAATGGAAAGGCACGTAAGCACACAAACACTGAAGTACAGGTTAAGAACAGCTAGCTGAAACCTAGGGCCCAGTTTTCTTCTTGTTCACATTTCTGAAATAAGCCCATTTGGGGCCAGGATGTTCCTCTGCTTTCATATCACCAAAATCATGAGCAAAATCTAAACTGCTCCTGGTAAAATACTTCTGGAACATTCAGTTTTGAAGTACACCTATTCTTCCCTTAACACTGTACGCTGCATGTACCTGACAGCACAAGAAAATGACCAACTGCAATATTTTTGTGTGTTCACTTGTGTTCTTCTGAATAAATACAGAAAATATTGAAGATTTGCCCCAAAGTTACTTTGGAAAAGCTCCTGCAGTCATTCTTGCAGTCTACTAAGCAATTCCTCTAATAAATGCAACACCCAGAAAGATTGAGCTCATGTCACAGAGACACATCCTTACAGCTGAGAATCATTTTCAGGCTTTGAATCCAGCTAAAAAGAGATGCATTAGCAAATGTAGACGACGCATTACTATTTGCTTTTAAAGGAGGTCTGACCAGCACACAGGATGAATTCTGAGACCCCTACATGACATAAATAAATAACCATTATTTTTTAAAATTAATATTATTTGGAACATCAAGCAAGCTTTTCCAGTTTGAGATTCAAACACAAGAGACCACAGTTTACCCCACTTATAGCACATACCTTGGACAGCGCTGACAACAAATAAAATGGGGTAAAAAGTCTTCCCAAATACCTTGGCATTGTCTGGATGACCACTGAACTTTAATAACAATTTCAATTAATTAAGACAGGAAAATACGAGAATCATAACAACAGTGCTATTTTATTGGCAGACTACTGGGGGGGGGGGGGGGGGGGGGGGCGGGGGGCAGGGAAGAGGATTCATCTGTTGGCCAGCAATAAAAATCAAAATAACTGCAAGTAGCCTCAGGCCTAGAATCTGCTCTTATTTACACCATCCAGGTAATTCCATTTATTGCAGTGGGATTACTCCAGGCAGATATTGTGGTCATGCAGCTGTTTAACACCTCATGCAGAATAGAGCCCTCCAAGGAGAATTTGGCTCCATGCATTTATATTTTCTATCAGGCACATACCCCTAAGGGGCTGTAATGAAATGTTAAATAAATAAAGTAAAATAAAAATAGGGACTTCTGGCTCAGGTTTTAACTGTGCCCTCCTGCAGAAGGTTCCACCTGATTTACCCAGTTAGTATTGTGCCTGGGAGGCACAGGAAAGTATGAGGGGTAAAGAGCTCATTTCTCCATTACTAATTCCTATTATTGTTAGCTGGAGTCAAGAATAAGGGGATTCAGAGTGAAGATGTCAGAAGAAAGATCAAATAACTTGAACAGGCAATAACAGCACATTGACTAGCTATAGCAGCTGGATTACAGGTGGTAGTTCCTCCCAAAGAATGACTGGCATAGGAAACAATTTTCAGGGTGAAACACAGGATGGTGCTCTGGAGAGCAAGAGAAGATACAGCCTTTGAATGAATTCTCCACTGCAGCAACCCTAAAGCAAGATATCCTCCCAGAAAGAAGACAGGCTTTCTACTTCCACATACCTTTACGTTTCCTTATGCTCCCTTAAGTTTCTCAGTCCCTGTGCAAGGGCCATCAGTTGAGGAAGAATGTGTCGCTGGAAGGTAAGCAAGTGACATGGCTGGGGATCTATCCCCTGCAAAGGGTCTTTCTGTCAGGCTACACATGAAGATGATGTCTTTGGTTGAGGCCAGTGCACCAGGGAATGTTCATGCCCATCAGTAGTTCA
Organism: Falco biarmicus; assembly: GCF_023638135.1. Classification (NCBI taxonomy): domain Eukaryota; kingdom Metazoa; phylum Chordata; class Aves; order Falconiformes; family Falconidae; genus Falco; species Falco biarmicus. The sequence continues at coordinate 88,647,772 of NC_079293.1, forward strand.
AGATGGTGTGACCAGGATTAACAACAGAAATTCACTCTCCACCACCACTAGCTCAGGCAGCAGTCTTCATCTAGGTGGCTGTTTTTTCCTGACCCTTCTCACTGGTGGAGCATATAGTAACAGATGTATTGCCTCCATCAGACCCCTTCAGCTCCTAGGTAGGTTCTTGTGACCTCGTCACAGTAAACTATGAAGCAAATGATCTGCAAAATAAAATTACTCCCAACCAAACTGATTCAATTTCACACGTCTTCAAGGACCAAATGCTTAAGGATGTGCTTACAAGAGAATGTATGAGGCTGCTTTTAATTAGGCACAGAAAGAAGAGCTTTGCTGAATGAGAAGCTAATGTGCAGCTGTGAAAGAGAAAGGTTGGCTTAAGTGTATGATTTCTCACATACCTGGAATAATACACCTGCTGAAGTTTGAAAGCAATAACTGTTTTGTACCTACACTACCCACTGAAGACCAGGCAACCAAGTATGTCTTTTGTCTGCACTGAAGTTGCAGAAAAGTCTCAGGCAAACAAACAGAAAACAGTGTGTTCCACTGCACAATACGGACATTTTTCTTTACAAAACACTGCAGGTTGATAGCAGGGTATCTATCAGCACAGAGAAGTTATCTGCACTTGGTGACTAATTCACCTTTGGAAAATATTGCTCCTACAGCTGATTATAGATTCAGACAGGAGTCCTGCCCCTGAAATCATTTCCCATCAATCTCAATCACTCTGAAAGGCTCAGCCACCAAAGGTTCCCAAGTCAGCTGGCACACAAATGTCCAGACCCTGCCAATATTTTGTGATCCACTTACTGTAAACACACAGCTAATGAATGTTAATTCCCTTGATGATTCTTTTGGAAAGTGGAGACACATCTAAGAGTGTTTAGGAGGTATGTAGTACTCAAAAAAATTGATAAATACTCTGACACATCTTAAAACAGAGGCACCGATGCCTTTAGCCAAACAAATAATGCTAATCTTGTATAAAGACATGAGTTATTTCAGGAGCCTCAACGTATTAATTTCATTATAACTGAACACTGCAGTTGTTAAATATTCTGACCCCATAGCTTGGGGGAGGACAGGAACAAGACTAATGCAGATGAAAATTGTTAGTTGTTATGGAAACCTTTGCATAATTGTGATGGCAGTTTTGTGTCAGCCTGTGGATTACATATTTCCACCATCAGCAATGGCCATTGCTAACCCACAATATCCACTTGGCAGGATCTGAGACTGTGCAGCTCTTCCAGCAAAGAGGATGCCTGACTCTGGGAGGAGGCTGACCTGCAGGTGACAATGAGATGTGCCAGGGTTGCTGTCCACCTTCCCACTGAGCTAAGCCAGAATTTGGCAACGCAATACCAACAGCCTGCAGGAAGACTTGAATCCTATTCGTCTTGATGCCCAGAGGGACTTCTCTTCTAAATAGCTGGGCATAAGAAAAAAATGTTGTATATATGCACTCGTGCACACAGACATGTATACACTCAAACAGAAAGTTGAAAATTAGATTTTAACAATATTGTGCTGAGAACTACCATGGAAAAAAAATTATTTGACTTGCGTTTCTCTTCACTACAAATCCCTAAAGGTAGATGATGGGACCCTTTGAACACAGGAAGAATTTGGCAATACGAAGTAACTTGCAGATGCTGTGTCTGACACAGCACATCTCCTATAAGGCTGCATTCGCTAACTGCCATCTTAGAAAGCTTGGAGGCATCAAGGAAGTTCAATGCAATCTTCCGGTCCTCTCAGCCCTTCCACAGAGAGTGTGTCTTCCAAGGAAGGGAGTAAGAAACCTGCCTCTGTGTGTGATCATGTTGCCATCTAGTGACCGCAACCTAGAGAATACTCTCCCACACAAGCACAGACAATGCTGCGTGTGAAGCAACACGGTCTTGTATAACTGAGACCTCAGGGGAAGTCTAAGCTGTTGGCAAGATCGACAGGATTATTGCTCCTAAAGTCACTTAAGCAGAAACAGCAAGTTCTTTGACTAGAGTGATAAGGAACCGAAAGCTCAAAGAAGTTGCAGATCAGTTCTAGGGCCAACAGAGCAGTTCCTTTTCCTGAATTCCCATGGAGAGTTGGCAAGACCAACCACAACAGTCGGTCTGCTGTTCTCTGCCATTCCTGTGAGATTTGCTCAACCTTTCCCGTTAAGCACAAAGAAGCGAAACATCCCAACACAGGTACTGAACGGTGCTGGGCCTCCTCTACTGCTCGCTGCACCTAGAATCAATGGCAGATTTTCTGGGACAGAGGGGAAATGCAGTTTTCTTCTACAGCCCAAAGGATGTAGGTAGCCAGCACTCTTTTTTAAATGACCAAGATATGTAGGCAAATAAAATTTGGGGATCCCACACATAGGCACTTCTGAAATCCAACTCTCACTGCTCTCCAGGCATCCTTTGCCGGTCCTGGCCCAAGACACTCACTCAAACTCCATCAAAGCTGTTTTGAGTGTTTTTCAAACTTACAGTTATGGTAACACACTTCTTTTTTGGCGATTTGAGAAAGCAAGCTTTCCTTCCTAAACATGTATGTGCTCAGTCCTTTTGTGTGTAGATAAGTGTACGTATGTATGTGTGCATGCATGTGTATAAATAAATACACATATATGCACAAAAGAGCATCCTCTCCAGCGTCCAATCTTTTTTTGTCTTCCCTATATACAAACTGCTATGAAGTCAGATGTAGAGAACTGGCCAAAGATTCAGAGATGCACTTAGATGTGACTTTCTGTGGTATCTTGTCCAAGTTTTTCACCCTGCCTAAGCCCCAGACATTACCACCCAAAGTCTCTGTATCCTGAACATTACTTCTTCCCATAGCACCAGGTTTTGTGGAATTTGTCTTTGGTTTTCCCCTTGTTGAAAGAAGGCCTTCTGCTTCTGCCTTAACAGAGTCACATGCCAATCTGGACCAGAATCATCTTGTTGGTTTTGTCTATAAACATACACACACAGAGTAACCAAAACAGCTCGTGTTTTCTTCCTATTATTCTCTGTATTATCTCTTTCTTTTGCTTTGGGATCTGAAAAGCCACTGATTTGTTTTTATTAAAATATAAATAAATTTTAGGTCATCTATTCCCTGATCAAATACAGACAATGAAAGGCTAACTTCAGCATACTTTTCTCCTTAAACCGTTATAGAAGTCTCAGTGTGGTTTCCTGAGAGATATGATACACACAAGAATTGCTAGCAGATATAATTTACTGGCTCCAATTTATTAGAGATCAAAGAATGGGGAAAATAGGCCTCATCTTTCTTGTTCTTCTTGGCAGTGAAACTTTTAGATCACTTAGAAAACCAAAAGGCAAGAGGAAAAGAAACAACATGAGGATACACAATTGCACTGGGGAGAAAATGATCACACTGAAATACCTAAAGAACCCCAAAAGTCTTCATAAAAATTAGATGCACAAACCAAGTCAGATGCAGATTACCAAGCATCACGGCCCTTATCCTCAACAGCCATAAATCAGTCCTGACGTAGCTATGCTAGTATGAAATAGCTGAAGATCTTCCTGCACTGTGGTGATGCTCTAGGGTTTGGGTTGAGATAGTTCCAGTGGAATATGGAGGAGAGGAGGGAGCTACATACCTCCCCCTGCCTGGGAAATAAGGGAATCCCATTTCTTAGAACCTTTTCCAGCAAAATGCACTAGGTGACGAAGCTAACCTCTGCCACTCCTGTTAGAATTGCTCAACTTGTCCTGTTAAGCACAAAGAAGAAAAAAAAACACAAAGTAGAATGAAGGATGGCCATGTGCAGGATTGCTGCTTTTGCTCTATTATGCTAAATAGGATTATTCACACAGTTAATTAATTTTTCCTCCAAATAACTCACTAGTTAATTCTAGAGACTGAAATTTTGTTCTCTCCTATGGGAACTTGTATTTCTCAAGCAGTTCCTTAAAATCAGGTTTTCTTTTAGTCTTTGGCAAAGTGCTTCCTTTCCAGAGAGACCACCCAGAAGAAAATAGGAAGTTCCACAGTTTCATATTCTTTGAGGAGCAGAATGCTGAGTTCAAGCCCTATATTTACCCAGCCACCAAGGAGTTAATGTGTTGAGCAGCTACTTCATGTTCTGCAGCTATGTATGTACTGATTAGCAGTGGTTGGAATAAAAGACTACAGCCCAAGGAGGGTGGAACTTTCTCAGAAATAGCAGTCTGGCAAGAAGCTGTCAAGGGAATAGATCCAGAACCCCCAAGAAGAATGAGACGGACTGACTGGGAACAATTAAGGAAATCATTCCATTCTCTATAAAGGGGAGAACAAGCATCTTTCTGGAGTTGGGGGGGTCCCTGGAAATCCCCTTTAACTTAGGTTACAGAAAGGACTAAAAGAATAAGACTGGACCATTCCTAATCTCTTGGAGGATAACAGCAAAACACCTCACAAGGAGAGTGCAAAGTCTTCCCCAGCACTGTCTCCGTATCAAATGTGCTAATGATGGCAACAGTGCTTCTACAGCGGGTTTCACCCCAGTGCAAACCAGACAGCCACTGGCTGCTTGTTTTGGGGGTCATTCAAGGCAGTTGCCTATTACTGCCTAGCTACACACAACTTCAAATACCAAAGTAAAATACTCCAATGGTAGTGGCCGGCCTCTCCACTCAACCCTATCTGTCCAGAAGCTGCACTATGCTGCTAGAGAAAGCTATCCAAAACACAAAATGTAAGACTCTATCCCCAGTCCCATTAGTTCTTTGATTATTCCATTAACAGTGCTAATGATTAGCAATGAATATCGAGAGATGTACAATTGAACTGGCTGACTGACTGACATTACCAGCTCCTGTTATGCAGACACTTGAACAACCCCCAGTCCCATCTAGGAACTTGAATTTCCCTACTGAATCTAACCCGATTCCAGCTCAGGAAGCGGACCAGGAGTCATCCTGGAGCAAGATGCAAGATGCTAGAGATCAACAATTACCTGTTCCCCATCTTAGTATCCGGACTTCACCTTGACTGCATCAGAAGGTTTTGTACCTTCTTCGAAAAACATGTTTAGCATAAACTATTTCGAAACTGGTGACCTTAATTAGGCAGATAAAGAGGATTCCTTCTCTCTGCCTCTTGCTGAGTTTTGATCCCAATGTAAACTAACAGCAATGAATTTTGCAGACTAATTCCACGTTATGTGAAGCTGCATTCCCACAGGGAAGCTGTGATCCCTTCCAGGAACCAGCAGCTTTAAAGTTTTTCTGTTACAATGAGCATGGCCCCTGTGGCCACTTCTGCTTCTTTCTTTCTTCTATTGGACTTCAGAGGACGAGGGCATGTTCCTGGCTGGACCTGTGTCACAGAATGACAATCACAATGCAAAAATAGCCCCCCTGCAAATCAATTTACTAAAACTATTAAAAGATCAGCACAGAGCAGGTGTCCTTAAAGATCAGAGACCCAACTGGACCTATGTTTCAAACTGGAGTGTGAGCAGAGATATCAACACTCCCCCTCACAAAACAGGAGTGAATGGAGGACTAAGTCATGAAGTGTGTGACAAGAGATGGCAAGGAGGAAAGGAGGGCATGATGTGCAGGGACTCAAAGATATGAGTCCCACTGCAACTTCAGAGGATGTGCCAGCCAGTTATATCCCACAGATGAAGGAAGAAGAACAACATTTCTGCCATCATTCCTACACAATTCCTTATTTGAGGAACTTCATCACATCCCATCTCCTTGCTCCTTGTAAGACAAACGAATCTGTTCTATGGCAGTGACTTCCTTCTGGCACACAGGGACTAGGCAAGCTGAATGCACTACATGACCTCAGCACTTCTGTGCCTATATGCCTCTTTTGGGGACGAAGACAGCAGCAAAGTTTGTGACTTGCATCCTGTCAGTCAACACGTATTCTCAAATTCCCCTGAGAGTAACATGCCTGGGTAGAGCAAAAAGCCATTTCTGTTCTCCCAAACTAATGTTCTCATCCCTGGTGTGGAAAAGCCAGGCAAATCCATAGCTGACTTTCAGAGATGTCACAGAATCGCATAATGACTGATGTTGGAAGGGACCTATGAAGGCCATCTCATCCAGCCCCCCGGCTCAAGTAGAGACACCTAGAGCAGGCTGCCCAGGACCATCAGCCTTGCTCCGACTGTTTTTATGGGAAGTACCAGTGCTTACAGCACCTGTGCAGGGCAGACCTCTCTCCTTAGGCGTGCATTTTATTATATAACAATACATAGATAAGGAAAACAAGTGATAGTATTTCACAGGAAGCAGTGCTGTTTGGAATGGAGATATACAAAAGACTGTTTGTAAAGCTGCCAGTTCTACATACACAAAAAACCCAGAAACATTTAAAAATACTTAAGTGCAGGATTAATTCATTACCTGTAAAACTGACTGCAATCTTATATCAGAAAGAGCCATCTGCTTATTTATCCATCTTAGTAAGCTGAAAACACAGAGAATAGAAAAAATGCACAAACCACCCCCCTCCCCTGAAAGAAAATACCTCTTGCTATCGCAACGCTGAAACAAAAAGCAATCACCTTTGCAAATTAATTAATTTACTGAAATTCTTAAAGAACCAATCGGAAATAGTTGTTCAAAAATAAGGCTTCTTAGGCTGTGGAACAATTCAGTAATGAGATATCCTATTATTCTCTTCAAAAGGTCTTGGAAGTGCTTTGTAAGGGAGTGCTCTTAACGTTACAGATGGGAAAGCCAAGGCCTTACAAGGCAATATGATTTATCCAAGGTTATTTTACCACTCAGTAGTGGAAAGAGGAATATAAACAGTTACTTAATCCCCAGTCCACCGCCAGCTTCCTGTAGCCTTACCTCTAGCACAAGCAGGACTGGAACAGCAGCTGATAACGAATCTGTTTACTTGTGGGCCCGTACATTGTGATTTCGTCAGAATCCACACGGAAACCTGGTGGGATGTAACAACACTGGAGGACACACTGCCACAGATAATTCTTCCTTATGCAACGAAAGACACTGAGATGCAACAGGGACCTTCTTCTGCATGAAGACAAGCTAGCACAATTTCATCAGGGCCTTCAGTGAACGTGCGGGAAATGCTGGGGAAAGGCTCTGAACAACTTGCCACCCATCGAGCAGCTTCAGAGTGCTGCTTCTAACGCCCCAACACCAGCCTCACCGCAGTCACCCATTAACTTCCCACCTCGTCCCTGTCTCCTGCCAGCATCACAACGAGGACATGCCAGGGCTCCCACTCGCGAGGGTGTAGTGCTGCAAACCCGTGCTGCTGTGCCAACCCCTGCCAGATTCCCACTCCTACTCCCATTACGGGTACGCCTCCATCTGCAGGGACATGAAGCCACGTGGCAGGCCCAGCACAGCCCACAGTGACACAGGTCACTGCTGACACAGACACAGGTCACTGTGTGACACAGGTCACTGTGGCAGGCCGCCGCCGGGGCCCCTCCAGCAGGCCTCAGCTGAAGCGCAGCCTCCCTGCAGCTAAGGATGGCCTGGCTGAGGAAACCAGGGCAGCAGCAGCTCACAATCGCCTCTTCCAGCCGAGCACGGCGGGGAACCACCACAAACCCCCCTTCGAGAAGAGGCAGGGGCCACGGCGGCCGCCCCCTCCGCCGCCACCCCTCGCCGCGAAGGGCCCGAGGGAAGCTGCGTCCCCGACGGCCGCGCCGCGGCCACAAGATGTCGCCCTCCCCTCAGGCAGGGCTGGGGCCGGCGGGGCGGCCGGGGAGACCCCCAGGCCCCGTAGGGCTAAGGACCCCCCGTAGGGCCGGGGAGACCCCCGCAGGCCCGGCCCGCCATGGCTGCGGGGAAAGGCGGGCCGGTGGCTCACCGGAGCCGCCCCAGACCTACCGGCCTCCACCTGGCGGCGGCGGCGCCGGGCGAGCGGCCGCCATGTCGCGGAGCCGCTCGAGGTCGCGGGGTGAGGGGGGGGCGGCTGCAGCCTGGCTCCTGGCGGGCCCCCGGCGGGCCCGGCACCTCAGCGGATCCCGGGATCATAGGATCGCTTAGGCTGGGAAAGACCTCTGAGGGCATCTGGGCAACCGTTCATCCCAGCGCCGCCGAGCCCACGGCTAAACCGTGCCCCTCAGCAGGCGGCTGGGCGTATGTTACACACCCCCGGGCACGGCGGCTGCAGCGCTGCCCGGGCAGCCTGTGCCTGTGCCTGTGCCTGACCACTCCTCCTGCGAGGAAGTTTTTCCCCTATATCCAACCTAAGCCTCCCCCGGTGCAACCGGAGGCCGGTTCCCCTCATCCCTAGTGCCTGTTACCCGGGAGAAGAGCCCGACCCCCCTGCCTACAGCCCCCTGTCAGGCAGCTGTAGGGAGCGGGAAGGTCCCCCTGAGCCCCCTCCTCTCCAGAATAAACCCCCCCCGCCGCCCCCCCCCCAGCCCCTTCCCCAGCCCCTGCCCGGCTCTGGACACGCTCCAGCCCCTCCACGTCCCCATGGCAGTGAGGGGCCCAGAGCTGAGCCCAGGGTTCGAGGGGCGGCCGCACCAGCACCGAGCGCAGGGGACGGGCACTGCCCCGGCCCTGCTGGCCACGCTGTTCCAGGTACCAGCCAGGATGTGTTGGCCTTCTGGCCACCTGGGCACACGGCCGGTTGGCCGTCAGCCAGCCCCCCCCAGGCCCTTTCCCCCGGGCAGCTCCCCAGCCCCCTGCCCCCAGCCCGCAGCGCTGCCTGGGGCCGCTGTGACCCCAGGGCAGGACCCGGCCCTTCTCCTGGCTGAACCTCGTACAAGTGGCCTCGGCCCACGGGCCCAGCCTGCCCAGCCCCCCCCGCAGAGCCCCCTGCCCTCGAGCGGATCAACGCTCCCCCCAGCTTGGTGTCACCTGCGAACAGCCCTGGGGACACCCCGTGGGCCCAGCGCCCGCGGGATGTAGCTCCATTCCCCCCCACTCTTCGGGCTCGGCCACTCAGCCAGTTTTTTACCCAGCAACGAATACACCCGTCCAAGCCATGAGCCGCCAGTTTCTCCAGGAGAATGCTGTGGGAAACAACGTCAAACACTTTACTGAACTCTAGGTAGACAACATCCACAGCCTTTCCCTCATCCACTAAGCTCAGTCTGGCTTGCTATAAAAGGGACAGTTTAGGCACTTTGGGCACCAAAAAGGCCTCCTGGGATGCAGGCTGACACCCCCCATCCCCTACCCACTGCAGTGCATCCTCCTGCAAAGCTGCAGAGAGCTGGCTTCAAACCAGCTGCTCTTTTTGCACCCAGGGCATGTGAGGCTCCAGTTCTGGGAGGCTGTACAGGAGCCTTACTCCTCTGCTTTACAAAACTCTTCCTTTCCACAGCCAGTTCATTCTGCTCTGCTTCTCTGACACCACTGTCCTTTAGCCCAACTTATTTTTCACTGTGTCTTCTAAGCAGTGAAAAAAACCCAAATGCAGCAGTTTAAGAGGGGGCCGGATGTTTCCTGTTGTTGCTAGGAGCACACAGCAGCATCTTCTGGTGATTCAGTATGAAGGTAAAGCTACCATCTTTACTAAATCCCCCCATGTGGACCAAGCATCCCTCCAAAAATGATTAAATGCAATAACTTGATCCTGAAATGGATCTCTTGCAAGGCTCAGCCGCCTCCACTCCTGTTCAATTGGCTCCTGGAAGGCAGTTACAAGTTAGGGCTAAAAGACCTGGCCAGGATGCAAACAGCTGCTCTGCTGGAAGACGCGTCCACCTCCCACTTACTTGTCAGCCCCTGCCTCCTGGAGGGTTACCACCTTCCCGACTCTGTAGGTGGGATCACCTTATCTAAGTGCTGCCTAATCCACTGCAGGCATAATCAGACAGGCTGGCTCAAACCCTCTGAACTGGTGGGCTGAGCTCAGCCAGCAGATTTTCCTTGAAGCCCATAGTGGATGCTAGATGGACAACTCCATCAAAGTGGCAATGGTGTTATCTTTCCATAGGTCTAACCAGATGGAGAAGAGGATGCATGTCCTTCTGGGCTGTGACACTCCCGTGGCTTTCCAAGCTGAATAACCCTTTTCAAACATACCACTAACCTCCCACTAAAGATGTTTGGTGATCCTGGAGGAGGACTCCTACCCCTGCCATATGTGACATCTAGATGCAGCCCAGGCCACATGCATTAGTACTCAGGTTCCGAATCTGAGAAGCTCACACACATGTGACCGTAAGTGTGGGGGAGACGGGAAGAAAGAGGTCACCCACAGCAGCCTCTGAGCAATCCTGTAATGATGGTGTGTATGTAAATGACGTAGGAGGGTTCAGAACAGGAATCTGCTCTCAGAAAATATTTGCCCTCTGTGACACGAGGAGTCCTGCTGATGTCAATGGAACAGGAGTGGCAAGCCCTGGTTCTCAGTAAGGAGTCAGATTTCCCTTCTTTTTTATATTCTTAGGATTATTATGAACATCTGGTAAACAAATTTTTCTTAACGATTGACAAGATTTTGACCATTTCCTTTCAGACAGCTGGCTTAGAGTAGTAAGACACAGACCAAAGGGTTTAGATTCCCCCTTCTTTCATACATAGCTTCTTCCACACAAGAAGCAAGCAAAGTTTCTCCTTACGCATAATCGTATTCACTAGCAAACCACAACTGCTGGGGGGAAAGTTTTCCCTAAGACTGCATTTGAATCCAAGCATCTCCCTTCTTTTTCAAGACTATGAATAATGTAATGCTCATTATTACAAGACAGACGCAATGGTACTAGCTTTGTACAATCTAGCGTTTGTTTGGTACCTCTGGAAAAGAAGATTTAATGATACCAAACTCTGCGCAGGAAGTTAGAGAGAACACTTAAATAGTGGTTCAATGCACAACAAGGAGATAATTAAATCTGGCACACAGGAGAATCCTTTCTAATTGACTCCCTGGATCAGATTGTGCTGGCAACCATTGGAAGTGAAGATTAAAAGAGTTTAACAGCTTCCTTTTTCAAAAAGTGATTTTCAAGAGGAAAATATCATAGTTCATTAAGAGTTTCATTGGAGCTTCATTAAGAATTTCATTGGAGCTGCCATGAATTGTGCTCTAAACAACACATACTTCATCGCTATCTTTGCTTACATTGGTTCTGTAGATTCAAGTGCATTCTAGGGGAGTTTATTTTTTGTTACCATGGTAAAAATGATTTTAACTGTATATGATCAGCATTGCCCTCTCTGCTTGCTCATAATCTCTTCTACTCCACCACTTTCCCCTTCCAAGTACATAAGCATCAAGATTTTCTCTCTCTTCCTTTGACTCACATAGGTAACAGAAAAACAGTTTCTCAAACATATCCAGTGATGACCCCTGTTTATTAATGGGTCTGGATAAAAACCAGCTCTCTTTGTATAGCTAAGTATTAAAGACAAATCCAAAAATTTTAATTGCTAGAAGTTAAACTCTCTTTTTTTTTAGCCTGGCTTCCTAATGAAATGAGGCTTATGTGATCCTGCCGTCTGTTTTCCTCTCCCACCCTCCTCCCCCATTCAAATGCTTTTAAACCTGTTGGCCAATTCCAGCTAAATTTGGCAGAGAGGTTGGAAAACACTATCTTTGCAACCTCACCGAGCTTAATGAAAATTGGCGCTGGACCGAGAAGAGCTATACAAATGAATGCCGTGTAGTTCCACAGTCCCCTGTTTGGCTCACGGGGTGACCCAGCAGCGTGCACACACCGGCCAGCCTGTACACCGGCTGCTTGAGCTTTCCCATCGCAAGTGTCTGCTGCTCAGCTTACTGTCGCGGTGGTGTAGGCAAGCAGGTGGGACTTACATGGGGTGGGGGGGCAGAACTGGAGGTGGTGCGGGGCTGTGCAAGTCGGTGGGTGAAGCTGTAGTTATAGGGTTGTGTATACAGAGGCATGGAATAAATGTGCGTGGGGAGCAGCTTCCAGAACAACTACTTGCAGTGACTGATACTCCCCTCTCGGTAATAGTCACCTTCCAATAGCACAATAATCCAGACCAGCACAATTCTTTCCCCGTGATACATTTTGCCGTTCTACATAAGCAGTTTGGGTAGGACACATGCAAGAAGATTTTCTGCACAAAATACTGAACAGGAATATTCCTTATCTTTCATAGCCACTGCCTCCAGACAACCTATATGCCCTTTGCATCCTGGGTGGGAGCCAGGACTGCTAGAGTGATGAATCAATAACATCCATAAGGAAAACGAAATGGAGGAGGCTCTTATTCAGTACATTTCTCTTTTGTTAATTGTTGCTATATTTCATTCCAGCCCCCCTGTCCTTCCAAATGGCTGGGACTGTGACTCAGCTTCAGCAGCTTACATGATCAGAAGAGAGAGGAGTCACCCTCCTAGGGCTGATTTCACTGTTTGCTTCATAAGCTCCATCGCTCGGCAGGTTTGTCCATTACACAGATCCTTTTGCAGGTCTTACCCATCCCACACCCTGGATCCCAGTCCTGTCCTAGGCAGCCGATCACTATGGACAAGGACAAGGACAGATACAGCATCAGAGGCCAGCAAGATAATCCTACTAGCAGGATGGCTGCATGGGGAAGCGCTGGCTTTGCTCACCTGGTATCATTGTCCTACCTTCATCAGACGCATGATCTAAATGACAGAGTATGAACCGGGCCCAAAGACAGCGAGAAACAAGACCCACTCTCCAACCCTGCTGCAGAAACGCCAGCACCTAATGGACAGGCAGTGCAAACTAAGAAGGGCAATTATTTCTTCGGCTGTGGCACTTAAATCCAGTAGATTTGGTCTGTCAGTCATGAGTCAGCTCTGAAGCAAGCTTGTGCCTTCAAGGTATGGTATCGATGCTTCAGAGTTGACACCTCATAAGTCACTCTGTACGTATGGAAAGCTTAACATTGCTGTTCCTAGGTAGCAATTACACTAGACGACAGGTTGAAAGGAGGGCTTGGTGTAACTGGCAACCAGAAAGAAGGAGTCAAAATAAAGTTAATGAGATTTCTTTTTAAGATAACTGCTGTGTCCTCGTCAAAATAGATCAAGGCACCTTAGGTGGAAACTGAGGGGAAAGCATAGTGAAAGCAAAACAAAAAAGCAATGAATAGCAACAAGAAAATAAACTAGAAACATATGTAAAACAAAGACAGAGGCAAAACAGACAGGCCTTTCCAAGCCTCACCCTTTAAGCCCTAGCTCCTGGAGCCAGGAGATTGCATACAGTCCCCAGTGTCATTAAAGAAAGTTATTTTCTCCTTCTCACTATTCTTTGCAAAGAATTCTAAAACATAGCACAGATGTGCTTTAAAGAAAAGCCAGAAAAGGCACCCAAATTTGGCTAGCAAACACTGGGTCTTTAAAGCCAGAGCAACCTGATAATTCTTTGAGATTTGCCCCACAACTTTTGAACAGTGAAGAAGTGTTCAAAATGCCGGTAATACTGCATGGGTTGGATGAACTCATATTCTGGGCCCTGGAAACACTGTACAACTACACTGCTTTCCGGACATAATGAGACTATTTTCATTTAAAAAAAGGTGTTTTTGTGTAAATATGTAGCTTTCAGGTCAGTGAGAAACCTGGTATCAGAAAGTAAACGAGGACAGAGATGTCTAGAGACATGCTGAAGCCTGTAAGCTCTGTATTATAAGGCTAATGTTTCCAAGTGCATCTGGAGACAGTACGTTTATATTGCTAAAAGATCCAGCTCACACCACAATGACAATGGGACACTATAATGATGTTGGTGGGACACTATAATGGTATTGGCAGCTGACTGCAAGTCTTCTACTGCTAATGTTTTAGAATTGGTCAGACACCACAACCCATATTTAGAGCATGCTTTTCAGAGACACCGGCCACCCACAATTCCTACAGGGCTGGGCACAGACATCAAGCCAACAGCTGTAAAGCTCTTATTTCCAATGTTGTGTTTCCAGTCAACAAACAAAGCTTAGGTAGGGAACATACTGTCAGGAATGTCTTCTGGGTTTCTCTTTTATTTTTTTTCCACCCTGTTTCCCAGCTAGTCTTACTGAGGAACAAGAAAATCAAATGACTTGCATGGAGGTCACAGAGTGAGTCATCAGCTCAGCCCAGTGACGGTCAAATAATGCTTATTTGTAAAACTATAATTTTATAGTGCTCTACTGCATAGCTTTAAAAATGAATGTATGGGAAAAATACACCCACATATGACAAACGTACTTATACTCCCTCCGCTTTGGGTGGACGTTCTGTTAGTCACAGGGAAGCATCTGTGTAAAGCTTTTTTTGTTGCTGCTTTCTGCTTCTCTAGACATTTCATCAAATGGTCCCTGAGTCAGAAGAAGTGGGTTTTGCTATTAAAGTCTGTGTGGAGGCCGCATTCCAAAGCTGTTGGAGGATTCAAAGATAAATATTCCTACTTTGGAGAAAAAGTAAAAAAAAAAAAAACCAAACAACAAATATCTTTGATTTAAAAACCAACAACAACAACAACAATCCAAACTGAATGTAATGTTTACAAAGACAGCAAATAACTAATGATCCTGCCCGATAGTCCCTTTGGAACTGAAACCAAAGAAGAGTTTCATTAAAGCACAAGTTCCCTTAAAATTGCTTTCAATTGTATAGCATATGTGCCTACCATGCTGAAAAAAAAAAAAAAAAAGGTATTGATTCGTATTGAAACTAATTCCAACAGCAACAAAATATCAGCCAGCAACCTCATACAGCCACTGTGTGATGAACAAAGCTCTTTGGAGCAGGAGCCATCTCTGTTCTGTGATTTGTATTTTGTGTGGTAAGGGTGGAATGCAAGCCTGTAATAATCTGTCTCAAGAAAATATTTGGGGGTGAGCATACAGGCAACGGCTCCTTTGGCTCGCTGCTTTGGAAGCCTCATGTATGCTCTCAAATACATGGCTTGCATCAACAAAATGAGGGAGAGCTCTGCGGTAGAAGATGGTAGAATCACCCCATCCTGCGAAAGTGTTCCCATATAACATATAAAACCAGCAGCTGCAGAACACACCAGAGGTGTAATAGACAGAGGTTAGATTTCAACTTAAATCTAGGTGCATTGCTTGAAGTAGCATCCCTGCCTCAGTTCAGAGGGACCTTCAGACCCACTGTTCTCCCTGCAGTGGTCCGCCATGGACAGCAGAAATGACAAATAAAGTCTACGCTCTCCCTACGTAGTATCTGTCACCATCCCTTCCATCTTAGATACCCCCATCCATACCATCAGGGGGTATCTCAGCCCAGATGGGCTTGCAAGGATTTTGCCCCCCACCATGAGGCAGAAGGAGGGTTTTCTCCCTTTTGCCCTGGGTGCACTGGTGTGCAGGACGGAGGGACTGACTCCTACAAGGGCAAGGAAGCCCACAGCAAAGCTGGGCCCAAAGGCTGAGTGCAGAGTTCTTACCCCATCCCACCTTGCCCGTGTTCAGCAATATCCCATGGCTTGGATGATCTGCTTCATACTAAAAGAGTGCCCTGGGTGAGGGGAAGAAGAAATTCACCTAGCCTCCATCACTCCTGTAGCTTTAACTTTTTGTTGCCTGGTTTAGCAGCTCTGGCTCTCCAGCCGTGCAAGGTGGAGCTGGATGCAAAGGGAGGCGATGAGCCTCTAAAGGTGGAGCTTTGTGGAAGGAAAGCTGTCGAGCAAGACTGCACAGGAAAAAGGGACCATTTTATTTGAGCTGGCCTGGTCCCAGCCTCACATTGCCATTATGATCACGACCTAGGGAAAAACAGTTCTCAGGCAACATTGATAAGCCTGGCGCACCTCATCTCCGATAGCCAGATCACCAAGGCAATTACAGCTCACGTCCAAGAAAAGCTAAGAAGATGAATGAATAAAAATGCTGAAATATTAGATCATCAGTAGAACAATGAAAACCCCGAACAGATACAAACAGTGTTATTGCCTTTTTTCTTTTTTTTTTTTTTTTTATTTTAACTCCAAGCTGAAAACCTATTTGGGCCAGAATTCTTTGGAATCATGCTACTGAATGTGCCTATAGTTAGGAGATAAAAAAAGAGGCGTTAAAGCTGCTAGGAGATGTGATCATCACAATGAGGGACTGGTTGCAGCCTGCAAGAACCTGAAAAGAAACTGGTGAGTGCAGGAGTTAGAAGGCATTGCTATGACAACAAAGCAAACCACCCCTGAAGAGAATAGAAAATATGTACAGCCATGCCAAGATCATAAGCAAAGAAATGTATATTCTAAGAGGAGGCAAATGAAACATTGACTTGGAAAACAAAATTACGCCTTTAGCATGATTTCTTCTTTATACATGGCACCTCTTCAGGAAAAGCATGCATTTAGCAGAGGGAAAGAAACTTTCTTCAAAGCACCTCTTTGCCCAGTCCTGATGCTTTGAGGAGGTAGCAGAAAGATCTGTGCTCTGTTTGCACTCTCAGATTTCAGCGAGCTGTGGTTGTTTAAGCTATCCATAAGGTGGTCTCTATGCTTTTTTCCAACCAACACTTACTGTACTTGTGAACAAATTTAATGCTAAATTTCTTACATTTTCCCTCCTAATAAAATTACGGTCATTTACCAGAAGACGCCTTTTTATTCACATTCAAAGCCTAGGATACCCCATGGAGGATTAAACCTAGAAATTCCTCTAGCATTCTGGCAGAGAAGGTTTCCATGTTCTTCTACAGCTGCACATAAGTCATTAATGAGATCGGTCCAAGCAGTTGTCTGGACCATACCTAGCAGAAAGCTCCCTGGTGACACTGATGCTTGATGACAGTCAACTCTTGAAATCAGAGCCAGCATGGATGTTGACATAATGGTCCACACTTTGTGTGCTCAGCCAGGAGGGGGAAAATCCTCAGGTTCCCAAAGTGAAGGAGCAAATGAGCGGGCTGGAGGAACACACTATAACAAGGGTGTTCTGAAGAGGTGGTGAGCAGCATCTAGGGTTGGTCGCAGGGAGCACAGCTGGGCAGCTTTGTGCCACGCGACTGTTCTGCATGGAGGATGTCCTGCACTGGGAGAATGGAACACATACTGCTGGAAACAGAGCAGTATCAGGCCCTACCTGGACAGTCTTATGATGGCTTTTGAGATTTATCTTCCAACTTAGTTCTGGAATGGTAGGAAAGAGGATGTCATATACACAGCCTCGAGTGGGTTGTCCTCTGCCTCTACAAGGTCCTCATGATGCAGCCTCCTGCCTCCCTCCAGCAGACCTGAGCAGTTCTGCCACACTTTCTGGCAAAATACTTCCTCGCTTCAGCCTCAGAGATTTCATTTCCCTACCGCACTCCTTAGCTGGAGACTGAGCATAGACCTCAGCTGCTACAAACGTACACTGTGCCCCGTAACACATCTGGAACATCAGCAAACTAATGCATGGAAATTGTTGTGCCGGGCTAGGAGATACCTTGCACTAAAACCAACAACAACAACCACCAAAGTGTGACTGTCCTTGCCTGTCCTCTGGAAGGTACTGCCGTGGAGCGGCATGGGCTGAACCGCCTAGCCTGCCACCAAAGGGACTCGCAGCCTGTGGCAATGCCACCTATGCACCCAGGCACGCTAAACTGTCAGAAACACTCATCTGTCAGCAGAGCTCTGTCTGCACCAGCGCCTTGCCAGCAGTGGGGGAGTTGATTTCTTTCCACACCCTAGAATTACACTGGCAAACTCTGTAGGTTACGCTAAGGCACAGAGCGCAGGCCACGTGTGCACACACTTTATTGGCCTTCATGTGATCCTGTGCACTAAAGGCAGCTGGGCTTCCTCTCTTTCCAACTAAATAATAATTACACCTATTGTTCCCAGTGGGCAAAGAGACCCTGTTCGCACATATCCAGAAAGACAAGGCATATAATTAACACCTTGCTGGGATAGAGAGCTTTTGTTCAGGTTAGTTATTACGTGTCTTGCAGCCTGAAAACAGTGCTTCTTACATTCATTGCAGCTCATTTCCTCCCTGCCTCAGAACTTAACTCCCTGCTTCTCCCAGGTCTTTGTGCACCAACGTGTCCAGCAGCAGTGCTCAGTAAACTGGGGGCAACGGCTTCTTCTGGGTGTCCGGAGCAGGGGGTGCTGAGCTGCCATGTGTATCCCGCGTTCCTGCCCGCAGGCAGGTGCTGTGGCTCTCGTGGCTGCTGCCAGACCCGTTTGCAAACAAATGTCAAAGGTCTCTGCCAAAGGTGCGAGGCAGACAACAGGTCTCTCACCTTGAGATTTGGGCTGCAGGAAGAAGGTGAAGTTCCACCATATGGATGGGCTTAAATAACAGCCCATTGCTTTTCTCTTCCTCCTTCCTTCCTCTCTTCTTCCTCATCCCGTTTCCCATCCTTAGTGCAGCTCTCATTTTCCCTCTCTCTTCTGTCCCTTCCTTTCCCATGTGCTGGACTCCACCTTCTGCTGACCAGTGCGGTCAAAAAATCTCTTTTTTTTTTTTTTTTTGTGTGTGTGGATTTAGGGTTTTTACTTTTTTTTAATTTAGGTTTAATTTTTTAAGCCTCTGGTTTAGTGCATTCAACTGAAGGGTCCCAAACAGCCCAAAGACTGGCATAAAGAGGGGAGCAGAACAGTCACAGTTAAGGGCAGAAAGGGGGTGGCCAGGGAAAGGGGGCATGTGCTCCCCTCTCCCAGCAGCAATCTGCCTTTAGAGCAGCTCAAGCTGTCTTCTGTAACTTTGCCATCTCTTTTACCAACACAGCGACTTGGAGTACAGTGCTGTGAGGAGGTAGGGTAGGTTGAACCCCATCATTTTGTCAGTAACGATGCTGCCTAGGTGTGACTATAGCCACAAAGAGTCATTTCAGGGCCAAAATCCCAAAGGCAAAAGCACTGTATTGCCAGAGTAAGGTCTGTCCTTATGACATGAGCTTCCCAGGAAGGAACTCTCAAAGTCCCTTTTGGACATGGTTGCTGCCCAGCACACTGAGAGGCCCCATGGCCCATCCAGGCAGAGCAGCGAAATCCTCCCCTCTCCAATGCCCCCACATCGCAGCCCCCATATGTGCCCTGCTGACAAGGCTGCCGCTTGCGCTGAGAGCCACCAGCTCGGGCAGGGCGCGGGGGCTGGAACACCAGCCATGCTCAAGACATGAGGAACCAGACCGAGAGCAGAAACCAAACGGTTTGGCACAATCGATACAGGGTTTGGCCATCAACTGACAAAGGAGCAGCTGTGGCTATGGCCTTACAGCACAGGTCCTGGCAAGCAGCGGGGTTACCGACACCCGGCCGACAGGCGCTTGCGTAGCCAGCATTTCGTCACTTCATTTCAAGCTCAGTCCAGCTGGTACTACCCGATTTGGCAAGGTCTTTGCAAGCCCAGAGTGGTGTTCAGCCCACCGAGAGCTTTAACTATAAACATCCAAAGCATCGTGGCAATACAACCTGAGTGAGAAGGAGCACTTACATCAGCTTAAAGACACCCAAGTACCAAGCTCCTTTGATGGGGCGGCTCTCTGCTGCCTGTCATCAGCATGAAGTTAGAGGTCAGCTCTGTATCAGAGCACTCCCACATCAGCTGGATTAACTTAACCCCCCTGTGTCTGTCCCACAAACTAACATGGTGCACAGCTGGATTGGTAGCATATAACATTTTCACTGCCTCAATCCAGATAAAGCCGCACTGGTGCTTTGAGGAGAAACTGTATAAAAAAGACCATTCACACCTAAACTAACTTAATAAAAACAGTAATAGCCGCATTTTGTAAACGGAAAGCGCAGCTATACTCCTGCAATCCTGGCAGACAAAAAACTCCTGCAGCACACAGTTCTGCCTTCTTTTGCAGCCTCTAAACGCGATGGCATCTGGTGCCTTGGGGTTTCAGCCCTTCCAATTAACTAACAAGCTCTATCTCCCACTGGTGCAACTGAAAGGTGATTCTGTGATCTCAGGAAACACTAATTGCTCTTTTTCTTCCCTGTTCTAATTTAAATAACATCCAGCCCCCCCCCTACCACATAGCCACTGTAAGGAGCTTTAGAAAGGTCTGTACTTAGCACAACGAGATTGTAGCAGACAGGTAGGCAATTAGGCAAAATAAGCAGCAAGTTCTTCTAACACAACAGCCATGCCACGGTGCCGTTCATTTCCTGTGGCAACTTCTGTATCTAAATGATGTAGGATGTTTAAATGGATTTGACACGTAACATTTTGCTAATGAGCTCTGGTTTCACGGCTCAGTGTTATGAAGTAGCGTGAAGGTCCCTTTTGTACGTCCCCCACCGAAACTGGTAGGACCTAGGCAAGTGTCTAAAACCACCGCGATAGCCATGTCCCTCATAACACGTGGTGGTATCATTGGACTATGTTTTGAAATGTTATTGTTAGAATTAGCAGTTTAAAGCCTGATGTAGCAAAAACCCCAAACCAAACCAGAAAAAAGCCCCAGCTTCAGTTCTCCTTATTTTTCAATTCTAAACTCAACAATATTTTAGCAGCTGCCTCTGGAGAGGCTAGAATATCCCCTGCAAGAGCCAGGCGCTGCCAGGAGAAGGACAGAGTGTCCTGGAGATGGGCACTGCTTTCCCAGTCCGATGAAGCTAGCCCAGGGCAGCAGCCAGAGGAGGGTTATTTCAGATCCTTTTGTCACAGCAAGTCAGGAGAGTTCAGCAGTGCCCAACAGGCCAGGCAGAGACAGAAAGGATTTGTCCCTGCTGCCAGGGACACTCCTTTCCTACTTTCCACAGAAGGTCTCTAATCTGCCTTTGCTGCTGGTGGCTGGAGACGCCTTGGGCATATTTCTCCAGATTCTCATCTGGTTCCCTAGATGGAGACAGCAGATGCACTCCCCTAGGTTTTCGGTCCATTCCCTGGGTGAAAAGTTATCCGCTGTCCCAGTTATCTCAAAAGGATGGCTCTGGGAAGCGTGGCTTAGCCCTGAAAAAGGCCCTGTTGTGAGGAGATGGGGAAGTAAGATTGAAGAGAAAAGCAGCAGCAGAGCTGGACCACAACATCTGTTTGAAATCTCAGGTTTTACTTGCCGTTTACTGAAACTCTCCCCCACTTCCAAATTTTCTCATGACAGAATGAATTGCTCTATCAACAAGCGTAAAAGGAAATGATTAATTTACCCCTCCCATCCAAACTGATTACCAAGACTTCCATATCTTCAGGACCTGAGTAATGAATGACCTTCCTGTGATTATAGCCAGGCACACCAAGAGGGCTCTAGTGTTCGCATTCACACCTCTGGGTCAAAAGCTGTAAGGACCACACAGCGAATCTGTGCTCATCAGAGACAGCAGCAACTTTTTCACATGGCAAACAATAACTCCTGTTGTCTTTGACCTTGTGCACAGTAGTAATCTTGCTTAAAAAAGAAAAAAAAAAAAATCTCTGCTTCACACTGCATGACATGGCACACGGCGCACCAGGCTAATGGGAAAATGCTGGAGTCCTGGTTTCCCTGCCATGCAAACCAGGGCAAGGGTAGCATGCCAGCTTGGACTTTCTTTCTGAAATGTGAGGCTCAGCTTGCTGGGAGAAACACAAGAGGAATCGGAAGCTCCTATCTTGCAGAAAGGCAAAATGCTGCCAGCAATTAATAGATGGTATCTTGCTTTCTTACATGACAAGCCTCACTCCTGGTGAGACGGGAATTCAGCGTGAGCTGGAAGCTGCAGTTTCTCACAGCTCCTTCTCCTGTGGTGGCATGCTTCCCAGTTGCTGATCTTACCATGTGCCAGGCAAAAATATGTCCTCCTGGTATCTTTGGCCTCCACGCTGTCAAATGCTGACCCTGATTCAGAGCTGCACCGGTCCGAGTTAAACGGCACAGCTGCGAGCCAGCGGGGCTTCTCCGCGCTAACGTGCTCCCCACCAACAGCCACGGGCAACCCAGGCTGGGGACCCAAGCAGGGCTGTGATGGTCACCCTCCTCTGTGCTGTCCTTCAGAGATGTCGAGCCAAAGCCTCTTCCCCAGCTGCTTTCAAGGTAGAAATTACAAACTGTCACCATCATTCTCAAAAGAATAAAAAATGAACCTCAGCCTGAGCACACAGACCAGCATCCCCCTTCCCCCCGGAGGAAAATGGTTTCTGTGTTAAACTTTCACAACTAAACCTGAAACCCAGTGATGTTTGTTTTAGGTTTTGTTACAAACCTAGAACACAGGCCAAGTTTTTTGGGGAAAAAAAAAAAAAACGGGCAAAGTTTCAAGCAAATCAAGACCGATTTATGGTTTTGAGTGGAAACCATACTGAGTTCACTACTTTCACAGGGGTTTGATCTGAAACCAGGCACAATCTGGCAGCCTTAGACTGACTTTTGCTTCAGGTTAAATTGAAAGCCAAACCCAGCACATCTCCCCAGGTACCCAGGTCTATGTGGTCCTCGCAAGGAAGGATTCACAATCACAGATGTGCTAGAGAACCCATAATTGCCCAGCAGTACCCACACGCTGGGGTGTCACTCCAGTCTCACAGATCTGCCTTCAAGACATACACTGAGGGTTTTCAGGATAACATACATCATATAATTGAAATTCTAGGCTGTAATTTCTCATTTGTTGGGGTTGTTCTTCACACACACACACACACGCACAATTTCCTTTGATTGTTTTGCTTTCAATCTCTTTGCTGCTTTGGTACAGTTGACTTTTTATCAGATTGCAGACAAAATTTCTGGTGATCTTGTATCAAAGGCCGTACGTTGTTGCAGTAATTGAGAATGCTATTGTGGCACTGGTAGGAATTCACCAATTTTACTGGGAGACAAGATGCATGTCTTACTACGTGCCTATACTGCGTTATCTGTGAGCTTTCTCTCCCTCTGCCTCACACTGATACGTGTGCATGGTTTAGGCTTGCTTTCGAAATATTAAACAGAAGTGTCCTATTTGAAAAAAAAGGATGGCAACCGTGCCAT
The DNA here is from genome assembly GCF_023638135.1 of Falco biarmicus. Classification (NCBI taxonomy): domain Eukaryota; kingdom Metazoa; phylum Chordata; class Aves; order Falconiformes; family Falconidae; genus Falco; species Falco biarmicus. The sequence continues at coordinate 88,670,518 of NC_079293.1, forward strand.
TGCTAGACAGAAGGCGCAGGAGTCAGTGCTTCACAGAAGCAGAAGGAAGGCTGAAGCAAAGAATGGACAGCAAAAGGCATTACTTAATGATCCTGTGCCTGGCTTCTACCATTATTTCACATCGTTAAATGCAACATCTTGCCTCTCCGAGCCAGCCCTCCATTTTCCAAGTCCTACTTAATACCTTGTCGATCCAGACCATGAGGGTTTATGCGTCCCTGAGTCCAGACATGCAAACATCCACAACGTGACAGCCCTAAGTCAGCACATCAGTATCAGGTCCATGCAGTCCGTGCCTTCCACAGATGCACATGTGTGCTTGACTATATGCTGGGAGTAGACTTTCATGGGATTAGCCACAGGGAACATTAAGTGCATGCTTAAGTTTTTGTGGGACTGGCAGGCCTATCTATTAACAAAAGAAAGAGATACATAAATACTACTTTGCACGTATCCAGGCCCCCATCCTAATCCTTTGTATTTTAATCAGATTAAACTTTGCAGAAACATATTATTTCGTGACAAAAACACCACGAGGAACAATCCTTTGTATAGGATATCAAAGAACCATCTTGAGACATGGCTCCAGTCGAGTTGGCACGGAAGAGGTAAAGCATCCCCAGCCACGAACCCTCCCCAAGCCGGCAGGGAGCCACGGGGAAGTTTGCTTGCTGGAGCCAGGCTGGAAACGTGCTGCTCTCTGTAGTGGTTTCAACAACAACAACAAAAAAAATTCCGATAGCAAGTATGATGGGCTTAACATAGGAGCTGTTCCCCGTGCAGCCTGCTTGATTTGCTTCAGCGGGTGCAGGGGGATCATCTCGTTGTCACCTATTTCCCCCAGCCCCTGGTGAGATGGGCTTTGCCTCCCAGGCGGTCCTTTCCCAGCAGGAGGACAGGGATGGAGATACACATCCTCCGCCAGCTGCAGCTGTGCTGGCTGAGTTGCTCCTACTGCCACTGTCCCACAGGTCCTGCTCCCTTCAAAATCTGCTCTTAAGGGGCTTATCTGGATCATTTTCACCTTGCTGTGACAGGCAGCCGGAGACAGGCTGTGGGCAGTGAGCATCCACCGGCACCTTCACAGGCACGTCTCCCACCGGCCGGCGGGGACGGCCAGATGCTTTGCTTTCCTTCTGTGTGGCACCGTGAGCCCCAGCACACTGTGACAGCCACCTCCCGGCACGCTCCTGAGCCAGGGGACCAGCCAGGGGTTTTGCCTGCAATTCTTCCCCTCTACGTGGACTTTGCAGGGGTTAAGCTGTAGTAGCAAACAGCCCAGCGCTGCCAAGAAACCTGAGTAACCCTAGTCCTCGCCAGACAGGAGGCAGTTTGGGTTGGTATTCTTTTACTTATCCTTCCTAAATGTACCAGGCTATGCGACCTTTTCAAGCATAAATCACCCAAGGTGGCTATGGTTAGGAATTAATTTCTAGACATTAATGAGTGCCAATGATGACACCATTCAGCTGGTGCACAGAACTGCCAAGTAACAGACCAAATTCCTTCCCAATGTAACCCCAACAAAAGAAAGGTTATTCCACCAGGGGTAATTCTTACTTCTTCATGCTAGACACACACCACTTCTTAAATCCAGGTTCCTATTTACATGTTAAGTATCCTCCTAGGAAGATAAGTGAATTAGGCAGCCACACTGTCTACTAAGGTTGACTGAAAAAAAAAGAAAAGAGAAAACTAGTCCAGCTGAAGCACAGCTGGACAACTTGTCTTGTTCTTATTATTTGATGCCCTTCAGGATATAAAGAAAGTCCGTGCTCCATTGTTCCAGTGACAGAATAAGGCCTGCTGAGATCCCACCACTTCATTACAAAACATTGCATGCTGGAGCAACCACAGAAGGCCACAGCTGGCCAGCTCTGGGAAAACCAGAAAAACAGTTTGCTAACTTAAAGTGGCTTCAGTTCAGAACTTCTGTCCCCTGCAAGCCGGAGCACACAGCAGTGTTTGTAGGTCTGGAAGGAAATGCCCATCACCTAAGCTGCCCATTACCACACATCTGTGTTAAAGGGCTACTGCCCTCACGTTAGGTGTTACAGCTGGATGGAGAAACTCTAGGACCTGACTGTCAGCTGGACATCGCAGTGCCACCATGGTCCCCCTGGACCAGCTCCTGCTTGCCCCTGCCCGAGAGTGCCAAAGTTGGGCAAACACTCAAGCTGACAACCACATTTCTGCTTCAGTCAGTTGCTTGGGATGTTTCTCTCATGCCTGTCAGCATCACCTCTCTTATCTGGAGTAAGCACAAGGCATTTTGCTCCTCTGTATGTCCCTAGCCTGCCACGCCAGCTGGCGAGCAGGCAAGCCCCTGGATTGAGTGGGAAGGTAGTGCTGCGGGCACCTCCGCACCCGTAGCCCTAACAGGGCAGACCCACTGAAGGAGAGACACCTGCTGAGCCCACAGGGTGTGGGATGCATACTAACAAAGCCAGCCCCCGATGCCTCTTGCGTGACCCTACACGTCTACCTCGACACAACCTGCCAGCAAACTGAGAAACCCTGGAGTGTATCGGGATGAAAGGCTGATGCCGGTGATCTGGTTGCTAGAAAACCAACCATCCAGCAGTGCAGCCATTTAAAACCTGCGTGCATCCACCCCCCACCGCTTCAATCCTTTCCTCACTGCTGCTTCTTCAATAGCTTTACCAGGAAATATGAGGGCACTGGTGACGCTCTTGCCTTCAGCCATAGCCTGGGCTCTGCCCAGGTGCTGCTGTGAGCCTCGTCCTGTGCCCTGAAGACACAACCAGGAGTCACAAGCACTTGCGGGGCCTTTCGCTAACATGAGCTGTGACCCCCCCATTCCCCAGGTTACACGTCTCCCTTTTCTTGTTTCTGCAGAGGTAATTGCTCAGCAGGAATTGAATGAGGCCAAAAAACCCCCCAAAATGTCTAGGGAAAAAAAGACAAACCCAAACCATGCAATTTTGGGGCTTGCAGAATGAATGAAACATGGCAAACATTTTCAGCTGTACCCAAAATGTAGGGGGAAAGGACATACATACCTACATCTCTTGAACGAAACGGTTTGTTTTGAAATGCCACAGCATTTTATTTCAATGCTTCTTAAACACAACCCTTTGATTTGCTATTTTGAAGTGGCATTTTCCACTCAAAAGAGACCTGAAATAAAAGAAAGTGTGAGAAGCAAGGGAGGTAACTAACCTCAAAACAAAACATTACATTCAAAATGCGATTCGGGTTGACCCAAAATAACACGTTGGGGTTTTTCTCATTTCCCCCCAAAACAAAAAAAAAAAAAAACAAAAAAAAAAAAAAAGAGAAAAATGACAATTTCTTTCACTTTGACCCAATCTAGATCTTTTAGTTCTTTTTCTCTTCATTCTCCAGCACAGCCCCTGAGCTGAGGCAGCTGTTATTTCCCTAGGTCTTCCCAGAGGGAGTCGGCATTATCCAGGCTGCCTGACCCATGGATCTCGGGAGCATCTAAAATGCTCGGTGCTGACCCAGTCTGTGCAGGGGTGTGTGGAGCCCGCCAGGTGAGGGGAGTTTGTTTGTATTTCATTTTCTTTCTCACTCTGTCCCATGTACTGTGCGGCTGTGGCAAGTCCAATTTGCTCCCAGGGCTGTTTCTCAGAGTAGAAACGAGCTTTATCAGCACCGCAAGCTGCTGTGCCTGCTCGTGCGGGAGCTCTCCCGAAAGCAGCACGTTAACCACCACCGTGAAAACTTCTTTCCCTCTAATTCAGCACCTACCGAACACCGAAACCTTTTATGGCTTAAACCTGCCTAATGCACGTGTCTCTTTGGGGATGTTCCTCCGTGTGCCAGGCTTTGAGAAAAACAGCTTCTTCCCTGCCCCCTTTCCCCTTTTCACACGATTTTTTGCACCTTCCTCCGCGGGTTTCTGGCGGTTCCTCACAGCCCCACAACAGATGCCTGCGCTCGCCCTACCTGTGCGGCTGGCTCTGCCTTTCCCCCCCCCCCCCCAGAAGATTCATCTAGAGGATAAGCACTGCGGAAACCCTGTGACACCGACCTCAGGGCAGCTCTCGTAGTGGGGAGCCCAGTGACACGTCGTCCATCGGGAGGTCCCACTGGCAGGCACATCCATGCATTTTGCACCTCCTGAAAGTCCAAAGCAAAGCTTTGGGCGCCTTACAGCATCGCCGCGGATGCTCTGTGGTTTCGCTGTGGCCAAGCTCACTTTCATTTTAACGTGGTGGAGGGGAACGTGGTGTCTAGGTTTCGGCCAGGGAATCCTGCGCCGAGGGGCTGCGTGCTGCACCCTACAGACACTGCACACGCACCAGCCATCCCTCCGTGCGGGATCAGCTGGGAATTTATCCCCCGAGATCTGGGACAGCAGGGGTGTGAATGCGCCGAAGTTACGAGGCACTCAGCTAGGTGATGACTCAGAAGAGAGGAAGGAGCAGAGAAGGGAGGAATTGTTGGGGAGGGTGCGAGATGGGTCAGGCACGTGTGTCCTGCATGGGACAGTCCTGTCCACTTGCCAAGCAATAAGGTCGGTTCATTGCAGATTAAGAAGGCCTTGCTGGGAGAAAAAACATATCCGGGGAAAAAAAAAAATCAGGACAAACCAATATCCCACCGATGCTCGTAAGGATGTTGGGACAGACCCAAGCCTGGGGCGTCTGGTGGCCCTGGGTCAGAGAGAAGTGGGGTGCAGAGCCCCCATGGTTTGAGGGAGGTTAGAGAGGCGTTCAGGGCACCCGCGGCAGGTAGCCAGGCTGCAGCCCCTCCAAAGGAGCCACCTCAGTGCCTGAAATAGCCACCTCCTCCCAAACATCAGGACAAAACTTCCCGAGACTGACTCTACAACATTCATAACGAAGGCACATGAATACAGGGAAAAAGGCAGAGCCAGGCTCTGCTTTCCCTGAAGCTGGCGCTGAGCACAACGGATTGGACTTCTCCAGTTCCACTCCAACCGACGGGATATATGCCTGCATTTTTTTTTTCCTAGTTTAGAAAAGCAAAAAATATTTCTTGGGCTTTTGTTTCAAAAATCACTATGCTGTGATATTTTTCAGCAAAATATTTCAGTTAGGGTTTTATTGTTCTTTTTATTTATTTATTTATTTATTTTCAGTAAGACGGATTTAGTATCCTGTTCCACAGGCTCAGCGAGAGAGATTATAGGAAACCAGGAAGTCCCAAGTGGAAATACTCTGGTACAGAGCAAAGATTTAAGACTTCTCTGAGGACATGGAAGTAAAAAGAACATTTCCTTTGGGAGGAGCAGCTCTTGTATTCATGGCTTCCACTTTAAACAGCAATGTCTTCCCTCAAAAATTTTGCATCACAGGCAGTTTGGGAGATGTAGAGCAACTGGAAGAGGATGGGGAGGGGAATCCCTAGGACTTGATGACAACAGTGAGTAATTCCAGCGGCTCCCCTACAGGAAACAAGTCAAAAGAGGAAAAGGAAAAAGGCCAACAACACCTTCCAGTTCAAAACTCTCTGTAAGCCATTGTTTTTGCAGACGAAACCATCGAGGGAGGCAGTGTCTTCTGGCGGGGAATATTCCCATATTTCCTCCTCTTTGTGAGCTTGGCTAGCACATTCGTGTCAAGCCTGGTAACCCCACAGGCGGCTGAAGAGCATTTACTGTGGTGTCTAGACACAGGAGAGCACCACACCTCCTAAATCAGCCCAGGGTACTCTCCAGCCGCCACGCTCTCAGGGAGGGATTGCCAATATCTGATGCTTGAAATGGATTGCAAAACCTTTCCCCCCAACCGGGAGGTACGAGGAAAGACTGCTGACGAATGGAGGCAGAGGTCTCACTCCTTCGGAGTTTTGGGGGGTCCCTCTGTATCCCCACCAGTTGATGGAGCTCTCTGAAGCTACCCGGGAGCTGTGGAAGCGGAGGAAGAATTTGGCATCAATCCCATACGAAGCCAAAAAAGAGGACTTTGGTTCTGCAGGGGTGCACAGGCTTCTGTAGCTGCATACGTTCAGGGAGCGATGTTAAAGGCCAGCTGCTAGTCACACCACAGTACGTATATCGGAAATAAAGGTGCCAGTGGTATTACTCCTGGGATACGCCACCATACTGGAGAGGAAAATTTTTCTCTTAATTAAGAGAAAGACACCTAGAACTAAACAAATAATTCTTCACACTGGGCATGACCAGCCTTTTCCAGCCAGCAAACCACTAAGCAAAGTCTTCACACCAGGGGCAGCCACCAGACCCTGAGGTGCCCCATTCCCAAGCTCTGCAGCTCCCCGCGTCGCGGCAGGTGCCTGGTGCAGGGGTCCTGCAGGCTCTGACAGCCCCCAGGAGCCGGCCACCCCCGGCTCAGTGTGGGGCTCAGCTTTCACAGGCACACACATCTTCAAACCAGCAGGAATTAGAGGCTTTGTGATCCGACTTCCATGATTCAGTAGCTTGCAATTTTGCGGGATGTGGGTGCTTCCCTCGCGTGGGACATCTGAAAGGCCAAGCCTCGCTCATCCTTGCAATTACATATAGTGCTTGGGTATCTTTCATGTCGCAGTGCATTTTCCAGGATGAACGCATATGCTGCACCCCTTTATGGTAAATGTGTTTTAATTTAGGCCTCTGTGATGTAAGACCCTGAAAAGTGCATTTAAAATTGAAAAGACAGCTGGTCCTCAATACCAAAGGCACAAATACGATACCGCAAAGCATTTTCTGAAGGGTGTGCCTTCTTCAAACACACCTTCATTAGAAAGGTTAAAATTCAGAAGAGAGGAGGCATGTGTCTTACAGTCATTATTAAAAAAAAAAAAAAAAAAAAATCCGGGGAAGCTTTATAACTAAGAATCTAAGTTTAATTTTTCATCCAAGTTACATGTTGGCACAAGCGCAAAGGAAAGGGCTCTTGTTTAGGCAGCAAAAAGCATTTATAGGTGAAAACACTTCTTTGGAGGGTGAAAAATGTGTTTCATCTCTAGAGAGTTCTTTTCAAACGTGGCAGTCTGAGTGTAAGGAATTTTTCTGGGGTGGAAATGCACACACCACACCGGGCAAATGATTACAACCACGTTCAGTTTGATGGGGCAGCTTCACAACAGCATTTTTTTTTTACTCCGTGCTGATAAGAACTATTAGAAGAGAACAAGCAGCATGGTATTCAGGCTTGAAGCATTTAACTTCCCTCTAAAATTTCCTAAGTTTGGAGTAATTCCGGTACATCTCACAAACCTGTTAGAATTTATTTCTGTCCTTTCTGATAATAAATTACAGGCGAACAAAGGGGCTTAAGTGATTTAAATACCACTTACAGCCAAGCAATTAAACACACGTAAATAAGCACAGGGAATTAAGCTCAAGTGGATGGTGTTTTCCTGTCCTAGATGACTCCCAAGTGCTCCCGAGTCTGAGTTCTCCCCCTGACACCTGGGTATCTCCTCGGGCTGTGATTTATTCTGCTGCAAGGCAAGACTAACACTCTTCTCCACCCTTACTGTGAAGGATACTAATAAAAATTAGTGTATAAGACCAGAGATGATTACACAGATGCACTAATTATACCAAAGGTCACGATATATCATTTCTTACCCGGGTGATTACCTTTTTTCAAGATCTCATCTTCCTCAGCAATTATCTCCCCCAATACTTGGAAAACAAATACGGGAAAACTCTGTATAAGGCAGTGCCACTGTTACAAGGTCGAAGCCCCTTTTGGGGTAGTTGCGCGCAGCAAAGTTGCTGCAGACCTTCCACCACTTCCCAGTATAGCTGATTTTAGGGTCCAGTAAAGCTCTGGCTGTGATTTTGGTGCTGTCTGTGTAATAGTGGCACAAAATCCCTTCCCCTGCCAGGGTTCTTCAGGGAGCAGAAGGCAGCAGGCTCTGGTGCCCTTTCTCAAGGGTGCCTTGCTCGTGCCATTACTAACAGAGGAAAAGTCCGTCTGCGGAGGGGACCTTGACTTGCCACTGCAAGGTGAAAACCACCTCTGCTTTGCACCCCCCCAGGACTGTAAAGCAGGAGAGTTATCCACCTCTGTTTCAAGAAGACAAAGACTTACCCCAGTTTTCCCGTGACCCTGGGAGAGGAGAAGGGCCAAAATTCAGACGGCCTCTGACCAAGCCTTGTGGGAGAGCTTGCACGTTTGTTACATCCTTAGGCTCAGAACTGCCAAAGGGAAGACCCAAATCTCCGTAGAGCTGAGCTGGAACCACTTTGTAAGCAGCTTTTCAGTGTCACGGTTATCCAGAGCATTTTATGCAGTAATACACGAAATGTATGGCAATGTGGCAATGGCTTTGGTATGAGGAGCAGCAGGTACAGGAAAGGTAGGCACATGGTTAGGGTGGGTTAGGGCAATTCTGTCACCCCTTGATGGGTTTTGGACTATGTTGTGTAGGAGGAACAGGTCTGGTGGGAAAGAAGAAGCAGAAAGCAAAAAATAAAGGAAGAGCCCAGAGTCTGTAATAGGTCTGATGAAGACAAAACCAATGACATTACAAAAAAATGTTATCAGTCACCAAAACGTTATCGTCATAAGCTCTCTAGCTCCCTGTTTAAATAATATTAAAAAAAGTGATAAAATGCTTAAGATGCCAGACAGTGCTGCTGAGGTGGGGCTGTATAAGAAGGTAGGGGTCTGGATATGCTGAGGATCTTGTTCCTTGTTCCCTCAGAAATTTAGGGCAATTGAAAACCTTTCTGAAGCGAGGCCCGTAATTTAGCAGAGATCCGTGCCCATATTGAACACGTGTGACCCTGAAGACACACATGGTCCTAGCACACACATGTGTTCCCCATGTCGTCAATGGGACCTCTCCAGTGTGTGAAATCAGGAGGCAGGAATTTTCCATAAGCTGCTGAAGGTAAATAATGGCTATAAAATAAAATAAAATAAAATAAAACAAAATAAAATAAAACAAAACAAAATATCTTTGGGATAGCTTGATCTGGCTGGCACTGCCTTCAGTGGGGCTGATCAGCACACGTACCTCCTCCCCTACAAACCACCCCTCCAGCCATCCTTTGTAAAGCTACAGTCAAACAATTACCACGTTATAAGTATGTGCAGGAGGGAATGAAATTCTCTTCCTAAACTCATCTTTCAGCACATCTATTTAAGTTTATAGACCTGAAGAGAAAAACAGAATCAAATGCAAATGTTTACCTGCTGTGGATCTAGGTTTCCTTCACAGAGTCCCTGCAGCATAAGTCAAGTAATCCTGACTATGGAAATGAAGCTTATTTTCTACAGTGTCTTCCATTTGATGTTTTCTGGCTCTTTCTAAATAATTCTTCTCACAATAAACCTGAAATTAACCCCCACTCCTCCACGCTTGCAATTTTAGCATGGTGGTATTAACCGCAGCACGAACAAAAAAAGCCCTTCAGCTGCCACTCCAGCAAGCCCCACATCTTGGATTGTTTTACTTTGGGCTTTTAAGGTCAGAACATGGACACAGCAATAACCAGAACTTTTTTTTTTTTTTCCCTCCCCCCCCCCCCCCCCCTTCCTGCCCTAAGAGGCTGGAGAGGCTCCTATCTAAAACAAGGGAGTTTTGTGAGCAGGCTGTGAGCTCTGGGGAGGCAAGCCTGCGCTTTTAGCTTTGCAGGCACGACGCTCTCACAACCTGGGCTGGTGTTGCTGGGCTTTGTCAGCCCTGGCAGCCCATGCGGCTGGGGGTGCAGCTGGCGGTATGCACGTGAAAGGCCTCGCACCCGGTTTCTGCGGATGGCGGCGTCTGTTAATAACCACACGCAGAGCAGAGCTGTGCATCTTCATTCCCTTCTAGACAGAGCTGGAATACATACCGGAGCATACATACAGTCCCAAAAGATTTGTGTGGGGTGACTAATTACTTTTCTCCTTAGAAGTGGGCAGGGAAGCATAATATGTTTGTCATTACAAGGGACATAAAAGGAGCATATGATTATTTTCCATGGGAATCCTTGGGAACAGCAATGCAAGCGTCCTGGAGGATGGTTGTCTAAGGTGGTGCTCTCTGCAAGAACATTAAACTCTCCTCCCAGCTTCCTCATTGTGTGCTGCGACTTGTCCCCAGCAAAGCTACCCAGTGGTGCGTGGGGTTAACCGGGAACTTTCTTTAGCTCAACTCCCCACCTCCCAGCCCTTCCAGGGCGCTCGTAAGCCATGTGCTATATTTGCCTAGCTGGAGTTGTTATGAGACGTTGACACAAGGGAAAATATCTGCGTGGAGAAGAGGGTGGACTGCTACCCTTTGAAATTAAATATTGTCGAGCATCTGTAAAGGACTGCGTGGGTCAGTGCTGCTGGCAGCCAAGGGCTCGCTTAAGGAGGATACGGGCAGAGCACATACAACACTCGTTCCACCTAAACACATGACCCAGCTGCGTCCTCATTTCCTTATTTCAAAAGCTTAATTTAGCTCCAGAAACCTTTCCTGATCAATACCAGGGGGGTGTTACTGCCACGACTGGGTCTGGACTGGATGAACCCATAGCTACAGCTGCTCGGGTACTGAACGGGGACCCTCTACTCACAGCAAGATGCTAGGTGAGAAAAGCAGGTCAAGCCACGAAAACTGGTTTTGCCAAAGTGAGGAGTCAACAGTTCATCCTGTCACCCACCACGGCCGACCGCAGAGCTCTGCAGTCAGGGCGATGGGGTGTTCCAAAGGGATGGTCTCCCATCAGCTGTGCGAGAAGGGGAGGGACGCTGGTTATTGAGCGATATTTGGGTATTGGAAGGTGACTTTCTTAAAATACACTTCAGGGTTCAAACCTAATTCAAATGATCCCCAAGGAGAAGAGGGAAAGGTGTGCACAGCTCCAGTGTTTTGCCCAGATCCATCCACTTTTGTGCTCCCTGAAGTAAAACCAGATTATTTGGCATCTGTTTATTCAGCTCCCGTGAGGCCCTGGGAACAGCTGTATTAAAAACGCAGAAACCTCTCAAGGGTGGAAAGGCATCTTAAGAGGAGAGCGGCCTTTCCCTCATGCCAGAAGTAGCCCGGCCTTCGGACTACTCCTGAGGTTGGCAGTGCACCTGTGGCACTGGCAGAGCTCGCGCACGCTGGTTTTTCAGTCCAACGGGCCAGGGCACGCTCTGAGCCAGGAAAGCCCATAAGCAAAGCACTGCTGGGGAGCCACCAGCGACAACGTGAGGGATTTGCAGCAGTTTGTCTTTCCAGGCTTTCAGCAAACAAAAGGTATGTGAGAAGTTCTAGAAGCAGCTGTGCACCCATCTCTTGTGGAGTCCTCGCCAGGGACTCAGCTCCAGGGGGACGCCTGAAAAACATCACCCTGCAGCACTACACCTGAAGGAACCGCCCCCGCCAACACTGCTGTCACACTGAACCTGCTAATGCCACTGTGTCACCAGGGTGAAATTTGGGGTTGGGGAGGGGGGGTGGGAGGCTGAGGGGCCGAACTCCAGATCAGAGCATTTTCCTGCTATCTGCACTACAAAGACAATGTGTCATGTGCTTGCAAGATTACAATTTAGGTTTGTTATCACCCTTTTATATCAAAAGGAAGTTATGCACACAAGGGAAACACCAAACCATCACGTCAGGAGGGCTATAAATCACATACTGCCGAATACTAAGAGGGCATCAGCATGCCCAGTAGGAAAGCAAGGGTTCTGAAAACCCCCCTTTTCCTTACAATCCCCTCGTTTCAGTAAACCTTCCTTTTATTTTGGGAGAGGGAGAAGGAGAGCAGATGGTTTAGTGAATACAGGTATGAAGGAGACCAGGTTTGTCCCATACGTGTGACTCATGGCTGGCTGAGGTCAATGCCTGCCTGGCTGTCGCGACATTGCTGTTGCCCAGGTGGATCCCATGGTGTCCAGAAAGGGCTGAGCTCCTGCTCCACCTCTGCTTTCAGCTGAAAGCACTGAGCTGCTCCTCTAAAGAGCCATTTATTTTATTGGAATCGGTGAGCACCGGGTTATTTTGGAGAACTCTACTCTCCTTCCATGTTCTTCCCTTCCCCTTCTTCCCTGCCAGCCACCAGCCTCGTGGTGACGGAGTTGTACAGAGCTGCACACATGCGGTAGTGAGTAGATCATACAGGCTTTGTGGCCATTTTCTGTCCTAGTAGAACACTTGGTTACAAAAAAACAAGAAATGGAGAAAAGAGGGGGGTAGCTGGACCTCAGGCAAAGCAGCCCGCCTGGCAGCCAGGCTCCCTTTCTGCTTTCCTGCTCGCGTCTTCCCACCGTTCCAAAGGACATCCTGGGAAGCCTGCGGGAGCCCTCCACCTCCTCTTCCCCTGGCAGGTGCCTGAAATCCTCCTGACAATTCTCCAAACCGCACGCTGAAATCCCACTCCCACTGAAAAAAAATCCTTTCTATTTCCAAACTCCATGACCCCCCCAAAATTTTGAGCTCCGAAAGCTCTCAAGCTGGCTGCAAAAGATGGAGATAATTTCCACAGCTCTTCAACTCTGAGTGGTTATAAATGGGGGGGGGGGGGGGGGAAACACAGATGTAATCATTGCTTGTAAAATATGATTGCTGCTCAAAAAATTATTGGGGAAGGGGGGGTAACCGTCTGCAGGACAGCGTGATTCAGGGCTGCTGACTTCCACTCCTCACTCGTTCAAAGTCACCGAGTGAGTCAGTGAATCATTGAAACCAGCCCAGTCAACATGGTACCGACGTTCATGTCCAGGTCCCCAAACCAACAGCGTGGAAGATTTCAGCTCGAGGACACGGCTTTTCAGAGCAAGAGTAGGTGAAGGTAGGAGGCTATGTTGCGAGCACGCAGTAAGCGCTGTCCTAAACCTGCCGCTTCAAATCCCAGCGCTTCTCACCCCAAATGGGCACTGGCCAAAGGTGCCACAGCACGCAGGGGTGTCCATCTTCAGTCCAAGCAGGAACACGGTCCATAAACCACATTCTCTGCCACGGCTCAAGTATTATTCTGCAAAAGAAATGCTCCTTTTGATTATAAAATGCAGAATAGTCATAGCACGCAAACCCTTAGTACACAGAAGCTGCCGGCTTGAAGCTCTGCCACCAATGGCTAATTAATTCTAGGTGCCATAACGATCGCATGGCAGGGAAGCACCATTCTGTGTGCAAGCAGAAGCCCTGAATACAAACAGTACAATGCACCGGCAGAAATTGCACCTCGGAGAGCCTTTTCATTCAGAAAAGTCAGTCATTGTGAAAGCGCTACTCGCAAGAACCGGCACGGTAACCTGAATATTAGAAAAATAAAATTCAATAATTTATCGGTATGAAAATAATAGTAAGAGGGTTGTGCAGGGAGAGAAATCGTTCAGAGAAGAAATAGCTTAGCAGCGTCCAAATTAGCAGGACGGTGAAAGCAGAGAGGGAACACGAGATCTCGCAAATCCACAGGAAATGACTCAAGAAAGTAGACAGAGTAATACTTTGGCTTCCAAGCCTCGGGCACCCTCGCTTCTCGCCGTCGGGGCAAATATACGCGTGCACAACCCAAGTGCCTAAAAATACACCCAGATCATACAGTCAGGCTCTGGAGCATTAATCAGACAGTGATTAATACCCAGTCCTCCACAGCCGTATATGCATTATAATGGCCTTTTAATTGCCTGATGGTGCCCTGGGTTTTTCACGTGGCCGTAACTCTCCCCTTATTCTGGTTCTGTAGTAGCCAACTGCTAAATGCCACGCTCCCCGCTCCACCCGCACTGGCGCTCGCGCCAACCGTGGAAATCGTTGGCGTGGAAGGTTTTAAGGTTGTTAAGTCTGTGCAATCTCAGCATCGTTTTGGGGGTGGAAAAAAAGTGGACATAGGATGGGTGGAGGTGTGTCAAACCATTACATCTGGTCTTTTATGGCGCAGCAGCTGAAGATGTTCCTGCCATTTCCTTGCCACCAGCCGCTTACTCCTGCCTCGCCACTTCCTTTGGCTGCCAGCTCAGCTTTGCCAAGATGTTTCTCATGCCATTCTGTGAGCTGGATCCTCGAATAACTTTCCAAAATGAAGAGGTATTGGGCGGGGGGTGTGTGTGTGGGGGTGTATAATAATTAGCCAGGACCATTTAGCAGACCCAGCAGCATGACGCCCTGTGGGGGGGACGCATTAGCGCAGCCGAGGGGGTGTCACACCGTGCTGTGTGGAGCAACGAGCGGGGTGGGATGGGGATGGGGGGAGGTGGCAGTGCCACCCAGGGAGCCCACCATGGGCTGCCACGGGGAGGGACGCAGGCTTGCGCCCTCCTGCCTTGTCCCCTCTTACGGCCAAAGCTCTAGCGATGGCAAGGCATGTTATATGGATGGGCATTATAATGCACATACTGCCGCGGGGGGCTGGGCATTAATATATTCTATTGTAACGGCACCAAAGCTCTGGATCCTGGTACCATCTCCGAAGGATGCGCTGCTTCTCCTGGGGGTCACCTCCCCCCCGGAGAACTGGGAGCCCCCACAGCATTTCCCTCGGTCGCCTTGCTAGCACTCCGCAGGCTTCCTCCCATGTTCCTACTTCTGCTCCCAAAAAGAAACTTTAGAGCACTTAGAACCCGAACCCCCCAAACCCAAACGCCCCTTTGGGATTCAGCCCCGTCGCCTCCAGCCATCGGTGGGGAAGGGGCTTCAGGTGGCACCGTGGCCACAGAGGGGCCAAGCGGCCACCGTGGTGAGGGTGGAGGTGGCCCAGCAGTCTTGGGGGCCAGGTGCCACACCTGGGTGGCACCCGGCTCCGCCACAGGGGCCTGGCAGAGAAACCGAACCCCAGGCTCAGCCCTGGGCACTGTTCAAAAGGAGGCCGGCGGCCCCGCCGCGCACGGAGCCCGTCCCCGGGCAGGAGGTGTCCTGGCACAGCCGCGGCCACAACCGGGGCAGCGCTAACGGGCACGGCACGGCTCGGTGCTCCCAGAGCGGCCGGCGTGGTGCTGTGGCCTGGCCCAGCCCAGCACGGCCCTGTGCAGCGGGCAGCCGAACCAAGCTGGGCTGAGCTGGGGTGAGCAGGGCCGGGTCAGGCTGAGCCCGACTGAGCCGAGCTGGGCCAGACCCCGCTGAGCTGGGCCAAGCCAAGCTGGGCCGAAGCAAGGTGGGCCAAGCTGAGCTGGGACAGGCTGAAGTGAGGTGGGCTGAGCTGGACCAAGCCAGGCCAAGCTGAAGCAAGGCAGGCTGAGCCAAGCTGGACCAGGTTGAAGCAAAGCAGAGTGAGCCAGACCGAGCTGAGCCAGGCCTGGCTGAAGCAAGGTGGGCCGAGCCAAGCCGGACCAAGCTGAAGCAAGCCAGGCTGGGCCGAGCCGAAGCAAGGTGGGCTGAGCTGAGCCGAGCCAGGCTAGGCTGAGCCAAAGTGAGGCAGACCAGAGTAAGCCAAGGTGAGCCAGGCCGGGCTGAGCCAAAGCAAGCTGAGCTGAAGCAAGGTAGGCTGAGCCAAGCCAGGCCAGGCCGGGCCAAGCCAGACCAAGCTGAAGCAGGCCAGGCTGAGCCAGGCTGAGCTGAAGCAAGTTGGGCTGAACTGGGCCGGGCCGACCCGAATCGAGGTGAGTCAAGCCAAACCGGGCCACGCCAAAGTGAGGTGGGCAAAGCCGAGCCAAGCAAGGCCAGGCCGGGCCGAGCTGAAGCCAGTGAGCTGAGCTGAAGCAGGGTAGACTGGAGCCGAAGTGAGGTGGGCCGAGATGAAGCAAGGCGGGCCGGGCCGGGCCGGGCCGAGCCGAAGCAAGGCAGGCTGGAACCGAAGTGAGGTGGGCCGAGCCGAGCAAAGCAAGGCGGGCCGGGCCGGGCCGAGCCGAGCGGCGGCGGGCGGGGCGCGGGGGCTGCGGCGCGGGGGGCGGTGCCGGCGGGCGGGGGCGAGCGCGGCGGCGGCCGCACCCCGGGCGCTGCGCCGCGGGGGCTCGGTGGGCCGGGCCGGGGCGGAACGCGCCGCCGCGGGGGAGGCGCCAGCGGCGGGCGCGTCTCCTCCTTCCTCGCTGCCGCCGCTCCCTCCCTCCCACCCTCCCTCCCGCCCGGCTCCGGCGCTGCCCTGCCCGCTCCCGGCGGCCGCGGCCGCTCGGCAGCGCCCGCCGCTTCCTGCCGGGGCTCCCCCTCCCGCCTCCCTGCCCCGCTCCGCCGCCACCCGCGGCGCCTCGCCATGGCGTGAGCGCGGCCATGGGGCTGGCCCGGCGCCGCCGCCTGCCCCCGGGCGCTGCGCCGCTCCCCCGGGCCCGGACCCCGCGCCGCCGCCGCCGCCGCCGCGCCCCGCCGCGCCCCCGCGGCGCGCTGCCCGCCGCCTCCCCTCCTCCTCCTCCGCCCCCGGCCGCCGCTGCCCGCCGCCCAGCGCGGCCGTAGCCCCCCCCCCCTCCCGTCCCACCCCCCTGCCCCCCCCCCGCCGCCGCCCGCGCTCCCGCGCCGTCGGGCCCGGCGCGGCCGCCAGCCGCGGCCTCCCCCGCCATGTGAAGCCCGGGAAGATGCGGAGGCGCAGCCCGGCCGCCCGCGGCGAGGGATGAGCCTAGACGGGGAGAAGATGACCGAGGAAGCCTTCCCTGATGAGTGAGCGGGGCCGGGGGCGGCGGGCGGGCGGGCGGGGAGGGGGACGGGCGCGCGTCCCCCGCTTTGTTGCTCCGGTGGGAGCCGGTGCGGACCCCTCGCCCCCCCCCCCGGCTCGCGGGCGGGCGGAGGGACGCGGACACGCGCGTACGTGTGCGCGCTGCCCGCCCGCGCATCCGCCATTTCGCGCTCCCCCCCGGGCCGCGCTCATTTGCATACCGCCTTTTCATTCATAAAAACCCCCGGGAGGCGCGGGGACCTGCGGGGGGGGCACCCCCGCACCAGCCCCCCCCCGCCGCCTCCCCGCGCCCCGGCTGGGGGGAGTCGGGGCGGTTGGAGGGGGAGTGGGGTGCCGTGGGGGAGGCGATGCGCTGGTGCGCCTTAATTCCCCCGCCCCGCACTCCCGGGGCTGGGTGAGGGGCGGGGGGGGGGGGGGGGGGGGGGTCGGGAAGCGGAGGGGGGGGGATGTCGCGGATCCCCGCCCCGGTTTTGTGAATAGGAGGGCGGCCCGCGCCGTCACATGACGCCGCATTCATAAACCCGGTCACCGGCGGCCTCCCCATTCACCGCCCCCCCCCCCCCGCGTTCCGCCTGTGTCCTCGGGGGGCAGCCGCCCCCCCCCCCCCCCCCCCCCGGCCACCCCAGCGCTCCCACACCCTCCCCACACATATCCCCCCAAGCCGCACCGAGCCTTGGAAAAGGCCTGATACTTTTTTTATTATTTTTTTCCCCTTCTAAATTTTGTTCCCCAAAATAAAACTTCCATCTGTCACAGCAAAATTACAGAACCTTTTGCAAGCTGTGCTGGCCCAGCTGCTGCTCCTGGCTACCTCCTCCTGCCTTCTGACAGTGTGTCGTGTCCCCCGTCCCCTCCCCCCCCCCCCCCCCAAAAAAAAATATATAGCTGACTCGCGTGCAGGACTGGTTTTGTGCCAAGCGCCATAGGATGTACCGCGCGGTAAAATGACTGCTCTCAGGGCTTATAAAGCGGCGTCGGAATTGTGCAATTTTTCGGCTCGGTTTGAGAGGCCAAAAAAATAATTGGCGGAATGCGCGGTGCGTACACCGTCGTAACATCGGACTTATTTTAAGGCGATTTGCTGGGGAGATGTGAAGGAAATGGCTCCTGCCTGCGACGCGTGCGTTGGGAGGGATTGGTAAATTGGCACCTCTTAATGAAGAGACTATAAATATGTGTGTATATGTAGCTTCTGAAATTGTGGTTATTTTGAAGTTGGTATGGTTCTTCCAAAAACATGAAAGAAGTTGAGTTTCTCTCTCATGGATTGCCATGACCTAGCAGGCTGGAAAAAAGTGGCCAACTCGTTTCCAATAAAAACCCGCCGGTTCTGGGTTGGGTTTCGTTGGTTTAGTTTCTCAAATTGGACAAGAGGAGGTGAGGTGGGTCCCTGTCTGGGCTCCGAGAGCGCCGTGGTGAGCCCAGCCTGGTTCGGTGGGTGAAAGCTGATGCTCACCAGCCGTTGTCTTGCAGGAGATGTTGCTCCCAATGCATTTTCCTGCAGGGCTCGGTGCGGAGGTGAGTGTCAATGTAAATCAGCGAGTGCTTGGCTCCGATCGTTGGGGTTTTTTTCCCCTTAATTGTAGCTGCAGTTTGGTTTGGAGTAAATTCTTCTTCCACGTGCCATCACGCTGCCATGCCGAGGGATGCTTTGGCTAAATGGGTTTTGTGCGCCTCCTGCCTGAGCCGGGGAGGGCGGCTCTCAGGTTGTGCCGCCTCTCCTGAGGTCACCAGTTAACCCAGCAATGTTGTGCTTTGGTCACTGGGAGCTGGGGAGCGCTGGTGGCCATGGGGAGCTGGTACCCAACCCGCTTCCCAGGTTGGTGTTAGCTCTTGGCATCTGGGTGTGTTGGCTGTCAGGGTAGGATGATGTCCTGCGGTCCTTACCCCGGTGCGCGTCCCTGCAGCCGTCTGGGCAGTTGCAGGCTGGGCTTGTCGCAGTTGAGTCCGGGCCTTCGCTGCGCAGGGCCCGGGGAGGTGTTTTAGGTAAGCGATGGTTTCCTCTGTAAGCTCTCAGCTTCCAACCTTGCATTGATTGATAGCGTCGCTGAAGCCGGTGACTCATGGGTTGTTTTTCATTTCAGTGGTGGGTGAAGTGATTTGATTTTTTTTCTTTTTTTTCTCCTTCTTCAATATATATGGTGTTAAAAGAAATAAGGACAGGCTCGCCTGATAAGTTTTCTCAAGCTGTCAGAACAATGGTAGTATAGCATGCTATTTGCCCTAGATATCTGGCTTTAATTTGCATAGCTATTCTCGTTTCACTGAGTGCACTGTGAGCAAATGTTAACAGCCAGATTACAAAAAAAACGGACCACTGTCAGGATGCACGTTAAAATAACCCTCCTCAAGGAAATTATGAGGATCTTCCCCCTCCCTGTTTTGGGTGTTTGGGGCTTTTGTTAATTTTTTTTTTAAATTAATTCCTTGAGAACAGCTCAATAAGATTTTTTGAGTTTTAAAACAATTTATAAAACCAAGGAGGGGAGGAAAATAGGGCTTAGGATGCTGGAAACTCATTGGTCCCTTCCTGACTGCACCATTTCAGATCGATACTTAGAGGTCAATTTGTCATTGCAAACCGAGCGCCTCTTTCTGCATCTCAGCCTTTATTTCCCCCATCCCCATCCCTGCTGTGCTGCGCCTTCGCACGTTGCAGGGCAGGGGCAAAGCGGGGACGCCCAGTAAGAAATGGGAGGCACGAAGCTACAGCGCAGAGCGTGAGCGATGGGAGAGCGTCTGGCAGCGCCCGGAGAGGGGCAGCGCCTGGGTGGGCTGCCGCCGTCATCTCACTTGGAAGTAGGAGGATGGAGCCGAACGCTGAGAGAAAATTGGGTTATGCCCGGAGGCTGCCGCCTGCTCGTTCCGCCGCACGGTTCCAAGAAAGTCACAGGAAGTAATTAAATGGAAAAGGTCAGAGAACGAGGAAGTGTTGGTCCGAAGCCTTTCGCTGCTGGGGATGAAGCGCGATGCCCTGCCCGAGCCAGACAGCGGCTGCATCCCCCAAGTGTCCCCCAAGCATCCCCGCCGCTCACACTGCGCTGATTCCAGCGAGCCCGCAGCGCGCCTGCCTGGTGTCTGCCAGTGGGACCGGTCCCTGGAGGTTTATAATGAGCTGGGTTAAGTGGGATATGTCTGGGGCTGTGTAGGGGGTTGCTGTGGTGTTGTACAGGACAGCAAAATGTGGCGTGGAATCGAGCGGATGCTTTTTTTTTCCCCAGTCCAGGGAAAGAAAATTAAACTTGATTCACTCCCGCTCATCCTTTCACCAGTCCCAAAAATCTCATGTCCCTCTGTCACTGAGCAGCGACCAGCGATGCTTGCTCTGGATACCAACTCTGTCAATATTACAGTTTGCCCTTTATGCTGAAAAAAAACCCAATTATTTTTTCTTCATTTTCACCATGCTTTTGCCCAATACCAATGATTTTTCTGTAAGTGTCATAAGCGGTTCATTCCACTAGATTATTTTTTTTTTTCTGCTGTGAGCTTAAGCTGGGGAGGAAGGCATGGGACACGCCATGTGTCATGACATTATTGCTCCCAACTAGGACAGGAAATGAAGGATTGCCAAAATATAACTCTATTTCTTGGCCTGAAAACATGCCTGTTTAAAATACAACATGTAACTAGCCGCTTTGTTTGGTTACTGGGAGAAGTTGCTGTTTATAAGGGAATAATAGCTCTGTTGGATGAAGGAGGGGTGATGGGGAAAGGGATTGACTGACCCTTTCTGCTTCTGTCTTGGAAAGGAGCTGAAGGTGGAAGGTGTACAGACAGGGCATTTGGGTGGGCGACTGGAAGGGAGACCTGTGGGAAGAGGGTTGCCACAAGTGGGAGAGCGCCAGACTTGCATTTCCTGGCACGTTAGTCCACGCTGTGGCCGCTGGCAGCCCTCGGATAACCCTGATCCTGCAATGAAGAGGAGAAACCTGAACAAACCCCCTTCATGCCAGAAAGCAAGGGGTTTTTTTTTGGTGAGGTTCCCCCTCAGCAAGAAGCATGGTGGGACGGCGGCGGTGGGATGGTGCCCGCGCATGGGGCAGATGCCGCACCAGCAACAGGATCATCTTCGACCTGTTTTTTAAAGCCTTTTTTTTTTTCATCTTGCTGGGGTGCACCCTGGAGCGTGGGTTAAAAGGTAGGCTTTATCTGCCTGTTTAATTAAATCCCGAGGCTGCAAACAAAAGTACACTGTGCGGCAGGGCTGGCTCTTAATGTGGACTCAGTTTTCTGGATTTCAACCACAGAATTGTTTCCTCTTGGCCACCAAACTGCAGGGAGATGATGGCAATTGTCCTTGCTCTTCTGGACCTGGGCTGGAAAGTAGGAGCTGGGGAATGAGACACAACTTAGCTATTGGTTTCAATCCCTCTTTTTGCTTTCTTACACTTTCTGGCATGCTCAAGTAATCGATACATTCAATTTCCTTCCTTCCAGCAGAATAAGAATAAATGATCCTCCAGAGATCCTAAACCTGGGAGAGATATGCTTGGGAAGCTTGAGTGCTGAAAGGGTGCGGGCAATCAGCCACATCCCGACCCAGGCGATGTCGTGTGTCGATCCAGCCCATTGAATGGCAACGCCCTGGTTCTGCAGAAGTTGAGATCTTGTGGCTCGCTGGCAAAGGTGCACCTCTTGCTTTCTCTGCTGTTAAGAGCAGCTTCGGCTGTAGGAGCTGCTCCCTACAACAAATTCATTCAAAAATAGGTTTTGTTTTGCTTTTTTCTTCCCACCCACCTCCCTTTTTTTTTAATGGTAGAAGTTAATCATTCTTGCCAGAGATCTGCAGGAGTAGAGAGGTCACAGGGATCAGTGAAACGAAAAGAACAGCCCTGGAGACGGTGTTTTTGATATATGCCCTCTTGGCTAAGTGGAGCATTTGATTTTTGGAAGACTTACGCTTCTGAAGCAGTGCAGAAATTTAAGCAGAAATAATAATAAAAAAAAAGGTCGGTTGACTAAAAAAGGCACAAATAGACTGTGGAGTTGACTGACAGCAGATGCGGGCTGCAGCGGTCCCTGTTTCTGTGAACTACCAAAAGCAAGTGAGAAGCTGTTGTCACGTAGATCCTGGCGCTGGTAAGGGAGGTCTTCTCCAAGCCTGCCAGCGAGCAGGGACTGCAGCATCGCCCAGTGCCTTGCTCACACTGACCCTCCCCACCTTGCCCGTGGGTGAACGCAGCTGATGGGTTTTAATGCTCTTTTTTTTTTTGGTGGTGTTTTGGGGTTTTTTTGTTGGGTGTGAGGGTTTTTTGTTCTTGCCTATTCGTTTTCTGGCGAGATTCTGTGAGTTTTCTTTTCCTTCCTTCCCTTTTCCTTACCCACATCCACCCCCTTTCCTTGTCAGATTTCCTTTAATCATTTATTTTTCTGGTGGTTGCTCAGTACTGAAAACCTGGCCTTCTGAAGTGGCAGAGAAATGCAGCGGGGCTGCACCGGCCGCTGCCTGGATGCCTTCCGTTTGCGCCTAACCCCCACCTTTGGGTTTGCATCGGCATTTCGGAACAAAGGTTGGGTTTGCCCGCACAGTTTCTCATGTTTTGTTCCCTCGTGTGGCAAGGGTGGCTGCTGGTCCCCTCTGCTTGGTAAGTCAAGGCTGCTGGCTTGCAGAAATAGAACCAGGGCGAGGGGACAGCCCTGGTAATGCAGCAAGACTAGCAAAGCCGTGCCCAAATACTTCACTTCTGCCCGCTGGCACAGTCATTTTTGGAGTTTTTTATTATATTGGTGCGACTGTTGGTGTTGGTACCGGCAGACACCCCAGTGATGCTACTCACCTCTTTTCCTACTCCAGCCTGATGTCAAACAAATGTTGGCTGGGCAGAGGAAGGTCATCTGCTTTAAGTCTGGGCAGATGTCTTTGCACTGTCTCATCGCTGTCCCTCAAGCAGAAGTCGCTGCTGGTTCCTCCCTCCCCTGCCCCGTCCCTGCAGCATCCAGGGAAGCGGGCTTGCCCCGCTGCCTGCCAGCCGGCTCTGTGCCACAGGAGCCGCAGCTTTGCCTGCGGCTGAGCTTGGGAGCCGCTCTGCGCGGAGCCGGCGAGGGGCTCTTCCCTTCTGCTGCGTTTCTGCACTTTCCTGCCCACTTTCTCTGTTTCGCTTCTTGTTTTACGCTCTTTCATTTCCTTTCCCCTGCACTCTTCAGTTGTGGGGGTTTTTTGCCTCTTGCTTATTTTCTTTCTATTCCTTCACATGTCGCTCTCGTCTGTAAGCAGGACTGCGAGCCGAGCCCCGCGGGCAGTGTTTTCTCCCTGGTGGCAGGGGAAGGTGGTCTCCCGTCATGTGCACCTGAGGTGGCAGCTGGAGCTTCGTGCGGTAGAAGTAGATGCTTCACCTTAAAAGTAAGCTGCGTTTTGTCAGAAGCAGCACTACAAAGCATGCTTCTGGGGCTGTTGAAGACCTTTCTGCCAACAGCCGGCAGGTCCTACCTGTCTGTTGCAGTAGGTCTAAGGAAGTTTTAACCTATATTATTATTGGTTTTGGTCTCTGGTCTGCTTGTTCTTAGGCTCTTAGAGTAACCTTCTTCTTTGACTTGCTTTGCTTGCAGCTCACACTTCAAGGACTATGTTTTGGGGTTTTAACATTACTTCCCCCCCCCCTCCCCTTTGTTCTCAACTCCTACATGTGCTGTAGTCGGAGGAGAGATTTTGAGTCTTATCAGCTGAGCACGATAGCTGATGGCTGTTCCAGCTAGGAAGGAAACTTCTTTCTGGCAGGCGTGGGGAGGAAAGGTTACAGGGCTTTCTAACAAAAAACCCTTGATTTCCCTATCCATTGTGGTTTCAAAAGTGAGATTGTGGAGTTGCCCATCTCCACAAAGCGCTTGGACCTTGACAGTGATTCCTAGCAAGTAGAAAAGCATTTTTGGTCTAAAGGCTATTGTGTGGAGCTCGTTCCTGGCTAGCTAGTGCTTTTTGTCCAAGATGCTACAGAAACAAGGCGAAATGCACATCAGAGAGCATTGTCAGTGAGCTACTTAAACAATTAAATGGATTTTTTTTGTTTGCACGTGTATTAAATGGTCTTTCAAAAGTAACGTTAGGACTCGTTACCTGTGTACGTCTCTTCCTCTTGGAACAAAAGTGTGTGTCTCTTGCTGGCAACGACCACTTCCCCCCTTTTTTGTAAGAGGAAAGTTGAGTTGGTCGCCGTTACACTTCTGCTGTTGCTTGTTGCGAGACTCGCATCGATGGCGCTGGGAGATGTGTTGTAAAACCTGATAGTGTCTTTTGATCTAGTGTATGGGAAACATGTCTCTCAGCTTGTAAGGACCTGTGCTGCCGTGCAAGGACAGGAGCGTGTTCTGCACATGCACTCGAGTCCTGAGGAGGTCTGGAAACGCTTAGATCTGATTTTTCTTTTTTTTTTTAAATTGCATTATAGAGACGTCCTGTTGGGATAGTCCCATTGCTTCATTTTTTTGCGAGTTAAAAGTGGGTCTGAAAACTGGGCAGCTTCCCTCCCTGTACTGCATGTTAAAATGTTTAATGTTGCTTGCCTGTTGGGTGAGTAGTTAGGAGCAAGTTAGTTTCCTTTGCAAGAGCTGGAATACACTGAAGGTGTTTGCACAGCAGGGTTTCAAAACCTGTGGGAAATCACAGACCTTCTTCCCTATACACCGGAGCATGTTGCAGCACCACGGTCTCGCCTACCAGCTCCTTCCTGGTCCTCCCCTTGCCTGCGGAAAGACAACATTTCTTAAATGATGTGGTTTTATAGGAATCAAGTCCATGCTTAGGATTAGTTGATGCCACTAGCAGCAATTAGCATCTGAGCTAAAGCAGTTCTGTGTGATTCTTTTTTTTTTTTTTCTTTTTGAGTCGCTAGACCACTTAATGCTTTTTATTTATTTATTAATTCACATACTGGTGGTGGAAAGCATTTTTCAGGAGGGGGGAACATGAGGTGAAAGAAGGCTCTCCTCCCATCGCCTATCTATAGTATATAAAGTGTATCTCTATCTGGGCGGCAGGGTGTCTTCCCTTTTTAAATACAGGCAATGCTAATTTTTCAGCAGCTGAAATGACTCCTTACCTGTACCACCCTGAGCAGGGGATGTACCACCCTGAGCAGGTCCCTGCGGTGAGGGGGATGCTGCCCAAAAAGATACCCGTGGTGCTCGCCCCTCTCCCCAAGTCACACACTTGGGCTTGCTGAAAGCTGAGAGCTCAGCTCACCTCTGCTCGCTGCATTTCTTCCGCTGACATGTCCAAACACTCCCGCCTGGGTTTCTGAGCGCTTTGGAAGGCGAGCTGGCTGTTTGCGTGGTTTTACGAGGGAGCAAGCTGATAGAAGGTTACTGATGCTTCAAGTTGCAGCATATAGGGAAGCGTTTGCTTTGCCTGGAGTTTGGAGGAAATGAGGCTGGGGGGACGGGGGGAATACCTGGGTTTGTGCCCTGGTAGCGAACAGCAGCCTGGGCGGCTCATCATGCGGATCCTTCCTCCCCTGCAGCCCATCACCCTGCCTCTGGGCTGTGGTGCCAGGAGGTGCGTGGTTGTTAGTGGGATCTTCGTGAGATCTCAGAGGGCTGAGAAAAGAAAAAGTGTCCAGGTGTTAATACTGGAGAGTTACTGTTGGTTTGTTTTCCAGAAATCAAAGGGATGGTGTAAAGAGCTGCTGGAAGGCATCAGCGGAGCTGGCGAGTAGACTGGGCCGGTGCTGCAGCGCTTCTGGCTCTGGGGCTGTGTGCTATTTACAGTCTGGTTCTTAAAAATGGTGCAGAGATCTGAAAGCGTCACCCGGGCTAATTCAAAGCACGCTCGGAGATTTTTCAGCTGTTGAATTTAGTTGTTCAGTAGCACGATTCCTGTAACGCTTGGACCTTTGCATCTCTCCATCGTTTGTCCATCCTGCATGGCTGGGGGTGTAAGGACGGCAGTCTAGCAGCACAGTGGGGAGGTGAGGGCCCCATTTTGCCCTAGGTGCTCAGTGTGGTGGGTCTTTGCGATGCTGGCAAGCTGAGAAATGCACCCTCAGCTGCCAGGTCGACGGTTGAAGAGCTGCATGGGAGAGCACGTTGCTGAAAGTGGGAGCTAGACCTGGCTCCTGCTAGCCTCTTCACGGTTTTGGCAATGCAGCCACCTTATTTGATCACTTTTCCTAAAGCCCAAGGTGCCCGATTCCTTAGCACTGGTACTTTTTTTCAGTTTTGATGTTCTTTGGTGCTTTTTTTAACTTTTATTAAAACCCCTACTGCCTTGCTGGGGATGGAGAGCCAGGGTACCGCCACCCCTGTTAGACGCAGCGTAAATCCCTGTATTTCAGAGCTTGTTATGCTCTGTGTATTTGAAGTGTGTGTATATAAATTACAGAAAAGTCACTGGTACTTCAGCAGAGCATGCTCTTTTTTTTTTTCTTTCTTTAATTACAGCAAAAACTTTTATCGCTGGAGATGTATAGTGCTGCCAACATAATTCATCCTTGACTGAAACTTGGCATGGGAGGTGTTAAGCTGGTTGCAGCCCGTCATTGCTTTATGTGTTGTTACTGGATGTATGCAGTTTGGTGGCTGTAAAGATAAAAGTTAGGAAGTGGTGTAGAGTTTTGTAAAATAATAATTCTGATACTTGCACTGCTTGAATGACCTTGTGCTTTTAGAACGGCGTCTGATGTTCAGTTGAACTTGGGCGAAAAACTTAGTGCAGAGCTTGGTTTTTGTATTTAAAAATTAAGAAAAAAAGGCTGCAGTACAATTAAACCACTCAAGCTGCTTAAGAGAAAAAATTGCTGGTTGTTTTGTTTTTTTCTTTTTTCCCCCATGCAAGTGTTTAGCGTTTTGGTATTGTAATTCTGCACGAGAGCCTGAATGTTGAGTGGCTGGAAGGTTAGTAAGCAACGCTGGAGATGAGCTGCTGCTTGTTGCCTGAAGGAAGTGCAATGCAGAGTGTTAGATAGCTTGGTTAAAAACAATAAATAAAAAAATTAAAGGCAGGGTGATTGAAGAGCGGGGAGAAAGAGGACTAAATGCATTTCAAAGATGCAGTTAGAAACCCAAACAGCAAGGATAACTTGCAGATTTTTCTAGGGAAAAACACATCAAGAAGAGCTGCGACTTCCCTGTGTCTTGCCTACCTTAGTGACCTGGAGCTCCGTCCCGCTGATCTGTGGAGCTTCTCGTAAGGCATCCACAGCCTCCGTTCTCCTGCAGCACTGGCTCTAAGTACCGCGGACAGGCAGGCTGGCGTGGGCAGGAGCCGGGGCGTACGGAGAGCACGGTCTGACCAATGCAGTCAGCAAGTTCTAGAAACACCCTTGCATCCTCCAGGAAGAGCCTTTGAGCCCAAATAAACCATTTCCCCCATCTCTATGCATACACTGGTTTGGAAGATCTCAGCAGGTCAGCAATGTGGCTTTTTACAGTGGTTCCTAACACAAATTATGTGATAAATACCAACTTTTTTTAGCTGTTCCTCAGGTCTCTCTGTGCTTTTATCAGTTACTAAAAAGCCCGTGACTCCCTCGCTCTTACCCAGAAGTCACAAACGTTCCCAGGTGTCAGTTCACCTGGCAAAGTGATCAGCTTTGGTTAAAGTCCTTTGGCGTGGCTTGGTGGGGATGGGCAGGGGCAGGAGGAGGGCGGGTGTTTGTGTCCATTTGATTTGATGTCCATGTGGGATCTTCCCCCACCTGAAAGTTGTGCTTTTATGTTTGTGTAGAAATGATTAACAGACAGCAGATACAGAGGAGGCAGAAACAGGCTTATTTTGATGCCTTGGGTTGAACTCCCAAAGAGTTTGTTGGTTTTGGGATTGCCGTCCTGCACGATGCTGGGCTGGACAGTGTGAAAGTGTTTATATTTTATATACAGTGATTTTATTTTATTTTTTTACCCAACTTCTCTGATGGTTTTGCACATTTAAAATCTTGCTTCTCTCCCAGTTCTATTATTTGGTCCCAAAAATGCTTATGTTTCCACACGAAGCCAAGATCTCGCTGGGGTCTCCCAGTTTCCGGGTGTGGAGCTAGCGGTTGGTGCCCTGTTGGCCTCGGCCATGCTGATCCCCCCGCGAGCGGTTAAGGAGCCCTTCGAAATCACAGTCTGTGAATGAAAAAAAATTACAGCTTAACGAAGTCTGCCACCAACCACTCATTTGGTTTGGTTCTATATGCGTGCCTTTATACGAGATCCCTGAAATAAATTTTCAGGGCATGCGGAAAAGCTCCCCCCTCCCCCCCCCCCCCCCCCCCAACCCCCCATAAACAACAGAAAAGACTGGTCCCTAAAGTTAGCAGCCACATGGATTATTTTAGAAATGGTGATAGTAATGATCTATAAATGGAAACAGAAAAGGCCCTGTCTAAGGCATTTTTATCTAGGATGTGAGGGTTTGGCAATGGAGCGCTGAAATTGTGTGGTGCTCAGTGCCTCTGCATCCATGTACCTCTATATTTTCTTGTTCAGGAAAGTTCTAGGTGTATTTTAAACAGAGTTAATTCGTTGATACAATTGGCTGTTCTGTCCAAAAGTCATTAAAATATTTTCGAGCAGCTTTGTGGCTGGTGGGGGTGTTCAAGTGGGTGATTTTTTTTATTATTTTTTTTTACTCTTTCCTTTTACTATATCTCTAAGGAAGCGTGGGCTACCTTTATCAGAGTATTGGTGGAATAGCTTCCCCAACCTTTCATAAGGTCAAATAAAAAAACAAACACTTCTCCTTATGGGAAGGAAGGGATGCGGAAAGAAGGGTGTTTGTATACACTTTCCCATTCATGTTTTAAAAAGAAAATATATAAACTTCTGGAGTTGGTGCCACGTAACTGATGTGATTATAGGATCTGAGAATTGGAAGCTTAATTTGCTTTCTCAGTGCTGACTTAAAGAAACAAAACCCGAAGGGGAATAGCGGTAAGCAGGACAGCTCTTACTGCTTTGGGTTTGCCTCTGTTGGACAAAATGCATTCCAAGTTCTGCAGCGATTTCAGCAATAAAATGACTCTACGTGCTTCTGCAAATCCGTTCTCTTCGGGTTACAAATGTATCTAAGGTTTGTGTGTTGATTTTGGGGTGAATTGATAGAGAGGAAAATGTGTCCTTTGCTCTTAGTAGAAAGCACTTGAATTCTGAAATTTCAGCAAAATGCATGCCTTTTGTGCGAACTTTGTGTCAAGAAAAACCAGTTAAGTATTACTAGGCTGTTTCCCCCTTGTGCTTCCTCTCTGCTGCAGGAATAGATAGGAGGGATAATTTTTCACAAAACGTGTTACCAGGTTGCGGTTCCACAGGAGTCTGAACGCTGAAAATACTGGACTGCGAGCGGTGCTTCCCTAGATGTGTTTTAAGGAAGGACTTGCTCTGACTTCTGCCCACACCTGGAAGAGGTTGGCTCCGAACCTGGTGTCAGAGAGATCCATCTCATCCTCTCTCGTTTTTTATAAAAGTGGCAGTCCAGATATTAGGATGTGTTAGAAAATACTTGGTAAATAGCTACTAACCTTGCTTTGGAGAATAGTTAGTATGGGATTGTTATTTTTTTGCAGCGTATGTGGAAGTCAACGTCCCTGTGTGTAATGGGGGTGGCGGGGGGAGAAGGGAAGGACGGGATGGCAGAGAAAACCTGTTGACTTAATGGGTGATGGGTCAGCAGAAAAAGTACTGATTCATTCCTATTTGTGGTTTTATAAACTGCCATGAGGTGACCATGGGCCAGCTGCATCGCCCATGATCCAGCTCTGAGGGGAACGGGAGGGTGGCGAGTGTTATTTTTCCTAGATGGGCAGAAGGGAACCGTCTCTGTGCCTGCAGACGGTGTCTTCCAGTGTCAGGTAGCGTGCATCTTCCTGGGCTGATCGTTCAGCGGCACGTTTCTCATCAGCTACAGAGCACCTGATGCTTTTTCTTGCCCATTAAGCCTCCTACCACGTTTTACTTTCTGGCTTGTGGCAGAGTGCAGCTGCCCAGCAGCACGGCAGGGTGGCAGGGGACGTGTTCTTGGCTGCAACCCCAACTGCTGGCTCAAGTGTGCGTGCCCTAGGTTCATCCTCATCGCTTGATGGCACCCAGGTGTATGATGCCTGTGCATAGTGATGCTGCTTCAGGTGACTCCAGAGGTACGACGAGAGTAGTTGTATGTGTTTGCTCGGTGCAGTGTTCCGTTGCCGTGATATTTGCAGAACACCCTACTCTGCTTCCTTCCATGAGGCAGTGGGGAGCGCCAGGTCATGCCAAGCCCCTCTCTTTGCAAAATAGCCCAAGAGAGAGGGATGCTTTTGGTTTTGCACATTCTTTAATTGAAAAAGGCTCCCAACAACTTAATACCCAACTGCTCTTTTGAGCTGCTGTTCCCTTAGGTGGAAGGAGTAAATGCTCAGCACCCTTTCCTCTGCTTCTGCATGTGACTTTGGTCAGCAAGAAACTTCTGCTCCCTGAACTTCTGAGTGAAACCAGGTCCTCAGGACAGGAAAGGGAAACTCCTTGAGAGCACTTTCCAGTGTCGAAACGCACTGTATAAAAGCACATTTGTATGTCTTGTTAGGCAGAGGAATTCCTGGCCGTACCCAGCCCTGAGTAAATAGCCCGGGAGAGGCGGCCGAGGCGTGACGGCCGGCTGCGGTTGGCGAGGGAAGGCACGCGGCGTGGAAGCCCGCGGTGCAAAGGGAACCGTGCTGTGTTTTACAGAAGTGGTAGTGTGTCGGCAGAGAACTGTCTGGTGCCTAAAGCTGTCCTCAAGGTCTCTTGCCACAAGGACAGAAAATGCAGAAAGGTTTTCTTCAATCCATAGGTAAATTTTCCTGTTACATCATGCTTTGCAAGCTGCTTGAAAATGGTAAGTCTTAATGACAGGAAGTAATCCATTGGCATGTTTTGCTGATGTGATGTTTAGCTTCAAATTGTGGACAGAAAAAAAAACCCAAAAACCTCCAGAAGTTTTAAAATCCACTTCTAGAGGATGCGTAACATAAGCTCCAGGAAGTTTCTACCTATAGATTGCCCGCCCTTGCAGCTCCCTGGCTCAGTGAGTTGGCAGAAAACCAGGCAGGGTTTTCCTTGGATGGCTCCGATAGGAGCGTGCCTGGCTGAGCACCTTGTTCAGGTGTCTCTTGCTGCATAATTCATAAAAGAGGATTGAGAAACTCCCTTCCCAGCAGAGGTAAATTTTCAGAACCTAGAGAAAACTTCAGACTGGGGAGAGGGGGAGATGTGGCTGGCTGGAAGGTGCTGCCCTGCAGGAGGGTGGGTGCTGCGGTGCGAGGGTCTCTGTGCTTGGTGGAGTAAGAGAATTTGCAATGGTTGTGCCTGTTGACAGCTTGTGCACCTTCTTGCTATATTATATTTAACTTCTGAAAACTGTAGACCTTAAATACGGGGAAGGAAATACCTAAAAGGCTAAAATCCAGCCTCTGTGTATTCATTTTATTTTGGAACATCTCAAATACTGGAACTTTTTTTGCAGGAATACGACTTTGTCATTCATGATCTAATTAAAATGCTAAATATACTAGCTTTTGTGCTTAAGGAAAATATTTGCTTCTGGATGTGGTAACTTCCCTCTGCGGGATGGCCTTATTTCTGTCAAGAGTGCCTTGTTGTAAAGGTCAGAAGACGGTGACAGTCTTCCCTCCGATCAAACGGGCGCAGGCGGACGTGGAAAAAGTCTTTCTTAGATTGCTCTTTGTGGGATTTTTGTACAAAAACACACAACGACCTGGCACAGGGATATGTAAGCTTGCGAGAAACTTATTATTTGAGTTCATATATAATAAGTAATACCTAAGTCATAAATAAGCAATATATAATTATGTATTTAAGAAGATATTTCCCATGTGTTCAGTGACCGGGAGGTAGCTGGAAGACAGCCGGCAGTCCCTGCAAGGCCGTGCCTCCGGTTGCAGCGGGCTCCTTCGGCGGGTCGGTGTGGATGTGCACGGCAGCGTCGAGCATCACGCAGGCTTTCATGGCCTCGGCTTTCGTTACCTGTGGCGATGGCTCCAGTTTTGTGAATGCTTTTTGCCGTTCAGCACTCCTCAGTGTTACGGATCGCGTATAAATGAGTCTGCCGGTGTCATGGAGCGGGATTGTGGCAGAGTGGATTTTTATTGTGATGACTTTAGCCCAGGCAGTGTGCTGAACGTGTTCTTCCTTTTGGCTAAAATTCAGGCTTCTCCCCACCCCAAGCTGCTCTCCCACCCTTGGACTTCCACTACATTGAAGCACATGAGAGATATGCAGAGGGCACCGTAGCTAGGCGTGATGTTTCAATTAACTGTTAAATTCTTTAGACTGGGATATGACCTAATTAAGCTTGAAGAGCGTGCTTGCCCCAGGTGAATAGAAAGCCTGCCTGAACAAGCACCAGGGCACCGACCGAAAATTACTTTGTATCAAAGGAAAAGCTTAATTTTAGCCCTACAAATCTAAATGGGCTATAGCACCTTCAGCAGCCTGTGGATGTGGGTTTTTGTGTTGCGGGCTATTAGCAAGTTAAAGTTAATAAAATCTGCGATGTGGAGATGGTGTGGGCGCCGCCGGGCTCGTCAGAGCCGTCCGTGCCCATTTCACAGCAGCGTTTCGGGAGAGCAGGCGAGGAGCTGCTGTGAGCTCGCAGTGCTGCTTGCTTGGCAGAGGGTCACGAGGAAGTCCCGAGCACTATCCAGGAGTGGGATTTTTGGAATTGTCCTCGTACCATCCTCCATACTGGCAACAGCTGGTCATCATAGGCATGATGGGCGTCCGAGGTCCCTGGCACCAGAGCCCAGCCTTTCCCATTGCTACCTTGGTTGGCAGGAAGAGTCCACAGTCAAGTGCCATGGATATTTTTTTCTCTATTATGATTTTTTTTAATTACTATTTTTTATTTTATTTCTGTTGTCATCGGCATGCATCTCTGACCTGCTGAAGTACCCATGGACCTCAAACTCTGGTTGATTTAGTGGAAAAGGCAAAACCGCCCCATGCTGCACGAAGCCAAGAAGCCACAAGATGCCCCAGATGAAATGTCCAAGGCCTTCGGCATCAGCTGGCGTACAGCTGTCCCGGCGCACCGCGTGCTCCGCAGCCACGGCGGCCAGCGCTTGGCAGGCTGCTTTGGATGAAGCACCCATCATTTATTGTGCTTTTTTTGTTACTTTGTGGTATTTTCATATGCATTGAAGAAGAGGGCTTGAAGAGCCAAGCTGTGACTTCTGAAAGTCTCTCTGGGCAGATGATGGAGGGAAATAGCCTGTTGTATTTTGCTAATTGGCTCTCACTTGATGAACTACTGTAATGGCAGGAATCAGTGTTTGGTATATCAAAGTTTGGTATTTTTGTGGAAGTATTGTCTTTTTTTGTTTGGGTTTTTTTTTGTTTGTTTGTTTGTTTGTTTTGGTAGCTCATCCCTTAATCTAGAGCAAAACAGGGATGAAGCTGGAATACCTGGGTGGCATTTCAGGGTTGAAATTACATTTTGGAGTGACATGTCAGGGTGCAAAGCATGGGGAGCTTTGGCGAGCACCATGTGCGGGTGCAGCATTTCACTGCTGCCTCAATCACTTAATTAGCCGGAGAGCGTGAACTGTAACGGTGCTCTTGATAGCGATTTCCTAGAAGCCAGTGCTCAAGGGCTCTGTCTGTGTCGGTTATTATTATTTCAATTTCTCCTTGTAATTGATGCAAGTTGTTTAATTACCAATGCCGTCACTTAACACGAGGAGCTATGAGGTGGTGTTAAAAATTTCAGCGCATCAAAGCCTGGTACGCTAATACACGTGGGAGACAAGAACAAGAATTAGAAAATATTAACAGCTGGTCTGCTTGGATGTGCAGCAATTCAGCAGGATTTTAATGTGAGTAATCGCTTGGAAAGGGGATGTGGATTGGCATAAGGCAGGGACCCACAAGCTGGCCAGGCTGGCTCAGGTGAGCTTTTGAGCACAGACCTTTGCTTGTCCCTCGTCATCGGGAAGCGTGGTGATGCACTCTGTGCTGCTGTAGCAGTGTTTCTCTGGACAGGAATAATTTGTGTGAACTGAAATCTGTACATTGTTTCAGAGTCAGATCTTGGCTTCCCTGGTTTTACTGCAATTTAATTGATCGTGCTGTTAAGAGTTGGTCACTGCCCTAGCTGATATGTTTAAAAACAGGAAAAAATGTGGCTTGGTATATTCTGTGTCAGTCCAATAGCAAATGCTTACTATTTGATACAATATATAGATTTTTAAATATTTATACAAATGTTCCATGAAGTAAGTGTACACATAGCTACGTTGCAGTTGTGGTAGAAGTCAAATCCGAGCTGGGTTGATGGTATTGCACTTGGGTTTTTTTAATGTAGATCTTTCCCTCACCCCGTACCCCATAGTTAACTAACGTATGGTAACTAACGTGGAAATTTAATTATATTTCCTAACTGATGAATGCCCTAGTCCACATGGATCACTTCCAGTGGACAAAAATAATTCAACTAATAATGGCACTAAAGAGCGAAGTGATGAGAACTTAGTAGAAGCATAAATATTTAAGCTCTTTTTTCAGGTTAAGTTAAACTGAATTCCTGCACCGATGGCTTTCTGTGCCCTGGGGATTCTGCAGACAGGTGTGAGCTGGATTCAGCTCTTAGGGGTGGCATTCAGTACATGTGTGTAGCATGGGCTGCCGTGGGAAAGATCTGCATTTTTTGCAGGCTTTTGCAAGACAGAAGTGGAGGAGTTGCTTCAAAAGGTTCTTGGATGATGAGGACAGTTTGATGTGGTGTCCCTGTCGCCTACTCTTGCCACCTCCTTTAACAGCAGAAGACCCCTGGGCAGCGCTGTGCCTCAGCTTGACTCACTTGAGTAAGGCAATGTATGTATAAGATGTGACACGAGTCCGAGGGCTCCTTGCAATGCCACCACGAGCTGGCAGGAGACGTTTTCGGGATAGCAAGGAAGGTTGGTGCCTCTGGACAAAGCGTTGGTCTCTGCTCAGCTTTGGTGGCTTGCAGTGGTCTGCAAATCCTGTGCCACCAGGTCGCTGCATAGGGGGTGGTTGTCCCCAGCGCATCCCCACTGCCTGCTTGGAGGGACCGTAATTCATGGCGGGGGCAGTTTTATTTTTGTTTGAGCAAAACCCAACCAGAACAGCTTTTCTTGATAGCTCATTTGTGGCAAAACTCTTTGTTTCCAACAAGTACTCTGTTAATACCAAGTATTACAGTAAATCGAGCGAAACACTTACTGGAGGGAGTGCCTTTGTCCTGTGGCTGTGGGGTGGAAATGCAACAGCAAAATAACTTGATTTATTGCTATCACCTACAGAACATTGTCCACGCAGTGACAGCCCTTTCAGTGACTTGTAATGACTTTAAATGATGTGAAAACGGAATAACAATGTTGGCTGGGGAGGCAGCTAAGCCGTAGTGTGCAGGATGGCCTCCCCGGGCTGACAGCTCTGGGGACCCCAGTGAGGAAACTCTCTGCAGCTGCTGTTGCATAGAGAATAGTGTGACCTGCAGATGGATGCTTTTGCCGGTATCTTAAGCTTCAGAAAAACAAATACTCCCTCAAAATAACATGAAAAAAAAAATAAACTTCCACTTCTTCCTGTTTTTATAGTTCACTTATTTCCTCAGTGTCATGGTTTTGTCTCCAGTACTGTAGATTATTAATCTTCAGAGGATCAGGACCTTCATAGAAGTATTTCCTGTACATGTTTATCTGTCTCTTTAACAAATTAGTATCTACTTGCTCTCTTCTGAATTTTCCTGCAAATAGTAGCAAAGTCTCCCTCGGTAATAAGGCTTTTTGCTAGGAAAAAATATCAAGATGAACCACTGCCAGGGGTTAAAGTACCTTTTGTATGACTTAGTCAATGGCATCCTTTAGGACATCTGCAAGTAGCACCAAATTGCAGAGGTCACTATCTTTGTGTTGGTTTTGGCGAAGCATTGTTTCAGCTAAAGTTCACTTATTTGGTCGTAAGTGCATCTGGAGGTCTCCTGTCCCAGTGTTAGCTGGACTCCTAAAAGAGGGATGCTGCTACGTCTGGAGCTGGTTTTGAGGCAGCTACGGATTTCCACCTAATTTATTAGGTGAGTGTTGGCCGTTAGTCAAGGGAGAGGTGCCCATTCTCTACATCTAGCTCTTGCCTTGGCTCGTTACAGCAGGATGGAGGCAAGCTTTTCGGTAACGGCTACAAACTTCTCCTACTTTTAGCTAAACTCAAGTTCAGTCTTTAAATACGTGCATTAAATCCAGGCATTTAAATACATTCCTCCTAAATTGTGCATGCATGCGTGTGGTGGATGGGGACTCAACTCCCAAATTCTCCATGGACTCATTACAGCCCCAGCGCATCTGGACAGGCCGAAGCAAGGATGTGGTTTCTCCCTTGTACCTCAAAAATGATGGCATGCATCGACCACGCATCTCCAAGGGAGAGCGCTGGATTGGGATGAGGAGCTGGCTTTCCCACCGTGGCTGTTTCGGATGGAGCTGTCATAGTCTGACTCTGTCACCGAATCAGCTGAAGCTGTGTGTGTTACACCGCCCATAACTCAACGCTCCTGCTGGATTGCATCAATATCCACAGTGTCTTCACAGCGCTGGCGTGGTGGCTTCTCCAGGGCTGTCCCCATGCTGGAGGAAACACGGGTTGGGCACCTGCCTCATCGCGGTGGTAGCGCTAATCAAAAGGCATCCCTGCCTGAAAAAGCAGCTTGTGGGTCCATCAAGGCATAATCTTTTGAATTGCCCCTTGCCCCACCTTGCAAATTAATATTGGAAATAGCACTTGGTCTGACTCAGAAAGGGTTGGGTGGGTGTTTTTATTGGTGTTGTCATTTTTGTTGGTGTTTTGGGTATTGTTTTGTTGGGGTGTTTTTGGTGGTGGTGTTGGTTGTTTGGTGTTGGTGTTTTTATTTGCAGACAACTTGACAACTTGTGATTTCCCATCACGGTGTGAATTGTTTAGCAAAGCGTGTATTCAGCTTGCTTTAGGGCAACGCACGTGTATTCCTCTCCGTTAGCATGCTGAAACGCCATCACTGTTTTCTCTGAATATTAATTTCTAGCAGACAACAAGGCCTTGCAGGGCAGTCTGGGCACATCGTGCTTCTGCTGCTGTCTTGACCGGGAGGCAAAACATCCCACTGGGGTGCTGGGTGCGGAGCTGCCCTCCCTTTGCACAGATGCAGCAGGGACCCATCTCTTCCTTTCTAAAATGTCTCCTGCTCCAAGGTATGAGTGGACATGGCAGCAGAGGAGGTAAATCCGAGGCAGGGAAGCCAGAAACTAATATAACCGGATGAAACCTCCTTAAGGAAAAAGAAAACTGTTTGTAGATGGGGTGTTGGAGGCTAATTGTGCAGCTCCTGTTGATTTTGCATCTTTGGTAAATGGGAATTAAAACCCCAGTTAAATCTGAGTTCAAGGGGAGGAATCAAAAAATAAGCCATTTTGGACTGAGATAAACACTTGCAGTTGCATTATCACCCACTGAACATGCGCAGAGTGGTGGTAACGCAGCTTGAGACGGTGGCAAACAAGTGGGAAGGTGTGTGGGGGGAAATCTGGGTGTATCTTGCTTCTTCCTCCCTTCTGGACGTTACCTGAATTTACTGGGGGTGGGCAGTGTATAGTATAGACGGGGCTTTGCCCAAAGACAAAAGGTATATGCCTGCTTTCCACAAATCTCCAGCAAGAGGATAATGTTGCTTCAGTAGTCACTTCTTGATGTTTTTAGATGGAGAGTTGTGGGCTATTAAACGAATAGACACTCATAAGCTGTTAGTAGGTATTTTCTAAGCCTAGCAATTTTTTGGTCTTGCATGGAGCATTGGTGTCGTGGTATTCCTTGATAAACCCAGCAGGTTTGAGATTGCAGCTGCTGGCTGATATCGAATGCACCAAAACCCCTGATGGAAACAGGGCGAGAAGCGCCTTCACCATCTCTGCTGCAAAAAGGAGAGATCATGGGAGGCTTCAGTCACCTTCAGATATGCAAGAGGACTCCGCTGTCCCTCGGCAGACATGCCCAAAACTGAACCTTTTTGGAAGGAATTGGCATGGCAACACGAGCGTGCAGCACATCGAACAACTCGCCCTTACATGTCAGAATGAGAATATAGGATGAACCTGAGGAGATCACCCCCGACTGGCTTCGCCGCCGTATGCAAACAAGATCCCTCTTGCCCGTGATCTGTTCAGTGGGCACTTCACGCTGCCCTGTCTTCTAGCGCTTAACAGATCTGCCTGTTGAAGTGGAGCCTAGGAAATAAAGCGCCGAGAGGCAGGCGACGCTTCTGTGACCGGGCGAAGGACGGTTGTAGGAAGAGGCACGCAACTGCCGCGGCTTGAGGAAACGCTTGTTTGTTTGTGGTTTTTCCAAAGCCCTTCAGCTCTGCGCCGGCAGGGCTGTAAACAGGAAAGCTGGCCGCAGGGAGAGCGAGGGGGAGCCCAGGGGATGAAACCGAAGGCGGCGGTGGGAAATCTCTGGCTGCTGCGGGACTTGGGTAATAACGCTGGAAAGCCGAATAGGAGTCGGTGCTGGGTGTCCTGCCCCGGGGGAGGCATGGGCGGGGGGGATGCCTGTCCCGTGTCATTTCTGTCCTCCAAAAGAGGCAGGCAGCGAGGATTGCTATCCTGAATGAACCATAAAATAATTCCTGTGCTACTAAAAATGAAAGCAGAATCATAAGCATTAATCATCTTCCTATAAATCTATAAAATAGCGGCTTGTTCCTAAGAGCGCTGGAAAGAGCTGGACAAGGTACATTTTAAGGGCAAGATAATGTTTTACTAATGCTTACAGGAGAAGCAAAGTGATCTTGAAAATTTAAGCTGGTTAGCTTCAGTCAGCCCCCAGCAAAACGGGGTTTTGCTGAAAAAACCAGGCTGAACGAGGTGCAGTCAGCGTCAGCTTGAGTCTCGACTTGGAGCTGGTCAGCACGGTTTAATGGAGGTTTTCAGTGGATTTAGAAATAAAGGTTATCCTGTCGTGGGGCTTGCCTCTGGTCTGCTGTGCCTTGCTGCCTTCGCAGGCGCTTTTAGCGTGGGGTATTGAGCCCTGGTATGAGGGCTTTGCGAAAGATAACGACAGCCGTCAAAGAGAAAAGATGATTTGAAATCTAGAAAGAAGAAATTGGAGAAGGCAAGAAACTGGATATATTTGTCTGGGATACACGTAATTAGTCTGAGTGTACTTGCATGGGAAAAAAATTTACCCTACGGAAAGGGAAAGCAAAGATGGCAGTGGTTAGAAGTTGAAGATGCACATTTTAAAAAAATGTGTATATTTTGAGGGGGATGCTGTGGATCCTTCACCACTCGAGATCTTTTGCAGGTGAACAGAATAAAGCATCTGTGAGACTCAGCAGTCTAAAGTTGAAACAGAAGTTTTTACTTGGCTGGTTGTTCCTAAATCAAGCTCTTCAACATACGTTGCAAGCGATGGGTTTTCTGGAGGTCAGAGGTGCAGATCCGTTCGTGGCAGTGATTGATCGTGGCTCATGGAGGCCAGGAGCCCTTCGGGCAGGTGACTTGAAAGAGGCGGTGAGCTCTGCTGTCTGGCCAGCCTAGGAGGTATTGATAACCAGTGCAAGAAAAACACAAATTCAGATGTAAACCGTGGGGAGGCAGGACATCAAAAGCATCTCCCTTTGAGCTAAGAATTTAAGCATGGAAAAAAGGGAGGAGGAAGGTCTTGGGTTTTTACTAGCTTTTTTTTTTTTGTAACCAATGTTTTTTTTATCAAGAAAGTTAAAATATGCAGCCTGCTTCTGTGATGATCAATTCCATGTCACGTGAGTAAAGTGAAGTACAGGGATAGATTTCCTGGAGTGTATTACAGCTGTTTGTTCAGGTATCAATTAGGAGCTATGGAGGAAGGATTTAATTAGAAGAAAAACACACGAGGCTTTTCCGGCGTGGAGGAGCTGGGTGCATGTCATTTGTGTAACCTCTTTTCTGGTCATGGATGTTTATTTGGAGTCAAGTAAGTCGCTTTCAGCAGCTTTCCTTTGATCTGTCTGCAGGAAAATTG
The DNA here is from genome assembly GCF_023638135.1 of Falco biarmicus. Classification (NCBI taxonomy): domain Eukaryota; kingdom Metazoa; phylum Chordata; class Aves; order Falconiformes; family Falconidae; genus Falco; species Falco biarmicus. The sequence continues at coordinate 88,709,870 of NC_079293.1, forward strand.
AATCCACATGGCCTCCACACAGAACCTTCCTGCATCCTGGATGGAAATACCCGTCTGTGCTGGGGTGGTTTTTTATTGTCATCCATATGTACAAAGGTCCATTCATCTATGAGAATGACACGTCTGTCCGAGGGCTAAGCTTTAAAACACCCAAAAAAGAAAACTGGTTGTTGCACCTGGAGATGGACTCTTTAAACCAAGACATGGAGAGCTGCCTTAGTTCGCACGGTTTGATGGCAAAGAAGCGTTGCCGCCAGCTCGCCAGGCTCGCTTAGCATCTCTGTAATTTATAAGTGGGTTGTGCCCTTGCTAGAACCTGGGATTGTACTGCGTGTAACGGCTGGGTGCCAAAGGGATGCCTGTGCCAGGCCAGCTGGGATGATGCCCCCCAGCCTGGGCCCAGAGTTGCAAAGCGATTGCTGCTGGGTGTTAATGGTGAGATGCTCCCACCCTGCTGGTGGCTCCCAGCTTGCTGGAGACAACTGCAAAGGGGAGGAAGAATGCATCCTCTGTTTGAGAGAGGATGGTGTCTGAAGGGGATTAAATACTGCAGCTTTCCTCTTTCTTTGGTTTTACTGATGTACTGGGGGTGCGTTTGTGTTAGGAAAGCACCGTGCTCAGTGATGGTTAACGTCAGCGTGAAGTCTCGATAGAGAAGGGCAGAAGCAGAATCGAGCTGTGCCTTGACCAGACCTGCTCCCCCATGGGCTTTTGGGGACCATCCATCCCCCCGTGGACTCCTCAGCGGCTGAAGTGCTATTCAGCCGGACCATTAATGCTGCCTTGCCTTTGTGCTAGCAGAGGTGTGCTGCATGGCAGAGCCCTCCTCCCATTTTCATGGAAAATAGGGAAAGCATGGTAATGGGAGGGAGGGAGGAGCATTGTAGTGCTCCTGAATATTCAGCAGCCCCAAGCATATCACAGAAAGGTTGAAGTCATTCCTAAGGATCAGCTTTTCTCTCCTTTTTCCTATTTCTGCTCTACTTCCAGCTCTTCCTTACAACGTGACTTGAATGAACACTGTACTTGAGAAAACTGAGTAACAAGGACAGCATGAATGAAAGGGGTGTCTGAAGTGCTGGGTAAAAAGCTACACTGAAAATGTCTGTAAAGTCTTTTCTTTGGGGTTTTGGGTTGTTGGGGGTTTTTTTGGTTGGTTGGTTTTTAAATTAAAAAACAAAAACAAAACTGAGACAGGCATCCTTCTTTACCCCTGAGAAGGCACAGTAAGCAATGTTAAGGCAATATTGCTGTAACAAATCTTGAACACAACACCTGAGGTAGGTTGCCTGGTGTTCCCAGATGATGAGACGCTACAAGGTTTGGAGTGTGCTATACAGACCTGGGGCTGCAGGTGCTTGGGAACCTACACTGCACTGCAGTTACATGCTGAAACATCTTTTTGCTTCTGGTTCACATCTGGTGCACAAGCTGTCAGGGCTTGGTCCAGTGCACGCCGTTAATTTTGTGCTGCAGAAGTTCAGCCCATTAATATGGCTGGCATCAATGAGGTGACTGAATTTCATTCTCTTCATCACGGATACTCCAGCAGCTACAATGAAAATGAGCTCCTGTTGCTCCAACCAGTCTCAGCTCTTTGAACTGTGCTTGTAGCTGGCTGGCAGGCAGTGAAAAGCAGATCTACCGCCTTGTTGGTTCTCCAGTTGCAATGGTTACTGTAGAATCCTAATGGCAAAACCCAGTAGCAGCCTGCATCCTGCTGGAAATGGGGGAAAATGGTCGTGTACTGGAGCAGCCGCTCACCTGTCCAAGCTAAGAGATGCACGGAAGCTTTGGAGGGTATTTCACTGTAGCACCAAGCTGGTAGGGATGGCTGTGCTAAGGTGTACTGGACAGGGCAGTATTTAAGGGGAAAAATAATCATAATAATTAAAAAATAATAATGCGGTAGCCTTGCCAACCCTGGAGCTGATGTTTGCTTAGCCTTAAGTTTAAAGAACCTTTGCAAAAGCGAGAACCCAAGCAGTGATTTGGCTGATGTTCACGGTTCTCCGGTGACTTGGTATCTACTTCCCGTAGGAGAAAACCCTTGGGGAGCAGGGCTGGAAGCCAGCTGAGTGAGGTGGTGGTTCTTTTTGACTGATGCAACAAACTCTTGGTGTAGACAGAAGGCCAGGGCTTTATTTGCATCTGTATGGATTGAGCATGCAGTAACATTTATAACAGAGGGCTTTTCTGTGTCTGGCGTTTCCACAGGCGGGGTGTCTCCCTGCCTGCTCCCGATCCTGGCACACCGGCAGCTTTGTGGAAACTACCCAAGTCGTGGCTCGGCCCCGTTGCGTGAGCCAGGCTGCCCTGTGGACCTGTGTTAGCTTTACAGCGTGGTGGCTTTTCTGTGTAAACTGCTCTTGAGGTGTGCTGCTGGAACCGGGTTTGTTAATGCTGCTCCTCTGTGTGCCGCCTTCACGGTCCCGAGTCTGAGAGGACAGCGCCGGGCTGAGCTGTGGGGCCAGGGCAAGGCAGGGAAGCTTTGGGGAGATGTAACCACTCAAACTGTTTCAAAAACATGATTACAACACAGCTTATTCAAAGATAGTTTTGTCTTACACTGGGAGACTAATTTCGTCTTCCCCCATCCCTTGGGAGAAAAACTTTAGAAACTGGACTTGCAGTGAAAAGCACCAGGTTTTCCATTTTTCCAGCTGACGTTGCTTTGGATGTGTGCTGACTTCTGGCTGGAGACAGCTGAGGACAGAGCTGGTGGGTGCTGTGTCAAGCATTTGGGAGGAAAAGCAAGAAGAAAGCAAGGCAGCGCATCCTGGCACATCTGGGTAGGGTGAGTTGTGAAGTGGGGATGTGCGATTAAAAAAAAAAAAAAAACACCAACAAAAAAAACCCAAAACAAACCAACAACCCAAACCCCCAGACTTTTTTTCTTTACTTGTATAGCATTGGTGCTCTGCCTGGCTGAGCAGTTACCCAGTGGTCACAAATGCATTCCTGCCTGAATGGAGTACCCTTTGCCCGTTAAATTCAGGACCTTTTAATGCTGTGTACTGAAATAGGGTGACAGCAGCTGTCCCTTGGTCCCACTACAACAAACTTAAAATGCTGCACGTTCCCTGCAGTGCAGACTGTAGCTTGATTCCGTTGTCCTGACAAAATCCAGGGAAGCTGCAGATACATGCCAACAGCAAACGACTGCTGCTGTCCTGGTGGCATGGGATGTCCTCGGCATCCTCCATGCAGCCTGCTGTCTGCGCACAGAAGCTGGGATCAAGCCTTGGTGGGCTTGAGCTCAGTGTTTCTGTGGTCCAGGCTTGATGTTTTCAAGAGTGTGTGTGATTTTGGGGTGGTGATGTCTGCAGAATGGGTATGCAGCTTCCCTAAAGGATGCTTGCAGGAAGCATCACCTTGGCCGCTTTTCTCCATCCTGGGGAAAAAGGGATTTATTTTTTTTTGCCCCAAATCGAGGTTAAAACAGTTTGGATTTAAGGAAGGCAGAAGCAGCTGAGCCTGGAAACTAAACTTAAATTAGCTGTCTTCCTCCCTCCTGTCTAATCATCAGCATAGATCAGTTCAGAAACTGGGCAAGTATTTTTAGAAGCTGCTTTTAGAGCCCCAGTGTCACAATTTTTATTCTTGTCATCGGTGCCGAGGCAACTCTTGAGCAACATTTCTGCTTTAAAAAAAAATAATAATGAGAGGGCATTTAGGGATGATCATATAACTTTGGAGGGGGGGGACACCCTGGCTGAGCGAGGAGTTAAAGCGGGTGTGAAGGTGTTTGAGCCGCAAGTTTTTGAGACCAACCACCCAAAATGAAGCTCGTGGGTAGGGTTGTTGCTATGTTGGCGCTTGGGTTGGGTGGGCAGCCTGCAGAGGTATATGGGATACGAAGACCTATAGCTGATGCTTATAAATATCAACTTGTTGCAAAATGGAAGTGTTTAAAACACCGTTAAAAGCTGTGATGGAGATTGGGCTGTCGGGAGGCAGAGTGCTTCCTGCAAGCCCGTGGGGTGGTTTGGACCCTTGGTCCCAGCGCTGCGTTAGCAGCTTTTGGGGAATAAAGTGCAGCCAGGGTTGCCGGAGGCGATGACGCCCGCGCTCAACTTTGGACCTGTTTGCAGTCCTGGGTGAGCGGGCGGCGTGCCCGCCGGTCTGGTGCAATCTCTCGGCAGCGTGTTTGCTCCATCAGCTGCTGCTAAATGCCCCCGTTATTAGTTTATGGTGGTTGTGTCGAAATTATTTTAAATTTTTTTTTTCTTGCCTGTAACCGGGGTGGGGAAGCGAGGATCTTTGCGGTGTGAGCGCTTGTGCTCTCCCCAGACGGAGGATGTTGGGAATGAGTAATGGTCCGGCCAGGGCTGTAATATGCAGAATACCTCTGGGATGACTCACCCGGTACAATGCAGCACATCCCTCAAGGAGACTGAATCACACATGGGGGGAAGCCGCTGGCTCGGCAGCAGCCAGCTGGGACACGGGGCAGCCAGCACCGATCTGGAGGCTGGTGGTGGCAATGATGGTAAAACGGAGCAATCGGGGTGTAAAATGTAGAGGCGATGGCATCCCCCAGCAGGTACGTGTGTGTGTTCTCACCGTGTCTAATTTCATATTTTTCACTCTTGGCTGCTTTTTTTTTCCTTCACCTCCCCCCATCTGCCCCCACAGCCCTTCTGAATCTTTTCTAAACCCGCATATAATTCATCAGTAATTGTGTATGAGGTCTTCTATGAAACACAGGCTCTCTTTTTATGGTTGCATATATGTTTTTTTCAGAAGTAATGGTTTAACGTGTACCCTCTCTTAAATACCGAGAGGAAAATAGATGCTGCCTGGGAAGCTGCTTCCCTTGATGTCCCTCTCCATGGACACTTTATGAGGTAGGGGGTTAAAGAGAGGTGGAAGGCAGAAATCGGTGTGCATGTTGGTTTTGATGTAGTTAATTTTTTATATTTTTTTTTAAATGCATTTACCTGGCAAAAGATAAAACCCCTTTAGATTGAGACCACAGTTATCCTGCTTGCTCCCTCCCCTCTTCTGTGATACAGATTCAGCTGGAATTGAGTCACAGAATTTTTTTTTTTCATATTTGCAAAATATTGCCTGCCCTTTGTAGTTGCATCATACGTGGTGCAGAGAATGTTTACAGGGGGATAAATATAGTTGCATTCTCCACTGATCAAAATGGAGGAGAGCGGGGGGAAACTGCAAATTGCCTAGGGTGAGCAATTTCAGGGGGTTTTTTTTCCCCTTTTCTTTGTAAACTTGGCATTTTCCAGAAATGGTGTGTATCTGTATGCGTGCGTATGTAATTATTTTTATGTTCCGGAGAGTCATTGATTCTGTAGCTGAAGGTTAGTACCCCTTGAGTTATTTCCACTTGCACTGTAATGGTGCTGCGTTGGGACGGGAGCCGCTGGAGCTGCGAAGCGGGATGTTACACAGGGATAAGGGGACACCTCGTCTGACCAGCGCGTTTGGTGGCATCGCGGGCATCCTGGCGGGCTACGGCATGACGGCGGAGACTCATTGGATGGGGAAGAGGGACATGTGGAATTAGTGTTGTCTTGTGAATTGAATAGATTTCTCCATTACATTCCTCTGCGATTTTTGGCGAGCAGTGTCAAACCTCTAGTTTCATTTTACAAAACAAGGAAGGTGATGAAACTTACAAAGCTGGAATGCAGTTGGTGTGCTTGTTAGTTTTCTTATTTTTGCTAAATATCACCTTTCATTAGCTAACGTAGGATAACAGTACTGGAATGTTTATGGTCAGTAGATTTTAGAAAAAAAACAGTGTCGAACTTGGTTGTGGCGTCTTTTCAGGGGTGTGGGAAGGATTCAAATCAGGATGTGGATCTCATGCGACTACCTGTTTGGCTGGCTAAGCTTTTATGTGATTTTTGCTTATCTTGCATGTGATATAAAACAAATACCATCTGTCATGCAATAACAACTTCCTTTCTCATTACAGTAAATGATAGTACTAATTAGCTTTCCTTGAAATCTGTTAATAGTTTGTAACCTTGCACAGAAATAGGACTTCGGTGTGCAACTCTAGCCTGTACTGTATGCTGGCTTGGATGAGCTGCAGGGCAAATTATTTGAATGTGTTATCTTTCTGAACTGATATATTTTTTTTGTTGTTTTGCTGCTCCTTACAACTTTCCAAGACATGCTGTTCATGTGCAGCTATAACAATTTATAGCAAAATTAATCCCTTAAATTCAAAGAACACCTCCCCCCCCCCCTTTTTTTGGTTGGGTTTTTTGGGTTTGGTTGTTTTTTGTTTTTTTTTTTAATAAAACCCAGACCTGTAATTTGCCATCACTGACAAAACAGCTGCCGGGCAAAGCTGTAAGGAGGCTGGTCCTGAGCAAACTCAAGTCTCCATTGAGACAGAAGTTTGCTGTGATTTTTTTTAAGAGGTTTCATTAAAGCGTTGTTCATTAAAAAGTTTTGTCAGTAGTGTACATCCTGGTGGTGTCATGGCTGTCTTTTAGGAGTAAAAAACCCGTGACTTGGCTATTTTTGTAGCAAGGTTTGCTGGGGGTTTCGATGGCTTTAACACGTTTCAACAACACGTTGCATAGATGCTTCAGTACATCCACGAGTAGTGACTTTTTTTCAGTGGTGTTAGCGTAGTAAGCTAATTTCTGGGGATAGCCCTTAAAATCCGTGTGCTTGAGCTGCCTCAGTGGATCTTTGCTGGCCTGTCAGCTTGTTTGCAAGCCTGGTTTTTCCCCCTGAAAAGCCACTTGCTGGTTTGTTTGGGGTTTTGCCTACATGTGCGGCACTTTGTGGGGCTCGTCAGGCAAGCCTGGCACGGGAGGGGAGGTTGTGCTGCCCGAAAAAACGGGTTTAGCCCACGCAGGGCTCAAACAGCCACCCCTACAGCTGTGCAAATAGCGGTTGTGTTACCCTGCCTGCCCCAAACCCTGCTGGTTTTTAACACTTTTTCTTTTTCTTTTTTTTTTTACATGCTTTTAATAAGGAGCGAGGGCCTGGGGCCCTGGCTGCAGCAGCAAATTGCTGTCGTTGACTAGTTTGGTGCATCCAGGTTAGTTGGGATGTTGCACTGGAAAAATGCGCTGTGAGAGTTACTCTTGCAGCAGAAGCTGATGCTTTTGTCTGTCGCTTTACATATTTTTTCTTCTGTTTAATATATTTAAAAGAAATGAATATACATAATTTTTTTATATCTACATTCTATATATACATATATATAGATATGTATACATACATATATATAAAAATACATATATTTAAAAAATTAGTTTTCCAGGTACTTCCTGGAAGGATCTGAAATATTTATGGGATTATGAAATCCCATTTGAGCAAGTTAGGATAGAGCTGTTTTCTCATAAACTCAATAAAATGAGCCTTAAATGTTTAACAAACGTTTTGGTGAAAGGATTCCTTTGTTCCTCGTTGCCTCGGTGTTTGAGGGAGATGTGGAGGCGGGCGGCTGGATTGTGCAGGTGTCTTGGTTTTTTTGCGAAGTCCTTTTTCTTCTGAAAAAACAAACAAACAAAACTGGTGTTAATCTTTCCTACGGAGAGTTTTCGGATGGGCTGTAGCGCTGGGAGCAGAGCCAGGCTGGCTGGGCACTGGCCGTGGAGGACCCAGCCACTCTTTGTTCTGCCCTTGGGGCTGCTCTACACCCAGGAAAGGCATCAGGGAGTGAAAAATAAAATCAGAAGGCAGTAGTTCGGGTTTGCTCCAGCCTGCTGGAGCGGTGTTCCTTGTGCGAGGCCACGTGTCCTACAGGAAGACAAGCTTTTGAGGGTTGAGGGGGCGCTTGAGCCTTGGAGCATCCGTGCCGCATCCAGGACCCTGACAGTGCGCTGGGGTGCTCAGCCGGCTGGGCTGGGGTTTTGTGCTGCACACAGGACTTTGGGCAACACTCAGCCAGCAAGAAAACCCCCAGCACTGAATAACCTTCCTGCAAAAACAACTCCTCTGGGGCGCTTTGTGGGATGCGCAGGTAGGACTGTGCATGTCTTATACTTTGCCGGCGGTGATTTCCAAATCCTGCAGGAGCGCTTCCTTCGGGGCAGGATTTTCCTCTCCTGCCTTCTGCACTGCTGCAGCTAGCAGTGTTCTTGGAGTTAATGTATCTCTTCTGGTTTGGTTGTGGGTATTTTTTTTTTAACGTGGAACAGTGATTGTACAAGCTGAACACATGCTGCTAAATTCAGTTCAGCAGCCAGGCATGGACTGGGGAGCTGGAAGAGAAAACTCCTTTCCATTTTCAGAGGGAAGCTGGTAGGAAACGCTGAATGCCAGCAATGTTTTCTCATTTTGTTGAGACAGAGAGAAATGTCCTGAAACCGAGCCTGTAAGGTTAATATCAGGTTAAGATGAAGTGCCCCAGGACAGGCACATGGCAGGAGTCGGCAGCATCCCTGGAGCGAGGCATGTGGGGATGGAACTGTCTTGTATTCACTCTGACCAGGCAGAACCCAAAATTTCCCGGATGCCTGTTTATCCTGACAGTTTTAGATTTGAAAGACAGAAAAATAAAGGTTGCAAATGTGTTATACTAGAGCTGGGTTACGGATGCAGTGGTTCTGTGTGCCTGGTGTGATGCAGAGGTGAGGGCAAGGAAAACTTTTGGGAGGTTTTCTGTGGTTTTCTACAGGCTCCATGTTAACATAGGATCTGACCAGGGGGGGTGCAAATGACTTTTTTTCATGCTGATAGCCAACGGAAAAGTTTTAAACAGGCTGGATATCTAAATGGTATTGAAATACCAACTTTATTTGGCGGTGGCTCCGTGCACTCAGAAGTTTTCTTTTAAATAACATGCTAACTTAGGGTTTTAAAGAAGAAAGTAGTTGTTATAATCTGCAGATATTTCACCCATGCTGTAGAAGGTTCATGAACCAAGGACTGGGTCAAGAAAGCAGGACTCCAAAAATAGCAGGTTTTCATGACCTGCATCAAAATGCTGCTGCTTTCTGGCTGCGGGATGAACTCTGGAGAGGACCCTTCCCATACAATTTCCTGCAGTCACCCGGGCAGAACGGGATGGCTTTAACTCCCGCTGTCGGAGTCGCTGGGGCAGGGACGGAGGGCACAGTGAGAGCTCTGTGAAACCACATCCAGCTCAGCCAAAGGCAGGTTATGCCCCAGTAAATAGTAAAGTTAAATTTGCATGGCTCCAAGTAGTTTAAATTGTGTTTAAGTGCCTGATGGCCGCGGTTCAGTTCAGCTGAACAGCCCGACCTCTGCCGCCGTTGCATTAGCAGCCTCCTGCTGTCCCTGTGGCTCTTCCTGGAAATCTGGGATCTGGGAATGTCGATCAGTTAAAGGCAGCAGTCCGTGATTTTGAAGCCCATGATGTTGCACTTATCTTTTTGTCTGAGACTGAATCTCTTCTGGCCTCATAAGCTACAACATCGAGAAGGGAGGAAAGCGCTGAAGTGCCGCATGGCTGCATTAGCATGGAAGTCTAAGTTTTATCCGTCAACTAGCCTGGCTAGAGGAAAAAATATTCTTGAATTACAGAATACGTCTGGGAAGTGGTTTATGATGTGACTCAAAAGGAAAGTAGTAAATGTGGTAGGTTGGGCTACTTTTTTTTTTTTCCCCCCCCTCCCCTTGGGATTTTTAAGTATCTCAGACGGTATTTGCAGTTGCTGCATTTGAAGCAAAGTAGAAAAGAGCAGCGGCTGGTGGAAGGGAGGTCTGTACTTTGACCCTCATTTACAAAGACGATGGCAAAATTAAAGACTTCGTTGACAGAGGAATGATTTGCTGTTCACTCCTGGATGCGGGATCGGAGCTGTGAGCCCACCCCAGGCATACAACGAGGCTCAGGGCTTTGTCCCCCTTGGCTTTGCTGCGCTGCGGTTGCCGTCGGTGATGTGGCTGATGTCGGGGAGCCCTGGATGGTGTCAGCTGCATTTTACACTGTGGTTCCTGCATGCTGGAGGAAAGCTCTTTAATCCACCTTAAACATCGCCTGTCCCTTAGACACACCAATGCTTTGTAAAAGTTAGGCTGTAGGTAATAAAACTGCGGTTCAATTATCACAAAGGTAATCGTTCAGAACTTCTTGTTTAGGAAAACTCTCAATATCCTTCGGAGTAGCAATTATACAGGCGCACGCTTTTTTTTTTTAATATCTTTTTTTTTTTAATATCTCTTTATTTATTTATATATATGCACACCCACGAGCTATAATTTTTAAAGGGTTCTCTTTTCCTTCCAATAAAAACAGCACGTGGGTTCCTGCGCTACCTTTCCTCCCCAAGTTCATTCTGGTTTTCTGCGCAGGGTGGGGCGGGCGAACAACCTGCAGCAGCCCCAAACAGGCTGGCCGGCTGCCATGCAGCTGGGTAATCCCTGCAGATACTTTCTTCCCAAGCTTTTAAGGCAGTTGAAGACAAATCTGCTGGGTTAAGATAGCAAAGTATTCCATTTAAGAGCATAATTAAGAATAGTTTGCATGAAATGCGTAGCGCGTAGGCCATAAACCCAACAATTAGAGCGCTCTTAAAGTTTTAAGAAGCCAATAAAATCAGAGGAACTAAGGCTACTGGGGCGGGGGGGGGGGGGGGGGGGTTAGCTGTTTCATTTTTGACTATATGAAAGGCTTCTGCTATGTAATCTCAGCAGCAGTTGGTATCTCATTAATGGTAATGGACCAAATATTTTCACGTACCTCATTAACCATTTCTCCTGAAATAGATTGCACAGTTGCCGTGATAAAATTGCAGGCGGAGGGTTCAGACGTGGTTGTTTCGCTGCTTTGGTGCACCAAGGTTTCAGCAGTGACATGCACGTGGGATTTGCAGCTCACCCCTTTGCTCCCGAGGATTTTTAATCCTTGCAACCAACAGGAGCCTTGGTGCAGTCGTGTAAAATTAAATAGCAAAGAAAATAAGCAGCTTTTACACTAAGGAAGCAAGGTCCTTATATCGATCTGAAATGTTTGAGTCTCTCCCGAGTATTTATCAGTGTGAGGGAAAGAAGCACTGCCTGTTCTAGGCTTCTGGGTGGGAATGGCAGGCGAGATTTTGACTTAGAAAGCTGAAGGAAGCAGTGGGTAGCCTTGAAAATGCCACGTGCAGTTCCGCATCCTAGTCCAGTGACTAAACCAGGATGTCAAGCCCTAGGAAGCCATAAGCGCCTCCTTTCCTTATTTTGTTGCTTTCATTTTCCCCAAATCCCTTGGCGTAGGTGGCATGTTGGGAAGCAGCCGGAGCCCCACGGGAGAGAGGATGGGGCTCTCCGGGCAGCGCGGCGTCACGGGTGACTTTTGGTCGAGCAGGACAGCGTGCCAAGGGATTACGTTAACAGCAGCAGAGCTCTGCTTACCTTGCCAAGGGCGAACCCTTCTGCTGGATGAGGCCCTTTTCTAATCAGGGAGCAGAGAGGTCATCTCGCCATGGTAGGGTGATGGAAACCAGATTTTCTGGCTTGATATATTTAAGGAGGTAGCTCTTCAAGATGGGAGAGATGCAGTTTATGCGGTGGTCTCTTGGTACATAGGTGAAATCGGTGGCCTTGGTGGCAGAGGTTATAAGAGCCACAGGTCCCGGTATCGGTGTGGAAGTGAAGATCTAAACTGTATGGCTCTGTGCCCCAGCAGGTTGTGGTTGTAATGGGCAGGGATAGCAGTCAGGGGACCGAAACTGGACGCGTAGGCATCCACTGGTATTGAAATGTAATTATGAGCCTAGAGAAATCCCTGAGAGGTGGTGGAAACACAAAATAATTGATAGAAATCAGAACATACTGAGTAGTCGCTGCTGGTTTAATTTTCCTTTAAGTGGACGATTCCTGCAGCAGAGCAACCGAGGACGGCCTTACTTTTGGGACAGCTGAAGGCTCTGGCTGCTGCCGTGAGAGTGAGGGGTAAATCCTGCAGGAAGCTGTCTTGCCAGTGGCAGTTTTCAGGTGTGGAAGGAGAAGCAGGAGTTTGCATGGATGACTTTTGCAGGAGCATGGAGGGGAAGGTCGTATTGAGCAGCTCCGACATCAGAAGAGAGCTAAAAATAAGTCCAGAATAGAATATGTCCAGTATAAAATGTATAGTTGGCTTTCTTTTTCCTTTCTCTGTTAATTGCTAATCCTTATAGACCATATGGGAAAGGTACTGAGAAGAAAACAAAAATTGTCTTGGATGGAAGCAGCTCGATTTTTGCACAGCAGGAAATTGGCTGAAGTATTTTGCTTAATTCTGAGTATCAGGAAGCCAAGAGATTACAGTTGCCACTGGCAAAATCCAGGAATGGGTTTTCATTACCAAGTAAAAAGGTAACTGGATCTGTTTATAGACACGCTTGTCCTGTTTCCTGTACCAGGATGCTGCTTTAAGGCCTCCAGAGCAAAAATATTCTTTAAAATGTCATTTCTCAGTTCTGTGAGTGCTTTGCGTGTGTCGGCTGTCATGCGGGCCACTTATCTTGAGTATGCGGAAAAGCTTTTTATCAGCCGGTGCAAAGTCCTCAGAGCAATAGGGGATGAACCTTAAGCATCTGTGGACTGCCTTCATCCTGTAGGTCCGGTGAGAAAGTTGCTGGATCCATAAAATAAAGCTGGCAAAGGGAAGATCGCAGCACACGTTTTGCAAGGTCCGCATAGGTGCGGAAGGTATTAGCTGGTCCCAGGTGCCTCTGCCCAGACGATGCTTGCTGCCTCCCTTGGTCTGTCCCCGAAGCTGCCCTCAAGCGGGATCTGTGGGGCTGCTTGCTTAAAATCTGGTTGTCTTAGAGAACAGGGAACTCAAGGCTTCAAGTATTAGCACTTGGATTACAAAAGCAATGCAAAAACAGTGTCTTGAAAATAAGAGGCAGTTTTGTCTGGTGTAGGATGGAGAAAGCTCCCACTGCACGTAACTTCGGATAGGAAGGGCCCATTCTCTTGTCGTGTTGTGCAGATGCTGGGAAAGTGTCTGGATACAGAGTTTTCCTCAAGGAAAAGGGTGATACCTGTGTTTTGAGAGGCCACCTCTTAGAGCCCTCCTATGGGTTGAGCTTCCTCCACCTGGGGCACTCAGCTGGGGTGGCCTGGAGATGGCCAATTCCTGGGCAGTTTTCTTCGCACGTCCTTTCTTGTAGCCCCTGCTGCTGCTCCCGGTTTCACCCAGGCTGGGTGTCCCGGCAGCGCCGTGGCTGCGTGTGGCCGATGTCTAACCATGCAGGTCACCTCCCTGCGAGGGCGTCCTCAGCCATCGCCGGGTTAGGCGATGTCTAACACACGATGCGTTGCACCGAGCTGGGGGTCGGTGGCAGCGTGAGGACAAAATGTGGGTATTACCCAGCAGCTCCAGGGTAGGACAACCCGCTTTAGCTTGGCGTCTGTTGCATGTCCCATGCAAGGTGCCTGGCTTTTGCTTACGTGCTGCAGTGGCCTTTCTGCTCCCAAATGACCCCTTCCCTGGTGATGTCCCAGGAGATGCTGGAGCAGCTGCTCTGTGGAAAGGGTACAGGAGAGCTCTGGGGGAGTGGAGCTTCCTGCTGGGGGGGATGGACACCTAGATCACCCCCGCATCTCAGGTGCTTCCAGGAGAGCTTCTGGCAAGGTTATGATGTGCTGGTTCTGCCTTTGAAAGCTTGAAATGCTGGTGGAGCTGTTGTAGGGACGTGGTGTGGTCCTGGTGAACTGAGCTGAGATGGTTCCCATCTCCTTTCATCAGAGGTACCAAATGGAGCCACGCTTGTGGTTTTATTTCCCGTAAGACTGTCGCAGTTGCAGAGGAATTTGAGCACCATCTTCCAAAGCCCACTTCACTAATTTGATCACAGAAACCTTAAAACACTGGTTTTGTGGGTTATTTGAGCTCCGCATGTTCTTCCAACACTTTGGAGACCCAGTGCCCCAATGCATCCCTATGGGTGGTGGCCTTGGGGTGCTGCCTGGCTCACCCCTGCTCTCTTGGTCCCTGTCCCCAGCTGCATGAGGGAAAGAGTGTCCAGACCCATGGGTTGTTTGATCTGTATGTTGACACTTGGAAACCCAGTGGGTTTCTCTCCTGTGTTGGCTGGAGTGGGCAAGGCCATCCATCACAGAGGTGGACTTCCATTGCGGGCAGAAACTGTGTTGGGGCCAGACCCGTGCAGTGTAAATGCCACCTTCAAGAAAAACGCTCCGCTGAGACCACGTGATGCTCACAAAAGGTTCTGTTTTTATTTTGTTGCCATTGCAGTGACAGCTATATTGTGCGAGTCAAAGCTGTGGTTATGACCCGAGATGACTCCAGTGGGGGATGGTTGCCGCAAGAAGGAGGTGGTCTCAGTAGAGTTGGCGTCTGCAAGGTCACGTACCCGGAGGGCAATGGAAGAAGTGGATTTCTAATCCATGGTGAAAGGCAGAAAGACAAACTGGTAATAGACCCTAATTCAACTTTTGTCTGTTCTTATAATGAGAATTATCCCAAATCTATTGCTATTGTATTCTTGTGCAAATTTGGTGGTTGTTTTTTTTTTAAAAAAAACCACCATAAAAACCAGGCATGTGCAAATAGTACCAGACTGGACAAAGCAAACCTATCTTCATCTAAAATTGCCATCTTTTGCTGTCTAGGTTGGCATGCCGCCACCTGGAAGGAGCAGGTAAATTTTTGACATCCATGTGCAAAGACCCACTTTGATGATTGAAAAAGGGACTGCATTTTTTTTTTTTAAGACCTAGCAGGGGTGAGAAGTGAATTGAAGTGTAAAGAACCCATGAAGCCAGTCACATTGCACTGAGTAATGCAGTGCAAGCCTTTAAAACGGGCATGAATTATTTATGCTGCGTGCCGTTCAAGGTTTGAACAAGCAGAGTGAGAATATGAAGACAAGTTGTCTCTTATGAATTGGCGCACTATGTTTCTCCTGGTAGCTGTTTATCTAAAAAGGAGCTCTCTTCTTTCCCCACACAAATCAAATTAATAAAGCCTTTTCCCTATTTCCAGGGTCCGTTTCAAATGTTTATCTCGTTTCTTATATACTTGATTCTTCAGAAATTTTCTCCTGTGAAGAGGTGGGCTAGCTTAAAAATAATGCTTCCTGCACAGGCTCTGCAAACTCAGTGTTTGGGGAAAAAAAATACGCATTATTTGAGTCAGAAATTATCTTGCTTTCCAAAAGACTGGTGTGTTAAAGATGTTTCGAGTATAGTTTGTCTTTTGCAACACTATTTTGCTTAGGATTTTTTTTCTGGACACTACTTGGGAGCCATGCTTATGGTCTGGGGGGACGGAGTAAGACTAACAAAGCCGTTCCTGCTCTCCCCGAGCATCACCCTGGAGGTGGGTTTTGGCACAGCAGAGCTTAAGAGGAGTGTCTGGCTGGGGGTGAGGGAGGAAAAAAAGGGCGAGGGGAGTGTTACAGCACCCCTGAATCTGCTGCTGGCAGATAAAATTTCTGTTGAGCAAAACTGTTGAGGGGGAAGACATTCTCCCTCCACCTGAGCCCCCTCCCCCAGCTGTAACCTGTGCCACACTGCGCCTGGGTCTGGAATAGGCTCCTGGGGTAGGGAGCAAGCACCTAGGCAGAGCACAAGCCGAAGCTGGATGTGCAGTGGTTATGAGAACAATTACAGCGTCTGGTGTTCATTAGTCATCGTTCGGTAGGGTAGGCAGTTCCCCCCACGCGAGGCATGACTTGGCTTGCTTTCGGGTCCAGGCTGAGATGGTGCTGGCTGTGTCCTTGGGTGGGAAAAGTGACTTTGCTCTTCTTTTGGGGCTCACACCCTCCCAGGTGGTGCTGGAGTGCTTTGTGAAGAAGGACCTGGTGTACACAAAGGCAAACCCTACCTTCCACCACTGGAAAGTCGACAACAGGAAGTTCGGGCTCACTTTTCAAAGCCCCGCTGACGCGCGAGCCTTCGACAGAGGAGTGCGGAAAGCCATCGAGGACCTCATTGAAGGTACCACAGCGTGCGGCAGCGGCTGCTTTGACCCCTGGAGGAGTGGGGACGGGGGTCTGAGTCACAGCGCGGGGAAGAAAGACGGGTTTAACGTCAGTTCTTGGGCTTGGACATCTCTTTTGCTCATGTGCAGGTGTAGCTGGGCGCTTACGCCTGCGCTGAGCAAGCCCCAGCTTTTAAGAACTTGAGTTTTCTCATCCCTTAAGGAGGGAAGGGATTTCAGTCCAGGTGTTTTCCAGTCCTATCTGGCTTGGTCTGTCCAGGTTTCCCCCCCCCTTAATTATCATCAAGTCTGTTATTACTGCCTTTATTTGATAGGCTTGGGTTTCATGCCAGCGATAGCAACTCAGACAGCCCCGGCTCCTCTTTATATGCAGCCGCATCTCATCTTACCGAGTCTTTGTTAAATCATAGTATGAATTCCCTGCCTGGAGTTGAATAAAACTTTGTTTTGTATTTGGGGTTTTTTTTCAGTAATTAGTTTTGTCTGCATCGTCTTAGTTGAATGGTAGTTCTTGAAGACTTTGTTGTGTTTTGGGGGTTTTTTTTTTAGTTCTGTAAAAAATGCATTTGAATTGCCTGTGCTTTGAAGTTGTCATAAATTTCTCCTTTTCACATTTCACTGCAATCAAGCAATCATAATACAGCTATAATTCAATAGTACTTTTATTTTAATGAAATTTGATTCTTCATAGGGGTTTTGCTCGATTTTTTTTTTTCTTTTTTTTCTTTTTTATTTTTAACCATGCCACTTTATTTAGAGACCTAGTGATCCAAAGCCTTTCTCGTTCCACCTGGTGTGACGGGGATATTTTTATATACAGATGGTATTATTTTTTGAGGATTCTAGCTCAAATGCGTACACAGATGTGGATACTTTTTGAGGACATCAGCTCCATAAGACAGCTTAACATTCTGGATGCCCTGTCCTTGCTTTAACATGGAAATGGTAGATACTGGGAGAGAATTAATCCCTCAGGGCTCTTCCCTGGTAAATATCTCACTAGTTAGAGGGAAGGATCTTCTCAACTCATTTGCTTTTTCCTGTGCCATTAACGTGAAGGAGTCACAGCTAGGCCTCGTGCTCTCTTCTCACTAGCTAAAATGGAAGCATTTTGAGTCATAAACGTGGTGTTTTATGTAAGTGGCATGGGATTGTGCAAAGTTCCAAAGAGATGATAACTCAGCTGTATCGAGTCTTATTTTGGAGATGCCTGGTACGCAGCAACTCCTGTTCTGCTCTTTCTGACCCATTTTTACAGTAGAGGTATTTAAAATCAAGTCCTGCTGGATCTCAGATACTTCAAAATCAGCAAATCTATATTTATCCCATTAAGAGCACAGACTGCTCCTTATGAATGTGTTCCTCCTTAACATCCAAGTAAGGCTTTCTGAATGAAAACCAGCACCGGCTGGGGAGCACACAGCATCGGCCGTGGCTTTCATTTATCGTTCTTTTGTTGTTCACGTGGCTGAGCAGGTTGAGCAGGTAATACTCAGCACGACAAACTACACACGTTCAAAACTTCGTGAAACTGCCGCTTTATTATTAATGTCTAACCACTGGTTTGTTCCCTGTAGCATCAGAAGTGTAGAAGCTTTGTGCGCAACTACAGGAATCCTATGCAGCTCTCTAGAGCGTCTGGATTTTTTACTTTTAAGGTTAATGTAGCAAATGGCACGAACGTTTGCACGTTACTTAGTGTTTTAAGTGGGCTTTCACACTTAGCTCTGCACATCTTCATGATGATGCAACTGAGAGCAGCCAGGACTGGTGCAGATAGCGTTATATAAAGCATGTTATTTAAAAAAATTTCCAGGATGGAGGTGGTACAAACAATTCAGTTGTTTTAGTTAGGGATGTGATGTGGCTGTAATTCAGGGTAACAACAGGCGGCTCCGGAGGGGGACACCCGCAGGGTGGGGAAAGAGGTTGGAAGAAGGTTTGTTTAATATGATTTCCGACTTTTTTTAACAGTTGCCATGCAATTAATGAGACATGAGAACTGTACCCCAGTATGTGCATTTAAAAAAATGGGTTTACACATTTCAGCTCCTTCCAAATACTTTGCTTGCATGAGGCGAGGTGGTTCTCTGAGAAATAGGTGGTAACAGGGAAGACATTCACAATATGTAACAACTTGCAGAATTAGAAGAAGAAAAAAACCCAGATCTAACTCTTCATTGTCAAAGTGAGGTTTATTTTTTATTTTTAAGTCATTTTTTCCACCAGGTTTAGGTAATATATGACGAATAACTCCTATATGGTCTCTCGACAGCTGAGGATCTAGCCTCAAGCGCTGATTAGTACGTAGCTTTACCATTCTTCAGAAACGAAAGTCTTCTGTGATTGGAAATGTTAACTGCTATTTTTAACATAGTTAATTAGCATTGGCAGCCATGCAGTTGCACGTCAAGAAACACTTTCAGATTTTACCTTTCCAACCCAGCTTACATGTAGATGAGGTTTTCTTCCGTAATTTAAGCCACTGTTGTACACATCTACAACAGAAAAACTTGGGAGAATCCAAATGATTATGGGCTTAATTAAAAAAAAAAAAAAAAAAAAAAAAAGAATTACATAGAAATGTGAATTTAAAATGCTGTGGGTTTGTGTTTTGTTTGTTTTCTAGGATCTACGACTTCCTCGTCAACGCTTCACAACGAGGCTGAGGTGGGCGACGATGATGTCTTCACTGTAAGTACATGTCACCTGAGGTCATTCTCCTTTATGCTCTGGTTTACATGGTCAGGTTGGAAAGGGGGTTTCTTTTTATGCCTCAGGGTCGGCTTCCAGCAGTCATCCCAGTGTTTGGCCACTGGGTGTGTTTAGTCTGATGGAAGTATGTCCTCTACAGAACGTAAAGCGTTGGGTTTCTGTTGGCCTCCCATCGCCACGTGAAAAGCGTGGCAGAGCAGATGTTGTCAGGGCTAGAAGTGAGGAAATAATCACTCTCAAATTTCCTATGGCTTAATCTGAGTGGTGCACACAGCCTAATACCTCTCTCTCTGTCCTTGAGAAGCATCCCACAAACTCAAGTAGATGGCTGCTGCTCGGGTACTTACTCAAGGAAATAAGATTTTGAATTGCAGTTGTTAACAAAAGCCAAATTTAAAGGTGTTTCACCTGTGCATGAACATAGAAAGTTCAAACAAGTGTCTTTCAGCTGGGGGAAGGCACAGTAGCATGCTGTCTGCCTACCCAGTGGTGACTTGGAGTAAATAATATATAAAAAATAGGAGTTGCTTGTATTTAATCTGTGGTAATGTCTAAAATGTATTTTGGAGCTTTCCTGAAACAGAGGCAGCTACTGTCCCCACTATGCTTGGACACTTTAAAGGCGTGGAGGAATAAAGAAATGTGAAATAAAATGGCAGTCCAACCATGGGTATTCCATGGGCTGAAAACAAGGTGCTCACAGCGAATATTTTGTCTTCCTAAATTTATTGCAACCCCCACACACACATGCGTGCGTGCATTAGTTGTGTTACAGACTCCCTCCTTGTCCTGTGGCACTGGTGGGGACCGGCTGGCAGGAGGGTGGAAGGTGGGATGTCCTCAGCGCAGCAGCAGCAAACTCAAAGTCGTCTTTGGGATGCTTTCCTGCATCTTCAGGGCAAACAAGGAAAAACCGAGGACAGGCATCAAGCTGTTTGATGCACCAGGAAGCAGCCGAAGCTGAAAGGTGTTTTTTTGAGGGTGATGGTGTGGGACCAGGGCAGGTTCCCTGCTGCGTTGTGACCGGATCCTCCCAACGGCTGGCATGTCGACTGCATCTGTCCTTTTGTCATGGTTCTGGGAGACAAACAACAGCAGGCAGGGTTAAAAGGTGACTTCCTGCGCTCCGCAGCAAAACTGTCATTAGCAGCTGCTTCCCAACTACCTGCCAGAAGTGATTTATAGGCGCTGGGATGGGATGGACTGGGGGGAGGCACCGCTGGAGCTGGAGCAGTTTACGGATTTGTGCTGTTTTCTTCACTGGGTAGGCTGTGCTCTGCTGGGGTGGATGGGTGTGCTGGACGTGCGTGCGGCTCTTCTGCGCTCGTCGGAAAGGGGATGACAGTCGAAATGTGCCTTGGGCAGATGTGTGCCAGCTCTGGCCGGGTTAGACATGGAATTACTCAGTGTAAAAGCAGAGCAAAGTAGCCTGTGGAAATAGGAAAGGATATTTTTACTAAAATCCAGCCAGCTGACGTTTAGGCACCTGGGAGTGCTCTTGGATTTCTCCACAAGCTCATTCTTGTGGTTGAGTGTTGATTTTTAAACTCGTAGGGTGTTTTTTACCGGGAGGAAGAAATTGTTGCCTTTAAGTAGGTGTTGCTTTACATTGGGAAAGTTGGATCAGCGGTGCTCCAGCTGCATTGAAATCACTCAGACTCCTGCATTCAAAGTGAGGAGCCAAAACTGTGAGAGATTTCCCCCCTACTTGACCCCAGGGAGGTGACAGATAACCCCCCATGGTGCAGATATTTATGGGGTAGGATGCTTGGCGGAGAAGGAGGAACAAGCTGCTCAATAGCATTAACAAGGAGGGAGACCTCAGCAGCAGTTGCCATCTTGTTGGGTTCCACAGGGGCGTTCTCACCTCGAGCTGTGCCCTGCCTGGCAGCTCTCTCCACATGTTTCGTGGTCTCTGGAGCATGAGAGGGACCTCACCGATGGTGGTAGCTCACGTGGTGGCTGGTGAGGTTGTCACATCAGGGCAGACGTGTTGTCATACTCCAAAAATAAGGCTTTAGGAGCATCTTTTTCCCCAATATTTCTTGCTCTCCCGGGATGAAGTCTCTCCTTTTCCTGCGGTCCTTAAGCTCTCAGCTTCCCATTTATCCTGGTAGGTGACAGTGGAGTATGGAGTCTGCATAAGCCAGAAATAACATACTGAAGTGTGGAGGGGTTTGAGTCTGGAAGAAATCGATAGGGCTGTGATGTGTTTTATTTTTACCCTTCTGTTTCATTCTTTCTTTGCACTTCTTTTTGACTTGGATATCATAGTTCATTTGGTCATTCTTGCACACAAATCTTCTTTATAGCTTTCCTGTAAACTCATTCCCCCAGCCACAGCAGTGGATTTTTTGGGGTTTGGGTTTTTTTTGCTCTGTTTTAAAGAGAAAGTACATTTGTTCTTTTTTATTTCCTAAGGTAGTTATTAAAATCTTCACAGTCCTCCCCCTCTCCCACACATGCATGAATAAACTTAACTGCGTGCGGCAGAATTTTCAAAAGCATCTGCATGATTGAGTCATTTAATCAGTCATTTACCCGTCTCTGAAAATCCCAGCCATTGCTGCTACGCTGCTGCCTCAAATATTTGGCCCGAGGTCCTGCCTCTCCTTCAAGATGTTTCAATCTGTTTAACCACAGTGGTCCAAAACTTGACATTTCTTACACTCCTCTGCAGGCGGCCAGCCCAGCTTTGTCC
The DNA here is from genome assembly GCF_023638135.1 of Falco biarmicus. Taxonomy (NCBI): domain Eukaryota; kingdom Metazoa; phylum Chordata; class Aves; order Falconiformes; family Falconidae; genus Falco; species Falco biarmicus. The sequence continues at coordinate 88,731,127 of NC_079293.1, forward strand.
TGCACGGCAGCACTGATGTCTGCACCGGTGTAATGGTACCAGCTTTAAAACAGCCACCTTCCTTACATATATATATATATAAGCACTGCCCCTGATTCGGCTGCTGGATGGTGATTGACACAGGGCTTTTATTTTATACTGTTCCTGATCCAGTTAGCTTCAGTACCACTTTGTGGGATGATGACTCTGTGCATGTTTTTTGTGCGTGCGACTCGTACATCATTCATTTCGTTTATTCGTCAGCCAGCACGCAACCCTTCCGGGCATCCAGCAAGTTATTTTCATGGGGAAGAGAAGGTTTGCCCCAGAGGTAGAGCTCTCCCTCAGGCTATGATCTTGTGTGGCTTAATGGAGGATCGTTTTCTTGTACCAGAAGGTGGGGTTTTTTTTGGTTTTGAGTTTGAATTATCTGCAGCTGTGGTGCTGTAAGCATTTGCTTGGGAAACATCACGGGTACCAGTAGCCTTATCTCCTCCCATCACTGCAGTTTGCAGTGCCAAGACAAGAACCTGGGCAGCAGTACCTTGCCCCCATCCCTGCGGTGTATGCTGCTCATCCATGGTTCTGAAGCAGGGGTTATATCATTAAAAACAGGACTTTGCCATCTAATAATGTTCCTGTGGATTAGGCCTACAGCAACTAGCTGAATCGATACAAACCTCTGTTCTGAAGTTTATACCTGACAGGGCAGAAAGCAAAAGTATATAGAAATAACTGCCACCGACTTGACGGGGAAAATGCTTATTTCTAAAATGAAATCTCCATTTAGAAGTTTTAACAATATGTAGTTGTGTTTCTTTAATTCCAGATCCTCAGTAGGGCCCATAAATGTTTTCCATATGTTAGCAAATAAATTTCTCCGGTCTTGTACATTATAAATCGTCCTCTCAAGAGATGCAATCTGAGTAAGACTAGCCATCCGTTCTGTCTCCGTTGGGGGAAACATTGTCATTGCGATGGTCTGAGATTGTTCTGTTTGTCTTCATCCATCTAGCCTGCATCTTCAGCCTTCTTTAATTAACAGTCATCTCAGAAATAACCTTTAATAAGGACTGAATATATTCTGCAGTTCCTCAGCCGCAGGATTCGCCATATAATCAAGCTTGTGCAAAATCTTTTCCTTAATCTACACTTCTACTTTCAATTACAGATAATAATCCCACTGACCATGAAGTGAAAAATGTGAATTCAGTCCAAGGAGAGAAAGGTCAATGTCTTCCAGAGTCTGCAGAGTGCCTGAAATGGTCTCTTTTAGCAAACCATCTGAAAAAGCAGAGGTGTTTGTTCCGAAACCTTATGACCAGCTCAGCTGAAATGCTGCTCATGTGTTTTTCGGATAAATCCACAGCCTTGTGCCTGCTTTAGCGCTGAAGAAAAGACACCCACTGGCAGGAGGAGCAACAGCTCCCGTGTCGGCTCTGGTTTGTGAACCTAAAAATTACTGCAGTCCCCTTCTGGATTAACAGGGATATATAGGAGAAAACAACAAAACTCAGCCATGCTAGTTTTGATGTGCATGTTGCGATCATAGGCATTTCATGTCATCGATAATAATTTTTTTTTTTAAATCCTTGTGTTGTTCAAAACGAGACTTGCAGAATTTTGCAGGTAGAGCAGGCGTGATCCAGAGATGCATGGCTGGGCTACAGGGGGGCATTTAAAGATGCCTGCCCTCGATCCATTGCTTCTTTTGCTGACTTCTGGCTAAAAGCTTGCTTACCTTCGTTCCCCAACTACAAATGGGGAAAATGTTCTCCTGCTTCACTAAGGTGATGTGGATAGATCTTGCTGCCACCACTTTTCTTCTTGGGCTTCCCACAGAAGTCTTCAGACTTAGATTTTCACCATGAAGTTGCATGTTTGGAGCGATCCTGCGCCCCTCGTGCCTTTTTCTCGGCATGAACGTGAGCCCCTGTGCTCAGGGATGTTTGAGTTAGGAAGTTTGCATGTGGCATGGATGTTGCTGACAGGCATTTGAGGGACAGACGCAATTACCCATTCGCCACCGTAGCGGTGAGGATCGTGGCAGATGTTAATGTTACAGTTCTCATTGCATCTCTTCTGGTTTCCTAATTAAAAAAACAGATTTCTCCCTGCTGTCTTTCCATGAAACCTTTTCCCTACTTTCATCTCCCATGTGGGCCTCAAGCGTGTTACAGCCCCGCTATTAAAATTTATAAGATTTATGTTAGTTAGATAAACACTAAATCTAATTTTTCTTGCTGGCTTGGTTGTTTCACGTTCAGATGGTTCTTTTAAAGAACAACTGTAGCTCTTTTTCTTTAAAGTAGACGTGTAGAAACCCAGTCCAATTACTTTGGAATATATTTGTAAGTTCTGTATGATGCTGGAGCATTTCTCGTCCCGCCCCTCCGTGGCAAACGATGTTGCTGAGAGGAGGGAAGCACTGAGTTGCAAGATTTATTTTTTTTCATGAGTTGCACTCGGGGATTGAGGAGCCGCAGGAGCCTGCAATTTCCTTTTTCTTAAGGCTAAGCTAGAGTAACAAAGGAAAAATGCCTTTTGGAGGAGCAGAGCTCTCTGTATGGGGGTGGTAGGTTGTCACCACGAGCACATCCACCTTGTTTGCTCGGTGAGGCTGAGGGAGGCGATGAGGGGATTGTCCCAGCAGTAGGACTAGATGGCCATACCTATGTTATTCTTCCTGCTCAGCAGCCAGCTGTGCTGTGCATGTACAGCCAAAGGGTTCATTGTTGCTAGCCACATCCTCTGATGTCTGGATTTTGGGCTTGCATTGTAAACCACAGCTATTCTAATTCAGATTTTAAAAGGAAAAAAAGTACTTGCCAAGAAGAGAGAAATTCACACGCAGAAACCAGCAGGCTCAAATCCCTCCTTCAAAAAACAAAACCACCAAAAACCCATGCCTTTCAGCCTTTCCTGGCTTTCAGCAATGAACCGGACTAAGATTTATTCCTATTTTTTCATAATTGGGTCTCTCAAGTTGTATGTACGCAGTGCTCTGGGCATCCACACCCTACACTTGAACAGTCAGTGCAACGCCAGCTTAGCAATCGCTTGTCATGTCTGAACACGGCTTTCGCTCTTCACACTTCAGTGCCGTGAAATCTGCCTCGCTTTGTTCCAGCAGACTGACTTCCAGGGTAGTCCCGGCGTCTGAAGTCATTGGTTTAGCTGGAGTTTAATTGGTTTATTTTCTTCCTCCCATTAATACCGGGGTGCATCAGGGGAATTCTGCCTGCTTTTATGCCAGGGGTTGGGAGGCAGGAGAGATACTGCTGAAACAGTGAAAAGGTCCTGAATGTGCAGCTATTTTAAGGCCAGCTTCTCTGTGTTCCTTCCCCCCACCCCCTGCCTTTCTGCAGGTTAACTTTGCCCACAACAAATTCACGTTGCTCAATGGGAATGGATACCAGTGCTCAAAGAGATTTTTTTCAGTAGGGAAAGTCAAGTGGAAAGTTTTTCTCTGGCTTTCAGGGTGGTTTTTTGTTTTGTTTTTTTTTGTTATAGCGTTGTGTTTCTCCCTTTCCTTCAGGACCTCCTGTTTCTTTTAAGTGATGCTGGAAATTAACCCGTTTATTTTCTTACTCTTTCTACCGGTACAAGCAAGCTATACTCAATAATAATTTACTATGATTGTCACCGAGACAGAGATATCGCTGCTGTCATATGGGATGGCAGCTGCTCTTAATTCTTTAAGTCTTTCAAAACTGTAGGGGCAATTAACGTCGTCTTCAGCCTATAGATTGTCCTTGCTTACTTGCAGCCTGTCATCTGGACAGAAGGAAATAGGAAAATTGCTGTGGTGCAGAGGTACACAGAACATATAATCTGTTTATTCTTGTGTATATAACAGATTCGTGAGCTGTACTGAAGTGATAAGTGAGGGGAAACTGGTAGGGGAGAGAACCGTGGGGTAGATTTGAAGCTTTATTTGCTGTCGTTAGAAGGAACGAGGAGGAAGCAGAGGTCTTGCACAATTTCTGTATTGCTTTATTGTATTTATCATACTATTTTTTTTGCTTTCGGGTCAACCTCTGATGGGCAAAGCAAGGTTTTCTTGTTGCAGATAAGGAGTACGCAGTTTAACGCAACTCCCAAATGCACTGACCTTCAGTTCTTTGGCACTGTTTCAGTTTAAAGCTTTCAAACAGTATAACGCTTCCCCCCCACCCCCAAACCCAAACTATCAGTCTGGTTGTTTTACCACACACAGTCTTGAAACTCCCAGGTCCCCAGCAAGGACAGGATCAGCCAACTGGTATTGCAGCGCTTCCCAAAGGTCCGGCACTCGCAGCCACGCCGGCGGGGAGATGATGCGAACGCGGTCCGAAATCTGGTCAGTCACGGGCAGGCACTTTGTGGAGGAGGCAGAAAGGTGTTCGCTGGCACAAAACTAGACCCGTAAGAAAGGATGTGGATTTTTTTTCCCCCTGACATGAGCAGCCCCAATTTCAGCAGCCCAAAAAATGAGCAGCGATTCTTTCTTGCAAATATCAGCCCTGCTGAGAGCTTGGGGTGTTTGGGGTGTCTGCGTGAAGACAAGGCGAGGGGCGTCTCTTATTCGGTAACTAATTATTAAGCAGAAAATACCGGTCTTGCTGTCAGATATTCCAAGTCTCGCTGTCGTGTAGTTTTTATGGAGCTAATTATAGCAGCGACTTGGATGTGTTGAGCTACTTTGCTGAGGGTAGGCAATTTCTCTTGTCACAATTCTTCCTCTCAAGACCGTTTTTGCAGTGTATTTTCTGGCTCTGTACCATTCCCACATGCAAACACAGTTGGTCCTGCGCTGGGATTGGGATATATCCTGCAGGAAACTGAAATTTGATCTTCTGCTGTGATGGAAGTTTCCTTATAGCTATATCTTGCCAGAACTTGTAAATGTTGTAGTTTGTGCACCAGTTAAGTATGGGGTTTTGTTCAGTTTGCTCCAGCAGTTCAAAGAGATTTAGGTCAGGTTTTTTGTTTCTTTCTCTTTTTAACACCCACTTTCCCCTTTCCCTGTGCTTAAGTGATGATGTGGCATATTTTAGTGTGCTAACTCTTTCTGGTTTATACTCCATTTAATTATTTGTTATGTATAACCAGACGTGCATTCATTTAAGTAATCCTCAGATTACAGAAAGCTTGTTTCCTTGTAATATGCAGTCACCTGAGGCTTCGGCACGAGAAGGGTCACCAGCAAACCTGCCTGTAGAGTTCCTCGTCCAAGGGTGAATTGACTGGTGCATCCCTAGCTGCAGTTTCTCGCTGATGAATTTGTTACCCGAGTGCGTCGTAGCACCATTTCACACTTGCAATCAGCTAGCTGCATGCTTGTCTTTTGAAGAAATAATTTGCCTGTGTAGTAATGTAGTTAAACTGTGTGATGAGTTAAAGTGTGAAGCTGTTTATGAGCGTGTTCCCTTTTAATTCATCTGGAGCTGAACGCTTTAGTGCATTTGTGTGCTTAAGGCACAAATGTGTCAGAAACAAAACATAGCCAAGATGAAATTGCCCTTTCTTAACCTACAGTAAAATGCAGGGGGAAAAGATTTTTTCTTTTTTTTATTCTTTTTTTTTTAGAGGATTGTTTTTTAACCTGGATCGGCTTACTAGTTGGACTTCATGCATGGCCCTGCCGGCGATAGCAGCAGCCCAGATAAAGGGGGGATGCAGAGGGGTGGGCACCTACAAGCGGAGCCGGAATTGCTGGCTGCCAACAAAGCCATGGCAGGGACCCCTCGCTGAGGGTGGGCTTTGCTGTTCCTCCCCAAAAGAGCCACCGTGGCCCTTGCTTTTTCCCTTGCGTGGCTCCCATCCCCTGCCCTCAGCCAGGAGGAGCATTTGCAAGTACAGCTGGTCTTTCCCCTGTTTGCAGCGCAGCGGTTTTGCCTACCTCGGCTTGTCAACAGAGTTTTGTACTCCGGGTTTGTGGCCTTCTTGTTTTGGCCACGCTTTTTTGTTCAGCTGTGGTTCCCCGGGCATTTCTTCAGCATTATGTAAGGGGGACCAGATTTGAGGCAAGACGCCTGAGAAAAGCAAGTTATTTTCCAGCCAGCTCAGTTCCCCCCACCTTGCTTTTGCAGCACAGCCGTGCCAAGAGCGGAGCTGGTGTCGGGGAGCAGGAACGGGGTTGCAGGGGTTATTTTAGTGCTGTGTATGAAACCACAGCTGAGGGATGCAACTTGACTGATGCATCTTTTAGCCACAGCACCGCTGAGAGCCAGTGGAGCAAAGAGGGGCTCCTGCCGTCCCCCTTTTACCAGCACGGCTGACCCCGCACTGAGCCAGCCTGGGGAAGTGAACCAAAACCAAGCCCTATAAAAGAAAGTGAATACTTTTCCGGTGGTTTAGCTCCTCAAGCCAGCTCGTGGGGCTGGAGAAGCAGAAGTGCTGGCTCAAGGGAAACCGTAAGAGTGATCAGCTAAGCAGGCAGCAAAAAGCCTCCACCACCCCGCTGATGTTCATCGTGCCACCCGAAATTCATTGCATACCCCCTGGCCGTGGATAACACTGCCTTCTGCAAGGCGGCTTTGCGCAGGCTTCTGCTGTGCTTGTGCCAGTGGTACGGATACGGCGGTTCGTGTACTCGTGGCTGAGCCGGGCTTAGTATTTATGGCATTTTCCTCCTTCATGTTGCTACCACAAAATTCAGCTTTCGATTGAGACAAGAAGGAGACGACAGGATAGCTGAGGCAATGTCAGTGGCATTGTGTTAGGGCCAAATGTTACACTTTTACCTTGAAAACACATAGTTGATATTACTGTAGCTTTCCATTAGGTTCCTTCTTTAATCTGGATTATGCGGTTAGCCCTTGCAGTGTATAGTCCTTTCTTTTGGCCACGGGGTGCTTGAAAGTTTCACAAAGGCAGAAAATGGCCTTTTCCATTATTGTGATATGCAACCCAAGGAAGCTGCTTTCAGTGAGCAGCTGTATGTGTACGCTGCAGGCTCTGCAGCTGCTGCATTCGTCCCGGAGCACTCACATGAGAGGGCACCAGGGATGCTGGCTGCATTTGGGGTGTCTCGCTCAGTCCTGGATGCCACCTCCGAAGGTGACGGGCAGAGCAGATGCCATGCAGAGTGTAAACGCTGTTGGAAAGAGGCAGCCTTGGACAGGGGACATGGCAATGATTGACCGCTTCCCATACCGTGGCAGAATGAATTAGGGGATCGACAGCCAGCACGTAACCCAGCACTGCTGGTGGGGCCGGAGGGATGCGGCTCTGGAGCAGCAAGCAGGCACAGCCCCGCTCAGCCCTGGCATCCCAGCCTCTCCCTGTATTTTAGAGGCAGGGGAAAGCATTTGGCTCCTGGTGCTGAGCTGGAGCATCCTTCTTGGCAGTGGTGGGAAGGGGGCTGAGTTGGAACCACGGGGCAAATGACTATGTTGCCCTGCCCTTCATGAGGGAGCCTGTAATTTCCACGTGCTGTTTAAGCGCTTGCAAGTCTGTTTTGAATCTGTTGTCTCATATAACAGGTAGAAAAGAAATGGGGGGGAAAAAAAATCCATAATAAAACAGAGTTCAGGCCACTTGAAGTGTACACCCGAGTTTTGATAGTCTAACCATAATTTGTTTGCATCCACTCAAATGTGTTGTTTTGTTTGGGGTTTCTTTTTTTGGAGAGTTTGGAAAGGAAAAGGAGGAGTTTGGTAAAGCTAAACAATGAAATGTACTTTTACATGAAGCTTCAAGAATAATTTTCCTTTAAAGTGGCAGGCTCCCACTTTCAGCCCTTTAATAAGAAAAAGAAAAAAAAACCCCGAAAATCTCACCATACAACCTTCTGACTGACAAAATACTGCGGGATGGTGTTCCCTCTGCCCCGAGGCATGTGCTTGGTGGTGACTGAGGATGAACAACAGAATACAAGAGTCCAGGGAGCTCGAAATGGACCTCTGCCCGGTACAGAAATGCGTTATAAACAACTGCATCTAAATAGTCCTGTTTCCTTCCCTCACCTGCCTAATGTGTTTTGCCAAGGGTCTGCTCGCCCTGTATCTTGCAAATTTTTTATGAAAATTAAATCAGAAGCAATTATAGGAAGCAGTTCATCTGTCTCTGGTTGTGTCTGCAAAAGGCGAAGGAAAGGCAGAAGTAAAAAGTACCATTGCATTTTTAAGCGGAGCCTGACATATTTGCATTGCATGTGAAGAGGGTATTTTAAAAGTTTGCATCAGCTGTTGGATTCTATTTTGGTGGTGAATTCCAGCTAAAATAACGTGGATGCTCATAACTGTGTGAATAAACGACCCCTAACTGGCTTCTTAAAATACCATATCAGTGTGCTGTGGGAAGTTTGCATTTAACTGGGTTTTTATCCCCTCTGTTTGTAACCTGGTATATCATAGAGGAGGAGCGTGCTGCTGAATTTAAAGGCTGAAGTGTTGGATTTGTACATAGCAAAGACAGACGTGATGGATTAGGTGCACCAGTTCTTTTAGTTTAGCTAATCTAACTTTCATTAGTATTTTTCTTCCCCCTCAATCTTATTTTCTTCCTCCTGCCTTGGAAATTTTCTGTGTAGAAGAGTTGAGATTCAGTGGTGAGTTATGTGGAGCCATCTGTTCCCGGCTGTGCTCAGCAGCAGCGCAGCCATCCCCTGTGCACGTCCAGTGTTTAACACCCCCTGGCTGAGCTTCACTCCTTTATCTCCTAGCATCCTTGCCCGTCTTCTAAAAGTTCTTCAGCAGCGTTGGATGTGCTAAGTTCCCTGTTAGCACCTTAAAATTAGGAGCTGGCACTTTCCAAATTAATTGCAGCTATGCTGATGGCAAGCAGGTCAAAGGTGGATGACTTTAAAGAGGAGCTGGCACCCACCTCCCTCTCCAGACCACCTGTCTGTGCCCCCTGCTTTGCCTGGAGACCCTCCTGTGCCATCAGGGCACAAACCTCTGCAGGTGGTCAGCTGGGGTCAGGGAGCTGAGACCGAAAATGATTTTTTGGGCTGTGTTCCTGTGGTTTTCCACCCAAGCATGAACACGGAGCAGGTGATGAGAGTGGTGGGAGGGAGAAGCAGGGACCGTCACCTCCCCACAGCGGTACTGACCTCAGTGCCCATCTCTCCTGGCCTTAGCAGAGGACAGCTGGGGTAATGTGGCTAATATGACCTGTTAGAAGAGGGAGACTTTGCTACTAACACAAATACTGGGCAGCTGATCATGCCGACTGTGCTGCAGTCCGCATCAAGATGTCATTTCCAAGGCATAAACAGATTAACGGAGCCCTTTATGCAGACAGGAGAAGTCTGCCTCTGGCCCTAGATGGTTTTAAGCAATTGGTTGGTTTAAACAGTTCCCGAGCTTAGGTACAAAGATCCTGCTGAAGTGATGTAGCTCATCTCAACATGGAGAAATCCTGTCAGGCCACAGCAAGGAGTTGTTACAGGAATGAAGAAGGATACGTAGGAGTCCTGGTAAGGAGAGTCTCTCCAGATGGACAAGGACACGAGCGCCTCGTGGGTAGGCAGAGCCATCCCACTCTTGCCACTGTGCCATGGGATTGCTGTGCTGCCTGGGGAGCAGCCCCCCTGGGAACTGGGGCTTTTTTTCCCCCTTCCAGCATTCTGGGTTTCCCTTCTAAGTATCTGATGCAAAGACTTTTGCTTCCATTGAAGCAGTGCGCTAGCCCAGTGGTGTAGTAAGGACAAGGCGAGGGGTATCATATGGGAAGGAAATGTTTTGTGGAACCACTCACAGCCTCTGGTCGTGGGCCGAGCCTGAGCAAAATGGGGTACTGTTTTACTTCAGTCCTCCTCTGGCTTTTGCGGGCATTTCTCTGGGCATCTGTTCAAATGCCAGCTTTTGCAGTGATGTGTCTGACTCCTTGTATTACCAACCAGTAGTGAAACAGGAAAATGTCACGGAGGTTTCCCCCTTACCACATCTGAGTATTTGCTGTATCACTTAACCGTGTCTGATTCTCATATATTCTTTTTACTCCTTGAAGCGAGCCGTTAGGCCACATCTGTGCTCCATGCAGAACTGAGTGATGATGCCAGAATTGGGCTTAGCGTTAGCTTAACGGAGATGATCTTGTGCACTGAATCCTTGTAAACGTTCCTGAAGCTTTGCTGACTTCAGACAGCACAGCCACTGGCACTAAGAGCTATAACCACAAAACTCAAAAATAAAAACAGAAAAGGTAGCAGTAAAACTAGCTAGCTTTCTGCACTTCAGGTTGGTATTTGTGTGAGCGGTGATGAGGAAACAGTCCAGACATTTGAGAAGTCATAGTCCTGTGCTGGTTTCAGAAAAATCTTGAATCCATGCTTATTGTAATGGTTGTGTACAGCCAGTTTGTCTCTGAACTGTACTGGAATATGATCTAACATGAAGCTTTTCCTTCAGACTCTTTGCTAGGCAATAGAACTAGATTCCAGCGGTCCTCAGTGGATGAGAGTGTCAAAACGTTTCAAAACTGTATGGGAGCAATTTTCTTCAATACAATTTCTGTCTTGTCTTCAGTGATAGGAAACAAACAGAAATTTGACAAAAGCATTTTCTTCTGTGGCTTTATCTTGCCGTGACAAATTAAAAGCTTCTGCTCAGGAGACAGGAGTCTCAAAAGATTTTTCACACTGAACCTTTTTCTTAAGACTTGGATTATCTAAGCCCCCTTTGAAGTGGGCTGCTCTGAGAATACGGGGCACACTTAGAGGTGGATGGAAAATGTCAACTCTTTCCTTCTCTAATTTCCTTAATAGGGAGAAGGAGGTGTTTTGAGACACAAATTTAGGATTTTTGCTGTTCCCCTCTCTGTGAAATTAAAACATGCTATGTCTCTTTAGGCTTAAATAAATTGAAAAAAAAAAAAAAAAAGGCAGGAGGAGAAAGGAAGGACTTGTTCTGGCAAGATTAAGCTGAGGGAGTTCTGGGAAACTATATTTTATCTTAATTTCTTTGGAAAGGTGGAAGTTTCTTCACCATGCATCCGAAATAACTCTCAGACTTCCTTTTTGTAAACTTCATAAACAGCAGAGGCTCTGCAGATAAACTTATGATTAGCTCTTAGCTCAGTATTGCTCGCTTACTGTACCATTTCGCCGACTTTATCATCTTTCCTTTCCGTATTGATAGCACAGCTGTGTTTTCCCCTATTCCAGCGAATGAAAAGGGCCAAGCAAAGAAGAGCTGGCTTGTGCCGGGACTCCCAAGGGATTGCACCTGGGCAGAGCGCACAAACAAAGGGCTGCGGCTGCTGCGGGGAGTCACCACATGGGTCTTGGCTGGAGGTGGGTGGGCTGCAGCCGGGGCGAGGATGCAGTTTGCTGGCTGTCATCTTTCCGGGGTCATCCTCAAGCTGTGAACTGGGGAGGGAGCTGGGTTTCTTGTCCTGGGGACGGTGGGGATGTCTTTTCAGATGACAAGATAGCAATGGGCTCCTCTTTAACATGTCCAGGCTTCCCAATGTGAACACAGGAGGCACTCCGAGGAGCTTTGGCAGCTGCAGGAGGCTGCCTTGGTGAAGATGAGACTTGAGCCCCCACCAAGTTTTGCATTTCCATTCTGCACGTTGCCAGTCCCCCTCAGATATGGGTGCTGCAGTGAGTGGGCTCGCACGGCAGTGGGAGACGAGCAAAGCAGAGCATGGCATGTCAGCTTGTAGAGGGCTTGTGCTTTGCAAAGGCCAGGCTGGCGCAGGTTTTCAACTCCTTTAGGTCCATGACTTGCAAAACTGCTTGTTGAACATCATGATACTTCTGTTGCCCCTGGTCCTGTCCACCTCATGTAACCGTTAATATCCTAGAGGGAGAAAAAAAAACCCATCTCGTCTTGCTTGACGCACAATTATTTTTGACAGCAAACTTGTGCATGCTTTAGCTGGCGGAGAGCGCTTCTGGAAGTTAAAAGTGACAGAGCTCCGTAATTTCCCTCTGGCAACCAATTTCTGACAAGCTGCCACAGATTGTATTGCTTCATAATTTTGAGATGAATCTTTCTTCTTTTTTGTAGTCACCCTTGGGTGTTGCATCACATGGGGTGAACCTATTCTGTAAAGCCATTAGAGGCAAGGTGATCAGTACAGTTCAGGCTTCTTTTTCTCATCATTTTTTATGATAGATGCTTATCTCAGAGTTTTACTTAGGCACCTGATTAGCCAGCTGTCCTTGTGTAACAAATCCATTTCAATGAGAAGTAAACTGCAGTAAATGATTAACACAATCTTCTTTAATAATGGCTAGGGTTTTTTAATTTAGTGAGCCACTTCTGAAAGTCTGAGGGGGAAACAAGGACACTTTTTGTAAAAAAAAATTATCACAGTGCAATCATTTGCATGTAGAATCCCGGTGGTGTTTCTCAGAGCAGCCATATCAAGCATGCAGTACGTGTGCTCACTCGGATATGTACAGCTCACTTGCAAAAGGAAATATTTTGCACGGGTTTTACAAAATTACTATTATGGTCATGATTAATGATTTTGTTATCCGAGCAGTGAAACCACAAGACTTCGCGACCGCCATAGCAATCGCAAAGCTTTAGTATGTGCGGCACAAATTTCTCTAATTGAGCATTTGAGGGCATGTTGAAACAGAGTTTCTTACCAGGCTCCCTGTTCCAACAACTTTAGTTTTGGGTTCATTTCTCTTATGTGGCTACTGGGCATGTTTTCAATAGTTTCCCCTCAAAAACAAATACTGGAGCTGGATTGGTTTCAAGAGGCTTTAGAAGAAGACAGTGTTTCTCTGATAGACCGGTGGCTCACCGGTTCGTGACATCTTTTCCCATCGGTGAAATAGCCTGGCTCTGAAGACTGTGCCCTTTCTAGATGTATTCCTGTAGGTGAGCGTCTTGTATTTATGTGACCTGCAGCAAACCTCTCGTATCTTCCCCCTTCACCATCCTCCCCAGAATTTTTCCTGCTATGCTGGTGGTAGAAAATCCCAGCCAAGACCCAGTCTCATCCTGGGCAGACAGAAGTTGTTCCCTGCTTCCATCTCTGACAAAGTTTTGCCATCATTTTTTGTAGTGGCACTTGCCTGAATATGAGGGTGCCTTTTCTTTGAGAACATGCCTGTTTTTCACCAGTCACCAAATCCAAGTTCAGTCCCAGTGGAGCAGCACTGAGAGAACAGTATGCTTTTGAAGGTCGAGCATCATCATACCTTTGATCCTCAGTCATTTATTTTCTTCTGAGGGTTTCTGTATGGTGTCTTGAACCACGTTTTAACTATGGGGTCTGTCAGAAGCACCTCCTTCTGTTAGACCTTTATCAGAGCCTGTTCCAGTGAATGCCTCGCAGGCTTCTATTCTGAAGTTACTAGAAGAATAATCTCTTCCTTACTCACGTTCCCATAGGACTCGTGATTCAGTAGGCTTCCCCTTCCCATCTTCATGGTCTCTTCCATTATCTCTTTTCCAGGCTGGAGAGACCCAGGCTTTTAGGGAGGCGTTGTGAAGCCATCCCGTGTCCTCGGTTGGCCTGACCATGGCAGAAATGGTGGAAATACCCTTACTGACACAGGGTGGAGGGTGGGCCAGAACTATGGACAGACTGGGGAAGCACAGCACATACATGCGGTGTCTTGATGATCATCTTTGTTGCTGCTTCTTTGGGGTTTTTTTAATCTGTTGCTGAGCCACCAAGCTGACACTGTCACAGGGCTGTCTGATTTCATCCCAAGAACTCTTCCCTGGACCGCAACAGCTGGCTCAGAGTGTATCATTGTATGTGTGTCAGATCAAGGTGTTTCCATCACTTTGCATTTTAGGGGTATTTATTCTATTTTTTTTTAACATCCAGTCTTTTGGCATTATGAGATTCTTAAGCAAGTTTTCAGGGTCAGCTTTCATTTTTATGGCCTTGAATGACTTAAGTTTCATCAGAAAACTGTGTCATCTTGTTGTTCGCATCTCTCTTCACATCACTGATGAGTATGCGCACCAGCACGGGTGAGGAGCCTGTGGGGTTCGTTGGTGACTTTCTGCTTGGGAGGAGGCAGGTATTTTCTACCTTTTTTTCCCCAGTCTTCATTCATTCCTATGTGTCGAGAGCCTTCTCTTTTTTCTCCTACAGAAGTTCGAAGCTTCAGTGAGGGACCTTGTCGGAAAGTAACAGTGCTTATGCCAGCCGATGGTCAGCAAGGTAACCCTGCAGACACTGTCAACCAGCTGCGTTTAGTGTCACCAACCAGGAGGCAACGTGAATTTTTTTTACGGACAAGCGAGCAGAGACCTAGTCTCGGATAGCTTGGTTTCTCCCTTTCTGGCACTTAGAGTAGGTGTTTGTGTTGGCAAAGTGCCCCTCTAATCTGAGGACATTGAACATGGAAATGCAGCAGTTTTTTAATAAGGTGAAAGCAGAGGCCAGAGCCACAGCCTCTGTGGTATGCTGCAAACAGGTTTTGTAGCCATGTCAACACATGTGGAGGAGAGGCTCAGTTGCCCTGCTGGGTCTGAAGGAGAATTAAGGTGTGAAGGAAAGCAAGGGTAGATAAGAATCGGGCAAGATAAAAATCACTACAGCCTCTTTTCCAATTGCCTATTGCAGAAATACTGCCCTCCCTGAGAGGCAGGCAGCAAATAGCATGCTGCTTGCAGGGCTGGTTATAGCTCCCAGCTGCCCCACTGAGATTATCTAGCAATTATATCCTGTTTGGGATTTTTATTTTCATCTAGGAGGGTGAGGGGGTTGCAGGCCAGTATGTGCAACCTCCACCAGTTGGGTAATTTTCCCAGGCATCGTTATTTCAGCCATGAGCACCCACAATGTTTTTGGAGCATATCGATGAAAGGCTTATCCCAGCAGGGCTCGGCTGTGGTTCCAGTGAAGGTGAAGGGTCCCGCTGGCTGGCACAGCACCGTGTTAAGGCTCTGCCTCCTTTTTGGTTCATGCCAGTCAAAGTTTAACTTTGAGAGCACGCTGCAGGCTGAGGCTGCGGCTGCCCGGGCTATGGGGCGTGTGCCTTACTGTTGTTGTTCTGAGAAGCTTAAATTACAGCTCAGCATCTGAGCCTGCACCACACACAGCGCTGCAGAAAGGTGCTCATATGAAGTGGCTGTTGTAACTAAATCCTAACTTTTCTCGGGTTTTCCAAACAGGTTGGAAGCTTAATGTTACTATGAAGTACTTGGTTGTAGAAGCTGCTCATTTTCTTTTCAAACATCTCCAAAATGTGCTAGATACTGTAGGACCTAAAGGCGCAAGAATTAGCTTTGAAGGGTTTAAACCCCAGGTTTGAAATGCCTTTGTTTAATAAGTTATGAAGACTGGGCTGATGAAACCACTTTTTAAAAAAAGAGCCTGAATATCAATGCAGTTACATTGTAGGGGTGGTTAACTATCTTAAGAGTTGTTCTGTTTCTACGTACTTGTTTAAAACAAAACAAAAAAACACGAACAAAAAAAAACCAAAACAAAGACATGCACGGAAAGCCTGTCCCTAACGGGTGGGTCAGCCATTCAAAACTCATCCTGCTTGTTGTACCCCTGAGATAACCCAGCCTGGCTTTACATCACACTGCAAACAGATCGGTATATTTGCTTTCACCAAAGTAAGCTGGGAGTTCAGTGCTTTTAAGTGCTATACTGGCTAAAGAGGATCAACATGTATTTTTTGTTCTAATGCTTTAAGATGTTCTCACCTTTGGACAGAGTCTTGCAGAGCATTGTTTTCAGAATAAACAAATATCCACAGTGAGCGTTCTTGTATTCTTGGAGTAGAAGATATGTCTAGTACCATTCATGGGAAAATAATATTTAGAGAGTGCATTCTTGACAAGGAGAGAAGGTTTTTCAGGTAAAACCAGTCTTCTCCCGCTACTGATACAACTTTTCTCTGCTGTTGCAGTTGTGTCTCTAACTAACTGTCATGGCGAATGGAAACGTCTCCCTTGGCCTCACCATAGCTGCAGCACAGCTTGTTAGTTGGAAGAGAATAGAGATTTTTCTTAATACAAAGCACCAATATTTTACACACGTGCAGTGTTACAGCTTTTCTGATCATTGTGCATGGAGGCTTCTTTTCCTGCTCCTGATCTGTTAGCGTATTAACAGCTGCCCTCTGATATTCATGTTAATATGAAAAAGTCCAAGCAATCTGTGAAACGAATTAATGGGCAAAATCCTGAACGACTGGATAGTGTATGGAACCTTTTGAAACAAGGAAAGGCTAGAGAGAGAGGATAGCTAAGACTGGTACCCCCCCACCGTGTATTTCTCCAGGAGAAATTTTTTAAGAAGATTTATTAAGAAGATGCAGGTATTAGCAATAGCATGTTACTGTGTGATATTTCACCTTTCACGATCGTTGTTGTGTAATGATGTAACTAACCTAAAAAAAGTACTCGCTGTGAGCCAGGAATGTACAACAACACAAGTAACATTTGTTGCATATTAGAGATTAGTGGCAAAATGAGAAGAACATGCCCTGAAGGTTTTAAAAAATACTCTGTGATGAACTGGAATTTGGTGACTGGAGAAGAATGTTTAAAGGAGTTTTTGGCTTAATGGGATGCCTGGAGGTTAACAGAATTGCCAGGATTTTTTGTAGCCTGGGCACACAGATGCTCTGTCCAAGTCTGCCCACAGGACTGACATGATTGCATCATTTGATGGAGTTTGCTCTTCATAGGTAGCTTCTAGCGTGAGCACTCATCACCCCGCAATGCCCGGTATAACAAATAACACGCCATGTGAACATGAGTGGTGTTGGTGGATATGTCATGGGTAGGCTATGACATTATTTTTCCACATGTGTGGTGACAGATTTTATGGCCTGGCAACAGGTCTGCCTCTTTCAAGTATTCTGTGTGAAACTTTACAAAGGTGCCAATGTTGCAGGTGTGTGCGAAGTCAGTGAGTGGCAAAACCTCTTTTTTAATACTGCATGCCATAACAGCTGAATGTTTGACAATTTGCCCTCCTTCCTTTCCATTTAAAACAGAATGCTACAGATAGCTCCTCTAACTCCTCTCAAAAAAGGGAACAGCCTGTGCGAACTTTGGCTTCTCCTGCATCCTGCGAACATCGAAGAATTTGCACTCGTGGACACCTTCACGACCATTATAGCTCTGACCACTACCATCTAGAACAAGTAAGGTTTCTTCCCAGTGTTGCCACCTAAGCGGCTGTGTCTGCCATAGCTGACTGGTGGTTGGTTTTCCCCTCATATCTCTGGAAGACACCCCCTTCCTTTCTCTCCCTTTCCTTCTCAGTTACCTTTAAATGGCTTTCGATTATTTTTTTTTTAAAAAAGCTTATACTGTGATTTAATGTTATGTTGTACCACCTGCACACGGACCATCGTAGGTCTGTGACAGCTGTACCCATTCCTGAGCCGAAGGCTGAAACTCTGTGATGGGTCGTGGTAAAGGGCGTACAAAGAAGGAAAACTAAAATTATTAAATAACTGTTTTTTCTCTAAGCAAAGAGACAGTGATGGCTGATAGCAAAATGAGCTTATTTATCTTCTCTCCCTCTTCATCTCCATCCCTGCTTCCACAGTCAGTACCGCGATCCTATCGGCATGTCAACTTTCCAGATGATGATGAGGAGATAGTGCGCATCAACCCTCGGGAAAAGATTTGGATGACTGGATACGAGGACTATCGCCATGCCCCAGCACGAGGAAAGAACTTTGATCCTGATGACACGGACTCCTACGTACGTTTTGCCAAAAGCGAGGCCTCAAAACACGAATACACTTATCCTTACGTAGACAACTCGGACTTTGACCTGGGTGAAGATATCAAAGGTGCTGTGATAAAGACTCAACCTGTCAAATTCAAGCCCAGGCGGAAGGAAGATGGTGAGAGGTCGCGGTGTGTGTACTGCAGGGACATGTTCAACCATGAGGAGAATAAACGGGGTCAATGCCAGGATGCTCCAGACCGCGTCAAGACTTGCATCCGTCGAGTGAGCTGTATGTGGTGTGCAGACACTATGCTCTATCACTGTATGTCTGATTCAGAAGGAGACTATATAGATCCTTGCTCGTGCGAAACCAGTGATGAAATGTTTTGCCTCCGGTGGATGGCCCTTATCGCCTTGTCTTTCATTGCTCCATGTATGTGCTGTTACTTGCCGCTTCGGGCTTGTTACCACTGTGGGGTCATGTGCAGGTGCTGTGGTGGAAAACACAAAGCTGCTGGATGACTACAGATGTATTCGAAGTGTTACGTTTTTCCTGTAGTTCAAGGAACACGTTGGTTTTGGAGCACTGAGATCACTCATTTTGATGCAGCCACTGTGCCCAGCAGCATCCAGAAACCACCAGTTTGGATCATCTTACATTTGGTCGTCAGGGGCTCACACTGCATTGATTTGCTCATCAAGTGTTCTAACTAACTAACCTACAGCATAGACTTTTGTATTATTAATCTGTAATCAAAACAGACTGTCTTGTACATTTTTTTTTTAATTTTTTTTTTTTTTTCAGTTAAAATGAGTTTGAGGAAAGAACTGCTTTAAATGGTGGTGGATTGTAGAACATCTCCAGGTTGTGTCCGTCTTGCCTCCGCTTGTGCGGTACCATCAGCGTGTTAGCAAGCTTTGGCGTTTATAGAAACGGGGTGGTGTAGTGAATGAAATCTCACTTGGAAGATACTTGCCATCAAGTTATTGTGTGTGTATAGAAGGTGTGCTAGTAACAAACTTGTACCACAACACAGTATTTCTGTCACTGGTTTTCTTTGGGGTTTTTGTTCTGTTTTCCAAAGCCAAAATAGCCATCTAAACTGCAGTTTCTCTTCTAGAGTCCATCGTCATTTCCTTCAGCAAACATCTGAAATTATTTCTCTGTTCGTAAAGCTCTGTGAACAGAAAGCAAGGCTCAGTTACCATAGTCACATAACCATTGAGAATCTGGTAGTTCTCCTTACCTGTAATCATTTCAGACCACTACTTGAAAGGGAAACTTAAATTTTAGGGTTTTCTTTTTTCCCTAAATAACATTGGAAAAATAAAACTGTGTTTTCAGAGTTCTGCCCAAAAGAAAGGGAACTTTTTCATTAGCCAGCCATGTAATGATCTGTGAATAAAACACTAAGGTTCCAGATGAGGAAAATTGTTTTTATGCAAAGAATTACTACCAATGCAATGTCAAAAGCACTATTGTGGGGAAATGCTGCATTAAGTGGTGGATTATATGGAAAATTGTATTTGTTTGTTTGTTTTCTGTATAATACATGAGCATGAGAACATACGCATCCACAGTAGAAACTACATTTAGCAATCTAGACAGGTTTTTAAAAGCAAAAGCCAGGATGATAACCACCACTTCCATTTTTTGACCTGCGGTCCCAATCCTCCAGATGCTTACACATGTCTCGATGTATCGCGCATGCAGCCAGCGTTCCTGTGAGTCTGTGCGTAGGATTAAGCATGTGAGTCTTTGCAGGAGCCAGACCGAAGTGTCTCCCTGGCTTTCCCCTCCCCAGTTCACCACCCAGATTTATCAAGTGGATGCATAAGGTGCATACAGCAGGATAAGATTACTTTAATTTTTTTTTTTATTTTTTTAATGTCATGTTGTCTTGTGTACAAGGCTTGTAATTAGCTTGGAAAAAGAGTATTTTTCTAATATATTACAAGGAATAGCCAAATAATTTTTATTAAAAAAAAAAAAAAAAAAGATTTAGCGCAGTGAGCTCTAACTAGCATAGTACAATCTGAATACTTTGAGGCAGCTAGGGATTGGCTTGTCAAAGCTGGCACTGCTGTTCCTGCCATAATTTCTTTCTGCAGTAAATTGCCAGTGGGCGCATGTCCTTTCCCTCCCTCTATTGCACATTGACATCAGTCTTAAAAGAGAGGATTTTTTTTTTTAAACTATTAATTTGCCAAATAAATGTAAAAGGAACGCTTGCCATTCTTTCTTGGTGGAATGTCCCAACGGTTCCTCTGAGAGTTAATCACAGCTTTTTTAGTCAACCATGAATTAAGTATGCAATGTGCTTATACACTATAGAGTTCGGTAGGCTTAATTTGTAGCAGTTGCTGGGGATTTTTTCAGTTGGGAAAAAAAAATGAATGATAGTGGAAAAGGGATGGAGTGTTACACTCTGGGTGATATGTCTGGGTTTGCTGAATGAAATATAAATATTTTGTGCCTAATAGCAGTTGACAAATCTCTCAATGGTGTCTACTAAACATCAAGCCAGCCTCGGGAAAAAAAAAGAGAATTAATGGAACAACCTTTTCCTTTTATTTCTGTTCTCAAAGTTGTTTCATGTAAACAAACGTCTGTAAGATCATCTCTCTATAAAGCACAACACTACAAAAAGATCTTACAGCTTTTTGTCCGGTCTTGAAGTGCCCCTATTTATTTAAGCAAAGTAGACATACTCCAAGCCTTTCCGTATGTCTGGAACTAAAAATTAAAAAAAAAAAAAAAAATCCCTCTTTTTATTTTTTTTTCTTCCCCTCCTCCTTCCTCCCTCTTCTCTTGGGTTTTTGTAATACTTGTAGATTTTGCTGCGTGTGTTATTTGGTTTGTGAAGGCAGTGGTGTAAGGGCACAATGATAGAAATGGGTGTTTTTTTGTAAATATTTCTCCTTAATTTCCACACTGCCGCTGAACAGTGTGTAGCGTTCTCCCAGTCAGCTTTGCAATACTGACATCAATCATTTGAGAGAAATTATTCAGATTTTATTTTTGTATCTGTGGTAACAAAACATTAACCAAAATTTTTTTTTTCTATTGTGGAAAGGGTTTTTTTGTGTTGGGTTTTTTTTTTTGTTGTTTTTTTCCAAGCTATTGCTCACGTTAACAAATTAAAGTGCCTGAAGCCTCATCATTATTGTATCTATATACTAAAACTTAAAACCCTGTTGTATTGATTTTTATAAGCCTTTTTACCTCTGTGTAAAAAAAAAAAATATATATACAAGTGTATGATGTACATTTTAGTTCTTAACTTCTTTTTTTATTGTTTCTAATATGTACGATCAGTGTAGCTATTGCTTTAAAATGTACCATGTAAATATAAATACATCATATCAAAATGATGCCGTTTATTGTCAAAATGATGCTATTTATTGTTATTTAGCTGGCTGGAAAACGAGGGGGAAAGAAAAGGGGGGTGTCCCCACAGCCACTTCCCCAGAACCTCGCCGTTCCTGAGGAAAATTATTGATTTATTTCACATTTTTGGGTGGCAAACACTGCCAGCCTTGGGGACAGTCTGTTCTCGCCCAAACACAATGGGGACCAGGGGGCAGGTGGTGTTTTTTCCAAGTATCTTTTAAGTGGTTTTCAGGCATTTCGCACATTTGGGGCGGCCTGGCCTGGTGTTGCTGCACCTCAGGAGGCCCTGGCGGCCATGACAGGGCCAGGGCTCCCTCCTGCTTTCCCTTCTCTTCTCCCCAGGCCCTCATCCCCTGCGCTGCTTTAGGGTTTTGGTGTTTGGGTGGGTTTTTTGGTGGTTGATTGGTTTTTTCACCCAAGCAGCATGGCCCCAAGGGACAGGGGAAAGCAGAGGGAAGGGCTGGCAGACATGGCTGCCGAGCTTTCTGAGGTGTCACCTCCGCTGAGGAGAGGTGCCAAGGGCGGCTGGCGCTGCTGGCCCTGCTCAGGGGGCCTCGACGTGGAAAATGGAAGAGGAATAACCCAGCAAAAACAGACACTAGGCTGCGGCCAATTGAGGAAACCAGGGGAAAAACAGTGAGTATATCAAATTTGTACAACATTTCCAACAGGGGCTAGTCAGGCCGACACCAACTGTTTGTGGAAAGCCCAGGTTTGTTTTTCTGTAGGTAATAACTGTTTCTCTTTTTTTACGTGCTGCATGTTCTGCTGCTGAACAAAGCCACCTTGAGTAGCATGTGAGAGAAGGGAAGCAAGGGCCCATGTGCCAAACTATACATGTCTTTCTCTTAGAAAAGGTGTGCTCCCTGTGATGGCAGTGCTTTGCCTGATGCGCGCCCACCCCACACGTGGGTTGACATATTGGTTCTGTAAGTAAGCTTGATGTTTGACTTGCCACAGCTTTGCTGAGATCCTGAGTCTGCTTTCACTTTCGATTGATTTATATTTGTATTTACAGGTTTCTAATGCTCATATAAATAGGTATTTCTGTTTACAGTTGTTGTACAACTAAATGTTTGTTACACGTTTTAAAAATTCTTCGCAGTGGGTCAGATGTGTTCGGGAGGATTCCAGCTGCACACAAAATCCTTTGGTTTGTGCTGGCATTGTCTCCATCCACGGCTAAGCTGAGGGCAAAGTGATTCTGACAGCCCGTTGCTCACATCCCATCATACTATCTGGACTATGGCAGGAAGACTTCAACCCTCTTCCCTGGCTGTTTGGATTCAGCTTGTCCCACAGAAGACCTGGCTATGCCACATACCTTCTGGCAGCCTGTGACATCCTCTTGCTTTCATCTGCGAATTAAAGGGGTTGCTTATGCCTGGAGATTTCTAAACTGAACTAGTAAAGTCTGGACCCTGTATCCGTGGAAAATGCAACTGCCACCAAGATCCAAGGCACCATGAACAGCAATCAGCCTTCCGCAGCCTAATCAGTGTGGAGGTCCTCGGGCTTACTCGTGCTATCATCTGCGACGGGTACTGTCCTCTTGGCAGGGTGCAATCAAGAAGGAGTTTGGGGAGGACATGGATATTGTAAGCTTGCAACCATATGAAACAAGGTTGAATATTTCATGGCTTTAAAAAAGAAATCTATTTTACTAGTAAAAGTAATACCAGTTACATTTTAAAATAATGTCCTTTCACCCAGGCTGACTTCTAGGTGCTGACAAATGCAGCTTGGCACTTTGTAGCAAAGAGGCTTGACACCAAATGTGCTGCTACCGTTGCCTGGGTGAGAATGGCTTTCCCAGCCTCTCCTTTCCCCATTTTGGCAGCAGGAGCAGTGCTAACCCAGTTCACCCCCAGGCCTTTCTCCTGGGGAAGGCATCCTTGTCTTCGCACAAACATCACAGCAGTCCCGCCTGTGTGAACCTACCTCCTTGTAGCCTGTGAAACTGAAGAGATGGAGGGCAAGGGGAGGATTTTCTTGGCTGTGCTCACTCAGGGAACCTGCAAGTTACTTCCATCAAGGATACATTCCCTCTGGTAAAAGCAGTATCAGGTCAGGAATTGCAGGGTGAACAGAGGGCAACTACCAGTGTGGGTCCTTCCAGGTATAACAGCGCTGTTTTCCTTCAAGGATCCTTTCCACCAAGATAACAGTTTCAAGCATTTCTGAGGAATGACCGTAGCTTCCCAGTGTTGCCTTCAGGGGCAGAAATTTTGTACGAGGAGGGTTTGCTTGGCCGCCTTTAATAACGTGGTAATAAGTTTTTCTCACTCTGGTTGAAGAGCTGCAATTTAAATAGGCAAAACTGATTTATTCCTGTTGTGAAAATGACTAAGTCCAAGAGAGTTTGAATGACTTGCATAATGTGGGGAATTTGTGGCACAGTCTGGCCTGGAGTATCCTGAGCACAAGTCCACCATCACGTTCATCCAAAGGTATCTCTCCTGTCCGAAGATGAACTAACTGCAAGGTTTGGGCTTCTGCAGGAGCCTGGCTGCATGGAGCACAAACCAAACCAATCGGCCCTATCAGGAAGGGATGTGTAAATCCCCTTTCTCTGCTAATTCCGCTTAGAAATGCAAATTGGAAGTATCTGTTAGCAAGCCTGGAAACGAGGTATCATTGCATATGTTCCCAATGCTTATCACAGGCAGAACTTGGCTTCTTGTGCAGACTAAATGAAGCTTTTTTCACAAATCATTTGGGAGTGAACTTGCAGTGCTAGCAACAGGAAACACTTTCCTTTTTTCAGCACACGATGCTAGGTGAGTTAACATCCTCCTAACACCGTGGCCTTTTCTGAAATGTTTAGCCTTCTGCTATTTTCTTAACATTTTGAATTGGGCAATTAAATTCCTCAGTATCTTGGTGGCATACATGGAAATAAATAGAAAAATGTTTGGCTTCCACCCAGAGACAAGATATTTAAATGGTGGAAAGTATGTGTGTATTTTTGGGGTGGTGTACTTGGATCTCCACAAATATATTTAGTTGCTTCCCTGTACTCATGCACAACCAGCCAGCCCATGCCATTCATCTCATTCCCCCATTCCTCACTTGTAAATTCATTTAGGAAGAGTTGACAGACTTTGGTTTGGCTTCTGCTGGATTTCAGGCCTGCTGCCTAATGTCATGTGAAACAGGATCTCACAGCACTGCCTTGTGTGGCTGTGAAGAGATAGTTTCTGAGGACTGTAACACACCCTCTCTCTCTCCTTGAGCAATCACAGCTCCATGCACTGACTGATGTGCACTCCAAGGTGGCAAGGAAAGTACTAAGTCATTTCCAGATTTAATATAATTCATGTCATGACCTAAGGTGTCACTGATGTTAAGAATACGTATCATTGCATGGGGGAGCTAGAATTAATGTGTACTTTGGGATGGCTGAGATGTTACCAAGATATACACAGCATTAAACTTTTTTCTTATCTAGAGTACTTAATTATCCTTAATTATATAGAGAGTGTAATATGAACTGACATTTTTTTTTCTGCGTTTTCTAAGGTTATGTCACGATGAGCTGCAGAATTGGCCAACATCTGTTTTAAGGGAACTGACAGGGCTACTATCAGGCTTACCACTTTGAGCAAGCATTTTTCTGATTTTCACACTCTTAATTCCTCTGTTTCAATGCTGTGCCAATGTTATCTTATTAACTGTTTAAGCTCTTGATGTGAGATTTCAATCTTACGAAACAAAGAGCGGGGATGGGGAGCTTGCCAGTGCAAACAGTGAGATCCTTGATGTTGAAGTATCAAGTCTGATATGTTCCCAAATGTACCCTACCTTCTAATCTGAGATTCCTGGTATTCAGATTATGTTTAGCTCCGACCTGATTCAGACAAGTCTGAAATTCGAAGCATTCACGTCCTTGTGCCCTGGAGGGCCATTTGCAACCTTAAAAGCCCAATTCCAGAACTACTGAACTCAAGTGATTTCACTTTAAAAGCGCTTACTCTTTACAACTTCCTGAGAACAATGATAAAAGCCAGGTTAGAAAGTATAACTTTCAACCACATTTTGCAAAAGTGCTGGCCACAACTTAAAACAGAGAGCATTTTGATGTGCACAGCCAAAAGAAGCAGCACTCTGCTGGTTTTGTTCGTGAGTCTGAGCATTGCAAAATTCAATTCCCAATAAATTTGTTTCAGAAAACTCTGGGCAGAGTAGAAGCTAGGACTGAATGCAGATGCAAGATACATGGTTCATCCCAGATATGAAACATAAGTAGAAATGCAAGCTTGGTGTTTGTTTGGGGGTTTTTTGAGGAGTACCTGAAAGCTCCCAGTGTCACAGTTATGTATTGGTGGGGGGCCTGATGTTGAAGCTAAAGTACCCCCAGCTATTTCGGTGTATTCCTGCTGGGAAGGGCAGATGGTCTGTGCCTCTGAGGGGAGCATTTAGACCAACACCACAGGTCAGGCTGCCAAGCAGGAAATATATACACACACACACACACATATATATATGTATATGCCCATGTGTGTGTGCGTGTGTGTATCCTTTTGGAGCAGAAATCTGAAATTACCAACATGACCTAAAAACCCAAGTGATAGTTACCCTTTAAATAAATAAATAAACAGGTAAAACTCTAGCTGTGTGGCTGACCCTGGTGGCTTGGCAACAATGAATGGGGTTTTCTGTGCAGTGGCCCCAAGTATTGGGTATCTCTGCAGGATTTCTCTGTTCGCTTAGTGAACAGACCTCAGAGAATGTCCTCATCTTGGGGAAAACCCCAGAACCCCATAATGTGGTTGAGGCAGCCACAGAACTGAAAAGGCTTCCAAAGTAGAAAGTGAAACAGCAATAGGATGAAGCAGAGAGATGTGATCTGCTCAGAGGAGTGATCTGCTTCACTGGGACTTGAGGGTCATGTGTTGAACGGCCAGTGGCTCTGTTTCTCTGGGGCCAGGGACTGGGCTGTGGGGGAACCGTGGGCATTTTGGCAAGTAGGAAAGCCTGTGCATTCATTCATCTGCCTAAGATGGAGGGGGTTGGTGCAAACCATTTGGCCAGAGGAAGGCAGCCTTCGCAATGATGCCAGTACCACGGTTTGGATACAGTTTCTGCTGGCTGGGACATTGCTGGACTTCCATATGTGGCCAAAGTGCCACAGGCCTGGAGCAGGCTGCTGGGTGAGCGAAGTCCTCACACTTACCCGTCCCTGTCTTTGCAGATTCAAAGGACTGAAATTGTCAGAAAGGCAGCAAGCAATACCACACACATTTAATTTCAAAACTCTAGCTCCCATCACAGATGCAATGCTATTTGCTGCATTTGTGCTTCCGTAGACTTTGAACAAATGGACACTTACCAGCATCAGGTAGGAGAACAGACCACTTGATGGCAGGAGATCCTGTTCCCCGGTTCCCTGGGGTAAAATCCTGGCTCCATGTAGGTCAGCGGCAAAAATCCCACACACTTAAGTGAAGCCAGGGTTGATTTCCTGGGATCTTCAGGCTTTGGATGCCACTATCTCAAGGTTTGGCACACAAAGTACCCCCTCCGCTGGCAACTTCCTAAGGTGAACTTTCCATGGTCTTCTCCCTCCCCTGTTCTCCTAAGAGACAGTAGGTACAATGATAGCATAAGTCCATAAAGAGGGATTTCTTACCCTGCACTGTGCATCAGCTCCCCAATTCTGTCTTTAAAGGGCCGTGTTTGAAATGGTAGCCGCTTTCTGCTCCTGAAAAGTGACAAGTGGGTGGGTTGGGAGCAAGAGCACCTGCTGACAGCTGAGGAAGGGCTTTGTTGGGACCAGATCACTGGTTTTAATGATAGCACCTTAGCTCATCCCCTTTTTTCCTATACCAAATTGCCAGGTCGTTTCAATCACTTGGACCTGCACAAACCAGCTTGGAAAAGAAAAAAAGGTGTTTAGAAGGAGTAAGCAGTTTTGACTTACAAAGTGACAAACTGGCAGGGACATTCCCTCAGCCACCTTTCACTCATTTTTGACAGCTTGCAGGGTTTCAAGCTGGCCAGCAATTCTTTCCGATATTAGGTTGAATTTCCAATCAAAGATTAAAAGGCTGAAAGTGTGCCTGTGAACTAAGATACATGAGGAAAAGGTCCTATAACAAAGAAGCACCCCTGAAAGGACTGTGTTTTCAAACCCACTCGCATACATAATGTTTTAAGAGCTGTCACCATCAGAGCACATTTTATTGCCGGTTCTTGAAGGAAGTGGTTGTAAAGATGTGGCACGAAGAGCAGAAAATCCAGGTGCTGAGCAGAGAGCTTTTGAACTTACAGCAAATGCCTGATACTTTTTTCTAACCAGAACAACTGCTGTTTGTGACCATCTGAACTCTGAGCTACAAGAAAATGTTTTTGGGGTTCGTCAGGCTGATATCCTGTCTCTAACCACAGCCTGTACCAGATACTTCAAAGAGAGCGAGTACAAGAAACTCTGTATGGGAATCATCTGCTAGCAAAGGAAATTTCTTCCCAGCATCAGACAATTTGTCATTGATTTATCCCCCTCAAAAAGAAAAGTTTATGTGCCTCCTAATAAAAAAAAAAATCCATTTGAATGTAACAGCGATGTGAGTTTATTCATTAAGCCTAACAATTTTTTATTTGAACTGTATTTGATTTCTGTCAAATACCATAACAACCCTTCTACTGTTTTCTCTGGAGATTCTTCTAGTGCTGAAGTGATAGTTTTTTTCCCAGACAGTTTCTTTATACAGATAGCCTTGCAAATGTGACGATGTCCAGGATCTGGGGCCCTATAGCAGCCATTCTTCAAATGCTAGTGTCTCCTCTTCCAAATCCTTCTTCTCCTGGCAAGCATTTTTAATCCCCTTTCATGGATCCTTTAACCTTAATTTTCTTATTGTTGGGATGATACTGTGTTCTTATTGTTGTACAGGTTTTCTGAAGCCTCCTATGTGTCAAAACAGATTGAGGATATGAGGTGAATAGTGAAAAGACAGCAAATTTATTGTTTTGTTTATTTGTCAGTTGCTGACGCGGCACTGGATTTATAATATTTGTTTTCTGGGACTCAGATACTTTCAAAGACGGCTGTGCTATAACTGTGAATGTAAACTAGGATGTACTGGGTGTCTGTCTGTGATGAAGGTATTATGTGTGAAAGTCTGTATTTAGCCTCTTCAGTGGCTTTGCTCTGAGAGGTGTTGAATGTCTTAATTTTTTCCTGAAACCCGTAAGATTTCCTAGCTGGGTAGGTGTAAACCATTGGCCCCACTGAGGTCAATGGCAAGCATCCCACCGGCTTCAGTAAGTAATACATAATCACCTCCAAAATACAGAGTTAGGAGATGAATTACTGACAGCTATCTTTCTAAGAGCCTGGCTAATACATACAACCATACCAAAATGCCTCTTCATGTTTATTTCTTTGTGCAAAGTTCTTCCATGCATCTTCCCATCCCCTATAAAAAATACAGAAATATTCTGCAGCCTGAGTTGCCATCAAAATCTATTTAAGGGTCATCTATTCGGCCTTAGTCACAAGCAATACAAGTGAAAGATCTGCTTTGCTTAAAACAAGGCCTGGCCAGGTGAACAATTCACTTGAATAGTAGAAATTTAGTGGTTCTGATGAAGAAACTCATTGGTTGATCTTTTGATCCTAATTTGAGACTCCTATTTGATTGTTTAGCAATTGTTGATTGCTTCAACATGAAATAGAGATGATCAGCATCTCCAGAAACGAGGCCACAGATCACTGAAAATAGCAGGTATGGGGGTTTTTAAGATGTGGGTCCTAAGGTTCTGTGCCTCATTGAATTTAATTACAGCTTGGAGTAAAAAGAAACACACAAATTCAACTTTGGCTTGGTTTCTGACAGATTTGAATTTGCACCATTAGTCTGCTTGTCCTACTCCTATAATGGTTCTTGCACCACACGGCCAGTGGAAACCAAACTGAGGTCTTGAAGAAATTCATTTCCTATGGGCTTCATAAAAATAGGCTGAGTAAAACCGAGAGCTGTTCCTACTCTTGCTGAGCTCATCCCGGATTAGACACCAGGAAAACAATGTGGGGAAAAAGCCTTGTTACGCATGCCCTACCTGTGGATAAACTCAGCTGGCAGTCATGGCTTACTGGACATTAAACATCCACCCCACAAGAGCAGCTTCGCTTTCTACACCATACCTCTCCCTTAAACAGCCAGTCATGCTCAAACACATCCTTTGGAACCCGGGCACTGCTGTTTTCATCGCTTGTGGAATACTTGTTTTAACATATAGCAGTGATATCTAGGAGGGAAGTGACATGTTTTCCCAATCAGGGCAAAGAAAAGTGTCGAGTAATGCCCTGGTCTTTTTCAGTCTGGCTTTAGCTGCTAAAGGGTCTGCTTCACAGTTTGTTAATTCAGCTGAGAAAGTTGGCTGTATCTTTGAAGAGCTGTAGGTGGATGATTTTCTTTTTCTTTTTCTTTTTCCTTTTCCTTTTTCTTTTTCCTTTTCCTTTTATTTTTCTTTTTCCTTTTCTTTTTCTTTTTCCTTTTCTTTTTCTTTTTCTCTTTCTTTTTTTTTTCTTTTTCTTTTTCTTTTTTTTTTTTCCAGATTGAAGTCTGCTTTCAGCTTTTTTTCTCACTTGCTTGTACATCAATATGAGTATCTTTCCATCTATGAAATTAAATTAATGTAGCTGGAAAGTCAATGATTCCAAGAGATTTCCTCGGGCTTCTATTTGCATGATGAGAGAGATTCATGGGCTCCAAAAGGCTTTAAATGCCTGGGTCTTGCTAATAATAACAACAACCCAAAGGGAATAGTCCAGCTGACTGTATGTAGGCCAGACTTAATCAATTAACACACTGAGATAATGACATACCAGCTTATAGAGCCTCTTAAATATGATCATGTGCGAAGACAGCCACTGGCTACAGGAGGTCTGATGGCTTCGCAGATTAAATGGCAGGGAACTGCCAATATTTAGATCTGGGATTTCCAGAAAGCCACACTGAGATAGAGAACAACAGCAGCTTCTGAAGAAACATGCACCTTTCCATGCTAGTATCTAAATCAAATCCATGACTCGGGGGATGCTGATACCAGAAACAAGCGTCTTGCAGCTGCACTCCTTTGTGCCTGTGGTTGCAAACTGATACCTGTTGGAGTTGTTCAGCTGGAGTCAATGGGACTGTTCCTGCACACGTTTTTGCAGAGTGGGATCCAGCATACAGAAATGTTGTTTACTTTGGAAGTTTCGGTCGTACGGGTCTCGGTATTGTTCAAACTCATGTGAGCCGAAGTTTGCATAACAGCTCTTAAAAAAGTGGGCCTCAAAATGTCAAAGGGAGCCCCCTTTCATGTAGAAGATGAAAGCCACGTTGTCTTGGCTGAATTCCAGCATCTATCCCTGTGTGTTCAAGCGGATGATGGAGGTTTTCTTGTGGTGGCTCCTGAACCGGGTGCCCTTTTACAGCCGATAAAGCTAAGTTGATTTGCCTTGATTTTGCTGTGGGCTAAATTGCGTACAAAGGGGTTACAGTAAACTCTTAATTGGTGGCTGCTTGAATGTGTGTGTGAGCCTTTAGTTCCCCCATCTGCACGACGAGGGCAAAAGAGGGGTCCCTTCCTTTTTGACCCTTTTGTCTTATCTGGTTTGTTTGTAAGATCTTCTAGGCAGAGATTGTTACCACATGGTTGCACATTGTCTCCTGGGATGGGGACCCTGGTCCCAGTGGTAAATAACAGCCTTCAACAGTTACTCTCACATGAATAAAATGCGGCCAGCAGAGTGATCCGAGTCATCTATCAAATAACCCACAGCTCTACCCACATACAGCTCCTCCATATGAATCCTGAGGTTAATTAAAAGAATCTAAAGAATGATGGGGTTAGGGTGATTTTGGTTGAGTGCTGAAGATTGATGTATCCTCACCAGCTCACCGTGCTATTCCTCCGGGCTGGAGGTTTTGCATGGTTGCTGGCCAGTCCCTGAAAGACCAGGGCTAGTTTTGTAGCTGCTCTGTGCTGGCTACGCCAAACTAAGGTTTAAATATTCATTGCATTCTTCACATGCCAAATCATCTAAGTTGGAAAGCAGGAGCCTAAGATTTTGCAAAGCTGCTTTTGCACATAAAGGCCATTAAAAATTCATCATGACAGGGAAAAAACAACATTGCCAGTAGTAGGGAACTTTATGTTGACTTGGCTAATTCTGTGTGGGGCTAAGTTAGCGCTAACCCACATTAATCCACTTAAATGGAAGGGTGAGCTTGATCCAGTAAAAGCAATAAATCCTCTTTAGAGCTGATCAGACTCCAGTTGCACTACAGGAGAATGGAGCTGAATGGCAAACAGTTGGCAGGAGGTAACTGGATGGGGCCTGAATTTCCAATGTGCCAGGTAATTTAGTCCACAGCATCCCCTTTCCCCAGTATGCACAGACCGGTTGTGGGTAGGACCACATCCCAAAGCTCTTGGTGCCAGAGGTGGAATGATAGTCTGTGGGCCAGGGAAACTCCTCCCTGCCAATACAGAGCTGGAAAGGATGAAGCAGCTCTCCATCATCGCAGGGAGCGGGTACCCGAGATGCTTGTGTTGGCAGAGTTTTTATCCCAGGCAGCTCGAGCAAAAGGGGTGAAATGCTAGGAGCAGAGATGGACAGAAACACCCAACCCGGAGCTGGCGAGGCTTTGCCTTGCCTTGGAGGCAGCCTGCAGATGTCAGGAGAGAAGGGCCAGCTGCTGCTGCCTTGCTAAGGGTGAGGGACTAACCAGGTTGCTGTTAAATGCCACAGAATTACATACAAAACTGAACTGGCTCGGGTGCAAGTGGAGCTGCACGCCTGGGAAGCGGTTGTTGCTGTCAGCAGTGTTCTCAAGGTTGACCCAAGGCATGGAACTGAATCCAGACAGGGTGAATATCTCTGTTTCCTTATTCCTCTGAGAAACTGGACCTGAATTTAAAAGGCTGTTTAACACTTTGAAGCCACCCACAGTTCTGTCTTTGCCTCCCACACAAGCTCCAAGGAACTGACTCATTCCCACCGTATTTTCAGCTGCGTGTAGATCCTGCTCACAGCCCGGGAAGATCCCCATTCAGCCAGGCGAATCAAGCACACATTGTGACTTGAGTTAGCTGGTCTTGAAAGGGTTTTGACACTCCGACTAACAGTCGACTGTATCTGAAGACATCTGGCCTGCCTTTTAAAGTAGAGTAGGAACCATATTCTTTAGTTAGCTGTATAATTTATGCCTTGTCTGCTGTTCTCTATTCATGATGCCTCCTTATGTTGACTGTTAAATAGCTGTCTGTGAAAATAAGTGACACTGTCATCTGCTCTTAAATGAAGAGAGGTCTGCTCTACGAGCAGGCGTTCACCTCTCCCCTTCTCCGTGGTGAACTCATGTTGTTTCTCTCCCCGTGGGGACGCTGCTTTGGGCTTTGCTGTGCTTTAAGGAGTGTGAGTGAGTATGTACAGCTCTTGATGGTTCATAACTCATGAAAATCAGCAAGCCTTTCTGCAAGGGGAGACATAGGGTTGTCTCTGTCCCCTGCCAACCTGGTGAGCTCAAATGCTCTTTCCAATTTGGACTAAAGTCCTGACATCCCTGGGTTTCTAGCTCGCTAATTCTTCCAATGCTGAGGAAAACAACTCACTTCTTGCTGACATCATGCTGTCCTCCCGCTTTGCTGTATCCACTGTGAGTCTTTAAAGCTTCATGCTATGCCTGAACAATTACACCCACGTTTTGGCTGGGAAACAGAGACGAACGAAGGCAGTTAGAAGGAGGCCATGGGAGCCCTGCCTTCCACTTTCCTGTTCTTCACACTGGGCTCACTACTGCTGTCTTTCCCCCTGCCTGGTAGCAAATCTCCAGCCAATACCTGTTGGGGTCACCGCTCTGTGCCTTTTCCCTGCTTCTCTGTAGAAATAACCCCAGTCTATTTGGGCTCTGGACCACTTCTGCATGCCGTGACACCACAGCACCGTCTTTATAGATAAACATTTGCAGGCTTTTGAGCTTAATCCTGCTCACTATATGGTTACAGAAGACAGAGGGAGTAAACATGCTTTGCAATACAAAGAAATTGTCAACAAACTCGGAGGAGAAGGGGAGAAATATCCAAAGGCATGCTCTGGTTTTGGCTTGTTGCATTTGGTTTCCTTTATGCAACTCACTGAATGTTTGCCCCCCTCTGCAAAAATCTGGGGCAAAGGCCTGGCTTTTGTCTGCACTATTAGCTAGCGAAGTCAGGAATTTACCTCTGTCACCACCTGGGTATTGAATAATGTAAAACCCAGCTCCTCCATCCTACTGGCACTGGGCTGAGTTCCATCAGCTTCTGAGGAGCTTTTCGGAGTGGAGTCCTGACCTGCTCACAGTGGCTAGTATTAGCTGAGACATGAATAAACAATAAAGGAGATAAAGGAGAGGCTGGGTTGCAAGCAACAGCTGTTTCCTATGGACTCCTGAATAAATTCGGGCTCCTCTTGCTGAGGGGCTGGGCTTTTGACCTTGTGCAAAGGAATGAATTGCTCTGGGAAACGCATTCTGATATGAGAGCAGAGTGGTATTTGTTTATCGCTAAATACAAAGGGTCAGTTCGTGAAGTTTTAGGAAGAAAAACCCCACCTACTTTAAAATGTAATTTTTTAGGTGGTTGCAAAATTTAGCGGTATTATCTCACCTCAGCTGTGACTCTAGGAGCAGAATTACACCTGGAGTTGCACGTGTAGATCATATATGGCAGAGAGCTAAGTCCTTGGCCCAAGACAGCCTTTTGCTGACTCCAGATGTGCTCTTCTGCCATAAAACACTTTGGAGGCCTGATGCTGCGTTACATAAGCCACTCAGTAGTTTTAACATTGATTTCAACAGAAGGAGAGGTCCCTTCTCTGTGTAACTAAGCATAAGGTTTGGCTTGAGCCCGTTGCTATTATGAATTTCTAAAGCTGGGCTTGTGGGAATGACTCCATCAGCAAAGCACGAGCCTCTGCTCTGCTTTACCCCCCGGAGTGCACAGCAAGTCTCGGAGCTTTAGGCATTTACTCCCAGTTTCCACCAGTGGAGCAGGGAGAAAAGTTTGGCCAGGAGAGGTGGATTTTCCTGGTACTTCTCTTGTGTAAGCTCGTTCTGTTTGAGTGGAAATTGCACCTTTTTCTTTTATAGGGAGATAGAGCCTTCTCTTATCTCAACAATAGAGCAAGAGGAAATTCTAATATCATGATCCAGGAACCAGATAAATGCAATCTGTCTTAATGCAACAATCTCCTTTTCAGTTACTACTACCAAGTTACTGTATCTGAAAATCCTTTGCAAAGTCTGTTCTCTCAGGTCATCTTTTTATTTGCTGAGGGCCTGCCTGCTTTTGTTTACATGTGTAAAACCTGCAACAAATTTGGATACCTGATTAGCCAGTCCCTTACCCTCCCCCTCTGCCTCCCAGCTGCAGAAGGGTATCTGCAAGCTGCACCAGTTGGGGCAGAGTTTGAACTAGTCCCATTTTTAATTTTTCCTTCTTTTATCCTTTTTTTTTTTTTTTTTTTTTTAAGCAGGAGGCATAGTTTGTTTTAACATATAATGGTGGTGTGGGTCCCCTGGTGTATGTACCTCTCCAAGTTGAGGCACTTGGCTCCAGCTGCTGCGGGTATTCAGGGCAGCAGGGCAGCTGGGGCTAGTGGGCTGTGCTGTGGGCCAGGGCAGCCACAGCTGCAATGAGTCTGTGGCTCTCTGGCGTAGCCACAGGGTACCTGGGCTGCTGGCAAACTGGCTGCCTTGGGAGAACGGATCACACCAGCCTCATCTCCTCCGTGGATCCAGTAGCGAATGGTGAAATGGAGCTGCGATTGCATCTGCTGCATCCAGGTTGTCTGTATCTTCCTTTTTGTTAGGGGGGAGGGGGAGTCAGATCCCTGGAAAAGTAAAACCTAAGGGTAATCAAGCCTTTAAAGTTCTGCTATTTCTATATTTGAAATGAGTAATACCTTGCCTTAGAACAAAGCTAAATGTATAGAAATATGAATCTGCTAAGTGTCTAATGCTGTTTTCGAAGAGGGTGTCAGCTCTGAAGTTTTATATTAGCTAGAAATCAAATAGATCCCTTCAGCATTTCCTTTTTTCTTTCTCTTTTCTGTTTTTCACCAAGTTTTGCCCATCTCGACCGCTTTCCTGAGGCTCTTTTTTGTTTATCCTACATAATTTCCTTCCTTCCTTCAAGTCCAGACCCCCTTGCTCCCCTGGGGCTTCCTATGATAGCTAGGCACTAATCATGTACTTCTGCCCCAGAAGCACAGATAGAGGCTTCCTCCCCCTGCTTCCAGTCAAAGGAGGATGTAAGGCATAATGGTAATCTTAAACAACACTGCTATTCATTGTTTGGGAGATCTGGGAAATATCCTTGAATTCAGCTTGCTAAATTAGCTGCTTCTTGAGTAACCCACAGCTGCTGCGTATCTGTCCCATTACATTTTACAAAAATGCAGCAGTTCTCATTACATATGATATTCTCTCGACATATGGACCTTCCATTAGTTTATGTCTCTGTGTAGCTCTGTTGCCATGATTGTATACACAGAAACATTTTCTTTTGTACTTAAAAAAAAAAAAAAACCAAAACCAAAAAAAACCCAAACCAAACAATTCTTGAAAATAGATTAAAGACAGGCATTCACAATTATTCAGATGGAGCAAAGATGTTGGAGCGCCTTAGAATACAGCCTCTGTCAGGAGCCAATACTTAGATTAAAATGTTGCTTCTGGCAGTAAAAGTGTAACTACTAGTGGGTTTAAGGCTTCATCCTGCCTGTTGTGCACATGAATATCTCCCTTGAAGTTGGCAGGCATCGTCTTGTGCGTGCAGATATTGGAAGTCAGATGGACCATCAGTGTAAGGTGATGCTTAACCAACTATCTGAAGCTCCTAAGTAGGCAGCGACATGATTTTTGGATTTGGTCATGTGTGTTTGCTCCTTCTCAGCAATCCACAGAGGAATTTGGTTTGAAAGAAAATGGATTCCTGGTGTTAGTGGATTTACACTCCTTACCCTTTTAATAACTTCTCCGCATGAGTGGGGAACTTGAGTGAACCTTGGGGAGAAAGGTTTCTATGTCTCCTCCCTCTTGTGCACTTTTCTAGGCTTTGCCACTCATAGCAGAGCTGTGTCCTTGAGGAAAACCCAAACTTCCATCTTTGCTGTGCTCCCTGTGAAACAGCTGGTTCCAGCAGGGTGTAATCCTTGGTGCATCAAGTACTTTAAATAAAAATGCAGTGCTTGAAGAAGTGAAAATTTTCCTTGGATCCCTAAAGCACTGTTCAACACCTCTCTTATCCCATCCAGGGCTTATTTCATTGACTTCAGAAGGAGTCTGGCCAGGTGGGAGCCTCAGCTCTAATCTTAGCATTGGGAAAAGTGCCACACATTTGCACACCGACTGCTGTCACCTCACAAAAACTGGGGGGGGACAACACACAGACCACGTCCTCCGAAAGGCATCCTTGGCTGTGCTTGATTGCATGGTCCAGCAAGGGCCAGCAAATGTCTGTGACAGTGGTCTACAGCGGTCTTGACTGTGTAACTATGGTTAGTAAACCAGCGGCATCCATCTCATTCCCTGCCTGCCTTCCATCCATCTACCCTCATCCTCTCTGTCGTCTCTCTCCCATTCTGTTTGGTTTTCTGGAGTTGCATTTTGCTTATTTGTTTTCTGTCTTGCCATGAGCTGATGACCCGACTCCCTGCTCTAAGCGTGCCCTCTCCAACATACCTACCTACCGGCTTACTTTACTCCTCTACCTCAGCCCTCGGCAACGTACACCTGTCCCCCACCTGCCGAGTGCTCCTGTGCTGCAGGAAGGGAGGAGCATCTCTCTCCCGCAGGAGCTACGGAGCAGTTGGAGACCTGAATCTATGCAAGGATGTGGCTGCCCTGCAGCCTGGGGAGCTGCCAGTGCCAGGGGCTGTCATACCCCGGCTCGTGCTGGTGCGTGCGGGAGAGTGTGCAGAGGAGCTCCAGGAGCCAGCCAGCTGCGTGCAGGGAGCTGCTAGAACCTGGCAAATAGGAGAGGCTGGGGACGCCGCTGCGGCCCCTCAGAGCCGTTCAGGTTCAGGTGCTTAATCCGTGTTCTGAGGAGATGTCTCCTCCTCCTCAGGCTGCACAGGCAGGAACTCTGTACAAGACAGGCCCTTCTTGTGAAACAGAGGAAGAGGCTTTGGGTTTCCTTTCAGTGGCCTCTAAATCATTTGTCCAGAGCACAGAACTGTCTCTTCCTGGAGGTATTTAGGCCCGTTCCATTAAAGTCATCTATGATTGTGTCAGTATTTGTGCATAAATGAATATTAATGGTGAGTGTGGTCTGACTACTGGGCCCATTTCCTCCCACAGCTGTTTTTGTGTGAGACCTGATCCAAAAACATCTTGCGCACACATCTTGCAGCCTGGCTCTGCAGGCGAGCTTGATGGAGAGCGCTTTGCTGGTAAGGCCTGTTGTGGTTTAGGCATGGACACAGCGCATAGCTGCTCAGTGCTGTCAGGGTCTCAGCAGATCTGCGTTCGCCTCACAGCAGACGTTTAGGTACCCAGGGAACTTGTGTTTTAACTGGAAAAAAAAGCTGATGTGCCAAAGGCCTCCCTTACAGCTGAGCAGAGGTCTGGAGCGGGTGAGCGCTGGAGTTCACTGCTCCGGCTGGCAAGGAAAGCCCACCCACAGCTTAGATGGCACTGAGGGCTCCAGATTTCAACCTGAGCACCAGCACCTGAAATTGAGTATTGAAACACCTGCACAGTAGCACTTCTATTTGATTTGGCTACAGTTCTGTGCATTTCTACATTTATCTTTTTGTGGATTAACCCCAAAGAGATTGCTGGGACTGAGCCTGCGACTCCGGCAGGAAAACACAGTCCCAGAGACAACAGGTTATGAGAACAAATACTCCCAACATCCTATTTTTTCATCATTAAATGAGCATCTCCTTACAGATTTAGATTTATTTCAGTAGAGAAAGGGATTCGTTGTATGACTCACATGTCTGAACTAATTGCTACTCGTATTTTTTGATGCAAAACCCTCACAACTGCTTGCAAACAATCTGCAATGGATGTGTGTGCCCGGGGACTCTTCAGCAAGCAATTCTGGTCTTGCACACTTGAAAAGGTTGTTTGCAGACAATGCACATGCCGACCACTTCTGTTGAGAAGGGGCCCAACTCAGACTGTATGGCAGGCAGCAAAAAATTCCCACTGCCCCAAATTAGTCACAAATAATTTGCCTTGCTCTTGGTTTTAATCACATGATCCAATTACAACTTAATACCATCAATACAAAGTAAATGTTCCCACCTTTGGTTGTTTTCGCGGCATGGAAGGCTGCTCACAGCCTCATGCCTGGCAATTAGCTGCGTTTTGTGTTCCTGTTGCGAAAGGGGAGGGGGCTGGAGGAAGGATGGTTGGTGAAACACGCAGCTTGAAAACTTTTCTTTGGGCCCAAAGTGGGAGCGGAGCAGCCCATAGAGATACTGTCATGGATCCAAGCAGGCTGGGGTTAAACAGTTTCCTCAGCTTTTCTTCCTAAATCAATTTGAATACTCTTGGCAAGCTCTGTTACTATGCATGGTGGGCAGCTGTGATTCAAGCAGGGATTTTTTTTTCCGCCTTTCTACTGTCCCAGTCTTCCTGTCTTGTGCAGATGTGATCCTTTCCCTCTGTCTGCCTAACAGCTAATTATTTTACCAGACGATCCAATAGTCTGAAGAAAACAGACCATGCATATTCTTGAAAGCAACAACTGTGTTACAATGTCGGGGGGATGGGAATTAAAAAAAAAAAAAAAAAGTCACTTCCTTCTGACCCACTCCACTCCTTAAGAAAACCTCCAGAAATAGCAAGCGTTCTGATTTATAAGGGCCCAAACTACCTCCCCCCTTTAAGAGCAGAAACTTGTACCATGTATTTGGGGAAAGTGGGGGAAAAAGCCAGCTTGAATATAAAAGACATCCAGCTAACAGCTCTGTAATCAACGGCAATCCAAAAATGTATGCATCTCTCTTACTGCAAGAACATGGACAAGAGCGTATCATCAGCTGTTCCGCAGAAACTGCCTGGGTGTTGGTGCTTTCGCTGGTATTTCATTCCCAATCACAATTATGCCTTTCTGATTAAAATTGTTAGTCCCTGGGTCTGGAAAGGGCATGTATTCTGCTTTCCATGTTTGGTGGTTGTGTTTGAGGGGGCTTTTCTGGTGGGATGGATACCTGGGCTTTGCAGCCTGCTCCAAAGCAAACAGCTCTAAACCACTGTCAGCTGCGTCCCAGGTGGAAGCTGCGAGTACCAGGGAGCACCACAACTGCGCGGTTGCGTTTTGAGAATGCCTACAGGGTTGGGTTTCATTGGCAGGACAGGCAGCAGAACGCTTCCCCTTCCAAATCCCACAGCAGCTCTGCACCGGTTGCTTGCTGGAGCAGTGCTGTGACAGGAGAAGCACATTGCCCTGCGCTGCCCGCTGAGCCACGCTTACCGCCTGCCTTCATCCCCCAGCAGTGAAGAACAGCAGGTCGGGGGTGTTTGCTCTGCTCTGAAAAGGCTGGTACATCCTCGTGTTTTGGGGCCCTGGCGTGAGCAGTCAGGTGCTTGGCATTTTCGCAGATGTGGCAATAGCAGACAAATGCTGAGAGGCAGGAACGAGGGCTCTGAAAGAAGGCACACGCCTTGGGATGAGGTAGAAGCTGTCTGGTACTTTCTAAAAAGTTAAATTAGAACCTAGGGTGCTAATTGTTGGTGGACTCAGCACTCGGGATAAGAGTTTTACAGAGGTCTGCTACTGCTGGTGCAAAAGCTGCAGGTCTCAGGTCTTTAATCATCCAGAGAAATGCTGCTTTTTTGACAGGTGGCTCTCTTCCTAGGTGGTGGCAGCATGCCCCACCACGGGGTAAAACCAAGGGCTGTGCCCAGCACATCGCGTTCACACCAAGGGACCAAGTGCTCCAGCTGGATTCTCTTTAAAATTCCACACTGGCAAATCCTTGAAGGTAAAAGGTGACCCACGCTGAAGGCCACTCTCAGATGCCTTCCTAGACAGCCCAGGTCAGAGAATCCTCCTTCATTTGGAGTTGCAGCTCAAAAGCAGAGTTGCATTTGAGCAAACAGGCTACTCTCCTAAAAGTAACTTCCTTGCCTCAACAACCCGCTGCAGAATTCCGAGCAGCAGGATGGGGAGAGCTCTGTCCATCCCGGGCTGCTTTGTTCACTTTTCGAGGAACATGTAACTTTGCTGACAGTACTGGAACAAGAGCCAAAAGACTGAATATTCCTCATTTCTTTGTTACCATTTTAAGAGCAGATAACCATTTAATTAGTTGCTCGCCCTCCAGGGCTCTAAGTTCTTGTACAATTAGATAATGAGCAATTATCATTACAGTGTTTTTGTTCTCACGTGGTATGACATGGATTCCAGCGCTGACCACGTTTCAAAGGCTCGTGTTCCAGGTTATTACCCAGTAATTCCATGAGAGGCACTAGCCCCTCCTTCACAAGAAGACTTCCTTAGAGGGAAAAAATCCACCGCTATTACAGGTCCTAACGTAAATCCCACCTGCTTTTACTGGACTTGCTCCACGGTAATTTCAAGTGGCATCGATACCCGCGACAACGGCAAAACCCTAAAATATTCCAAGTAGATTATGTGATTGGGTGCTTCCCGAAATACCGCCTTTCATGTCCTTAATGCCACCCTTGCCTTTCCTGCTTTGGCAGTGAAAGCCGACATCAGGGCTACACCGAGCGGTTTAGAACAGCAGTTACGGCCAACACAACGGTTTAGATTTGGAGTAGCCCCCAGAAGGGCTGCTGTGCTAAGAAAAGCGCCTGATGCAAGTCAGGACTTACAGGATGTACTTGTGTTGAGGTCAGCAACTGGCAATTAATTAATTCGTTCAAATACCTGGAGAGATTTAAAATGGGCACATGGTGAGAACATGCGTGCAAGAGGAGGATCTTGAAACCACTTAAGCTTTAGGGCAAACAAAAAACAGATGGGAGATGGGTGCGGTGATGAAAAGGTGTAGGCAAGGGGCCCATATCTGTCATTATTCCTGCAGCTACAATTTAATTACCATTCCTAGGCTTTGGGGAAGAGAGATTTAAAAAAAAAAAAAAAAAAAAAAAGCACATCATGGGAAGGAACACAAGTTCTGCGGTTGGAAGATGCCCCTTAGCATCATCCCAAGTCTCTGCTAAGACTCTTAATGCGCTTTACTCATCACCCAGAACAGAAACCGTTTCCCTAATCTTCAGTGGAAAGGAATTGTTTTCAAAGGGAAAAAATAAAATCGAGAAGAAGCACCACGCTTCCTCTCCTCCCTGAACTTCTCCACCTTGTTTCAGCAGCACCAGCACAGAACTCGACACAAAGCACAGGGCAGGCAAGCAGCTCTCCCCCAGCTGTCGGGGCCAGCAGCAGATGTGTGCTGCAATCTGGTCATGCAGTTGTTAGTCGGGACTAACAGGCTGCAACAACAGGTAACAGAAAGGGAAGTGTCTACCTGCAGGGTGTTCCTTTAAGGTGATCTTAACCTTGTAATGCAGTGAGGGCAAGAGGCAAATTTAGCAGTCCAGTCTGAATAGAAGAGGATTTCTTTCTCGAGGCTTGTAATGGCAAAGTGACCGTGACTTCCAGTACCAGGACAAACCAACCCATTAGAGAGGAACAAGTACCACATGGCAATGCTCAAATGAAGCAAAATTTTAAGTTTAGATTTTAATACTTTCTAAAAAGGTCCAAAACAATTTCTTCTAATGCTGTTCCCCTGAAGAGATATATCTGGATTTAAAAAAAAAAAAAAACAAAAAAAAAACACACACCACACAACAAAACCCCAGACCAACAAACAACAACAACAAACAAAACTTGATTTTTCACAGTATTGAAACAGCTAATGAAGCTTGTTTTTGGAAAATAGATGACATGCCTGCAGGGAGGAATTCACTATTGAAAAAGTTGACTAGCAAATGTCGACAGAGCTGTATTTAGTCCTTTCCACACAAAAGCCATGGCAGGCAAAGCAAGCCAAGGGGAGGAGCGGGGAACACAAATTAGTACTGAGCAGAGGTAAAGCCTGGTTTTATTTCCTGCCCAACCCTCCAAGAATGCACAGTGGTGGAACAAAGGTTTGGGTCTGGGGGGCCTCCCCAGTCCCCCTTAAAATCCTGTCTACCTGTACCTAAGACGGCATGTGTCTGACCCAGCCACAGACCAATACACCCAGAGCCAAACGGAACCTACCAGTTCACTTTAAGGAAACGAAAAGCCATTATCCTAGCGGGGACAGGGAACATACCTACATACAGAGCAGCGTGTACAGTGAGCTGGTGTGAAGAGGCTGGCTGAGCCCACCTCACACGCACCATGGTTAGCAGGCCAGCCCTAACCCGCACAGCCAGTTGAGAAGTGCAAAACTTCAGGTGCGAGAGCCGCTCCAAACCAGCGCATCTTTCTAAACGCTGCACGTTAGCCCCTCGCACGGTTCACATGAGGGCTGCAGGTGAAGCAGCACACGAGGCCGCACTGCCAAGGAGATTCTTCCTAAGCAGAGCATGACTACGTGGCTCCTCAGCCTGGCCAGGGATGCTCAAGTTGAGGGCTCTTCCCCTTCTGCAGCACCTAGCATAGAGCTTGAACTAGAAGAGATTCCTGTCCAAGAACAAGCGTTTTATTTCCTTTTTAAAGAAACTAGGACAGGGGGAGTGGAGTCTTGGCTAGCAAAGGGAGTTGGGGTGCTTTTCTCTACAACAGCAATCAATAGGGAACGTATTACTTTGTCATGTCAGATTTCCTCAGCATAAGCAGCTCATGATAGTTTTGTGATGGAAGTTAGGAGAAAAACTGACAGAACTGTGATTTCCCAAAGGAAACAAAGCAAACATAATCTACTTTGAAAAAAATCTGATTTTATTTTTGTATTGAAAAGACCTGTCAATTTAAATAGATGTTTATTTCCATCCATGGTCTCAACCAGTGTCGTGTGTTAACATTATTCAGAACTGTATAAAAAGCCATTTGTGTTACATTGGTTAACATCCTAGAACACTGAGGGGGGGGGGGGGGGGGAGGGGGGGGGTTGAAGCAGCTTGACATTAAAAATAGGATGTTCCCAAAAAACTTACAACTGACGCGGCATCTTCTATTCTAATTTTATAAGAGCTGAAGCATATTGCAAATACAACTCAGTTATTTGGTCTTCAAAAAAACCCAAAACTTTAAAACCAGATTGCTTTCATAGCAATACCGAAGCTGTCAGCTGAGAGAACACACACACACACACTCTCAAGTGTGCGCAAACACACACGAAGCACCACACCAAGCACAACTGGAACACCCCATTCAGTATTTGGATTACATATGCATTCTTCTGAATCCGATAGCTGTAATTTAAAATGCTAGTCGCCTTTTTTTTTTAATATATATACACAGTTTCCATGGAAACCCAAGATTCCGCACAATCAACTGACATCTATTACTCACGGTGCTGCAAAGTTCTCTAGCGAAAGGGCCAAATTCCAGAACCTTTACTCAAACGTGCACGTACCTCACCGAAGCCAATGAACAGGGGAGAAGATGGTTAAGAAAAGGGGTTGCATGGTCAAGGTTTAGATTTGAAAAATCACATGACAGATTGTCATTCAAAAAAGGTTTTTAAGTCATTCTTTGGTTTATTTCCATGATTCTTGATGCTGTCCGAAAAGCCCAGAGACAGTGACATGAGAAACCACAGCTCTAAAGCAAGCCCACAGCATTTTTAAGTCTGTGTATTAAATGCTCAGAAGACTACAGGAATTCAGTAGACTACTCAGAAGTAGTATTAAATGCTCAGAAGACTACGAGTACCCCTTACATTCACGTCCCCAAAAATCTAGTAACTGCTTAAGTGCATGCACTGAGGCATGACCGGCATGCCTGTAAATTCATATTGTTCAAGTTAAGAGTAAATATAGCTGCGAAAAACCCCACCCACCTATAATTAAATGGTCATTACTAGCAATACTATAGCGACTGTCTTGTTATTAAAGAAATGCAGACACTGTTTCTGCCTGCTTGGCTCGCTCATCCAAAAGGAAGCTGCTCGATTTAGAAAGAAAGCAAATTTTAAGAATCCAAGGAAGTTTAATATTTCCATGTCCCTGGGGTCAATTATTAACGTAAAGATGTAGACAAATGGCAAGTATATGAAAGAGTGTCTTGTACATTCCAAGGTTGGGAAGTCAAAAGCACATAACTTCCTTATGCTTAAATGTTATGGTAGGCTTGGAAAACCAGTAAGAAGTGATACAGTATTTCCATGAAAAGCAAAGTAGAACTAAGTCTAACTGGCATTTGTACGCAAGCAGGTTTTGCTATGCTTTATGTAAGGCAGATTTTATTGCAAAGTCAGTTACCAGTCTGCTA
Organism: Falco biarmicus; assembly: GCF_023638135.1. NCBI lineage: Eukaryota > Metazoa > Chordata > Aves > Falconiformes > Falconidae > Falco > Falco biarmicus. The sequence continues at coordinate 88,775,453 of NC_079293.1, forward strand.
GTAGGAAGAAAACAGAGGCAACTATACTCACAGAAGATGGCTGATAATTACTAGGACAACTTCTATTTTTCAGAACAACTCAGCTTTAATGCACTTTCTGGAAACAGCATTTTCATTTTCATCACTGGTTTTCACTTCCTTCCCCATCCCACGTTAAGTATCAAAAATCAAGACTGGACAAAATGAATTGTGGATATTTACCAACCGACAACATCTCATATTCCAATGTTATTTTTAACTCGAACAAATATAGGTCATTCTTTATAACCTACTGCCAGTGGTTGTTTATAAATATCTGCTTGCTGCAATAAACACTGGTCATCAAAATATTCATTTGCAGTAACTACTTGGCACTAGTTTATTATATTTGTAAAGTTTAATGGAAGTGCTTCTGATGGACATATAAGCACTTAAAACACCAGACTTTTAAAACTTAGTTTTGGGGGGTTTAATATCTATAGTTACAGTTTTCATAAGCATTTCTGAAAGTATTAAATATCTTCAGAAGTTTAGAGGCTCCTGTCTCAGCACAACTACTAAGTTTCTCAACAATTACAGAACAGCTAATTTAACATTCTTGCTCCCTATGCGGAGACAACATGGTACCAAAATTTAACTATAAAAAGAGGCATTTTTGGTCAGACTGACCCCCAGCTGTCCTTTAACAGAAAAGCAACACAGCTCAAACCTGTCCCCTCCCTCCAGAAAAAACAGACACCTAAGGCCACACATTTACATTTGCCAGAGCATCAGGTGTTTCTCTGTTTGTGGCAACTGTGTACATGCCCACTTTGAGAAATACAGTATGAAAGCCTCACCACCACCTTTAAGGATAAACCACCTCAGAAGCCAGTTTAGGCAGCAGTGCGCGTGGAACCACATTACATTGAAACGTGTGTTAAAGCCATTCCAGCTAGTTCAACTAGTTTCTAACAATGTTTAATCAAAATTCCTAATTGCAGGAAAGAAAAAATAATCTTAATGTAGAGAGAGGCAAAAAGATGCAAAGATAACCACCACAATGATCCAATAGCAAAAACTCCTGTTTAAAGGTTTTCTTACGCTAAAAAAGGCACACAACCCCTGGTGAACTAGAGACAAAAGCTAGCGGTACTACAGCAATAAACCCAGAAGAAAAAGCCTACCAGAATTACCCAATTGCCTACTGGGAAGGAACAATGAAGTAGACAGGCTGCTCTTGCTCTGTTTTGTTTGCAGGGACGTGGTCAAATTTAATAGTCAAATTTAGCCACATTAAGAAACATTTAACAAAAGCTACCCCAAGAAACCAGAACAAAACCTGACCTTTGGGTCAAAAGGCCACAGACAGGCCTTTCCATAGCATGTAGCTGAGTGAGTTCAGAGATTGGCAATGAAAGAAAAAAAGCTTTAGACATGTGATGGGAACAAGCTTTGGGATTTATCGAACAGTCACACCAAGCTTCTCCAGCACACGCACTCCCTTTTCTTGGTATTCTTGTCGGGTCATCCAGAAGTTGTCTTTGTCTTTCATGATGTCCGCTAGAACTGCACCACCCAAAAACACCATGTGCTTTCGACGAGGTGGATCTTCAATTCGGATTTTAAATTTCTAAGAAAGAGGTAAGAAACTGTTACTAGGATACCTGAAACAAAGCCTTTCAAAATACAATTGTGCTTTCCACCAGAACAGCAAAATGGAAACTGTTTAGTGAGACAAATGCAACCAATGAAACCTGACGTGCTAGCATAGGGTGCTGTGCGTGAGCTTCCAGCTTGCGCAACCAAAGTAAAATAACTACTTTGCACTGGGAGTTGGAGACAGCTATTGACACTTCCCCCAAAATTATACTTTCAGTGTATCCACAAAAAGCCCAGGAGTCAGAATACAAAATTAAAGACCATATTTTTGCATTTCACGAACATGGTGAAGAGTCCCTAAGCTTCGATAGCTAAAATTATCAGAAGTTACTAGACCATCAAATAACAAATTATTTTAGAATTACATCAAGTTTTAGAAGGGCAGATGGAACAGATTTTAAATTTACACAATCTAGACCAGCTTTACTAATTAATATTCCCTTCAGTCCTTCAATGCTAAAGCTCTGACTTCAAGAGCAAAAACGAGTACAGTCAAAGCTATGTGTGAAACACTCTTAGACTTCAAACATTCTGTACAATTGAGTCACTTCACATAGCTGCACAAGATGCTTAGAGAACACTGCATTAAGAACCAGAGGAGTTCAATTCAGTTCAGCATTAGAAACACCACTCAAGGAATTCTCTCTGTAAATACCACCTCCTCGAAAAGCAGAGAGCATCACGATGCAGTGTCACCACCTAACGTGCGGCTGTTGTCTATGACAGCAACCAACGAACAAGGGAAATTTATTCCACTTGAAGGTGTGTGAGAAATCTAGCCTCTTGAGTATTTCACTTATAGCACTAACCAAAACTTTCACAGACTGAGAAAAAAATACATTATTTTTGCTCAACGATGACTTTAAGGCACCAAAACTCATTAGCTTTGCTCAACCTCCACTACAAGTTTTGCCCTAGCATTTATCAGCCTGTTTTACATGCAAACTCACTCAGGCCTTCAGGAATTACTTGCTGTTAGCAGGGGCTACAAGGTGGCTTCATTGCAAGCGTATCCACACAAGCCACCTACCCGAAACAGAGTGGGGCGTGTGAAGAACAGAGGCCGCGATTTTGCCAGCTGCGCGGCGGGCCACCCGCAGCTCCTGCCATTTCTGACTGCTTGGGTCCCTCTAGTGGGGACCGAGGACAAACCTCTGCCCCGCACCCAGCAGCACTCGCCACCTACCGAAAGCTTCTCCACATCTCCTTTCAGCACTCGCTCCAGGTAGAGCTGTTTAAGTTCCCGCTCCAGTCGCGAAGGCAGCCCGGGGTACATGGTGGACCCTCCAGACAGCACAATGTGCTTGTAGAATTCAGATCTGACAAAAAAAAAAAAAACCAAAATAAAAACCACACACACACAAAAAATTCTTTCTAGTGTCATATAGAAAATGCTGTAGCACGAGCAGGTACCTGCACGTCCAGGGGAGTAGATACAACCCGAACAACGGTCACTACACAAGGACAGACTCCGCGCAAGCTTGGCAGACTTGCTGATGCTTTGCCAGGCATCCCAGAAAGCAGCAGTAAGAAAAATATTGTGCTTTCAAGATTCTACCCTGGCTCATTCATACCAAAATAATCAAGTTTCCAGACAACCCGTTAAGCTCCAGGATCTCAGACCGAGCCCCGCTGCCAGTACGTGCCCTCCCCCAGCAGCACACACACTCGCCCCGAAAGCGGAAGGTGTCCCTCTGTTCGAATGCAGTTCTCACGTCACCCCTGCACCCTGGCAGAGGGATTTTACGTGTTCTGCTCTTACCTGGTGTCTATGTCAGCAGCCTGGATGGTGTTGAACAGCAATTCAGCCACACCAACCCCCTCGACATTGATTAAGTGAGGCTGGAAGAGAGCCTCCGGTGCCTCAAACCGTTCTCCACCGACTTTGATAATCCTGCCATCTGGGAGCTAGTGAAGAAAAAACACCCGTTTAGAAGACTACTTTTAGCCACTGGGATACTAAACAAACCAAGAGGAAATGACCTACATTGTTCCCTTATGTTTTAAAACAGGAAATTGTTGATAATTGTCACCAGTGCAAGAAGTCATTCGGTACTACTGAAAGAAGAAAATTCTCCAATCATTATGCAATTCAATTGGAGACGTCAGGGACCAGATACATCGATACTGACATACCAAACATCTCCTTGCCGTATAGCTCCTAATATCGATTTAAAAGATAATCTTAGAGCAAGAGTAATGCTTTCCTGCAAGTTCTTTTCTTCCATGTGTGATCACAGGAAGTTTCCACTAAGAGCCCGTTTACCGTTCTTGTCACCAGATACCAGTCTCTCGTGTGTCACTGCTAAATAGATGAAGCTGAAAATCTGACATGCAAGAGTAAGTCCACTTTCTCTACAAGTTGCAGTTCTGTAACATTCACATTTCAAGGATCTACAGTGACAAAAATGAATAAAGTTTCATGGAAAATCTGAAAAGAAAGAAAAAGCTTTTAAAAGTTTTCCCAGAACGCAGTAATCTGATTCCACAGACTCCTGTGTCTGGGAAATGAGCTACTGCCAAGAAGAATTCAGAAGGAACCAAAGCTAAACGCTACCTGAATGTAAACCTATGGAGTTTAGGACAAGCAAAGCGGTCTCAAAACACTCACCGTGTAGGATTCAACTAGTACTGTGGTCTCTAACGCCAGTTTCTGTTCCTGTTCAATGTTGTAGCCCACATAACACAGCTTTTCCTTGATCATGCGAACAGTCTCGAAATCAGCAGAGTGGTTGAAAGCATACCCTCGCAGCAAGAGGAGCTAGAGGGGACACATCAGGTGAGCGGTAAATGAGAAGAACAGTCCAGATCTCTCTATCAGTACACGGGTACAATCAAACACTATCTTTAATAGTTCATCTCCCTTTTTTAACTGCAAATTTAGTATTAAGTCAAATCTGTCACAGTGTATCCATTACTACCAGAAAGTAGAACAGCAGCAGCATTACTGCAAGTGGGAAATTTTCTTTGTCATTACAACCTTCAGTATAACCATTACAAAGTGAAAGATAGCCAAAATAATTCTTATATTTAGGGCTTCACTTCAGAACACTCCACTATTCCTGTTCAGCCTTAAGAGCTGTCAATCCAGAACGCTGCTTATATTAAAAAAAACCCCACTCAATTAGTCTATAAAACATACTGTCTTATTTACTAATCAGGGAAGAATCGCTACACTATTTTCCACACTGTAAGAAAAGGTCCTTGAGAAAATACACAAGTAGAACCGACAGAACAAAATTTTGGTTTTATTTCATGTACCAAGAAAGCCAACTTTTAAGCTTGTCCTTCCTAAATACGCCTACAGGAACGCCACTAAGAAAATGTGAAGTCTCTGAATAACATTAATATCATCAATGCGATTTAGATGAGGAAACATAAGGACAGACTGAAGCAATACAGAGCATACAGGAGTTATGTAATTGACCTATGAATAATAAAGGGAAAACTACAGGTTTCTTGCTATCCAGGGATTTTAACTTGAACCGATGTATCCCAGATACCAGACACAACCTTAAATATTCTTTCCAGCTTACCTTAATGAGGTACCTAGTGATGTCCCTCCCAGCGATATCTAACCGCCTGGTGAGATGAGGGAGAGAGAAGCCTTCATAAACTGGGCAAATATGAGTTACGCCATCTCCAGAGTCCACAACAACACCAGTCAACAAGCCTAAAGGACGGGGAGGGAGGGGAGAAGGTACAACTGTTATTAGCACCTCCACACAGAGAGCAGAATAGTAGCAAGTTTAAGATAGGATTTTTCATTGTAATCTTAACACAACCTGTTCCCTCCAGTCATCCTTTTGGGAAAAATAGTCACAATTTAAAATTCAGTTGCTTCCACTCAGCTGGATTTTAAACTTAAGGTTTTCATAGTAACAAATGTTTTCATATACATTTTTTAGAAGTATGACCGCTACTTTTTCCTAGATGCATATAACTCCACTGTTCATAAATTTATCTGGTGTTTTGACATCTCAAATTGCACTCTAATTAAAGAGAATATCAAAGATCATTAAATGCTTGCTGGGGCACAAATTCCTCCTCAGATTCAGCTGTGTATGTGCAACCTTACGTTAATTTCTTATATATATATAAGAATATATATATAAAATATAGAGAGATCTAAAAATATAAAGTAGTATTAGAGGTAATCAGGCCACAAGTTTACCTGGTTACAATTATTAGGACTTGTTCATTTTGACTGGTATTCAAAAAACAAGACAATGCTTTCAGAAGGTAGAGAATATTTGGACTATACAGAACACATCTAACTTTCTTCCCCACAGAAACAGTGTTAGGCTGAATCAGATTCACTTTCATAGGCTAGAGAGGTTAACTCCAGTGAAAAAAGTTTACCACAGAACCATTACATTCCAAGGTGTACCAAACTGAGATATCATAGGCATGTATAAAGAGAAATTTCTATACTTCGCTAACAAAATAAGCAGCAGAATTCATGGTGAAAGTTGATTAGAAAACAGTTTTATAGTTTCTCACAAGCTACCTAAAGCAAGATAATGTATTTTAAGGGGAGACGTTAATATAATGAAGGGCCATTTAACATGTAATGGGCAAGGTGCACTGGTTTGGCTACCGTAGTTTGCTCAAGCTTTGTAAACAGAAGGCAAACAAATTGGTTATTTGCCCCTAACAAATCAAAGAACACACCTTGGTTCAGCTGTGTGATCAGATCTTTAGATTTCTTAGCGCATTGGAATAACTACTATGCAAACACAACAAGTCTCACAACTGAACACACGCAGTAAGGAAGGAAATAGTCAGTCACAAGGGACTACACCGAACTCCAAAGACTGCTGTGAGGAATTGCTAAAGAATTTCCTAATTAGGACTAGGTTTTGATATTTAAACCCCTTTGCCTTTAAAAGGTATATGAGCACACAGAATTCCAGGTAAAAGCAACAATTAGTCTTAAGAGAGTTTTAACAGCAGCAACAAAATGTGGTGCACTGCAGCGAGGCACATCTCTATGTAATTTTAGCCACTACTTTAATGTTTAATGTAACATAAATAAGTAGGATGTTTTAAAGGGCTTTTTTTATTTTCAACGGCAAACGTTCTATTTACGTGCCACTTGTTTTTTGTATCTTTGGAAGGTCTTCAACTTTTTTTTAGATGACAGTATGTAGAAACACTGGACTGCTCTAAGTTATTTCACTTTTTTTATTCACACAGTATTTGACCACTATTCGGTAAAATGCGCGCACAATTAACAACAGAATTTAAGACTTATATGTTAGTCATATCTATAAGGAATCAAACCAAAGAAAAACCAAGGGGGGGGGCGGGGAAGAAAACAAACAAACAAACAAAAAGAATGACAGCACAGATCACAGCAAAAAAAAGTAATATCCAGGTCTGCAAAAGCCGTTTTGGTTCAACTAGTTTTAATGACTTGCATAACAGAACCACCCTTCCAGTAGCCCGTCACTTTTGCTTTTGGACACAGAAACTATGGTGACATGTTAATGGGCAAAGGTATTTATGTCCTGCTATGTGACAGCTAAATACACCAAGCCAGTAGTAAACAGATGTAAAGAGTCACGTTATCAGAACTGATGTGCTTGAGTAGCTTCTTAAAGTCCTAGATGGATTGCAGTCTGTGGTAGAATTTCTATCGAGTTCAGTGAATCTGATTTTCTCCTCAGGCTGAGGATGATTTATTCTAGTTTATCTACAGCAAAAGAATCAAATTTTTAATTTTTTTTTTTAAACCTGAAAATAATGCCAAAGTCACCTAGTCATCTTGAAATTCACTTATGGTAATAAATTTTTCCTTTATCAGAAAATCAAAAGCATGTCATTAAGACTTGATGCCAAAGGCTAAATGACTACACCCTGGAACAACAATAGTTTTGATAAACCAGGTTTTTGCCTTTACAAGCACGTCACCACAGTTGGTTCATGAAAACACCACCGACATGGTACCTACCAATAGCTCCTCAAAACAAAAAGCAGGCCCCTAAGTCAGAGCCGAGCTTACTTACAGCAGCGTCGAATTAAGCCCAAGACTCATTAATACCATATTAGTACTTTGGCTCAGCAACACATTTACAAACTAAACAGATTTTAAGTTATCTTTGCCTACCTTGAGCATACAAAGTAAGAACAGCCTGAATGGCTACATACACCCCAGAAAACTGGTATGTCTCAAACATAACCTGTAAGATGAAGGCAAAAATTAATGTCCAGAAAAGGCCAAATAATTAAGAAAAAATTCACAGAAGTTTGAAAACTGTACTTCTATAATTCCGTACTTTTGCTAATCAAAATCACTTTCCAAGTAACTTCATCATGCAGATTCTACACAAATATTAGAAACCTACCTACTTTCTGGCAGAAAGTAGCACATTCAGCTCCACATCTTACCTGTTCACACAAGACAAGCCACGTGAAATATTCCAGATCCGTTTAGCAATGAAAGTGAAACCCACACAGCAATTTCTGCAGCTTTACTAAGCTGTTTTCCAAAGTGCTCTAATGAGTGGGAGGCAGTCCTTGTAGACCAGCCAAGTACTTCATTACTGAAGTGCGACTTGGGAATGAAATGTTTGTTAAAGGTGTATGCTCTATCTAATGAAGTTCTGGGGTTTTGGTTTTTTATTCCTCATATCAAGCCCTACAGACTTTGTACAACCACAGACTACGTCAAGTAAAGACCAAACAGATGCCTACACATAGGGGTCTAGAATAAAGCCCAGCATCAAGATTGCCCTTTGCATCTGGGCCACCTTCTTTCCTTCTTTAAAGCACAACTGATGAAAAACTTCCAGAATTAGTGCAAAATCCACTACGAGTGAAATAGTTCAGGTAGGATGAACTCTGTTGCTACATACAGAAAACCACAGGTTTGCAGAACTCTTACTGCAACACGCAAAGTGCCTGCCTGCCTTGTAGGCCAGCTTCCCCTAACCACCACGCTAGCTTCAGTGAGGAAAGGATGCAGAGTTTATAGGATCTTGTCTTCTTTATAAACACAAAGAAGGCCAAGTAAACAAATCATACTGTACAGCAGTTTTCCCCTCAAAATGCTTTACCAGGAAAAACAGATGAACTCTGATTTCTCCAGCACATAACAGAAGTTTTGCTTTTGCTATTCTGCAGCCCCCTGAGCACTTTGCAACTTCTAGGATTAGAAGCTGATTAAATCCTAAGTACTCCCACAGCTCAAGTAAAAGATATCTAAATATTTTTCAAGAAAGAAAGCTGATGCCTGACAATTTTAGAATTCTGAACTATTTAAAGAACCTTCTGTTAGAATAGTGTGATCTTAAACAGCTGGCCCATATCAAAAACCTGATCCTTGCAAAGTCAAGTTCATTTCTTCAAGCTGTACTGAGCACACGGCAAAACCCCTGGGAAGATTGATGCCGCCTTTCTCGGGATACTTGCTGTGAGCACACAGTACCGCAGAAGCCAAGCAGAAAGGAACACAGAGAGGGTGAGCTGCAGAGCTCCCTGCCCTGAGAACATCACGCTTTGGGATTTTATAACCCCTCAATGTGGACTGTAGATAATATAAAAGGAAATTTAATACAGTAGTCAGGTGCGCAGGGTAAGAATGAACAAGAAATCACAGGCTGGCTAGTAACTTCCCTGCAATGGCCACTCCGGAGCACATATGCAATACCTTCAGAAACAAGAAGCAGAACTGTCTGCCAGAAGAGGAACAGTTGAAAGGGCAGCAACTCAGATCCCGTTTGAGTAGCCACTGTCTAAAACCAGCACTATTCCAGTGGATGAGTCTTCTTCCAAACCACCAGAGAGCTTACAAGACAAAAACCTAATTTCAGAATAATCTGAATTATCATCTTCATACAACAAAACAAATATTCAAATGGCATTAGTTAGTGCCTTCACACATTGCACTAAACCCTAGAAGCCACTGCAAAACCCTTCTATAACCTATATGCAGGCCTTTGAGGGGTTTTCTCGAAGGACAGACATTTAGGTCTCTTCTATTTGACACCAGAATTGCCCCGGCACGGGACATACATGTTAACAAATCTTAAGATGTAAACACTGAGCAGGATGCTCTCCTGATAAGATTCTTCTTCTCATGACAGCCACTTTTGGGTTACCTATAAAGCAAGGTTCTAACTGGACACAGAAATGAAGAACTAAAAATAGAGAAAAAAAGATAAGGAATACTAGGTTGGGATTAGGAGAAGTGACTGTGCTGGAGTATCTATGTTTACAGCTACCTGATACGCCACTTCAGCCTGGCTGCTCCTGAGGGTATTACAGAATGAGAACACATCAGGTAACCGGAGACAAACAAAGAGCAAACACCCAGCTAAGCCGAGGAGCAACTGGTGTCTTGTACATGCTAAGAAAGAAACGGCACTTTTAAAATATGTATTTTACAACACAGCCGCCATGTGAGCGCTCGCTGCTGTTACTGCGTAGCCGAGTTTGACAGAGCGATGGGGTGAGGAAAGAAAATTACTGGAAGTAGAATGAAGTACAGCAAATATAATTATCTATCATCTTGATATGGTCCAGATGGCTAAGCTTTTCTTTTAAAATGCTACTGCATTGTATCACAACATGCAGAGACGTTATTATATTTACTGCTGACTTTAGGAAAAACCTTAATTCAGTCCTCTGCTTCATACTGGGCTGGCCTCCCTGAAAAGGAAGACTATATGTCAAAAATGGAAGGAGTATAAACATGTTGGAGTAAAAAACCTAAATATTGCTAGTCCTCATAATACTGTGATCCATTAAAAATATTAACAGAAACAACAAGCCTCCGTTTCACTCAAATTTAAATTTACAAAAATGGATTCCAGTTTCCCCTAATCCTCTGGATCATGATTAAGCATCTACAATCCCTGGAGTGGTTTAAAAAAGCAAATGTGGCAATACAAATATTTTAGCAGAGTTCAGAAGCCATACAAGGCTCTTCAATTTAGGGTATAAAATTACTCAGTACCAGAATAACTAAAATCTAGCCTTTTGTATTTAGCAGGAAAACAGGAACAAGAACACTATTGTAGACAGCTGAAAAGCAAAGAAGCCTGAACGGGAAATTCAACCGTTCCTGCTACATGGAGGCCACCCAGAATAATCTGCTATGTCCATCCCATCACAGCTAACTGACATACAATAGGCAGTATTACCGATGTTGCATTATGTAATACTTCGGTAAAAGGTCCCAAATGTCCACAATTTCGAAGAAATGCTGAATTTAGATTGTACAGTTTGGGTTTTTTCCACTTAAGTTTTTCCCACTTTGCTATACTTGACTTGATCCCAAGTCACTGAAAGAAAAGATCAGCACAAATACAGTCACTGCCACATTGCAGAAAGCACTACTGGAGCTGTGACAACAAAGGATTTTGAAGGAAAAGTCAGCAGGTAATGATAAAGGTAAGTTCTTATTAGAATAAACAACAGATTTTTGGGGAAAATATACATACCCAAGCTTTCATATTCAAAGTTCTGATAAATGGATAAGGTTTCATACTGAAGAATTCATTTTTCCTGCCCTTTCAGCTACTCTAACAACACAGTTTTTAAATTTTTGTTACACTGAATGCCTTACATTAACTGAAAATACCTGTGATGCTTGAGGGGAAAAAAACAGAACGGAAGACTAAACTTTTTGTTCTTGTCAAACATTACTGCTCTTCAAAATCAAGTCTTCATCACATGGTACTACAGCTAAGCAATATATATTGGACAACCGACATTAACACAAGGTTCAGATGGGGCTTAGGCCACCCAGGGCAGCACTCCGAGATTGAGGACCCACGAACCAGGCTTTCCTTCTTAGAAGGCTTTCATTGATAATCCCCAGCATTAGTCACAGATTAGTGATTTGGTTGTCATCACACCTTTGTCTCAACTACCTCCAACACCACTGCTCCACCTGGTAAGCATCATCTGGCTCAAGCCTCAATCTCCTCTGAAGCATTAGTGGCTTACAAAAGTCCAAGTCATTTAAAGTAATTAACATTCATGCAATAGCTAGTAATCAATGTATCTTGATTACATGAAGAGAAACCCATCTTTCTAATTCTGTGTTTTAATGGTGACATGGCTTGAGACAAGAAGCCTGCTTATAGCTTTTGAACGAGATCAGCTTGTTTGATTTTAAGCACAGTAGCCTTCACGACTATGGCTGAGGATGAGTTTTGGTTATAAAACAGAACCACTTTGCCTCAGACAATTACCAGGCGTTCCAAAAAGTTAAAATCTCTTAGCAATGCTCCAATGACAGTATATAACAGTTTCTACTAGACAGACATACCTCCACTATCTTCTCCCTGTTTTTAGTTGGATTCATGGGAGGTTCTGTGAGCAGTATTTTACAATTTTTTGTGTCGATATTAAGTTTTTCTGGTCCAAACGTGTAATCCCAGAGGTGCTTCATATCATCCCAGTTCCGAACTATGCCATTCTCCATTGGATAATTTACTTCCAGCATCGAGCGTAATTCACTTGCTTCATCACCAACCATGAGATCCTGTAAAATTTTAATATAGAAACATGTCAGTGCTTGCAGAGTTTTCTAACCACTAGAATCCTCAAGAATGACAGTGAACTGCACCAGCCTGTGTCAAACTGTGTTCTTAAACAATGCCCACATTTTAGAATAATTTTTATGTACTTAGGAAAGAAGTAGAATATATTTCAAGTAGTATTTAAATTTAGCTTTTACCCATCCCAAACCTTTTCCAAAATATTTTTTTTTCCATTTTCCAATTTACCTTAAACCAATAAACCCTGGTACAGCTAGACACTATAAAGATCTTTATAAGTACAGATGCTTCTCCACTGACACCTCCAAACTACTTTATCAAATACTAAATTTCTAAGGGCTGAGATGCAAAACAGCACATAAGGGTAGTAGTAGGTGGGATTTGCAGAGTAATTGTCCATGCATGTTGCAAATTTCTGTGCACAATACCAAAAAAGGAATAATGAGTGGTGAATAAGCATACCGAACAGTAGCAAAAGCAAGTAAGAGATTAGGAGTTCCACACTAGACATTAAAAGAAACAATGGTTTACATATTGCCTATGTCAGTAGGGTGTGAAGAGACACATCTAAATATAAAAATATACCCTTGTCTGTACCATGCCAAAAGTCCCAAGCCAAAAGTCCCAGTAATACATTCTTACACAAATACAACCAACTAATGCACAGTTTGTCCAGTCATTTCACACTGATTAAGCAATCTGTTTATTAAAGTTAGTTATGCAAACATTGCACATTCAAATTAGTAGCATCACATCTTCTCCTTTCCCACGTATTTCCCAGAGGAAGTATGCACAGTAACATCTTATTTTTGCTCCCTGTTACATCCCATACTTCTAAAGAAGCCTTAACTGACTTGCCTGTATTTTGCCCTAAGAACTTATTTCTAGACACCAACAGCACTGTTTCCACGCTAATACCAATTTAATTGAAAAAAATCCAACTGCTTCACAGAAAAACATGCCACCGCAGCTTGCAGTTGCTGTGGCACAGAAAACTTCTCAAGTGAGAGTTACTCAACCTACTATTCAATACTAGGGAAAAAAAATGCACAACAAAAAATCTGGCACCCGGTTTATAATGCCTTTGTTAGAAATAACCTAAACAGGTACTGTCGACTATATAAAAAGGACGTTAATTGAAAACAGTTTAAAGCAAACCATTTCTCTTCCACCCCTTCTCACTGACAAAGTGTTTTGTTTGTTTTCCCCTTGCACAGTAGATCACACTTAGTTCTCAACTGCACAGAAGACAAAAGTCAAGACTAACATTTTAAATTAAATATACTCAAGTGAAACCATACTATGAAAACTCCACCACACAGCCACATTACTCCTGAGAATTTCAGATGACAGAAACTCCACTGGTTAGAAGAATCAGAAGCCTTTTTTGTGCATTGTTTTTTGAGGCTCTATGCTGCCGAACAGGACACAGCCCAGAAAAAGCCGCTATTCAAATGTGCAATGAAAGTTGAACAAAACTTTCACATCCTCTTAAAACAAAGTTAAAGGGCTGAACAATTGTTCTCAAGAGCACACTAACAGACATGCGTACTTGGTCAGTGAAGAGAAAGGAGGACAGCACAACTGAATTTGCAGAGCGGAACCAGTACCATGACATCCAGTGTTTCCACCACTTTGGTACTCAGTAGTATTTGCCTAACCGAAATCTGAAAGTTTTTCAGGCTCATGGTTTTTAATGTTAAATAGAGCAATTTCTACTGTTAAAGATGATCTTTAAGTGTTACTCTTGTATCTTGCAAAACTACAGGTTATGTAACATTTAGAAGCAATACATAAAATATTCTCATAAATTAGTTGCTAGTAAACCAAAGCAATGAACAACGTCCAAAATAAGTATGTATTCAAATGTAAAATGTAGGACAAGACAAAACAATGAATAGCATCAAAAAATAACATAACAGCTACTAGGTCCCATCAAGCAAAAATGGTAAACAAATAGCACAGGGGCACCTCACTTACCATCTTTTTGTTATTCTACTTCAACAGGTCAAGAAAGGTGAAGAAAGAAGGTAGAAGCAAGAAAGTCAGAAAAGGCCTAAATGAAATTCTCAAATTATTTTAAGTACACAGTAGAAATAGGCTGAAAAGAGATGCATGTACAGCAGGAAATGGTCTGAGTTAGTTTAGTTAGGGCCAAACTAACATTCTCAGGATCTCAGATTAAAATACCTCTTTAAAGGAAGCTACTGCTACATGTCAGTGGCATATCACACTTATGCATCTTACGTTGCAAACAAAACCAGTATATATGCCAACTTCTCATAAATAGGATTCTGTGCATAAGTATTCTGTAACACTGGAGTTTTACCCTGGGCAAGGTGTTCATCTGAACTAGACAAGACTCTGCACAAAGCATTTGACTATAGCTAGCTCTGACAAATGCTAAATTTAAACGTTGTTTTAAAAATTCCGCTTCAAATACCCAAGAACTGAAAACGGTAACATAAAAGCATTCACCTATAAGCAGGCTAATCTGCTCACGTATCATGGAACTAATACCCAGAAAGAATCAAATAAGAGATATTTACTTAAATCCCAGCATCTACTCTCAGAATGGAAACAAGCAACCATAAAGTGCAGTAGTAAGAGCAGTGTCTCAAAACTCTCTCCTATAGCAAGCTACAGAGGTAGGAAGCTAAGATAATCAAAGCAGCCAGGAAGCACTATGAGCTACATAAAAGTGCACGTGCACAAACATTGGCCAAAATTATACTAAAGCCATTTCCATTACTACTGAGATTTTTCCTCCTTCTATTAAACTCACTTTGAGTCACCTAAACTGTCAGAAGCCACAGGGTAACTATCAGCACCATTAGGGCAAATCTACCTATTCTGCAAATCGTGTCAAAGCAAAAGCGCATAGTTTCTGGCAGCTGCCTCTGGACAGGCGGTACCAAAGAGGCTGGTCCCAGCACCGCCCTCTTCCCCACTTCAAACCCAGAGGACGGAAACGACTTCTCCAGGCTGCCTTTGGCAGCAACTGAGCAGAGCTGTAGGACACAGACTATGGCTGAGCCCGTCACTGGGTCTGATCTGCCCCAAAACCCTGTTTTACCTAGTCAGAGCTACTCATCAGCCCTGCTTTCCTCAGAAGGTTAACAATCCCCCGAACCTGCTGCAAAGATTAGTATCTCAGTAAAAGCAAAGAGCAGCATCTGTGCTTCTGGTTTTAGAGTTTTAAGGTTGCAATTTTAAGCAAAATAATCCCAGTAATAACCAAACTTCTGTGTTTATGTTCTGAACTGGTGACTCTAGTAGGAGGAAAAAGCTATATATCAGCTGCTGGCTGAAATAAGAATCCAGAAGGAAAGCACGGCAAAACAACTTGAAATCA
Source organism: Falco biarmicus (assembly GCF_023638135.1). Taxonomy (NCBI): domain Eukaryota; kingdom Metazoa; phylum Chordata; class Aves; order Falconiformes; family Falconidae; genus Falco; species Falco biarmicus. Next base: position 88,790,942 of record NC_079293.1, read on the forward strand.
GTAACTCAACAGATACAAGACAACCGCTGTTTTGATCAGCTTCCAGACTTCACACAGAGTTCTGAATTTCGTAGGAATGACAGCTTTTCTGAATGGTTTTGAAAAATTAAACTGATCTTGCCAGCTTCCTTTACTCTGTTTTAAACTTACCCCGTAAGAACCTGCAGTAAATGGCTGGAATTAACTTTGGCATAAAAATAATCTGCTAAAATACATTAAATTTTTTAGGAAATCTGCAAGAATCTCATGAAGAAAAACATCACTCACTCAACAAGTCTTCCTACTGTATTATCCTACTGGCATACCCAGAGTATCTGACACAGGGATTTCCTCTCCTGATGCACTTGCTTTCTTAAAAAGCTATTATATGCAGACGCTGTAAACTTCTAGGAAGAATCTAGACACAGTTCATACTCTCTAAGATACACCCATGCGATCCATGCTCAAGCAGAAGATGGGCAATGCATGCAAAATTATAGTTTACTGGTTCTTTCACACTGATCTCATGTCAATTACCCACTTCCACCTCCAATGCTAAATCTTTCCAATTCAAGACTGTCACCTGTAATGATATTAAACTAAGTTATCAGATAATCAGAGGATACCCAAACTGGCAGGACAGGCTGTATCAGATCAGCTGGAAAGAAAACACTGCTTCAACAATGAGATTTAATGCAAGAGAATTTTTCTTGGACTTCATACTTGTAAATCACTGTGTGACTTTCATAAAACTTTACCAGAACCTCCTCGAAGAAACTGGCACATTAAGTTCAAGTAGATATCTGAAGAAACACCTCTCCCCAAGTCTTTCAAGAGAAAAGAGTATGTTTTCCTTCTCTTTACAAAAACTCCTATCTACTGTAACAGGGAAAGGTTCCCTTTCAAGCAATTTGTCCTAGCTAACACAAGGCAAGCAGTATTGCAATATTAAATTAAAGAGAAGAAAAAAAAAAAAAGGCACATTTTTGAAAGGTCTGATGACTTTCGTCCTCTTGACTTCCCAGCACGGCCTTCTGCTGACACTAACTTTTTCCAGGGAGGGAGCAGAAATCAGGTAGCTGAACTTCTTGCCGCCCATACAGTTCTGAAGATAAGGAACAAGACTAGGCAGATTTTTTTTTTTTTTTTTTGGCTAATCTGCTGCTCAGAAGCAACAAGGAAAGGAAAACTGAAAGCTTATACATGCGTGTCTCTACTTGACCTTCCCTGGCCTAAGAGAGGTCTTCTACAGTTCTGCGTCGCCTCCTGTTTCTCCCTCAGGTTTCTACTTCTGCCTTGCTCTCAAAACAGAGCTTGCACCACTGTGCAGTAAAGCAGTCAAAACCTCACCTGACAAAGAAATCACTCTTTTTTTCAGCTGGATCAGCTCACTGAAGCTGCTTACCACATGTCTGCACAAGCAGTACAACCAGCACAAGGTGAGAATGCGTAGCTAGAAGCAAGAAGGAAGGATGTGACCACAGCAAGGCCAAGACATTTACTGAAGCCTGTATTACAGAAGCAACTACTAATATTTGAAGCGTTATTCTAATTACAAAACAAAGTGGGAAATGACAGGTCCCTGGACTTCAGAAGAAGATTCTCAAGCAGTGGTGTGTGTCCCCAATTCCAAGCTTGGAATAATATCCCAAGACAAACTAGCCTGAATACTCCTTTCTCCATCTCTAACTGATGTGGAGTACCTACACCAACCAGCAGCAAAAAGAAAAGAAAACAAAAACAATAGAAACAATGAAATGCAAACACAAGCAAGGTTAAACATCTCATACAAGATCACAGATGATCAACTGTGAGTAGAAAGCAAACAGTATAGGAAGACCTGGAAGCTCCAGCAATTCTTCAGCATTGTCTCAGAATCCCACAACACAGCTCAATGACATCAACCACTTCTGATTTCCGCCTTCTAATCTGGACATCATTTACATACTGGCACCTGAAGCCCCTTTTTGCCCAGAACCACCCAAGCCCTACCTGCTGCCTCCTCAGCTGTACTATCTGAAGGCCTCCAGTGCTCTACATCACTCTCTTAATGCATTTGTAGTTTGCAATAGGCTAAAACCCGATACAGAAATTAATCAGGATATACCAAAATAGCGTAAAGGGGAATTAACGAAAAACCAATTCCAAATACTACACAAGTCAAAACCTGCCCTAAATATTTTTAACTGTCACAAAGTAATAATAATGAAAAAAAAATTACCTTGATTTCAATGTTTCCCACTTTTGCAGTTGATCTTATAATGGGTCTTCCAACCAAAGCTGGAAAAATGTGCTCTGGAAAATTTGAGCCTGCATAGCCACATTTCACAAACTGAAAAGGAATAAATAGTTTTATTAGAATATGCATTACTTTTGTTTACCGACAGAAACCTGGTCTGGTGTAGAAAATTAAGTCCAAATTTAAGAGCATGTGTCCCACTGGAAACCAACTGGATTTATACTTACTAATCAATTTTACACATTTCAATTGATGCGTAGATCTGTAAAACTGAATTAAAGTATCTTCCAGAATGTTTTCTGAGTCAGACTGTCACATTTTTGAGAAGCAGTATTAAAACTACTAAGTATGTTGAGAGGTATAAGACAGTGCAATGTCTGAATTTGGATTTCCTACAACTCTAAAATTCTCTAGCAACCCAAATTCCATCATTTTGCAATGGATCACCTTATGATGAGTACCCGATGACACCAAATGGAATTACCTCTTCAATTAAAGCACACAGTGGCATAACAAAAATCAGAAAAAAAAAACCCAAAACCTTGTGAATTCAAATCTTATGCTTTTATAAAAAAGGTTTAACAGTGAACTAGCAGATAAGTCTGTGCAATTCAGATGGATTTCTCAGTTTGATAATTTTACAGAGTTCCTTTTAAATATAAAGACAGGATTTTTGCAGTAAGCACTTCCAAAGCCAACAGCACAACCAAAAACTTAGCTGATAATAGTTCACACCAAACAGGATACTCTTTTGAAGAAGTGTTTGTCACCCAAATATGAACGAAAGGAAGCTTTCTATCACTGGGTCCCAAAACAGGATATTCACTAAGAAAACAGTGAGGATTAACCGAGGGGAAAAAAACCCTAGCATATATATATATATATATACACACACACATACATACACAGTCACCAGAGGAAGCTTGGTTGTAAAACAAGAACTTTAAAGTAACTTCAGCAAGAAGTTACAATTTTAGCTCATGGGGATCAGCAAGTTCTACTCTTCAGCTGTCCTACTGTGATGGTCACATACCAGTCTGATGTTCTGCCTACAGTTCATACAGAGCAGGTGTCTGTATGAATTTTTTTGATTAATACTTTGCATACTGTGCAGTATCAGCGTGCCAAAACAAAATCCTGCAGTCCCCAAACTAAACATTACACATTTTCATCTGCAAAATGACTCAACCATCTAGGTGTAACAGCAGTAACACAGCACTGCAGGATCACTCAGGTTGGAGGGAACCTCAGGATCTGCCTCGTCCAACCTCGGGCTCAAAGCAGTCACTGGATTCAGACCAGGTCGCTTAGGGCTTTGACCAGTTGGGCATTGGAAGCCTCCAAGGACAGATAATTCACAGCCTCCTTGGGACCCTGTCCCAAAGCTTAATTCCCCATTTCAGGTTGTATTAAAAGCCACCTGCTAGAATTTCCAAAACATTCACCGAGTTTCTGAAGTCAGGTTTGAAGACTGCCACTGAAACAATTATCACAGCAAAAAGAGTACAGCTAATTGCAGCTGGGGGGAATTCTGCCATTACACTAACGTGAACAGTCACTTTCTGTTGCAATAAATTATCTGCTGTACTGCAGTAAAAAGGTCACCTGTTTTGGAAAGAAATTTTTAAAGGCAGTTATGGAAAGAGCCAAGAGATATTTTAATTAAAGTTGGGCTAATACAGGGGGGAAGGGATTTTTGGGTTTTTTTGCTTTTTGTGACCCTAATTTCTTTCACCCATTCAGTGCTCCCTGTAGAGCTGTTTGGAATACTTGAAGAATAACACTGTGTACACAACTGATTTTGCTCATTCTACTTCAGTCCGAGTCCTCTGAAAAAGCAAGTACTTATCAACTCTTTTGCTTATATTAAGGCCAGAAGTACCTAGGAGTTATATAGGTCTTATCTGTGTATTCAAGAATGCAGTGCTGCTACGAGAAAGCAAAGAGTAGCCACAAGTATTTCTGCATCACACTACCTGAATACACCCGAAGACTTTACTGTAAGTTTTATACCAGAGGAAGTGTATGAGGCATTTTGAAGGACTGATTCAGCTCAGTTCTTCAAAATGTCTCATAGCTTGGGTCCAAATAACGGTGTCCAAACTAAAAAAAAAAAAAAAAAAAAAAAAGCTCCTTTTCAGACATAGCAAATTCCTGCATTCAGGGCAATCACAGTTTCTGTTGCTTCTACAATATTTAGGTATGCTTGTTATAAATTTCATTGTGCAGGACCTGGTTAAGCTAGAAGGAGGTTTACAGAACAGCCCATATAATCCCATTGCCCTCCAGCTCAGGGTTTCATAAACTGTTCCAAGCACAACTATAAGCACCCCCAGCAGCCTATGCACCTTTACACCCATACATTTGCGTACAGCTTTTCTCCCAGCATGAAGCTACTCTCCTACCAGTCACCACCAACTGTGTCGGTCAACAGAAGTAACATGACCGGTAACATCCACGCGAACCTTTACAACTCGAGCTACTGGAACACCCCCACCCCTCAAGAAGTTCCAATACCCACACTTTTAAATCCTGCCGACTGGGCAAATAAACCCCAAGATTTATACAGCAACCACTGAGATAAGTGACCAAAATGACTACTGCACAAAATCAGTAAGTGCCTCTTGGCCAACCTTAAAAATACCTCTCAAAATCACATACAAGTATGCTGACCTAGAAAATGCTGATCTACAAAAATATTATTCTAAGTTCTTACTATTTGAATTGTAATAGTAACTTCCAGGCCCTTTCCGCGTTAAGACCTTGACACACCTTCCTGGGAAGTTAACAATGTTGGCAATTAACAAATCCTAGATTTTAAAAACAGATTGTCATTTCTCCAACCAGCCTAAAACACAATCAAAACCAGATTTAATCTATGTGAACTACAATGTGCAAGATTAAGCTTGGACATTCACAGTCTGTTCCCCACCTCTTTCGGGCCAGAACAGAGTGCCTTAAAAAATAAAATAAAATTACATTTTCACAAAGCTTGGTAAATTCATCAGTAGATAGAAGGGGCAGAATTTTACTCTGTCTCCCCGCCTTCAAATTTGTGATTTTCCCCTCCAGGCTACAGCAAAATTTAGTGAGGATGAGAGCAATTCAGCCTTGTACACCAGCCTCCCCATCAACGCAAGCATCCCCACTGCAGCGTTCTCCCTGACACGATGCTGAACATTCAGCTGGTTCGGTAGGTTTGTGATGATGTAACACTGCATATTATGGCTGAAGAACCAGACTCGATAAAACTACCAACAGGTAAGTGCACCTAAGAAACACAGATGCACATAACAGATCCTGCACAGTTTTAGATTTTTGAAGAGGTACAAGAAACATAAGGCACTTCTCCCTCCCATCCCTTACAGCAGATGCTCCAAAATCTTCAATGGAACATTATGAACTGCCGTAGTTTGGAACAGGATCAGCTTCTCTTTTCTAGTGCCAGACACTAGACACTGTTCCTGCCATTCTCAATTTGAAACTCTCTAGTAAAACTTCAGTATAGCTCGCTTGTTTCTTTTCCATCCCTCACTGTGCACACCCCTTACAACAATCACCACATAATTTCAGTACAATGCTCAGTATATATCACATCCCAAACAGCACCACCACCCCCCAATGAATTTACACATCTCTGTAACAAAGCCCAGAATTCATCACCGTTCATTTTTGCACACATTTGCCATACATTCAGAATGTTTTAAGAATAGCTACTTAGCCTGCTGTGTGCAAGACCATGTATGTACAAAGTTTTACCATATATAGTTTCTTCTCCATTTCACTGTGGTTTATACCGGCTCTTTCACTTCCTACTGAGTCATCAAACAGTAAGAACTTGTATATATAAGTATTCTTTCAAACAAAAAGAATGAGGAAGCTTACAAACAGGCCATGTGACAAGTTTTAAAATGAAGACTAATATTTTTATCAGGTCTCTGTGCTTGATTCTTTCCATCGATGCAACTCTCGAACAAAACACCTAAATATAATTACAGCAATTTCACGGGCCACTAACTGACTTACCATTTGTACTATACCAATAAAAACATTCATCTCTAATGCTTTAGACCTTTGAGGTGCCATTGCCCGCCTCTCTTCTACACTACATGTTGCAAGAACTTCCTTCTAGTCACCTCTTCCTCAAAGACTGGTCACAGCCAGATACAAGTCCTATTGCGGCATAACAAGAACTGTGAATTTCAAAGACAAGCCCAAAATTAAAATTGCACCCGATTTTTCTAATAGTCTCCATTTTTATGTAGCATTTCTGGCACTTGGCAAGAGATTTAATTTCAGTCATGGTTTTAAGTATGACATATCATGGTGTATCAGGAGTCACTGACAAAGTATCCCTGCTTTGTCGAACAGAAAATATTATTAAAACACTGGTTTGACAATATAGGACTACTTGATAATCTCAACATGCAGCTGAGGCTCGAAAGATTTACTGAATACAATTTTCTTCCGGACTAATTATCCCAATTCTAGTTTAATTATCCCGATTCAACCTAAATATTTTGAGTTTACTGATTTCACAATTATTTCTTGATACCTTGCTGCCCCCCCCCAATGAACTCAGTGGCCAGGCTACTTCCATACACACATTGTTCCACTCAGAGACAACCCAAAGCAACACAAGCTAAAGTGACACAGGCCCCTCCTCTCAGCACCACAACAGCACTATGAAGGCAACTTCCACTCTTAGTTATTTATATCCTGCTGGTACAACTCACAGAGGAAAAAAAACCGTATCATTCCAAGACATCTCTTGATTTCAAAGCACACACAGATCCATTACACTGTACAGAATCTCTGTTGCGGACCCAGCTTGGGCAACTGAGTGAAAATAATTCCTTCTTCCCCTCACCTTACTGGGGCTGGACAAAGCACAACACTGCTGTCACTACCAGTACACTAAACATTTTACAACTCCATGATTTATAGCTAGGTAAAGGATCATGTTAAAGGATGAAGCTCTAGATATTTTTTTTTATTATGGGCCTAACAATAAGAATATTAAACAATGAAGAAAAAAAACCCAACAAAAAAGCTTCCACATCCCTTTGTAAGAAGAAAAACTGTAAATGCCTTCTTTTTTTCTTTCCTTTTCTAAACAATAGCATAAAAAGCACCCAAAATCTCCTGACCTCAGCCCAATTAAAGAAAAATTTTGCTACAGGAGGAAAAGTGAGAAGAACTGTCAAATCCCAGAACTACCAAATATGATGCTCTTCTTCCTGAATCATGCTAATCATTTCAGATGCTAGCTGGAAAATCCTCTAATTCGGGATGCTGAATCTCCTATTATCATCATCATTTGTCTCAGCTATTCCCTCTTGGGCTTTAAAAAAATATTTTTTCTTTATTCCATGTGTTTATATAAAAAAAAAACTTTTTTTTTTCCCATTCAAGAGATCTTTACATGCTGTAAGCTGTGGTAACTCTCCACATACTTCTTTACTGGGGGAAACCCTAGATTGCTAAACAAAATTACGGAGGGGAAATACCATTTTAAAGCAAAAAGATAAGATGCCATAGGTGGGTATCTCTTTCACTTCCTGCCAGGCACCTCAAAGCCTGTGTACCACTGACAGAAGGTGGGTTTCCAGCGGGTGCCTGCAGGCTGCTGGCGGGTGGGAAAGGTGAAAGGATGGGGAGAAAACCTTTGGGGCTTTTTCGATTTAGAAAAATGCCAATTTATGAGCAAGTTGCAGGTCAGGAAGGTATTAATGAAAGGATGATACTCCGTTTTAGACAGTAGCTAAAAAAAAAAAACAACCAAACACTTCCCTAAAACTTAATAATCCTGCAGACAGAGGACACATCCTGCTCCATGTGTAATGTGCTTATTCAGAATTTTTTCAAAAGTTCGGTATTTTAAAAAACCCGATATTTTTTGGTGAAAGCTCGTTGCTGCAGGGAGACTTGCTCTAGTCATTAGAGCAATAAAGAGATCCACGGTAAAACAGCAAAATACCAGGGTGGCGGAGGTTGGGGGGGGGGGGGGGGGGGAGGGGCAGGGGGGCACAGCACAATATCCGCGCACCGCGCCCGGCACCGAAAAGCCCCGCCGGCAGATGCCGCTCAGCCGGTTTCGGGATCACCGAGCCACGGGCCCCCGCCGGCACCGGCGCCCTACCGCGCCGAGCGCCCCCCGCCCATTCATTCCGCAGGCCCGCGCCGACCTGCGGCGGCTGCCCGCGGGCCGGAGCTGGCGGCGGGGCCCCGGCCGGCCCCAAGCAGCGCCCTGGCGCGGGGAGCGGCGGGGGAGCGGCCGGGCCCGGTGGCGGCGGCAGGCCGGGCGCGGCCCGCGGGTGTGCCGGCAGGAAGCGGGGCCGGGCCCGGGGGTTGGGGGGGGGGGGGCCTCGCCCTGCTTCCCCCACCTTCTCCCGGCGGCAGGGCGGGTCCCGGCGCGACTCACCCCGGTGCCGTTGTCGCACACTACCACCTTCCTGCCCAGCGTGTCCATCCCTGCGCGCCGCCGCCCCACACCGGCACCGACACAACCACCACCGCCGCCGCCTCAGCCGCCGCCGGGCCCCCCCCCGCGCCCGCGCGCCCAGCCCGCCGCGCGCGCACGCCGGAAGCCGTCAGCGGCCGCCGGCCGCCCAATCAGCGAGCCGCCCCCCCCACCCCCGCCACCCGCCTCTTCCCGCCCCGCCCTGCCCCCGTTGCCATGGCGGCGGCCCCGCGGCCTTCCCGCTCCGCACGGGCCGCCCCGCTCCCTGACAGAAAGCGGCCCCCAGACCCACCGAAATAACCGCGTTCCTTTTATTTTCTTTCTTTTCGCGTTTCATCGATGCCGAAACGGGGACGACGCTGCGGCGGAGGGGGTGCCATCGGGCTCGCCTCGGCTGCTGTGCTGTCGTGACACCCCCGCTCCCGAGGAGAGCCCCCGCCGCAGGGGGTTATCTACCGGCTCTCCAAGCCCAGGGCGAAACGAGGCAGCTATTGAAGGAATATTCATCGTTAATATCATGCTATTTCAGAGCTCGACGTCCCAGAAGAGCCTTTAGTCTCCCCAAGAGGTTTTGCCCAGCTCTGCCTGGCAAGCAGTTTGCATTTCTCTGGTGGACTCCCGCCTAAAGGAAAGAAAAAGCGTGGTCTCCCAGCTTGCTTCTGACTAAAATGCTGACAGTTGTATTTTTCTTGTGTTGCGCAAAATTCCCACTGACTTCCACAAGACTCCAGAAGTCTGGAATAAACACTCCCTTTTTTACTTCTGTGCCATAAGCTGTGCCAATCCGCTATGAACAACAGCCTGTAACAGTTAGGTATAGCAGAAAGGACACAAGCACAAGGATTTATGCGTTTATATTATATTATTTTATAATATAATTATGTATCTATATAAACTCATTTATATGAGTTACATGTACATATACACATATGGTTATGATTGTAATTTCTTTCCTGCCTTGAATTTCACAGACTAGGGGGAAGAATCAGAAATTTTAAAAACACCAGAAAATAGGCCATGATATTTCACTTTTTTTTTTTTTTTTTTTACTTTAATCACATCCAGATATTGAGAATGAGGAGAAGACAGGGCATTACCTAGTAGGATGAAGAGGCTGTGCAAACAAACATAGACTAAGCCAGTGCTATGGAGGTATAATGGAAGGACATCCCAGATGCTGGAGCAGTAGTAGCTTTACCTGGGTACGAATGGCTTTCTAACACAGATAATTAATATGTTTAACATACTTATATTCTAATCTATTTTTCAGGGTATGATGTTTTGATATTTATACAACAAAAGGGTTTTACATTTCTGGTTGAAGCCAGATGCATAAAGCAATTGCCTTAAAAGCCTGCTCTTTGTCCATAAAAATTAGTTAATCTGTATATCTGAAATCACTCAGCTTGTTGAACCCAGCATAGAGGGCTCAGACAGGGGAACTACACCCTGCTTACAGCTCTGCTGTTAGCCTTGCTGGGTAGTTCTGGACACATCACTTCGCCTGCCTGTGTCTTAGTTTCAATAAGCTGGGTATGGTACCATGCCGTATCGTACTAATGCTCACGAACAAAGCACCTTCAATCTCTGAATGAGAAATGCTTAATTCTGAGTTCAAATCATCTGTTGATCTGTCAGACAGAATGCTTCAGCCATGCCTCCTCATGTACAGAGATGGGAAAATTTACTCTGCTCTGAGGCAAACTATGGTTTAATTTGGCAGACCTGAAGAAAAGAGCAAACTAAAGAGCAAACTGCGTTCACTAGATTTTCTAAGAGCAGATATTTGCTAGATCCTTATATATATTAAGATTTTATTTTTATAACATTGGTATACATCCGCTCTAACTTTTATCACAGCAGCCTTTTCCTACCAGGGATTTAGACTTAATAGCTAAAGAAAATGCTGCACAATAGTTAGTTTCAGAACTGCAGTCAGAAATTACAGTGTAATTAAAGACGCTCAAGAAATCGTGATATTGAAGTCTGCCAGTCACTGTGAAATAAATGGTTAATGTGCTGCTTCCAGCACAGCATATAGGATTACATATCAAAGGGATGCAAGTTCTGTACCGGAAGTAGGCCTATTAAGGAGGAACTTATGTACTGCACCGTATAGTCACTAATTCCACCACTGGTCTTTACCAACTATTGCTGTCAGTTCTTGGATAGCCTTAAAAGATGCTGGTATTTTATTAAAGGTCACGTACAATGCGGGAGAGGAAATATAATGTGGTTTGACCAGAAATCTATTTTAAGACTTACTTTACTAGTTTAGTTGAACTGAGATATTACTTCTTGTTCTAAAGAAAAAAAGTAGCAGTGTCTGTAGGAAGAAAGTTGTAGAGCATGGTAGCAACCTTGTTAGTAACAGGGAGGGAAGTTTTGTTGTGATGTGTACTTGTCAGTGTCGTTTGCTGCAAACAGGGTAACAGAGAAAGTCTTCTCCATGCCAGTTCATCCACTGGTCTGTCAGTGGAGAAGGAGATCCCTTGTCCACAGGAGTGGTGTTGAGGAACAGCATAACACCCCAGAGATCCCGCGGCATGTCAGTATTTGTGAATTCCTTGAACTGTGTTAATAGTACACTGTAACTTAGAAATATAAGCGATAGCCACACTACACTCAAAATACACAGGAATAGGTATTTCTTTTGTAGGTCAGTCATATGATGCAAGGAAATCTTGAAGTGGAAAAGCATAAAAATCAGTGAATGGGTGAAATCTTCTTTGTATATATATTGCACATATTTCATTTCATGTATATTCTACTTACTCTCAGCTTGCTTAGAAAGCTGTCAAAAAATAAGCAAACGGAAGAAAACAGGGTGTTTCTACTTTTCAGAGTAATTGAGTATATATACTTTATAACATAGTTTTTTTGCAGTAAGCTGAAAAGTAACTTTTGCATAATACTGTGTAAATAGAAGATTTCTTTTCCAAAAAGCTAGTGTCCCCTCGCTGCTGCTTATAAAGCCATAGAGAGAACTACCCACAGTTCCCTATTAGGAGAAGGTGTGGTGTCTTGCTGTGGCTTTTGCGAGGGAGCAAAAGTCTGATGACTAAGCCAAGTGCTGAAGCTTATCAGATCAAGTACTACAACTATCTTATACTGAGTTTAATAGGTTTTTATGAACTTGCCGATCAAGTGCTTTGTGTTTCTCCTAATGTGCAGACATAGAGAAACCATATGAACAGAGGCAGGAAATACTCAGAACAGAAAGGGAAAATGAGTTATTGGGACCTGCAGTGCCACTTGGTATAGAAGAGAAAGGAGGGTCTAGGAGGAACAAATGACGTCTCACACGCAGCACAGTGAACGGTGTGTTTCTCAGTCCCACTTTCAGTTCTGCAGAGCCCTCTCGCTCTGTAGGTCTACAGGATTTGCACATGTGCTGGCTGGGGAAACAGGCCAGTTCCTATGTTGATGAGGCCAGTTCCAATGTTGTTTTGGCAGAACAGGGAAAAGACATTCTACCTAAGTATTAGTATTAACCTTTTCTCTTCATTGATCTGTTTGGTTTCTTACTGAGGCATTTTACCTTTGTCTCAGAAGCATTTAATTACTTTACAAAAAAATAGAAGGTAGGAAATATTCACAGAAAGCATCCCTTAGAATTGACTAAACACTGGGTATCATTTGCTGGATTTATGGAACAGTGTATATAGTAAGTTAAAAATAATCAGGAAGTCTGTCTACTTCTAAATAGATCGTGGTTAAAAGGCAGATAAGCCCTTAACAGACACACCTCTAACATTGAATGACTACCTCATTGTCATTAAGGGACTTCGCCCTTTACCAAATCTTGAGTATCTAACTTTCCTGGTTATAAAAACCAACCTCACTCAGGTGCCAGAAGCAGTGTGGTCATGGTAGCCTACACAGGATAATTTTCCTGCTAAGAGAATACGACTCTAGTGTCAAACTGCATCGGACGACATGCTCAGCTGGCCTGGATTTCTGTAAAGGGCAAAAGGGTCTCGGTTCTCCTCCCTATCAGCACCACCCGTTCTGAGGCATCCGAGTTGGAAGTACTGGCATAATTGCAAAACATCTTCACACAGATGGTATGATACAGTGTAGGTTACACTAGGATTCTTGCGTGAGATATTTGGCTAATTAAGCTGCGATGAGGACAGGTTTGTACTGTTGGTGATTTCTCAGTAACATTTCGTCACAAGGTGTACAAAATGTTTTTCCTTTTTAGTGTCACAGGGTTCCAGAGTATGAACTTTTATTTTGTTGACTTGTTTCCAGATAAACATAAGAACACATTGTAAAGGTCACTTTGTTTTTTAAATTCAACTCAGATTCGGTTCCACGTAGCATCTCTAGCATGTATCACAGCTGCCATTCCAAATTTTCAAAACACAGCTTCAGACAAAATTATCTTATAGAATTCAGGCCTGGCAAATCATAATGAATTGTGATCACTGTATATGGGATGATGCTTTGTCACAAAGGTCCGGATCCCTGCAGGGCATATACCGTTGATTTCACTGAAAGATAGGGGCCACAAGTAGTTTTATGGTAAAGAAAATCTGCCTTTTCAGCTATGGCTTCTGATTTGAAACACTTTTAATTCCTGATGACTTGAGCTGAAGCACTGAGATGTACAGATCAGGCGTGTTGGACATTGGACACCTCGCTTACGGCAAACATGTGGGTGCTCTGGACCCTGCTCTTCGTTGCCCTAAATGTTTTGTATTTGTTTAGGCATGTGCAGCAGATGAAATAATAGTATTAATAAATCTGAAGTCTCCGCTTATGTCACTGGTAATGTTTTGTGGACGCTTTGCAGAGATGTAAATGGCAACTAATGGAAATTCAGGAAGTCAGGAATCAGATTTCCAGATGTTTTGAGTTCTTTTTATACCAGCTGAAGTCAATGAAACCATCTTCCGAAAACTGGGTTCCAGATAATATTCTGGCAGGCAATGCTGGGTTATCCAAAATTAGATGCCACCTCTGAAAAGATAATTGTGATTATCTCATAGGGGAAGTCTGAGACAGAGCCAAGAATCTGAATCATCTGATACCCAGTCCTGTGCATTAACCACAGCGCTGATTTTTTTTAGTACTGCGAGTTTGAATACTGACTTGTTAAAAAATAAATGCAGTTCTCAAAACTCACCCGCAGCATATTCAAAATAGCATTTTGACATAATTTGCTGATGGTAGAACTCTGATAACTGAAGTTTGTTTACACCTCAACATTTCAAAGAATGTGGTTTCAAATCAATTCATTCTTCATTGCTGGGAAGTTAAGCCCCATATGAGTGAATGCTACTTTTAACACATTGATTAATGGTTGGGTCTTTATACCATTCTTTATCTGTTTTCTGCATTTTCAAATTCAGTTTTTACAGAGTACTTTTACATGGGTAAATGGCTTGGTCACTGTCAAAACACAATGGAATGCTGTTGTTTAGAAAGAAAATACTGTTACATGCTATTGGATTTTAAGAAAGGCCCTTATTATATTATTCTGAGTAGGAATACTTAGAAAACAAAAAAGTTCCAGAGAACATGACACCTGAGGTGTAACAGTAATTTATGTATATTATTTAACTAGTCTGTGTTTATTTGCAGTAGTGACTTTGTGATACAGCATGACCTGAACAAAACAAAGTCACTGGTAATTGAGCCAGCTTCTATTTGTGTACATGTACATGTGACGGTAAGGATACATGTACATGTGTCAGCACCCCATTGTGATAGATTGATCTGTAACATTTATTGTGTACTTAACAGCTCGTGTCTAGTTTTCATAGAGATGCCATCTTCCAATATTTCACAAACATAAGTGATTTAAGATCCAGTGTATATTTTAGGATGTATGCAGGACTGCATGGAGTCTAGCTCCACGTGAGGATGAGTTACGGGGAGAGTAATTGAAAGGTAGCGTTGAAGTGTGTTTTCAGGATCTGTTAGTTTAATTCAAGGGGAAAAAAACGACATTCTGTACGTGCTAGAAACTAGAAAGTGGTGAGTTTTTTCCATTTCTCCTATGAAGACAGGCTGAGAGAGTTGGGGCTGTGCAGCACAGAGAAACAAAGGCTCCAGGGAGACTTTATTGCAGCCTTTCAATATATAAAGGGGGTTTGCAAGAGCAGTGGAGAAACACTTTTTGCCAGGGCCTGTAGTGACAGGACAAGGGGCAATGGTTTTAAACTGAAAGAGGGCAGGTTTAGATTGGACATAAGGGAGAATTTTTTATGATGAGGGCAGTGAGGCACTGGCACAGGATGCCCAGAGTTGTGGATGCCCCATTCCTGGCAGTGTTCAAGGCCAGGTTGGACGGGGCTTTAAGCAACTCCATCTAGAGAAAGTTGTCCTGCCCATGGCAGGGGATGGACTAGAAGATATTTGAAGGTCCCTTCCAACCCAAACCATTCTGGGAGTCTATGATCTTTTAAGTTGCAGCGACTGAAGTAAGATGAGGCACAACCAGAAATTTCAGAACAGAGTGTACCATGGAAGTAGGACATGTGTGCTTAGTAACTAGGATATTGGAGGTATTGGATAGTGCGAGGATATTGGAGAGATTCAGTCCTGATTGATTCAATCCTGCAAGCATGCAGCATGCACAAAGGTAGAGCATCCGTACCTTGGTGTCCCGGTCTATGGGGTGCAGGAAAGCCTACTATGCTGCTGCGCTGCAGGGTTTTTCAAGCTGCCTTGCCTGACAGTGCTGGTCCCACAGCGCTTGGAGAGGTCTAGATAATACTTTGAAGACCAGGGAGGTTTGACTAAAGGAGAGACATTTCAGAATAAAGTGCAGTATCTTTCATTAAGCAGCTTTTCCGAAGGCAGAAGAATTGCCAGTATATGATATTGCTACGTGGTTTGAATTGCACCTCTCACTTTTTTCCAAAAGACTTTTTTTTAAATAAAAAAGCCTTTTGTTTTTAACAAAGACCAAATGGATTTCTCAGACGTGCTGGATATTTGCAAAGTTGATTGATTTATGTGCAGTGCAGATGCTCAGCATGATTACTTTTTTACCATACTCCATTTAGTGGTAAGAACTTCATTATATGAAAGCAACCAAAGACCTCTTCAAAAATTATATGCTTTCTTTTTCTTTTTTCTTTTTTTTTCCCTTTCCTACTGCCATGGCACAAGAGAAATAATGCATTCAGTGTTGATATAAGAGCTAGTGAGTACTGCCCTTGAAATTCCTAAGTGCAGGCCTCTGGAAGCTACCCTGGTTAAATGAAGGCTGCAAACTTACTAAGATTGAGAATGAAAATGGGGAAATAGCTCAAATAAGTGGATGCACCACCAGCTTAAAATAAGGAAAACCTCTCTTTTCTTGTTATGCTGAAAAATATCTGAAACTTTCAATTAGCAATTTTTCAGAGATTGTTTTCCCTGTATTTCAAATGAAATAAGGCAAAACATAAGAAAAAGGAAAGGCAATAAAGTTGGCTGGGTTTTTTTGTAAATTGCAGGTGAAGATTGGGTGTAGTCAAAACTTTTGTATGAGAATTTTTATGTGTCCTTACAAAGAGAATACTGAGGTGTCAAACTAGGTAATAACACAGGAATGTGCATTTGCTTGGATTCCAGTAGCCAGACTCATGAAGAGAAGGTCTCATATGTGAGTAAGAGACTGCGGGGTTGTCACCTAATTCATTAGAAGCAAAGAACTGTCAGACATCTGAAGTGTGCAAAGCGTAAGACTGTCCTCTAATTTCTCCAATTTTGGCAGTTTTGATGCCACTTGTACTTAAAGTTATTAATTGTTTGGAAAAAAATGCAACGTTTCTCCCTTTAAACTTTCTTCCCTCAATCAACAGTTTATAAATGCAGTAGCACATTTCAGATGTCAGTAGTGTATTTTTATCTGGAAACTGACTAATGTGCATAATAAAATGGATAGGCCTGTGTGTTGAAACACAGCGTAGTGAGACACAGCACAGTGCTGTTTGAAAAGGAAATAATCTCTTCTTTTGGATTTTCATTAGGTCTAATAGCTTGGATATCCACGGAAACACAACTGTTTGTAAGATGGATACAACGTATTGCACAGTTACTCCACTTCCTGTCACTTACGTAAATATTTGTGTCTGATTATTTTTGAAGAAACATCCTTTCTACACAGAATTAGCTTTACAAGCAGAGGGAGTACCAGGAAAAGCATCCTGGTCAGGTTACTCGTCAGTCGGCGAGTGAGTAGGGCTTCAAGGCAGGAGGTGGCAGTCTTGAGCAGCAACTCACTGCTGCCTCCGCGTCGTTAAGCTCAGGTCCGAACTAGGGTCAGAGCCGGGCACAAGCAACTCGGGATCTGAGCCCATTATCTTAAACATCGCAATGACAAGCAGCTTAGATATCGAAGGTGGCAACAGCTAGCTTTGTCCTTTGTACCCGATAATTAAAAATGTAGCTAAGTTATTTGTTAATTTTAATGTGGGTTTGTATAAATTTTCCTAGATTTTTAAATATTTGGATCAGTAGTTGTAGAGGGAAAGACTGAAGCACAGTGGAGAGGCAGACTTTAATCGGCTCCATTCTCATCTGGGTTTGCTTTTTCTAACTAGGAAAATCATTTGCAAACAAGAATAACTCCCAATAAAATATGGTATTGTGTTATTCAAATAAGAGGTCTGTCTAATTCTGGTCCTCCTTGCAAGTATCCTGGAAGGCTGGGTGATCCTTCATCCTCTGACAGTGGTCTACAAGCAGGTCATGAGGTACTGCTATCTCCCTCCCGAACTGCCGCAAAGTAATGGCAAGAGAACCTACTTTTATTAATAATATCAGTGATTAAAATTTTCTGATCAACAGATCAGCACAAAAACTTGCAATTACCCAGTCTCAGCAGAGAGGAGAACTTGATGACATCATTGTTTTTCCCCTGTGAAAATGCTAAGTTGGAAAAAGACAAAAAAAGATTAAATGAATCACAGTAGCTACATGTGACATCCCACTTCCAATCTTTGTGAAGAATGTGAACAGTACCATTCACTGGGACAATCGAAATGTTACCAAGAGAGTTCTGCAGCATTGCTTATTTCCACTGGTATTCATAATCAGAATTTTGCTTGTAAATTTTGTTGCAAATTTTGTATATCTATTGATTGGTTTTCCTTACAGCCCTGCATTTTAGAAATACGTATTTTGGACCAAATCTCAGTTTTTTAATTCAGATTCACATGAAAAGTCTTCCTTTAAAAGTTTGCAAAACAAAAAAAACTCTCAAATACAATAAGTTGCAACTCTGCCCTACCTAGAAAGTGTAGATGCAATTAAGCCTTGATCCATAACAGAACTAATTTTCTAAGCTTGTTTTTTTGTCACAGCCTGTAGACAGAAAATACAGTCTTTTTTCCCTGTGGCTTGAATCCTTCAGTTAGCTTGTGTCTGCACAGATCTGTCTGCTCCGCATAGACACAATAGTCTACCTGGATGGCTCTGAATGCAAGATCAGTTTTTCTGTAACAGTCCAGCTCTGTTAGGCACAGCAGACATTGTCATGAAACGTTTTGTTTAATCTTTTTATTAAACAAACACTTTCCTAAGTTTGCATAAGCTGTCGCCCAGCCATGTCTTCCACACAGTCCTTTAATAACTAGCAGGGTGGGGTGATTAAATTTCCTCAGAGGCTTTTCTTCCATCTGACTACCAAAGAGTAATTTATTCCTCAGTTAACATCATCGCTTACTTGCTTTGTTTCTTCAGCTCCTTCGTCTGTCGGAGATAGAACAGTGAGTTAATACCTGTCTTTTTGGTGCAAAAAGGTGGTGGGGGATGACTCTTTGAGCCTGACTCCCTAAAGAAATCATGCTTATGTGATCATACTCTGTCTATTCCAACATTCAGCACAAATAACATGGAACCCTGTTGGCCATTTTCACTCCATATGGAAGAAAGACAGAGAACTCTGGGCTTCCAGCTTCCCAGCAATTTTATGAAAATGGATGGCTAGAAGGAGGAAAGAGATCCTACTACTACCTTCTATGGGAAAGCTTGCAGTGTGAACTCATTTCTTATAAGACAACTGAAAATTCATTCAGGCTATCCTTTGAGGCACAGGTGTCTGAGACGCTAGTCTTCACTCGTTGCATTGCTGAGAATTTATTCACATGGGGATAGCTCTCCCTTCAGCGGACACTAGCAAAGGCAGCATTTGTACTTTGGGTTTATGAAGTTCTCCAGTGAGATGGTCGCTATCACAATGTGAGTGTATGCCTCTCCTTTGCAGTGAATATGAGGCTGTGCCTCTTATGTGTAGATGGGGTACCTGGGTATGGTTGTCATGGTACTCTTTCAGTTAACTGCCTTTAATCATTTCTGTATCCTTCTGAAGGTGGAATGTACTGTACTTGATGCTGAAGAGGTGCAAAACTATGTGATTTTTTGAGTGTCTGCAATAGAGCAAGGTATTTGTTCATTAAGAAGATATATGCTAAGTTTCAAATATGAAAATGATGAAATTTTAGATTTATTTGAGGTCAAGATAAGCACCTGTCTTTTTGTGTGTATGTGTTTTTTAAATTAGCCCACTGAAACTGTGAAAGAATGTGCAAAACTTGCGTCATACAGCAGATCAGTACTGATCAGTACTCTTAGGCTGAAGGCAGAGTCTTAACGGTTGTTTTGTGCACTAGTTTAATTTTCACTCTTTCATAGTCATGTTTATCAAACTGGAGAATGTGCCAAAAGGTATCTTGCTCTATGAAAAAGTGCAATAAACTTGGGCCTTATAATGTCTGTGTTGCTGGAGAAATATGGTTTCCTTTTTTTAAGCAGGTGGTTTTGGAGTCTGAAAAATTCTATTTCTGTTTCCTGGTTTTCTTAAGACAACAGTAGCTGCAGCCTTGGCTAGTTTAGAAGAAACACGGACAGATGTTTTGTTCCACATTCAGATGTGCAGAGGAAAGAGATTTTCCATCTGCAGCCGCGTGGGTCCTTCTAGCTGCTACATACTGACCTGTCACAGACCAGGTTTTATGAGTTCTCCCTAATTCATATTGAGCACAATTAGGTACATTATCTTTAGCAGTTTAAAGTCCTGGTCTGAGGTACAGCAGCTGGCTTTGCCTCACCTGAGTTAGCAGCACTCCCATAAAATCTTCTGTTAGCACATCTGAAGAGTGGAGAGAAACTTACACAGTTGTTCATCCTATCCGCTGGCAATGCTAAATGTAGAAGAAATCATCTGTACATAACTCGAAGCCCTGTTGGAAATGCATAAGCATACAGCATCACACACAAGACTTCTGCCTGCTCAAAAAATAAATTGATACCATTTGGGGGCCCTGAGTACCTGAGCTTAACAAACAGAAAGAAAAAAGACTGATTCATATACTTTTACAAACTAATGCCAGTGAGCAGAATCACATTTTAAATAAGGCCACATGTTGAAAATGGTTTCTTACACTGAGAAAAATGTGGCTAGTTGGAAACAGGGTATTTGAAGAACTGTTTAGTGATTTAGGACACTAATGAGATCTATTGAGTATGGAAAAAAGTCCTCATGAAATAAATATACATTGGAGTTTTTAAGAAGAAGAAGTAGTTGAAGTGTAACTTGGACTGTGAATGGCATGAACAGATGCTAGGGAACCCTAGCTCCGTCTGTGGTAGGAAAGTCTAAGAAATGAGCAAATAGGTCCATGAGCAATGGAATCAGTGGAGCCTGGTTTCCAATGGATTTGTGTTTCATGCAAGTTTTTCCCCTGGCCTGGATGGTCTTTGTGTCTGTCCTAGATGGATCATCTGGTGTCTGATAAGAATAGGGCTTTTGCCACATCCTGTTCCGTGGCACCATTTGGATCTCCTCTTCTTCCTTGCTGGCTGCCTGCTTCCACTAAACTTGTGACAACTTTGTATCTTGAATCCTGTAATTAACTTAAAAATTTAGTTGAAAAAGCACACACTGGATTCAGAAGTTACTCAAAGAGGAAGTGAAGACAGCAGAATAGGCACTCAGACACAAAATATGATGACAAAGGCCTTTTTTCCTTAGGAAATCGGAACAGTTGGAGAAGGCACTTCCTCCAGATTTGGTGATTTCCAGCACTGGCAAGGTCATCTCAAGTCGGGGCCTAGAAAGGGTAAATGGAAGCAGCACTAAAACCTGCTTTCATGTTGCAGTCCTTGAAGCTGTTTCGTAGAGAGCTGGGGTACAGTTTTACAACATTGTACCCTTGTGGTGGGTTTGTTGTCATTTATTTGGAACGTGCTTATTTATGAGGTGAAAATATGTATAGTTAGAATTTCAGGTGTTGGTCTAACTATATGTAGATTACATTCATTTAATTATTTGTTAGGCAGGTGTTACTGGTACGATTAATTTTGCTTAATCTGTTAGTCATTCCAAAGTAATCTTTTTTTTTTCTAGGTGGGAAATGCAGTGGATATGAATAAGAAAACAAATCCAGTAACAGCTGCATAAAACAGCCTACCTGAACATGTACCTGGATCAATTTCAATAGGCACATTTTGTGAACAAGAACAATTTTCTGCAGTCCTTATCAACATTTTTATCAAATCATCATCCCAGTAGGTCAGAACTCCATTGTTTTGCTAATACTTTGGTTGACTTGAAAAATAACCCTTCTTTGACTATCTGAGAACCTTTAGCTGAAATATGTGGTAGTGGCAGGCTATGCTTTTGTCCTAGGGAAAAAAGACACTCTTAAATGGAGAATAGAAGGGGAAACTATCAGAACTGTTGAGAATAAACAGCTGTATGTTTTTCTTCTGTCTCTGAAAACGTCATTTAGCTCCAGGCATAGGTTTGAATAACACCAGCTAAAATGTTTGCTAACACCAGCTAAAAATTTATTCTATACAGAGTAAGGTATAACTTGTATCAGACTTAGTAAGAAAAAAAAGTAGGTTTCATGTAGATTATTTCACTGCATGTAAAAAGAAATTATAAGTCTTAATTGCACAAAACAAAATGATTTATCTAGGTCCTTATCCAAGTGCAAAAGTTTTCACACTAAATACGAAATACCTGTTGATAAATTAGGATGGAAGAATTGGTGTAGATATGTGGGATTATAAGACTCCTTTGCCTCAGTGAAATTCTCAGTAAGAACGTACCAGCCACAGGGCTTGCAACAGAATAATATTTTAGTTAAATAAACTGTAACTTACACTTCTAGAAGGTAGTAATGCTTCTGTAAGAACTAGATGTAGGCTGGACCCTAGGATGTGTTGTTGAATAACACAGCTTTTATCCCGGGATAAGTTCTTTTTAAACCTGAGGAAGTTAATTTCTATTCCCCACTTTTATATAATTTCATATATTACACCATGAGACAGTAGACTTTTGTGTTCAGTTCCTGCCTTCCAAGCCTTACTTTTTCAATTTTAGTAAGCCGTCACCTTACAGGGCATGAGCGCTGCTGTCAACAGTTGCAGTTTATAATATTGAACAGTACTGAGGTAGTTAGATTAGGATTCCATGTCAAACCTGCTATATGACTCTTTCACAACACCCTAATATAGGTGCTGTGACTGTTGTGTTCAAATGACTCCTGCTTGAGCAGTGCTGGGGTTGTTGTAGACTAGAACAGGTATCTTGGCTGTTCAGATCTGTGCTTGCAAGAGCTTAGCCAACATCTGAATCAACTCCGGGGCCAAGAAGGGCAATAGCGGTGGGTTTTCAAGCTCCTTAGACCATTTTCTTGCATTGAACATAATATTTGCTAGTAGGTTAGAACTAAGCCTTTGGTATCATCTATGAGTTTGGTGGGTACATACAGTAACCCAGAGTTGTCTTCCAATTTCAGGCCAGGAGATATTGTAGAACCATAGAATCATAGAATCATTTATGTTGGAAAAGACCTTTAAGATCATCAGGTCCAACTGTAAACCTCACACTGCCAAGTCTGCCACTAAACCATGTCCCTAAGTTTCACATCTACAGATCTTTTAAATACCTCCAAGGATGGTGATTTGACCACCGCCCTGGGCAGCATCTTCCAATGCTAGATAAACCTTCCAGTGTAGAATTTTTTCATAATATCCAACTAAAACCTCCCCTGGCACAAGTTGAGGCCATTTCCTCTCATCCTATCACTTGTTACTTTGGAAAACAGACCAACACCCGCCTCACTACAACCTTTCAACAGTTGTAGATATAAGGTCTTCCTTGAGCCTTCTTTTCTCCAGCCTAAGCAACCCCAGTTTCCTCAGCTGCTCTGTTAAGTGCCCTCTTACTGTTTATTGCAAGACTTTATGTACTACATGAACCTGAATCAGTAGTTCGGGGTGCTCTTTGTACTTGGCGCAATATGCAAACAAAATGGTTCTGATAAATCTGTGCGTGGAAGAGATCTTTTTGTGTGACCTTGGCAGCAGACATGGGTATGTGCTCTTGGCTTCAGGAGGGACAAATGGTTCTGGAAGCTGCAAGCTGGGACAGTACTTATGAGAAGTATCGCTACATCTTTACCCTAGCCTGAATAGGCTTCCTTTGATGCTGTGTGTTGGAAGTCTCAAGAAAACATGATTTAACAACAAAGGCTATGTGTAGTGTGACCCTGGTGACCCAAGAGCACAGACCATACCCATAGCAGCCACGGTCTTCCTCATAACAAGCTCAGTGTAAGTCACAGCATCTCAGATCACATTTTCCAAGACCACTTTCAGTGTTCTTTGGGTAGTATTTTGAATATTGTCAGCTTAAAAAGTAACAGTTGCTCAAGAATATTTCACTGATTTCATGGGTGAATATCTAAGAAAATCTGAAAGCTGCAGCTCATGAATAGGACAGTCTTCCATTTAATTTCTTTCTCCACCCCCCACGCACCATTTTGTTTGGTTTGGGGTTTTTTTTTTTCCTCCTTGAAGCTGGCAAAGCCTTGCATATAAGAATTTTTACTCTCCGGTCTTCTCATGCCCTGAAACATGACCTGATCATTCCAGACTAATTTGTGGTAGTCATTTAGCAGACCTCTGCTAGATATGGGGATATTAAAGTTAACAAAAAGCATGTAGTTTTACTTCTAGAACCCAGGCTAACAATTTAGTGCCAAAACATGGAAAGCCTGGGTTTTTTCCCAATGAAAATGAATAAACTGAATTACTGAGACAGTAAAGATGGGAGTCCCATGATGGTATTGTACACAGCTTTGCTTTTCTTATTGAAGAGAGCTCGGAAGTAATTAACAAAGTAAAATGAATCACACCCTAAATTCCAGCCAGCTTCTCTCAGCAAATGGTCAATAGTCAATAAAGAGAAAGGCAATTCAGAAAATCATTTGTTCCCTCTATCTTTGATAGCTATTTCAGGATAGAGGGCCTCATCCCTCAGAAGGAGGAAGGGATGCTGTCTTGTATGTGCAACTGTCATTGCTTAGCTTTCAAATTAATTCCACTCTAGCTTATCCAACCTGTTTTTGTTACAGGAAACAAATGAAAATGCAGTCAGTATTTGCAAATGCAAAGTTCTACAGAAATATAAGTTATTGTGCTATATTTCACCCTGCTCCACAGAGCAGCAAAGAAGGCCTTTTAATTTACCCACTAAGAACAAAGTGCTGAGTTGGGTCTGTGGTTCTTGGAAACTGTCTTTGCTCTGCTATTTCCTGTTATTTTCTCAAGCTGTGTATTTCAGATGTGAACGAGGACCTACTCAAAATCTCTCTAGATTTGTAGTGGTATGGCATGATTCCCTGGACACATGTAGATGGATGTTATTTGCCAGTAAAAAGGGAATGGAAAGTGAAAGCACGGCAGAAAGTTTTCTCGGTTTAGTTCTGAGGATTTGATGCTTACCATCAACACACATGGTTAACAGCCTTCCCCAGTGCTGACCTTGCTTGACATGTTCCGCAGAGGCTGCATGCTAAATCTTATTTCCTAAGACTTTCAGCACTTTGCATGATGGTTGCACCTTTCATCCTGAGATGCACTTTACACGGCCACACAGTGAGATGGTCCGTCCTGGCTTCTGTAGCGTTGGCAGCAGCGCTTAGCAGCTCCTGTCACACGTCTCTGCTGCAGTCTGACACTGTGAATTGTCTGCAGGCCAGACAGTGCTGCAGGAGAAGCAGACACTTTTGAGCAAAAGTTCTGGCTGCATTAACAGATGACTGAATTTAAAGAGAAGGCATTGCCACGTTGAATGATTGTGGTACTTCAGTGCATGCTAGTGCTCGCTGGCACATGTAATTTATAGAATTTTGTACATGTGTGTTGGGAGAGCGGAATGTATCACTGCAGCAGTCTGACACCTCAGCTACATTGGTGGCCTTATTTCAAACCTTTTTGGATGCCAAATTGAATGAAGTGCTTTCAGAATCTGTGGATGACCTGGCACGAGCAGAATGATTGTCCTTAAAACCATTTGTACTTTCTGTTTTGTGACCTTGGCAGATCAGTGATTGGGAAAGTTGTTCACATGCCATCTGCACCTGCTAGCTTTGCCACGCAGCGATAGGTCATTTCCTTTCCAAACATGACTGGCTTCTGATACCAGTGGGAAATTGGCAGCTCTTCCATGAAAGCAGTAGATTCCAGTTTCCTCTTTAGGCTTTTCACTGAGATAGGAAAGGAGTTGTTATTGTTACGGTCCCAGTGCTCTCTGTCAGAGCTCTCTTCCCCACATAACTGCTTTTTGAGTCATTCAAAACCAGTTTGTCAATAGTATGAGGCAACATGTATTGTATATGAGATGGCACCGAGATAATTTTTTCCCAGTTTCACGGGCTTAATTCTAAACAGAACTGCACAATCTACAGCGTGAATATTTCCCTCTTCTTTTGTCTCTAGGTCTTTTTTTCCTTATTTCTGTTAAAGAATAAGAAAGTGCAGAATAAAGTGGCTATCTGGGAGTAGGGCTTAAGAAACAACATAGCAGAATTGAAATTTCCTTTCTCCCTATTTGTTTGTCATATCAAAAAGATGAGGTGAAGTAGTGTTCATTGTTCTTTCAGTTCTCTTCTCCAGAAATGACGGAAAGCTGTTGTGACTTCTTTGTTAGGGGTGTTTGCATCAGCAGGTAGGGAATCAGTGGTGTTGGGCAGGACCCAGGCAACTGCCTCATCTCCAGCCTGAATTAACAGTTTTGCAGAGAACTGCAAAGGAGCTGTGTTGCTGACAGCACAGTGGTGAATTTTGTTTCCACTCTTAACAGCACAAAGCAGCGGTATTGGCTTTACCAGTGATTCAAAGATTTGCTCTCCCTGAAATTTAGGGCAAATGTTCGTTGCATCCAATGTGTGTCTTTATAAATGTGCACTGTCTTTTTCTTCCTGTCAGTTGCTGGAGGTGGAGATAGAATCATGTGGTTTTGTCTGTGCTTTCATGTAGTGTTATTAATGAAACAGGTAATCCTATTTGTCTTAGAATCAAGGCAAATATCTCTTGTGTTCTGTCCATCTGTTCCAGACACCAACAGCATGCTCATCACCATGGTATTGGAACAGTCTGGTACACAAATAGCAATCAGCAGTTATTAACATAATATTATTACTTGGTCCATAAAGCTAATACTGGCAGAGATACTAGACATTGCACACTGTGAGATACTTTCTCAGCCGATGTACTTTGCCAGAATGTGATCATATTCTCTATAAAAATCAGTAAAAGGATGCATTTTTTATTGTTTCATGCAAGCAGCATAAATTGCCAGCATAATATGTATCAAAATTTACTCTTTACATCCAGTCATTTACAATCCGTTGCTATCTTGTCGTAGAACAGCATTCTTTAGAAAACAAAGGGTGGGTTTTTTTACATGCAGTAGATCAAACCAAAACCACTGGAAGTTCCCTTTCTCCCCCAGCTATTGATATAGACTGACACAGGAGTGGCTTTTTACACACAGGAGGCCATTTACCTCAAACTTGACCTAGACGAGTTCAGGTTTATTCAGCATGCGATCTCCTGTGGTGTTGGAGGAGTGGTACATGATGGCAGCCTGCCAGGGGACTGTAAGTTAGTCTTTCTGCATACCCTAAAGCAGTTGCTTCAATACCTTTTGATAAGAGTAAAACTCACTTATGGTTTTCTAGCCTGTGGAAGGAACACGAACCTTTCAGACCAATTTTTTTCAGGACTTAGCTTACCAGGGCAGCAGACTGCAGTCCCACTAAACATCCTGAACACCCTACAAAATTGGGAGGTTCCCTACCTGTCCTGACTCCCCTTCATACATCTAATTTACGCATGTTCAAAAATCCAGCTTCAAATGTCTTCTTTTTGTTTGGGCACATGTTTTCCCACGATATAATGTAAAGACTTTTTTTTGGAGTTGAACAGCCACACCTTTAAAATATCAGATATTTATATTGCTGCTTAAAATGAGTAGATTTCTCGGATGGCATATGATCTGATTAAATGACTAGCCCATCTATGTACCATTTTTCTTCCCTTCTTAATCAGAATATATTTCTGGGGGACCTATTTTGCAAGCTTATCTACGGAGACTTCTACACAGAAGCGAGATGGAGCCTTTTCAGATTGGAGCTTCACTGCTGCAGTGTTCTAACTATGAAACAAAAGTGAAACCAAGGCATTAATAGTTCCTAGTGTTTATACACAACAACTTTTTCTCGCTTTAGATGGCAAATTGCTGCTAAACTAACATTTCTGTAACCATTACAGTTACAGTCCGCACAAGTGCTGCTATAATGAAAGGAAACGTCTTTATCTGAGCTGGTTGTAACTATGTCAGTAGCCACAAACAGACTCTGTCAACCACTATTACTCTCTCAGTGAACATGAAACTTACTGGTCGTGGTATTGGTTCAGTCTCTGGTTTTGTATCAATAGCTTTTATATATATATATAAATATAAATAAAGTTAACTACAATAATTAAGCTTTACAATAAACTAATTTAAAAATGCAAATAGATTTTTAAGAACACTGTTGCCAAATGGGCTGTGTATGTCTGGAGCCTAACTGAAATGGAAGAAAAGCCAACAGGAATCTTGTTATAAAAACAGAGGATCGTTCCCTGCAGTTCAGCTCTGCCTTGAACACTTGGCTTTTGGCTCAACTGTGGGAAGGAGTTTAAAGTACTGGGTGACTTTCATGCATGTCTAGATACAACAAAGGGCAAAGTGCAGCATTTTTATCCTGTCATTCCCTTTTATCAATCTCAGTTATTCCCTTTTATCAATCTCAGTTATTAAGCAAGCAATGGATATTAAGGTCAGCCTTACCTTAAACATTTAATAGGCATTTCTTATTAGACAAACTACACATGTCCCATTATATTTCTTTAAGGGCCTGTCCCTCGTTGGATGCATGCCAGGCTGTCCTTCAGGATATAGTCCAGCAAGCAGGAGAAGAAATGTGTTTGAACTTGGCATAATTACAATGAACATAAAGGTATAGTTGGAACTTTCTTGGAACACTGTCTTCTGTCTTGCTATCGTAGGCCAGTATCTTGGTTCTTTGCAGTCAGTTGCTTTGGAGCAATGTTATTGAGAAGAATGAGTCATTTCTGGCTCATTTTAATGGGTTTATCGGGGCTGAAAAAGCTGTAGCTGGACTAAATGCCAAGTCCACGGTCCATTTTGTGTAGCTCTTTTTATCATGTACAGTGACTGCCCACCCAGAGAAAATGAGGATGCATCACTTCAGCTTTCATAAGAAAGATCTGTACCAGGTTTTGTCATATCCTTGAATAGAAGGGGGTTACAGAGGTCATTAGCTTTCTCTGCTCCCATGGCTGCAATGTACATCTCAACATTACGTTGCCACTGCAGTTTCCCCTTGTTCTCTTAAGTTTAGATTGGCTGCATCCTCCTCAGTAATCTTTCAGGTTTACCATGTGGAGCATAAAATCTAACTGCTAGAATAGGGTGGATGATTTTTTGGCAGTTTTGAATGACTACTCAGAGTAGGATTTGGGGAGAGGATGACCTCATAGTTTTGCAGAACTGTGTGCCTCCCAAAATAGCTGCTCAGAGTGGGGTGGTCATTCAGCTTGCCAAGCATTGAATTAGTGCATGGGCACATCTCTAGAAAAGATCAGGTGGAATCTTTTGAATTAGTGAGTGAGGTGAGGGTCTCTGATATCGTTAATTACATGTTGATGGAAAGCACAGTAGTCCATGGCTCTTTCTGAACTATAGTATTAGAATAAAAAGCAATGAAAAATTATCACAGTGGAAGCCATCACCCTTGTTCCCATGTGTGCTTTATCTCTTCCAGAGGGATCTCTTGTGGTTACCAAATAGGAAAGCAAATGTAGCTGTTCTGATTATGTTTTTTCTTCAAGTGCCATCTTACATAATAAGCCTTTGTGGCTTTCTGCCCCACCCCACTTTTTGATGCTCTTGATTTAGATACGATATTGCTATGCCTTTTGAACCATGTATTTTAGCAGATCTTGTATTTTCATGTAAAAACCCAGCTATGGAATGAATATTACATGGAACAATATTGTGTTAGATAACAGCTGAATTTGAATAGTCTCATGTATTCAAAACATGACCTTTTTTTGCATGCTGCAAAAAGAATCTCATTAGCTAATGAACATAGGCAATGCATGTAGTGTGTAGGGACTGATTGCATTTAACTATGAATTACTTGGTCTTTAAATAGCTTTTTTTTCTTAAGGTAAAAAGCAAATTATTTTAGTAACAAATCTCAAATAACATTCTTTGTAATTGTTCTTCACCACAATAGCCAGTGGAGTGTAAATAGCTTCTTTAATTTCTTAGTGGTGAATTTATAGCTCCTGAAATTATATATCTGTTCTCTTTCCTTTTGTTTGCTTTTAGAGAGAAACCAGAGCTGCTTCGTCAGTGCCATTTCCATACTGTGCTCGGTCTCAGGAAAAGGATTGCATTGAGGAATTAGTGCAACAACCCCCCTGCCATGGAATAGTACATCTTACAGGAAAATCCAGAGGTGACCAACAGTCCAGATTGGTCATCCTTCACCTACAGTGGTAAGCAGCCTTTGAGATCTGGGAGACACATTTTGGTGTACCTGGAAATCAGTCTAGATCTAAATTAAATGAAAAAAAGCATCTAAATGCAGCATTTGGAATTTAACATGGTGTGCCTTATGAACAAAAAAGTAAATGAAAAATTAATTTCCACTGTGGATATTATAGTCTTGAATCACGCTTTTCTACCATGTTTCATCAATGTGTCCTGTATCTTTGCTTTCATGTTTATTTGTTTTTTAAGTTTGTCAGTCATAACACAATGTCATTTAGAATCAATTTAGCACCCCTCCATTGTTTTGAGTGGTTCCGGTGAGTAATGATTGCAGGATTAGCCTGCTAGTAATTAAATGTTGCTGCCTCTTGTCTTGAAAATTAAACACCTCTATGGAATTTAAGTGTTTCTTACTTTATTTCGGTTGTGTGCCTAATTGGTATGGATAGGTGTACCAGGTCAGTGCAGACACAGTGCAATCTTAAAAAAAAAATAAATATTAAATGCAAAAAGAGAGAGGGAGGGAGGGAGGAGAGAGCAAGAAAGTGAGAGAAGGAAAACAAATTCACCCAATCATTAAAACTCTGAAATGCATGGAAAGTTTTCCACACTTAGCTGAATCCTGAGTGTAATTTCCTAATTTTACCTTTGTACAATCCAGATAAAGGGTTCATGTCTGTACTCATTTTCACTCAGAGGTGGGTCTTCAAAATTTGCAAGTGGTAAGTTGTGTAAAATCAGATGTATTGCCTATTTGTTGAAGTCTATAGGTGTACAGAAGGTAGGTTCCTTACCATTTGTGGACTAAAGAACCCATTGAATGCTTGCTTTTCATATTGGTTTTACTACTATGCAGTTTTACGACTTGAATTAATTGATTAATGGTTTAAGCAGAATGAAGCCTTTATTAATTTCATTTTTTCAAAATCTGCTACCAAAAATCACAGTATTTCACCATTCAAAGACAGTTCTTTGCTTCTTCAAAAACTATTAAACTGATCTGTATCATTCTCCTCACAGGACTGTAGTGGTGTATGCTCATACAATACAAATGATGTGCTTTGGTCTGAAATAATAGGAATGATACCCAATCCTGAACTGACATGTGAAGGATTTTATATAAAGGCTATCAATGGCAGGTCCTCAGTTAGTTCTGTCCCTCAGTTAGCTAGCCTTAGTTAGTTCTGTCCCTCAGTTAACTAGCCTCAGTTAGTTCTGTCTGTCTTGTGTTACAATGCAGATGAAGGCATTTGACTCTCATAACAGATCCCAATCCTGAGCTTTTTTTCCTTGAGCTTTTGTTACATTTCAGAATTCGTGCTGAATAATAATAATAATAATAAAAGATAAATCCCATCTGGTTTTCTGTTGATTGTTAATTTCGTGTATGACTACTCAAAGTTTAGTCTGCCAGCCAAGGAAGGTATCCAGTTATCAACATTGCTAAGATAAACCAATTATGTAAGCGTATTTTCAGATCTCCCCAAATCCCATAATACTTAACAAAGCAAAACTCTCAATGCACCTGGTTACAGAAAGATACAGTATCAAATACAGATTTCATTCAGAGCTTCGGGTAGACTAAGTGGCCTTGTTGGCTGGTCTTTTGCCTGTTGCCATTTTTAGGCATGAAATATAGCAGGAGACTGAAAAGGAAGTATGGACAAGAAAAACACAGAACTGTAAGAAAGACTTTTTAGAGCTGTCAGAAAGGCAGTTGTGCTTAGAAGGCTATGGAGGCCCGAGCACTGAAAAGATCCGTGTGTGCTGTGTTTAGGGGTGTGTGGTGTGGGGGGTGTGTCTAGTTAGTGCTGCATCTTTGAGCTGTAACAGTATTTCTCAAACTGTGCATCTAACCATTGCCTTGGCAGGACTCCAGATTAATCCTGTGCAGGGAGAGGAAAGTGCCCATGGGGCTTGGCAAAAGTTGCTTGTCCTTTCCTTGTGAAGATACGTATTTCTTCCTGGGTAATGTGGGAGATGGCTTCTCCTTTCTCTCTGCATTTGTAGCCACAGAGAAAACAGATAATTCCAGAAGACAGTCTAATACGGAATTGTAGACCCAAATGTCGTTGTAGAGGTCTGAGACTCTCTGTCCCGACACACAGCTAAATTGTACATGCACGTGCAAGTGGTTTCACAGGCCTGCTTAATGAATGCCCCAAGCCAAGTTAGATGGAGCTTACAAGGGGTGAGTAGGGAGAGAACAAAATGCCAAGGGGCAAGAAAAATGAAAAAGCACAAAGAACAGTGAGAAAGAAATTCAGTATGTAGATTCTGGGAAGGGTAGAATGGCATCGTCAATGCCAGGCCATGAAACAAAGGGGGCATTCTGTTGTTGAATTGGATGTTGCAGGCCCCTGTAAGTGTGCAACACACAAAGCATGGAAAATGCTGTGCAAGGCAGGTGTGTAAAAAGGATGAGCAAACAGAGGAAAATCATGAACAAGGAAAAACTGAAATGAAAGTTTTTGAAAAATAAAGAAGCCAGAAGAGAGAATAATGGCACAAAAGCTGGTGCTGAAGAAAAGGAGCGAGACAGTAGGAGGAAAGATGAAAGAAAGTAAAGCCACTGATTTGATGTGCTGTTTTTCATTAGAAACACATCCAAAAGGATGCCATACCCCTTCTGGATGCCATACACATATATAAGAAAATACAGACTTTTCAGCTTAACAGGGTGAAACTCCCTTCCAGAACTCTGGCATCAAAACCACCCACAAAACTCAATAAAACTACCTTCAGTATTAAATCGATGTCGGTGTTAAATAACATCCTGTGCCAAGCAGGGAGATGCCAGCCTAGCTGGATGAATACATGCCAGAGCATTTACATGATAACTGGTATGATGAATCGAACTCTTAAGCAAATAGATACCTAGGCAAAGAGCAGAGCGACCAAATTCCATGGTGTGCTACCCTGCTATCTCCGCTGGGTTGCAGAATGTATGAGTCAGAGGTAGGAGATAGCCCTTGGCAGTACCTGTGGAGAGTACTATGATCCCCACTTAAGCAAACCCATGTATTCTTGCTCCCTGATGTTTCTAGGCCCTTTCCAAGTGTGCTTGCTAGCAGTACTCTGCCCCAATGTCTATGTGGCAGCAAAAAAGGGTTTGCTTACTAGGAGGAAACGAGTGCTGCAAGCAGGACATCAGGTGCTCAGAAGGCAGCAGTCTCAGAGTCCAACCTCCCGTTGCACAGTTGTGGTCCAGAGTCTGAGCCACCATTATGAAAACAACAAACAGGCCAGATCCTCAGCTGGCACAGAGACACAGAAGCTCAGCATATTAGCCTGAGCTCTATCTTCTTTATCTCTTGTGGCACTGAAGATTATGATTAAAAAGATGCCCAGGATATAACAGACGAAGTAAAGTGTACTGAATTCACCAGCAACCTTAAGTAAAAGCCTAAGCTGCTTAATTTATCCTTGGAATCGTTTTACCACTGAGCTTTTTTTACCTTTCTTGTGGGTGCTTTCATAAATGGCCTGTGGGAACAGTGGAATTGTTATTTCTGGACATTCTCAAGAATATCACTATTGGGATTGAAATAGATGCAGCTGAAGCAGAGGAACCGACTAGATCATCTCTTGGTGCCTCTTGCAACCTTATTTTTTATCAATTGCATCCAGTTACTGTCCTAAGCTTGCAACGTTACACTGCTTCCACTAGGCTTATGTAACAAAAGCCCCAACTAGCAAACCCCTCTGCTTCCTCCATGGCTACTCATGCAATACAACACGTGGTACTGTCGGTTTTGCAAAAGGTTAGGAAATCAAGATCTGAACCGTGGCAACAGTGTAAAGTAAAAAGTAAAGCAAAATATCAAAGTTTATAGGTAGCCAGCTTAGTGTTTCGTGTCCTGCTCAAAATAATTTTCTACTTCAAATTTGGTGACAGTTGCTACAAAAAGCTCCCATATGCTCACGACAGTACTGAAGCAAGCTAGGCCTGGATTCTGAAGAAAGGAGCCGGAACAAGGTGCCGGATCTCCTTCTGGGAGTTTCCCAAAAGAGGTTTACCTCACCAGAGCTCTCCGAGCATCCTGCTATCCCTTCACATCCACCAAGTGCACTCAACATTTCCCCTGCCTGTGTCTGCTTGGCTGCTGCCTGTGATTGGAATCAATGTGAAACCTCTGACTCCATTCCCCTCACTGTAAGATGCGAAAGCACAGGCCATTTGTGAGGCAAAACCGAGATGTAGAGCTGGACATCAGCTGTTTCCTGGTGATTTGCAGACCAGTAAGTTCCATTGTACCATCTGGCTACCTCCCTCCTGTAAGAAGCCATGCATGATAGCAGACCAGCTTTTATAACGGGTTCCAGAATACCATTTTCCTCTCCATGTCTGCTCTTCTGACATCAGACTAAACCTGAGTATGAGTTCATTTGTTCTGTCCCACCCAGTGGTACCACAGGTCCATCGGCAATTTACTTCTCCCTTGCCCTTTACTTCCTAAATCACGAATTAGTAAGGAGAAGAATTTGCTAACACCATTTTAGGTGTGCTGCCAGCACATCGGAAATGGACTGGTTATATTGTCAGGAAAACATTGGTAGCTGGCAAGTCCTGCAGAGAGATTAAAGACATGGGAGGACTGTGAGCAATGCGAGAGATACGTGCTGCTACTCATAAGCTAAAATCAGTGTTTGTTCCCCAGCACTCCTGGTATCAAAACACTCAGTTGCAATGTCTCCGCTCGCTGCTGTGCATTGCTGGTACCTGACCTTCTCCGCATGGCTGTTGTGTATATATTAGCCTGTGAGCTTCCCACTACATGGATCAGACACTGAGAAGGGGGAGGGAAAATGAAAAGTAGAGGAAGGCAGGAGGGGAAATAAATACAAAAATTCTTTTTTTCTGATTTTTTGCATAGTCTAGGGAAAAGGACACCAGCAGGGGCCAAATGATATCTGAACACTGCTGTGCTAGCATGACAGCTTTACGGGGAGGCAGTACTGAGTCAGAAGCCTGATTCTCCCTACTTTTGGTTCAAGAACTGTTACACAGGGGAAAGACAGACATTTTTCAGGGTAAAAACTGTGGTACGGTGGTAGAGAGCAGACCTGAGACCTTCCTGTGCTCTGTGACTGTGTGGCGTGGTTATATAGCTAAAAAGTATTGACCCTTTCATTTGAAATAAGGGCAGAAGAGGAAGGTAGAACGCGTCCTGTGCAGCTTGCTGCTTTCTGCAGGCTGCAATCTACACGGGCGATATCCTCAGTCCCACTGACAGCCCCATGGCAGAGCAGGCATGTGTGCTCCATACTGCAGTGCAAAACCTGAGGTCATGCAACTGTAACATTCCTCCTCCGTCGTTTGTGCTGGTTTTCCTCCTTTCTCTCCCCTCTTACACCTGCCTGCAGCCACTGCAGCCTGCTTTCTCTCTCCCTCCCACCTCCTGTCCTCCTGTTCCCTTGTTTCCCAGAGCCTCCCTCTGGCAAACACACCTTCTGTGGCCTAGGGAGGAGAGAGATAGAAGCCAGGGGATGGCAGGTCACCTGAGTGGAACCAGAAGCCAGCAGAGTTCAACCTCAAAAACACGTTAGCTGGTCAGGATGCTGCCCTGGGGTGGACAGGACTGGGGAAGGTGATTACCGTTCAAGGTAATCTGTGCTCACAGCTTTTTCTAGGCTGCTCTGATAGAGCGGTGTAGCCCAAGCCAAAGGAAATTCTGCAGTGGATTCCACCAACAGGATAAAATCTATCGTGTGCCTCTGTTGGCACAGGCAGAATTCAGCCCTGAAGGCATATGAATAATGTTTCCCTAACTGGCACCCGATACTGCTCCTTGCATGACACTCCTGTTAGCGAGAGACAAGCAAGGCCTCTCTGACCATCCAGCGGTTCGGTGGTGTTCAAAACTATTAACACCCACTTCAGGCAGGAGGAGGAACAGGACAGAATGCGATACCCAGTTTATAAATCATCACTCTGATCCCAGCTAGAAACCAGGCAAGCGGTCCCGAGCCTGTTCATCCAGTTATGTGTGTACACGTGCAGACACTCAGCTGCAGGTGACATCACAGCAGCAGATGACTTCAGCGTGCAACGCGGGCAGGGGAAAGCCCTCCCCGCGCCTCCCCGCAGAGCTGAAGTAGACCCATTTCTCGCGCTGCCCTTACACCCTGCCTGGAGCCATGGGTTGCTACGCCTGCCATGCTGCTGGTTCAGTCACACAGACTAAGTACGCTCTTCTCAGGCACGGAAGCTATTATTTCTTTGAGGTGAAACAGCACCTCACACTCTTATTAACCTGTGCCCTACTTCAGAAATAAATCTGTGGCTTTTGTAGTTAGCTAGTGCTGGTGTCGGCTTGTTGCTGCATCTGCTCTGGCTCTGCTGGATGCATTTACACAGAGCCATGCGTGGCAGAGCTGTGGCCTGTAAGCATTACTGCTCCCAACAGAATAAGGAATTGGGGGGGTTGGAGTTTTTTGTTTCACTGGGGAAAGGAAAAGTAAGAGTACAAATGTTAAAGATGTCCCCGCAAAAATGATTTTTTGCGTTCAGCAGAGAGTAACGTGCTGCCTGCTAAATGAAGTTTGCCATCCGGGATATTCCTGCACATCTGGTCACCTTCCACAGCGCATCTCAAGAGTCATGTCGTACGAGAGAGGAGAGAGTTTCAAAGGATTCACTGGATTTCTGATAGCAAACATCAAACAAAATGGGTGTTCTTTCACAACAGGGAAGTAACAGGGAAAGTAACAGGGAAAGGGAAGTAGAATCTTTAGTGATGGCCACCGCGGCAGCAGTGCATACAGTAATTTATGGGTACGTTCATCTGTAGATTATGTTACCTAATGAGCAATGTAAGAAGGCAAAGGAAACCTAAAACCTTTTTAAAACAAGTGCTCAGTATTTTCACTTATAGGCAGCACAGTTATTTGACTTTTTTGAAGGAGTCGAAGATAACTATATTAAAACCACGGAGATGCGTGGAGCACAAGTGACTTTTCATGATCTTCTTGGCGGGGGGAGGGGAAGAACAAAACTGCAATTTCAGTTCCTCAGGGATTCAGCTCCATTCTGTGTCTGTCCGACGGGAAGACTCCTGTTGGGTCGGTTATTTGGGTAGTGCCTCGGTGTGTTTACGTGGCTGGCCACTTGCAGCTGGGTGGAAGTCAGCACGCGACCAGATTAGCGTCTCGATGGCTGCCATCAATTTGCAGATTGTTTCTCCTGTCCTTTGAGCCAGTTGGAAGATAAACTTTGGTCGATGTATTATACCATGCCCTTTGTAATGAAATAACAACGGATAATATGTGTTTAGTGGGGATTTAAATTCCCGAGCTGATTACGAGTAGCTGTTAAGACTTGTAAGGTTTAGCAGCGTTCGAGCCTGGAATGATGAGCCTGGAATGATGGATAGCGTTGCAGCAATGCGCGCTTTCTGAGGGTGCTGAAAAGACTAGGACTTTGCTAGGAATAAATCCAAAAGCATAAAGCGACTAAAACTGCCAGCAATACAACTTGGTACTCCATAAGAATTTTAGCGGTTGCCCAGAAAACTGAAATTAGCTTTAACAAGTTGCTTGCACCGAGGTCCCCGGCGTGTTACAACCTCTCCGTGGCTTCCCCGCAGTAAAATGAGCGCGGTCATATCTCCTGTGCCCAGAGAACGTTACGAACCGCGACTAATGGCTGCTTGCAGCGGTAAAAGGTGGGGGACAGCACGCAAAAGGGCTGTTGCCTGTTCATGCAGGTGGAGAAGGAAGGTCGCGACTCCCAGCGCCGCCCCGCTCTGGTTCGGGTGCTGCCGCGCTGCCGGGCCCCGCGGCGGGTCCCGGTGTTATTGCAGCCCCTCCCGTCACCCCTCGCCCGGCAGCGGGTAAGAGCCAGCAGCCGGGGGGGCTGCCCACCGCCACCTGCCCGCTGCCCACGCCGCAGGCCTGGCCCCCGCCCGCGGGGTGGCACCTCCGCCCCCCGGCCCCGGGCCGCTGTGCAGCGCCCAACGCCCGCTCGGGACGCGGACCCCGAGGCCGGGGGTGTCTCCCCCTCGCCCGGCCCCGGGCGGGGCAGCGGGGCAGCGGGGCAGGGGCGGCCCGGGCGCGGGTGGGCGCGGCTCGCCCCGCCCCGGCCCCGCCCCCGCCCCTCCGGCCGCCCCCGCCCCTCCGGCCCAGCCCCGCCCCTCCCGGCCCGGGCTGCCACGTCTGCCCGCCGACGTCACCCCCAGCCGGCTCCTCCCCAGCCAATCCGCGGCGCCGCCCGCCGCGCCGAGCCGCCGGAGCCGGGGGAAGAAAGGCCGCGCGGTGCGCATGCGCCGCAGCCGCCGCAGGGGCCGTCGGGAAAGCGAGTCCCTCAGTGCGGCGGCGCAGCCCGTCGGCCCCGTGGCGGACTCGGTTTCCCGGCGTGCCCCGCCGCCGCCCCCCGGCCATGTAAGCGCTGCTCGGCGAGAGGCCGCCCCGTTTCCTGGTTGGGCTCTGGCAGCCATTTTGGGCTGAGGAGCGAGCGCGGAGGCCGCGGAGCGGGCAGGGCGCCGGCGGAGGGGTAGGCCGAGCCGAGCGCCGGGCGAAGGAGGCGGGAGCCGTTGGACGCCTGCATCCGCGGAGCGCCCGCCTCGGCGGCGGGAGGTGCCAGGCCGCGACCGCCCCCCCTCAGAGCGCGCTCGCCGTCCCTCGGGCCGCGGGCCCCACGGACATGTCCAGCATGAATCCCGAATAGTGAGTGCGGCCCGCGGCGGCGGCCTCGCTGCGGCCGCGGGCTCCGCTGCCCCGCGATGGGCAGGCGGGGGGGGAGTAGGCCGCCGGGCCTGCCGCGGGCGGTGGGGGGCGGGAGGGAAGGGCCGGGCCTGCAGGGCTGAGGGCTTCCGGCGGCCCGCCGCCGGGCACCGGGGGGGCCGAGGGCAGGCGTTCGGCCTGCTGCCGCCGTCCGCGGGGGGCGGGGGGGAGACGGGTATAGGGGTGGGGGGGGTGCGGGTGGGAAGGGCGGGTATGAAAACTTAATGATGTCCCCGCTGTGAACCGGCGCGACGGGCCCGGTGACCCGCGTGGCTCCGGCTCCCTCCCCGCGGCGGCTGCGGGCACCCCGCAAACACGGGCGCGCTCGATGGGGTTTTTTCCGGGGCCTCGCAAATGCAGCGGGGCTCCAACAAGTGCCGGGGAAAGCCAGCTCTTTGTGAAAGCCGATCTTCCCGGCCGGTTGCTGCTGGCAGCTTAGTAGTCGGAGGTCCACCCTTCACTTTAGCTGCAAGTCATGTGTGTGTCACATGGCTCTTGCAAAACACTTCTTGCCTATGTAGATTTTGCAACGCTGTGACTTGATAATGAAATGCTCTTGGGGCTGTCTTGAGCTGAAATAGTACTTGCCTAGAAAACCTGGTGATGGCATAGTTTTTGTAGGGTTTTTTTTTCTGAGGGTCGTTGTCCCTCGTGATGTGACTGTGGCCTTTTTCTCTAATTGGGCTGCTGGGCAGTAAGGGTGGCTGAGCCCTCTGGTCAGTAGTTGTCTGTATCCTGGCAACTGTAGGAGCAGTGGCTGGCCCACCAGGATGTCGGGACAACAAACCTCGTGGCCTTTTTGAGCGAATAAGAGGAGAGACTTGGGATTAGTTTAAAAAGCGCTGTAAATACCAGCTGCTGCACTCTCAACAGTTTAGTGTTGAAGAGTGTTCTTAGGATTCTGCCATGGACGCTGGCTTTGCTGGCACTCCAGTGGGGGCCGATGAGGCCACTGTGCCCTCTAATGGAAGCAGTTATGGTGTTGAAATGCACGTGTGGTATGACACTGCTGCTCTAGATACCCATTGTCTCTGTTCATGGATGATACTTCAGCTACCTCTGTCCTCAAAGCCTGCCTTTCCACACAGCTGAGGCTACTGATTTGCATGGTCATGGCTTTTGTGCTGCCTGCTTATGGCAGCATGGTTGCAAGTGCTCTGGGCCCATTAAAATCACCTGAAGAGCAAATGGGAGTAGAAGACAAAGTAGTCATCAGCTAGTGCAAGGGAGTTGGTGAAAGCGAAGAGGTACAGCCAGGAACTCAAGTTACATCTTGGCAAGATGACATAACAAGCTTGCTCGTGTGGTTTTGGGAAATGGCAAATCAGTAGCTGGAGGTAGCCTGTGGGTGAAGCACCAACAAATTGTTGGTGCTTCTGTGGTCGTAAGGACTCTCAGCATTCAACTTGAGTTTACCTTGCAGACTGGTGGGTTTTGTAGTGTCAAACTGCCAGAAAAGCGTTAGGCAACTAGCACTGTGCAGAAACAGATCGAAGGGTGGCTTTTTTTCCTTTCTTGAAGCCTCTCAGCTTTCTAAGCTCATGAAGAGCATAGCTGCCTGCGATGAGATACTGAAGCCTGCTATGAAGATGGGGAGAATGTTTTGAGGGAGACTCATTCTCTGTGAAGAGTGTTCATTCCTGGTGGTGAGGACAGCTGAGTTTTGGGGGGAAAAACAAACAAAACAAAAACCAACCAGAGGAAAAGCTGCAGTTTAAGATTAATTTGTCGTATTAAATGGCTACTTCCTGCCAGTGTTGTCTGCAGGATGAGGCTAGGTGGTGGGAAGGGTGTGGCGAGACGGACAGAAAATATCTGTCACAGTAGTGTGTGTACTTGGATAAATGTTGAACCAGGAATAAGACTTAAGGGATTATTCCTTCTAGTTACCTGTAACAGATACAGGTACAGATGTCTGTTTATCCTTTTAGAAGTGCCTTGCCTATTATGTGACACAGTCTGGCTTCCTTATCACAGCTGCAAGTCAGGCTGCCTGTAGCCCTGAATCATCCTGGGCATGCCAGAACTCTATCAGAGGTCAGTGGGATAGCTAGTTAAAAATTGATTAATAAAAAGTCCTGCCTCCTTCAGTTTGTCTGTTAGAGTTAGAGGATTAGAAGCTGCTGGTGCAAGGGTTTGAAGGGGAGTGTGTGCGCTTCTGAGAGTTTCCATGAAGCTTGAGGGCTGTGGGACAGCATAGTGAACTAGTTAAGTGTGCTTTTTCATTTGAGTGCAGGGGCTGAAGAGGGATGGATGAGATTAGTGCTAGCATTTGGAAGCTAAATTCTTAGAACACCTGCCTATCTAGCACTGGGATGTGTTCCACCCTGCCTTATGGTGTTTAAATGAGCGAAATGTCAATATTGACTGTTGTGACTCGATCGTGTCAGGTTCGGCATTTCCTGCCCCTTCTGCAACTTGTGTGTAGTAGTAGGCTGAATAGCATAAACATGCTGGTGGGTGAGCTAACAGCTGAGTGGTATGAGGAATTAAATCTTGATCAATGTTCTGTAGTGGCTGGATCTTGTTATCGATGCCTCCTTCAAGGAGAGATGAGGAAATTAAGTGGCTTTTGGGGTAAATCTGGTTTTTTTGCATTCGTCAGAAGTATTAGGGAATACCAGGGTGTGTGGGGTGTTCAGTCTTCTATGACGGTGTTCAGTAGGTGACAATTGACAGCTTCTGAGCTGCTGGAATAATCTGAAATTGTTTTGTGTTCTTAACTTGCTTAAACAGCAGTCTGCAATGCAAAGTGGCATTATGTCTTCTGGGTTCTGTTTACCTACACAGCCAGTGTGTAATCAGAGTGACTAGTAGTGCTCCTTGCTCCTCTTCAAAATATCTTGGGTGGTAGAACAGAGACGGGGCTTGAGGCAGCTGTGAGTACTTGTTTACAGTAAACTCGTGGCTGACATCAGTGATTAAGGCACATCCCC
This sequence comes from Falco biarmicus, assembly GCF_023638135.1. NCBI lineage: Eukaryota > Metazoa > Chordata > Aves > Falconiformes > Falconidae > Falco > Falco biarmicus. Next base: position 88,832,155 of record NC_079293.1, read on the forward strand.
ACAGTTCCTTGTTGGGGGAGGATGACTACCTAGTCTTGTTTGGTTTGGCACAAAAATTTCCTGACACTTAAAAATCCTCACGTTACCCACCTGTACAAACAACAGTAACTTAGAGGCCCACAGGTCCCTTGTTCTACACAGCTTTGGCCAGGTCTGTCCTAAACTTGACTTCCTGGTCTTCTGCTGAACTTGCTGACTACTTCATGGAAAATGCATGGAACAGGAGGATGCTGCCTCACTGCTCAAAAATTTGACAGGGCTGTTTTGGAGGTGTGGTGTGTGGTTTTTTTTTTTCTTTTGGCAAGAGGCAACTAAACTTGAGGTATTTATCCATTATCTCTTTGGCAAGAGAAAGTGGCCATATCCTCTTCCTGATGGGGAGGATTAGAAGGCTTCACTCTTACTGACAGTACCTGCCTACCCTCCTGCACATATTCTTCTAGTGTGCTCTTATGGGTGCTATGTATGACTTTACACTATTTCTCACCATTTATTTATATAATGATAAATCTGAATTCACACTCTAACATGGAGAAGGCTATGCTGCATAGCTCACCCTGCTTTATGAAGGATCCCTGAACTGGAAGATTTGATGAGTTAAGTCTTCAGGTTGGAAGAGCAAAATTCAGTGGTTTCAGAAATGGTTTTGTGACTCCTCACAGGCAAAATTAACCTGCATGGCTTGTTGGACACGCTGCTACAGCTGAGCCCATTAACATAAATGTTCTAGCAGTGTAGTTTTAGTCTAGAAATAGATTTCTGAAATTTTGTAGGTTGTTTTCATTTTTGTTTTAAACTGTTGTATCCTGAGAGCTGTCTCTGGCATCCCACCATGTGTTACAGACTGCTCATTCGGTTCTCAGGGCCCCTATATAGTCACCTGCTGTATCTTAAGAGGTCCTAAAGCAGCTGGACCTAGAAAGGAAGGCACTATGTTATTGGAATGTAAAATTATTTAAATTTTTTTAAACCTAAATAGCAAAGTCCTGTTTAAACTATCTCTAGATTGGTGCAGATCTAAGCTTATGTGCCAGAACTAGGCTTTTGTGACACAATACCCATTTCTGGGGTCAAGAGACGGCTAACTCAGTAGAGGCTGTTCCCTGGCTGGCAGTGGCCTGGACTTTGGGGGGTGGGGGGGAGCCAGGATGCTGAAGTAATCATATGAGCTTGGGGCTGTCACTTTCTTCTAGAAATACTGAAGCCCAAAGTGAGGGTGGGTCTTAATAACAAGGCTGTCAGACCCAGTGTTTAAGGCTTCTGGGTTCTTGTTGCATTAACAGTAGTGCTGTGTGTAAACTATTACTCTTCTTGTTTGCTTCTGAACAGGAAAGGGTTTAATGGCAGAGTAGATCTGGTTGGGAGCTGTTCTTGGCACTAAGAGTAGCAGAGGAAAACGAGGTACTTGAAGTTTGGGGACTGGGGGGACCTGAATTCCCCTTGGAAGCAAGGGGAGGCTCTGAAGTGAATCGTTAAGACTCATAGCTGAAGCCTTACCTACACCAGGAAGGAATTATTTTCCTACTAATTTTAGTGAAGACAATATAGTGGCAATATTCCTGTGTTACCATTCTTAAGGGATTATGGCATGCTGCAAGCTCTAGTACTTTCAAGTGTATTAGTGTTTACTGTAAGTGATAATTTAAGTTCAGGGTCACTGAAAATTCTGGTTTTGCAGAGAACTGAAAAACCAAAATTCCCTGCTGTAGTAGGAAGGAGCTGTTTGAAGGCTGAGGCAATTGTGACTTCAGTTGATGCATGATCCTGGGGAAGAAGGTGTAGGTTTAACAGTGGACCAGGTCTCAAAGCTGTTGTACCTTACCCTGCTCTCCAGGTTACATACAGTATCACTACTAGTCTTGGGAAATTAAATTATTGGTGGGGGTAAGAAGGTTAAATGCCTCTTGCTACAGCTGCTGTTGGGTAGCCCCTTGCAGCAGTTCCTGGGTGATGTTGGTGTTGGAGAGGCAGCAGAGCTGCCTAGCTGAGGGTAACAGTAAAACTGGTCGATACAGTCCTTTTTCAGTGATCCTTACGCTTAAAACAGGGCGGGGGGTGGGTGGGGGTGTGAGGTGGCGGCGGTGGTTTGTGATAAACCACAACTGTGCATGCTCAAGCACTAGCTCATCGGTGTGGCTGTGGTGGCGTTTTGGCAAGTGGAGCCGCAGGAAATGTAAAACTGTTCTTCTGAAGCACACAGGGAGGCAGTGCTCCGGGCTGTGAGGAGCGATTTTGGTGTCACCTGATGGGGAGGCCCAAGTGTCAGGAACAGGCTGTCTTGTCTGTGATCACCAGTGTTACTGTGGGCAGTGGTAATGCTTCTGGTCAGCAAAAATGCTTCAGCTATCTTGAAGCTGTTATGTGGGTTGTGATGTAACTTATCTCACCTAACAGTTTGGGTTGGTAACCATCTTGTCTTGTGTTGTTAGTGTGTGACTTGACAGGTGGAATAGCAATTCTGTGACTGTAAACTGCTAGACATCCTTTGACCTTGATTTTCTTTTTTAATACCTTGAGTGCTTTTAGCTTTACGCTGTGGGGGAAGGTTGCATTTTAAGGATCAGCTTATTAGTTGCTACATTTACCACTTCTGACTTCTCTGTAGCCTTGAGAGAAGTGCTGCAGGAGCTGGTGAAGGTTTCAGTTGAGCATGTTCTTGCAGCCTGGGACTAGGCAAGATGGCAGGCGTTTGGGCAGGGAGCAGTGACAAGCGGAGCAGTTGACCATCTGCTTGGCTGTTAGCGCTAGGGATGGATGCGGTTTCCTGGCTGGATTCCTGCCAGCCAGAGTCTGTGGCGATGTTGGGGAATAATAGGTGGGGAAGGCTGATTTCAGGCATTTGCATACATGGTACTTTCTTAGTTTGGTTAAGTGGGACTAGAATTTGTGGTTAATAGGAACTGGACGCAATCCTGAGCACTGTGGGGCTGAGGAGTTGCGAACTTAGAATGAGTTAATCTAGTACTTAACCACCACTTACACAAGTTATTTTGCTTTGTGTTGCTTGTTCTTTGCTATGTGGTCTCTAGTATTAAACTGGCCCATTAGTCTTATGACTAACACAAAACTTGATATTTAGTCAACAGTGAAGTCTTTGCTACTCTTTAAAGTATGTCAGTTGGTTGTTGATGATGCTGAGTTTGGTCCCTCAGTGTTGGGAGGACTCAACATGAAGCAAAAAAAAATTGTCATCTCTTCTGATATGACTTGAGAATTACTAATATTGCACCTGATGTCCTGTAGAGGATGAATGAATCCTCCTCTGGCAGTGGCTTTAGCTGTAATTCCTGAAAGGCAAGTGGAGTGTGTGGTCGCTGTCAGCTATTAGTCTGTCGTGGGGTGGATGTTCATTTTGCTTTAGCAGGCCACTGAACTTAGCGTTCACAAGTTGTATACTTAAATTGTGTTATTGTGCTGTTGGGTTCTGCTGGAGCTTACGTTTAGGTGACTTAAAGTGAGGAAGGAATTGGTTGCTTTTGGCCAGCTACGTGGTACTTGTGAAGCCGGGCAGCGGAATCAAGCCTTTGCCTTCAAAGAAGATGCAAAGATAATGGCTCTGGTGGACAGCTGGCTGTTACTGCCCTCTGTGTGTTACTTAAGCGCAAACCTCATTGTTTGGTTGAGTGACTTAATTGTGAAGCATGATTTTAATCTTGGCTAGACCACAAAGGGCTGAAATAGGTCTGTGTTACTCTTGCTGATAGTCACGCTAATATCCCCAGGGTAACTTCCTAGGAAAGCACTGTTCTACCCCAAAATGCTGCGTTCAGAGCATCTGCCTTACTGCTTTTACTGAGTAAACTGTGAGAGTGTCTAGACTGGATAGAGAAGCTTGGAGTTGTAGGTAATTTCCCTAGTAAATTAATTTACCCTTGTCAAACAGGATAATATACTAGCTATAAGGAGCACGATTCTCAATAAGTATTTTTCATTAAGTGACTTTTTTTTTTCCTTCTGCAGTGACTATTTATTCAAGCTACTTCTGATTGGAGACTCCGGTGTTGGGAAATCTTGCCTTCTACTTAGGTTTGCAGTAAGTGATCATGCTTGAAAACTTTACATAAAAAAAAAAGCTACCTGGTACTTAGCTAGAACATCTGTGCTACAAGAACTGCTTGGAAGGACTGATGTCTGCTGGGTCTGATATACCAAGGAATGATTGAAGTATTGCAAAACCCTCCTGTCTTCTGCATGTGTTTCTAGCTAATGTATTTGAGTAATACAGAAATAATATAAAGAACATGTCCAGTTAAGTTTCCCATTTTCCTGTTACTTGAGAACAAGATATCTTAATTTAACTTCCATCATTGCACTAGTGATGGAACACTGAAGATGGAGGAATGTACTTGAATTCTGGGGTGTGTGCCTTCAGGCATGAAGAAAACAAATGTGTCAGTTACTACTTGATCTGAATATTTTCAGCCAGATGAGGTTTGATATCTTCATTCAAAAAGCCTACCAGTTGCTTAGCCAGAGGGAGAAGTAATTTAAATGATACTCTAGGAATAATAAGGCCTTATGCTTTCTTTAGTGAATGAGTATATAATGAATGTTAAAATTGCTGGTGGGCCACTGTGGCTGAAGTCTGGTGCAAGAAGCTGTAGTTTTCCTGTCAACAGGAAAAGTTAAAATGGATTTGACAGTTCTAAGTAGAAAAAGCTGGAGTCCAGTGAACTCCTTGCCTACATCTGCCAAAGTGCAGCCTTATGTTGACATGGGAGGAGAGGAAGGATGGGAGAATATGGGGCATTAGTTTAGAAACTAGTTTGATGCTGCTGCAGGATGATGGCAGCAGTTTTACAGCCTAAACAGTTGCTCTAGGCACCTCTGGAAGGAGCCTCTTCCATGTTATTAATGTGGAATGATGGTCTGGTGCGTACAAATAGCATCACCCAAGTTAAAGCTATTACAGCTGCTGTTGGTGCAGTGTTAGGACAGGGAGACACTAAAGCCACCATGAACACTAGAAAAACGTAACTTGCTCTGCTCCCAGGACTGGAGGCAGTGGTTTGGAAGTGACACCAGGGCTGGAGCAGCACTCCTGCATCAGTCTAGCCTGCTTCTCTTGCAGATACCTTGGAACTAATTTTGGCTTCCTGCGAATAATCCAGCTTTTTCTTTTTTGACAGCTACGTTAAGTTTGTGCTCAGTTATCTGGTGTTTCTTCAGCTAAGTAGCTTTTTCCTTTAGAAATTTGACTTTCTAACTGAGCTATGTTACCCTGACATAAGGTATTACCACAGCATTCGCTTACCTGTGTTCTTCCTTTTGTAGGTTAAACACCAGCAGGCTTTTCAAACATACCCTTTCGAGTATTGAAATGTGAAGGAAATAAATGTCACGTCATTCTGAAAGGCTCAATGCTTTATTCTTGCTTGCACGTGTTCCCCTCAGGCAGATGTATTATCTAAGGTGTCTTCCATTCACAACCCAAAAGAAATCCCTTGCTTTTGTGGTAGCTGTTGGTTTCATAAAGCCTTTTGTGGTGCATTTTACATGAAGTTCTATCCTACTGGTACTTTGGGAATAGAAACTTCCTCCATGCTGGCAAGCCAGCAGTCACTGAAGGTAGCAAGGCCTGATCCAGCGCTTCCTGTGTGCCTTCAGGCTCGCTGGAGGCTGTGGCCAGGGCCGTGCAAGCTGCTGGACCAGTGCTGCGTTCCCCTCCCGCTGCGCGCACAGGCTGCGGAGCAGGGGACTTCACACAAGTGCCCGAGCGGTAGCTCTCAACTGCCCTGGCAACCAGCAGTGCCAGCAGCGGGTCTGAAGTTCAGGTGTGGAGTGTGACTGAGGCAGAGCTGCTGACTTGTAGGTAGCGGCTGTGTAACACATGAAAAATCACCGAAGGAAAATAAAATTGAGGCATTTTAAGATCATTGTGGTTATGCTAAGTAGCTCTTCAATCTGCCAACCTGAGGAAAGACTTTTTAAAACTGTAGTTCAAAAGGACTTGACGCTGTGGGATTTCCAGAAAAGAGGCTTTTTGACTAGGTTTTGGGAACACAAATCTTGTTGTTTGAGCTGTTTTTTAAAAAACTTTGTGGGTTTTTGGGGGAAGTAAGCATTCTGTGAAAGTATGTAGCTACCTAGTGGACTTCGCCGGGCATCATCAGGTGGTTTTGCTAGGGAGCCACCCACCTCTCTCTGCCTGGGGCAGCCTGCCTGTTGTGTGACACAGTAGGTGACTGCAGGAGAGGTGCAGCTGGCCTGACTTACGTTCATTCTTTCTCCTAGGATGACACGTACACAGAAAGTTACATCAGCACGATTGGTGTGGACTTCAAAATCAGAACTATAGAACTAGATGGGAAAACAATCAAGCTTCAGATAGTAAGTAGTATTTCTCAACTCCTGGGTACTTTAATCTGTTGAAGCATGGGATTACATTCATAACTATTGGTATTATCTCTGTACTTTAATCATTAAAATACAAGCGATATCTTCCCTGTTACAAGAGGCCAGGCAGTTTTCACAAGATTACAAGACTTCCTGTGACCTGGCCCTTAAAGACAGGTGCTCGTCAAGGCTATCTGCCTGAATGAGGAAATGACCTGTTAGAACCTTCTTTTCCTGGGAAGAGAAGAAAGCTGAAGTAGTTAAAAGGTGGTTATGGGCTGGGAGCTGAAGAAGGGTAGAATCCTGTGCTGGACTGCTGTCGTATCAAAACTGGTGTAGTTCTGCAGTATTTAGCAAGGATTTGTGTAAGTGCAAGAATATCCCACAGTTGTCAGAGATGCCCAGTTTCTGCAGCAGCTGTTTGTGGCAGACTGCGCTGTCTAGTGCTGCTGCTTTTGTTGACCTGAATGGAAAAACTGACACAAACACTTGTAAGTGGCCGGCCTGCCTTAGCACTGGGCAGTGTTTCCTGGTCTTTCACTCGGAGCAAGCAGGGGAGCAGGCTTGGCAGTTCTTTCCTCTAATCTTGAAGCACTCTAAAAGGGTGACTGGTGTAATGAAATCTAATATCTATGCAAGGTCACACAATCCTTGTCAGCCACTGCTTCCAGCTCGAGCCAAGGCTCTCAGGACTGGGAGGCAGTGACTCAGGGATTCCAGGCTGTGCTGTGGAGCAGGAGTCCAGTTTACAGCCAGAAGTCTGAGCCTGCAGACTCTAATGTAGCTGTCCTGAGTCCAGAGCAGCACGCTAGGAATGCAGTTGCTACTGAAATCTGTCTGTGAGTGACTTTTTTTAATACGCGGCTGGCCCTGTTCTTGATGTGGCTCCAGGGAGAGGAATGTTTGGGCAACTCCTGTTCCTGCCCTGATGGGAGGAGAGGTCAAGCATGTCATGTCCCTCCTTAGCTCTCCCGGCAGGAGGAGGGAACCAGGTTTGGTTTGAGTTGTTGCACTTCACCCTCTGAAGAGGAATGTTGCCTTTAAATACCTCTGCTGCCGCTCCTGTAGCAAGGAGGTTGAAAGGAGCGGTCAAGTTATAGACCCGTGTTTCTCTGACCTTATTCCTAGCAGGTTTTCAATCCCTGGCTGGTGTTTGTTCTTCTGACCACTGAACCATGGCTTCTTTGTGGGTCAAAACTGCTTAATGTTTTCCTCTGTGAGATCTCTTGACTACACTTGTCTGAAACCAAACGAATGAGCGCTTCCTGAAAAGCACCTACTGAAGTGTCATTCTTCTCGGTTAAAATACCTTGAGGAGACAGTTCTGTAGCTGAACTTGGATGTGCTTGTGGTTGGATGGCTGATCAGCTGAGCTGTATTTCTGGAAGCTAACGTGTAACACTGGTGCAGCTATGTTGCAGTAACTGATCCTGTTGCTTTTCTTGTAGTGGGACACGGCAGGACAGGAGAGGTTTCGAACCATCACTTCCAGTTACTATAGAGGTGCTCATGGCATCATAGTTGTGTATGATGTTACAGATCAGGTAAGTGTTGAACCTGTGCCTGGAGAGTTTCTCCAGGTGGCATATGTTAGGCTGATAAAGTAAATAAAACCAGGAATTTAACCACTTGGCACTTCTTAAGTTGACAGTGACTGTGTTAGGCTGCGTTAAGGTTTATCAAGCCAAATGTATGTGTTTAGTCTCTGGTTGGAGCCTAAACAGAAATAAAAGGAGCAGTGGGATTGCTGGCTCTAAAGCAGTTGTATCTTAGGCTTAACCTAAAGCTTGCTGGGCATGTAGTTGCTTGTTCTATGTGAATACTTCTCACCCTGCCTTTGGTAGCAGGAGTTTGAGTTACTGGTGGAAGTTGTTGAAAGATTTGTGAATGTACTTGAACTTTGGTCTACGATAAAACTGGCTTTTGAAACAGAAAATTGCCAGCATGTGTGCAGGATACAACTGAGCCAGTGTTTTCTGTGAAAGAATCTCTGAAGATTACTGGTACAGTTGTCATGTTTGAGGGACTCTTAGGAAGTGTAGAGTTTCCTGAATTAATAGGAGAACAACAATCGGGTTCAGTTGTGAACTTGAGTATCAGTTCTGCATTTCTGCAGTCAAAGATCGTTCCAGCATCTCTGCAATGATGTGGTTTGCACTTGATACCTGGTGTTTTGCAAGTGCCTGGGATTCTTCTAGTTTCAGCTGTGTGCTGTGCCTTATCTCTGCCGCAGCAGGAGGAGGAGAGAGAGTCCCAGGTGGTGGAAGTTCTTAACTATTCAAGATGTGGAGCAGGGAGAAATCATGGGGGGGAGTGCGGCACAGGGCTGATTGTGTGGGGCTTGGAGCAGGGGCGAAGGAGCTCCACGGGCCGTGTTGACTCGCCTGTCGTAGGCAACCGAGGGTCCTGTTGAGTGAGTTCTGTTGTGGCTGTGAGTGGCACTGATCAGTACGCTGCTTCATATTCTTCCCTGGTTGTTACTGAATAGAGCGGAGCTTTCCCCTTGGTTAAGGGTCTTGCTTACAGTTCTCTTATCTCCTAGGAGTCTTTCAATAATGTAAAACAATGGCTGCAGGAGATAGACCGTTATGCCAGTGAAAACGTCAACAAGTTGTTGGTGGGGAACAAATGTGATCTGACCACAAAGAAAGTAGTAGACTATACAACAGCAAAGGTATGTTGACATCGATGTGTTTGCTTGAGTGCCTGGTCTGGATTGTAATGATTAAGTTCTAATGCAGGGAAGTGTCCTGGTACACGGATGCCAAGGCAGGTGTGAGCAGTTCCATGACACCCTGCAGCGCGAGTCGCCGTCAGGCTGCGGTCTGGGAGTAGGGGGGTGGTCTAGGAACTCATGGCTGATGCAGCAGCACACCAGGAAACGAGGTGAGGCATGAACCGGTGTATGAGCTCACTGTTCACTGTTTCTCGGTTTGCAGGAATTTGCAGATTCTCTTGGAATTCCGTTTTTGGAAACCAGTGCAAAGAATGCCACAAATGTAGAACAGTCTTTCATGACCATGGCTGCCGAGATTAAAAAACGAATGGGTCCGGGAGCGACAGCTGGTGGTGCAGAGAAGTCCAATGTTAAAATTCAGAGCACTCCAGTCAAGCAGTCTAGTGGAGGTTGCTGCTAAAACTTGCCTCCCCCCTTTTGTCTCACAACAATGAATTTGCAATCTGAACCCAAGTGAAAAAAAAAAATTGCCTGAATTGTACTGTATGTAGCTGCACTACAACAGATTCTTACCGTCTCCACAAAGGTCAGAGATTGTAAATGGTCAATACTGACTTTTTTTATTCCCTTGACTCAAGACAGCTAACTTCATTTTCAGAACTGTTTTAAACCTTTGTGTGCTGGTTTATAAACGTGCTATCCTTGTTGCTTTTCCTGATACCAGACTGTTTCCTGTGGTTGGTTAGGATGTATTTTTGTTTTGATGTTTCTATTGGCATGTTTAGATGTCAGGTTTAGTCTTCTGAAGATGAAGTTTAGCCATTTTGTATCAAACAGCACAACAGTGTCTGTCACTTTCCATGCATAAAATTTAGTAAGATATATGTAAGATCTGATTTGCTAGTTCCTTCTTGTAGAATTATAAATGGAAAGATCACACTATCTGATTAATAGTTTCTTCATACTCTGCATATAATTTGTGGCTGCAGAATATTGTAATTTGTTGCACAATATGTAACAAAACTGAAGAAATGTTTAATAAATATTGTACTTATTGGAAGTAATATCAAACTGTATGGTGATAAATATTGTCTTACTTTGTATGGCTAAGGGGGAAATCAGGTTCGCATTGTGCACAGACATCCCTGCGTGCAGCCACAGCGCTCAGCCCTAGTAACCAGAGACCTTCCCTGCAACTAAAACTAGTGACTATGGCTTAAGAGACCGCGGTGTCGTGGTGCTTGAGGCACGTAGGCTGTACCAGGAAGGCCCAGCCACTGCTGGTGGAGGCATAATGCACTCTGAATGTACAACAGTTCCCTCACTTAGCCTCGGAACTTAATTTATTGCTCAAGGACTCTACGGAGGGAATTTCTGTCAGCTTTGCGTAGTGGGGGAGAGCAGTATTTCCCTAGCAGGAGTGAATTCGGTGTAGCCTTGAGGTGGTACAACTTTCTACCAGTATATTATGTCTTTTCTATATACTGTTAATTCCATCCTCTTTTAACCAGTACTTCTGACTTAGTGCAACAGCTTAGCTTCTATTTTGTTACACAGAGGCATCGGAAGGATGACACGGGGACACCAAGGCCCCGCAACAGCCTGTTGCTCAAAGTAGGCGCTATCTTGAACAATTTGGAACTAACCAGCAGCCAAGAGGTTTTGGACAGTGTGATTCTTTGTACAGAGCTAATCAAATCATTAGTGCCTGATGTCTAGCTAAAAGCCACAGGAAAGCTAGCCTATAACACTTCCTATACATGTAAAATTGTTCAGCTTTATCTAAACTCAAATGTTCAGCCTATTCTGTAAATAGTCTCATGTTTGAAAGACCATGTAACATTCCCCTAGTAGCAAATACGCCCTGTGATAGTAAAAATATAGCCTAGGTATGTTGTGAGGTATAAACTAAAACTGGTGCAAATATCCTCTGATTTTTTTTTGGGGGGGGGTGACTTTGGCTAACAGCTTTCTTCAACATAGTTGCATAAATCAACAGGCAATTGTAATACATAAAGTATTGTCATGGTTAAGTTGAACTCTTCCACTTGAGACCTTCACAATAAAGTGATGTGCTTTCTATTAGAGATGTGCTTGTTGGTATAATTCATTATATAATGTGACTTGCTCCTCCTTGAGAGCGGGAGCAGTAGGAGTAGTGAGTGCCGCTAAGATCAGGAAGTGAACCAGGAGGTGTATTGAGGGTAAAACATCTTCCCTTCAGAGAAGTGCACAAATGAACTTAAATGTCAAGATGCCTGCTACATACTATCCAAAACAATGTTAATATATACAGTAATAAAAGCATTGCAAAACCAACTTGGGCTACACCAGTTGTTTGGTGGTGGTTTTTCTTTTGTTTTTTGTTTTTTTTTTTTTTCTTGTTTCCCCCGCCAAAGTCATTCCTGTGTTACCGTGCTGGTGCTGTTACACACTCGAGCCTGTGGCTGCCACGCTGGAGGCGTGTGGCAGAGGCCAAGGCAGGCCTGAAAATCCTGGGCGAGGGGGCTGTAGCCTCTTACCTGTGAGCTGAAAAGTTAAATACCTCTGCCACCACGGGTCAGGCTTACAAGCAGTAGCAGAGGGGCGGCAGTTCCTCCCCTCACCGCAGCGCCCATCCTGCCCTGCTGTAGCCTTTGCTCAGGCATCACCCTGAATGCCCCTGGGTGGGGACCTGGCAGTGGTGGAACCAGTGAGACCCGTCTCGCTGTAACCATCTGCTTGAGCCTTTTTGTTGAACTTGGGCTGATCTATGAATTGCCACCTGCAACTTGGCAATAAAAAAATGTGCCCTTGAAGCTGAGAAGAGGGGAGAGTATCAAACCCCCCCACAAACCCCAGCGAATTCTTTTCTGTTGGTAACAGCTTAACTATGCTTTCACCTTGTGCAATACAGATGCTTTGTCGTGTTCACTGGAACAGGAGGAACTGATGTACTCTGCACAAGAACGTGGTAATCACTGTTTAGCTTAAAGGTTAATTAAAGCCAAGTACCAATATTCTGTGGTTGGCTGGAACTTTTTGGCCACTTACCTCATTACGTTGCTTCAGAGATGCCCTTTTCTGTTGCAGAAGGGGCCTGGAAAGCCTCTGTAAATGTTTTTTGTGAGCAGCGATGAGCTGCGGTGGCTGCAGGAGGGGTGGGTGAGGCGCGGCTCTTCCCCCAGGGAAACCAGCACTAGCAGCTACCGCAGGTAACAGAGTAACAGGTAACACAGCTTGTACAGGACCTGCATCCTCCCCGAGTACTCACCTCTTTGTTATTTTATTGAGATTCATGCAGCACACCGGCTCTCTTGTGTTTATGCATAAGAAAACCAAAAGTTAAACAGGCTGTGCTTCAGCAGGGAATGGTAATTATAAACAAAAGAGTTCAGTTTGCTCCCAAGAACCAGGAGGAGTTTCTATTTCTTGGCTTCTAGCACCTATTTTTGAAGAGCATAAACAAAACATGAGAACACGGCTATTAAAATCACACGGCTTTACTTAGAAGTGAGTTGCACGGCACACTATGGATTACTCAGTTAAAAAAAACAGTGTGTTCCAGACGTTCTGCTAACACATGGAACAGGCCACTTCAATAAAAAAAAATAAAAAAAAAAAAGGAAAGCTACTCTGAAAAACAAACCCCCCCCCAAAAAAAAAAAGGCCAGCTGTACTGTCCTTGCTCTGGGAACATCCCGATGGAGCCAGCACTAGTAGCTTGGGCATCCCAGCAGCCAAAGAACGGCGGTACTGCTCGCCTTTCTCAAGCCACGGTTCAAAAGAACAACAAACCACGGTGCACTCAGCCCAGGCTGGCTGACGCTGAACACACAGTGGTCGTACGGGTTTTTGGCATCTCTGCAAGAGGAGGGAGAGGTGCTTCTGTGCTGGCTGCAATTCTCAGCCGTCCCGAGGCTGGCTGGCACAGCCCAGGTCTGATCGAGGCGGCACCTGAAATCAAACGGATTAAGTGAGGTTGCTGCTGCGCTTTGGCTGCCGGCCAGCAAAGGAAGAAACCCCCCCGCCACGCTTAAACCACCTCCACATGTGCTCGATAAGCTATAGCACGTAGCTATGTATATTTAGCAATTAAAAAACCCCCAATAACCTACTTTTAAGATACTGTTGTTCTCCTCTTAAAGCGCTGAGAAGAGCATTTCCCCTTCGCAACCCCCAATGCGAAGGCGTGCGGTGGAGGGGGCGGCGGGGAAATCAACAGGCTGAGCTGATGGGGGCAGGAGGGGACTGGGATGGGGCCGCGGGTATCCTGCCGTTCCTAAATCCCTGCGCTTCCTGCTCGGGAGCCGTAAAGAGCCTTCCTGCCTCTCCGGACCCAGCGCCTTCCCCAACACCCGTGACCGTGATTTTACAGTGATTTTACAGTGATTCCCATCACGGCACGCTGCCCTCCACCACCACGCACTGCTGCTGCCCCCTCCAGCCCTTCACCTCCCACTCCTGCCGTGCCCTCCCGAAACTTCTGTCTCTGCAGTTTTATTTGAAGGAAAATGGTCGAGAAATGAGCAAACACGTTCCCTAGCCTCCCTCTTAACCCTGAATTCACTTGCTTCCCTTTCCCACCATTACGTGGCAAACAGAACGTTTCTGAGAAAATAAAAAGCCAAAAAACTACCCCTTCCTCGTGCTCCTTCTGCTGTCCCGAGTGATTTGGGTGCAGCAGCTGCCTTGCTGCCGTCGTCCCCCCCCCGCGACTGACGGGGACCTGCCTGCCGGCCCCCTCCCAGGAGCTGCCATCGCTCTCCTCACGCTCTTGGGTTTCATCAGCTGGTTCACCGACACACTGCGCTGCCCCTGACACATTTAAGGGTGATGGGGCATCCATTTTGAGGTTGCCCTTGCTTTCTTTTCCATGGAGGCTTTCCAAACACCAGATTAAAATAATGGTAAAGCCTGATGTATAGCATTTGCTTAATTTGTTTATCTTCCTATGCTTCCCTCCCTTTCCCCCTGTCGTGGAAAGGCTGGTTTGCCCCCACCACTTACGCACGGAGCAGCCGTCTGCTGCACCCCCTTGTCCCCCAGCCCGTCCTCGCCCTGCACGGGACCCACGGCAGCTAGGACGGACTCGTACAAGCGCTCCGCGTGGGTTTCTAGCTCTTCTGACTGTTTCGCAATCAATCCCAGCGTGTCTTTCAGAGCTGGAAAACAAAAACGCATGAGCGGAGGTGGTAGTAACGAGACAATTCAATGTCCGTGAGAGCAGTAAGAGTCCCACTGCCCTGGGCAGACCTTTGAAGGAAATCAAGTGTTAGAAATCAGTAAGCTGATCTTCGCCCCATCGCCAAGTGGCGCCGCAGGGTTTGGAGGGGGTGAGAAGCCACCTAGGAGGCTCCAGGTTAAGAGTGAGGGTACAGAAATAGGGGCTCCTAAAGGAAACCGCTGGGACTGCGTAAGAAAGCCGACCTGCGAGGCAGCACTCGCCCACTAAAGCTGCTCTGGTGACCGCAGGCACAGCCTGCCCTTCAGCAATCCCCTGTGCAGGATGCACCAAGTCACCCGAGCGGCTGCTCCGTGTGCCGTGCCACCAGCCAGGCGGGGCTGTCCCCCCAGACTGGCTCCTGACACCTGCCTGGGATGCACCGAGCGCAAACAAGGGGCAAAAATCACCCCGCTGCTGCCCTGGACGAGAGCAGCTCCTTCCAGCTGCAGGCCGACAGCGTCCCACAGCCCAGTGGCAGCTGGCCACGCTGCGGTTAAGGTAAAAACCTGAGGGACCCATAGAAGGCAGAACACGTCCATCACCAGGATGGGCGGCACGGCACAAGCGTGGTGCAGCTGAAGCCGCTCCGGAGTTATTGCTTCAAACCTCCAGGTCCCCGGGCAGCAACGCGGGTGTGAACCCCTTTACACTCCCAGACAGCTGCTGGATGGCAGACTCTGCCCACCGCCTCCCCACCCTCCCACACGTGGGGCCAGGGATTTCGGGGGGCAGATGCGCCACCGGCTGTGTCTGCAACCAGCCCCGCTCAAGCGTTCCTTCTCACCTGGCGAATTCGATGCCATGCAGCTGAGGAGAGCTTCTCCCCTCTCCAGCACGCTCTCTGTCAGGCTCTGGTGGTCGGCCACATCTTTCCTGAACTCCTGGGAAGGAAAGGAGAAGAGGAGCGCTGCTTAGGAGGGTTTTTGGAAGAGACGCACCTGCGGCAGGTTGCCTGGGGAGCAGTTTCCCCCAGGCAGGTTCCCGGTGCTCCCGAATTCAGCTTTGCACACCCGGTGCACCCGCCAGGATTGTGCCGGGGTGCCCTGCTGTGCACTGCTCACTGCCCCAGCGGGGAGAAAAGCCGGCGGTGGGACCTACCAAGTAGCGATGCAGCGATGCCTTCACGCTCTCCGCATCTGGCGAGGGTGGTACCCAGCTGTCGGTGATGTCCGCCACATTGTACAGCCAATGAATGAGCTCTTCCAGCTGACAGCAAAACATCTACTTAAAAGTATAACAAAAGGGGTTACTGATCGATTTCTGCAACGAAGACAAGGCAGGGCCAGGAATAGGTGACGGGTTCTGGAAAGCACCTGCTCCCGGCCCCTCTCCTGCACACCCACCCCCACACAAACATCCCTAAGCTTGGGAAACCAAGAGTTAACAGAAAAAGAAAAAAAGGCAAAAAACGACTTAAGCCCCTAAACACCCCCCAGACCCACTGAGGGTCACCATGAAATGGCTGCTGCGGGGAGGTGTTGGGCGCCAGCAGCAGCCAGGCTGAAGGAAGGGCTTTGCCTCCACCACCTGCCAGCCGAAGAGACACCCCTCTCCTCCTGGAGCCGGGCAGTTAATTAGCAGCTGCTTTTCCCCAAGGGTTTGTCTCATTCAATTAAGCGCTTTCATTTATTTTTAAAGCGTCTTGGTAACGGATTATTTTTCTAAGATGCTGCACGAAACCCAGGGGCCTCCGCTCTCACCAAGCCCAGGCTCCAGCCCTGCGCCTGCTCCTCAGTCAGGGCTTTGCTCTAAAGCTGAGCTGCTTCTCCCGGGCACCGCGATTTGGGGCGAGAGATACACTCCGATGCTGACAGTAGATAAGACCCTTTTAAATCAGCAGCATTATTCCCACGCAAGGGGGGGGGATGAGCTGCGCTGGTGTTTGCAGCTCTGTGCACGGTAAGAATCGCTCCCTTGCAAACAGCGCAGCATTACTTCCAAATCCAGCCCAGGGCTGGGGCGGGGAAGAAGGCAGAGGCGAAGGCAGGGAGCACAGCACCAGTGGCAGGATGGCCATGAGGCATCACTTGGCCAGAAAGTAAAAATCCACAAAATAACCAGGACATTCTTCAGAGAAGCCCCACCCATTCTACCCAGCCTTACTACCCCCGAAGCAGGACCCAGCCTGGGGAAGACAAGCGAGCCCGGGCTGAAGGGCAAGTCCAGCCCCACCACGTCACCCAGTCGGAGCTACGGGGCAGGCAGCAAACCCTGGGTTTCACACTTGTCCGGCCCCAGCTGCAGCTCCTGCCTCTTCCCCGGGGCAGCAGGGTGGGTGCGCTGGGGGAAGCCAAATGCCACGTTTCCACCGAGCCCCAGCCCTGCGACGCTGAGCCCAGGAAAAGCAAGATGGGCTCTTGCTCCATCAGAAAAAATTATCTGCACAGGTGAGCCCCCCTGTGTAAACTGCTACCGGCTGCCAGGCACCAAACATCATGCAGGAGGGGAAGCCTTAACTAAGCGTGCCATAAATACAGGCACATTTTAGGTGAGGTCTTCCCGTAATAAACATTCTTTCTGGTCTCAGCCTACCTTCACGCACTGGGCAAGGGACTCGCTCTGCTGGCTCTTCTTGGGATGCCCCTTGACCCGCGGTTCATCTAGGTACGGCCCATCCAGCGCATCCCTGAGGCCGGTTGACAGGTGAAGCCCCGGCAGAGGACCCCTATGGATCCAGCCACACGATTCAGTGTTTTCCCAGCTGGGCTTTTGAGAGCTGCAGGGGTGCCACAGCCCAGCATAACCCTCAATATTCCCTCTTTCGTCCTTGCCACCCGCCTCTCTGAAAGGAGCCAACTTGGGCGAAAGGGGCTGCCTGCCATCGCTGTGACGCGGAAGGTTACGGCGGTCGTGCCCCGGCGTCCTTATACTTAAGGAAAGATTGGACAAAAACTGAGCCAGCCTTTCCAGCTCCCGCAGTCTCGGAGGCAGGGAGAGAAATTCTTCATCGCCCTCCCACTCCTTCCTCAGGGGGAGCACTCCTGTTGTAGGTAAAAACCTGCTAGTGCTTTTCGCCTGCCCTTTGTAGTTCGGGAAGGGACTCCCTGCGGCACGCCAGCTTCTCCCGTCTGCAGCAGGGCGGGCAGACGAGCCTGGTCCAGCTGACTCTGCCATGACATCCTCAGCAAAACCCCTGGCAGGGTGAGAGGAAGCACTCTTTGCGAAGGATGCTTCTGCAGCAGGTAGAGGTTCGTAGCACAATCCAGCTCCCGAGCGGCCTCTTTTTCCAGGCCCCAGGGCGGAGCACCTCTCTGCAGAGGCCAGGAGCCCCCAGCATCCATCTTCTCCACTTCCCCCAGCCCGCCCACCTCGGCTGTAGATGCTGGCGGATCTCGACGTGCCCTCAGGGGAAACAGAAAAGCTGTCCAAACCTATTCCTGAGTCATGGGAAAAAGGCTCTGGCATCTTTCCCAGCTTGTACCTTGGCTTCAGTGGATAAGCATAATCCAGCAAGTCCTCGTACTCTTTATTGGGGTTCCAGTGGGGCGAGCGGCGGTCCGGAGACGGGGGTAAGGAATCCGGTATGGCACATGCCCAGTAATCGGCTTGGTAGGGTGACACCTCCCTGATGCGCAGAAGGCTGAAGGGCCTGGGCACCCGCGGTGCTCTGCCCGCTGCCGCAACCCCCCGCCAGCACAGGTCCCGGGCGGCCGCGGGAGAAGGCGGGTCCGTGCCGGCCAGCCAGCGGCGGGGTGGCCCTTCGGAGGGGCCGTTTCCTTCTGAAGACAGAGTGGAGAAGCTCGACGCGGAGCGGCTGCGCAGGGCGCTCTCAGGGCTGGGGGGGGTCTGGGGCCGCAGGAGCTCCGGGGTGGAGGAAAATGGGGACTGAGCTCCCGGCCTTCGGCTCTGCCGGCTGGCAAGGGCGTCGTGGCAGCTGCCGGCGAGGATGCTCTCCTCGGCAGAGCTGCGCCGGCGGGGAGGGCCAGGCGCTGGCTCCCAACGGCTCGGAGCCTTCACCTGCTCAAGGACAGCGGGAAAAAAGAAAGGGAGAGCGTGACGCATGAAAGGAAGCACAGCATCCAGGCCAAAGGCTCCTTCGTACTGGGACGTGGAGAGAAACGCGCCAGCCCCAGCCCCAGCGTGAGGAGAGGCTGGAAGGGGAACCCTGCTCTGCCTGCGGGGCGGCACGCGCTGCCCGGAGCCCAGCACGGGGCTTGGGTTCAGGGAAAGGCATCCTGAGGGCCTGGGAAGCTGCTCGAGTCACTTGGTGGCAAGAGGCACTTATTTCAGCAGCCCCGTCCCGAGTGACTTCCCAGCTCCGCGGTGGCAATACGGGAACGGAGACCGGCCGTTGGGCTCCAGCGCCACAGCCCTGCCCCACGGCACGGCCTAGCCCGGGGGTGGGCGCTCCGGCCTCTGCCAGGACAGCCCAGGCACACATCCCCACCTCACCTGCCCCCCTGGCGATGCTGCAACACCTGCACGTACAGCCCTCTCACCTGCTGCTCTTCTGAGGAGAGGCACTGGTGACTACCACGATGAGGCACATCCCCGCCATCAGCACCTCCGCACACCAACGTCCCTGCCTCCGAGAGGCTTGCTCTCGCTCTGGGAAATCGGGATGCGGATGCTGAAGACACTTCTTGGCAGTAGCTTGAGCCTCCCTGGGTAACACCAGCGCCCAAGTGACTGCGTCTGCTCATTGCCACCTTCTCCGTCCCTTGCGAGCAGGGCTTGGCTTCTTCTGTCCCTAAAAGCCAGCACAGGCTGTCCGTCTCCCCCTCCGCGCAGTCCCACCTGCCATCACCCTCGGCCTTCCCGCTCAGGGAGGCTTCAGAAAGCGATTTTCCCATATCCACGGCCATCGGGGCAGAACTTCTTCCACAAGATGATGACAAGCCTCGGGCTCTCTGAAATACACAGGGCACAGTAGTGGCAACTCGCCAGCCCCCCTCGCCTCCACACCAAGTAAAGAAACGGGGTATGTCTAATAACAAGGAGATTAAGCATGTTCTGGGCCAGATCCCACAAACCATAAAGCTGCATCTCGGTGCGTCAAGTGGGACAAGAGGAAAGAGCAAACTTCCTCATCCCAGCAGCATTTGCTGGTTCTGAGGACATGACACACAGGGAAAATCTAATTAAAGCTCCGACCAGACTGAGACCAAACCTGTGCTTTACACCTTGCCGGCATGGTGCAACCGTCTCCTGAATTAATGCCCAGTCTCAGTTTGTGCACCATGAGGCTACTGGGCCCAAATGAGCCATCATTAACTGGGACATAAAGCACCTATTAGCGTGGCTGAGCCCTGAGGGCCGCTGGGGTGGAGACTTGAGAGTTTTTAAGAGACAAACTCAAAACCCTGCAATGGAAGCCACCCAGAAGTGAGAATCACATATAAAAAAAAAAAAAAAAATCAGAGGGGGAGGTAGGAGGTTGTAAACCCCAAACTCGGCGCTTAGCTCTGCAGTTTCCACCTTAATTAATGAAATTAACTCTTTGAGCAAGTATTTCCATTAATTAATTTCACAACCAATGACACATTTTCAAGCGTGCTGTACAGCCAAGCTCACTGCATCTTGCTGCAAAACCTTCTAATATGAGATACTGTTCTCGAAGCCTGAGCCCCAGGTGCTCCACACATGGAGATGCTCCACCACCCTGGTCCTGCTGCCCACGCTGGACTCGAGTGAGGAGCTGCACAGGACAATCGATGAGCCAAATCAAGGAGAGCCAATACAGCAGACAGAGGACCTTATTTTGTGAACACCAGGCAGAGTCAAGCACCTCTGCCTGCGTTCGCCAAGCCGGCAGGGCTCAGAAATACTCTCAACATAAATGACATCTCGTGGGCTCCCCACAGAGCATCACAAATGGTGCTGCCAACCCTCAGCCACAGGTGGGCATCCTCGGAGCCCCAGCGATACCAAAGCCTCTTCCAGCAACTCCAGCCTGAAACAGAGCGGAGAACATCGGCAGAGCGGCTCTGCCAGTACTCACCCAGCTAGCGCCGGGCTAGCGCTGGGGAGGCCAGCCAAGGGAGCAGCAACAGCAAATGCAAAAAGAAATTTAAAAAAAAAAAAGAAAAAAGGAGGAAAGAAAGTATTCCCAAACAATACTTGGAAGTGGGAAACAAGTTGATACTCACACCCTCCGTCAGCTCTTTTGTGGTGATCTGGTTTTATGACCCACCCCTCCGGAGAGTGGCATTTTCCCACGGCAGAGCCCGTGCAGGCGAACAAAGCGCGGTGGGCGCTGCCGGGTCTCCAGGGGAGCCCCAAGGGCCAGCACAAGCCATGGCAGGAACCGCAGCTGCCTCCCCCTCCCCGGGGGCTGGCAGCCCCGGCCTCTGCTGAGCAGCTATATTCAGCGCGGCGGCAGCTGCCGAGGGGGCGAGTGAAGCCTGAGCCCCCCAGCCCTCCGGCCAGCCCCGTCCCTCTGCCCACACCTGGGACTCACCCACCCGACCGCTTGAGTCGCTCCCAAATACAACCCCCCACACATCATGTTATCCTAAACCAGATGGCATTGCTTTTTCCTCCAAAAAAAGTTTCTATATCCAAACAAAAAGGCATGGTAATTGCAATAAAGGTAATTGATAAACCTTTCCCTGCTGAATTCCTTACGTATTATACAACATATCATTTAAATGTATGTAAGCATGTAAATTTTGTTTAACAGAAGGCAGATTTCTGATGCTAACAGAGTATCCCAAAGCACTCACAGTCCTTGCATTTCCTGGGCCCTTTCTTCACAAACCTGTCACATCGATTTTTAAGGTCTCCTGACCCCCAGCAGGCAGCCCCCCGTCACCTGCCGGCCTTCACCGACTCCCATCTGGCCCTTCTGAATTAGTTCTGCGTGGACAGTTGGACAAGCAAGTATTAGCAAATCAAATAGCCAAATCCAACTTACAGGTGCTTTAAATGCCCAGAAAATCCTGAGATATATCTATTTACCGGCTCTGAAAGCCAGGGCCTCAACTCGCAGGTCGGATTCCTCCTCTTCCAACAAAAACCTTAAAAGCAAAAAGCCAGCGGGGTGACGTATCGCAAGGTACCACGTATTAAATTCCAGGATCCATTTCAGACTCCAAAAGTCTGCTTCACATTCACCATTTTGGGTACTTTGCTCCACGATGAGCAACCAGCAGAGGGACATCACTAATTATCGTCACATGAACGGGTGTCCCAGTAGCTCTGCTCCCCGCCCCCTGCATCTACCGGCAGCGCTGGACATGCAAAAACCATCCCATCGATACAGATCTTAACAGAGGGGAGGGCACCAGGCACGCATAGCTTAGGGCATAAATGTCCCATCCCAACAATCGGTTCTTGTTGGGGAGTGATTTTAAAAAATATGTAAAAGAAAGAAAAGCTTAACAAGGCAGACTCTATAGAGTTTTAAACGGAACGTGCAGTAATTAACTGTCGACCTCGGCACCTCCTTACTCTCAAGGGGATGCCGTATTGCATTCAAAGTGATGCTGAATATCAGTACCCCCATCAGATTTAGTGGCTTGAGTCACGTGTCGGTCAGCCCAGTAAAAACAACTATAAAAACCACATGTAAGCTTGGCCTTAAATCTAAAAAAGTGTGTTAAGCAACATTTTACAAAATAATTACAGGTCACAACCCATCTGTTATTTTTGTAACTGTGTGCAGGAGCGCAGCAGTTGAACTGTTCTGAACTTTCAAGACTTATCTGTTGATCTTAGGGACGCAGCATGCAGTCATATACATTTCTATGATGATATCAGGCTTCAAAAAATGTACTGATTCACATGTTCATTAAGTCTCCAGAAGCTAATTGGAAGCTAAAGAGAAACCAGGAAACCTGCCAATACACACAAGTGGGAGTAAATCTGCTTCTTTCAGAATCTGTAAGAATATGCAAAGGGACTCTGGAGACTTCACTGCCTTTTTAAAGGTCTCTTAATTCAGGCAGCTAACTGCAATTAATTTCAGGGGGGGCTGGACACTAACTGCACCTGGCTGCACAGTGGATGGGGAAGTCACACCCCCCCCCCCCCCCCGTAGGCAGAACCACCAGGTAAAAAGTGCTATTTCAGGACAAAGCGACAATGCTAACGCCACTAAGCACCAGCTCCCAGCGCCAGCAGCCAGACAACAAGGTTTCTCACCATTTTCCAAGAAAACCAGAAAAAAGCAGAGGTCAGGTTGCCAGCAGCGGTGACGCAGCAGGACCAGCCCTCACGGTGGGCAGGAGCAAGGCCTGATCCTCGGACCGGACTGGCAGGGCGCTGGGGAGGGAGGGATGCACCACCCCAGCTTCAGGCACATGGAGAACTCCCACCGGCCTTAAAACCACGGGAAAACCGCCCCAAATCCCGGCTGCACCCGGGCCTGCCATCGCCTCACCAGTGACGGCGGCACAGAAACCCTACCCGCCACTGGGGCTGAAGGTAACAGGTGAAGGGGGACAGTTTCATCCACCCGGAGAGGGGCCGGTCCCGCGGAAACTCTCGGGAAAAGCGATCCCTGAGCTTTGTCAGCCTGTCCCAAGCCAACTGCCGGCCCAGCAGCCTGTCCCCACCAGTGACACCCACCGCCTGGGCACCCTGCGGCCTGTCCCCACCAGTGACACCCACTGCCTGGGCACCCCGCGGCCCGCAGGGGTGGCGGGGCTGCTCCCGCCCCCACCGTCCCGGCTCGGTTTTGCTGAGGGGGGCGGTTGTTGTTTTGGGGACCCCCCCCTTCCCCGCCCGCGCCTCTCAGGCCGGCGGGGGTCGGAGTTCTGGGAGTGTTTTGCTTCGTTCCTGGCACGCTTTCTGCCCAAAAAGCCTTTCCGCAGCTGAAAAACCCGGCTGGTTAACCCATATAAAATAAAATAAATATTAAAAATAACATACAATTAGTTTTTTTAAAAAGGGAAACAAGCCGGGGGGGGCACCGCACCCTGCGGCTGCCCTGAGCTGCGGGGGGCACGGCTACAGCGCGCCGCGGGTAACGGGACGGGCTCCAAAGGGAAAGAAAGTCGCTCGCTGTCCCGCTGCCCCCTCCCGGCCCGGCCGCCCCCCGCAGCCCCCGATGGCCCCCGGCCCGGCCCAGCCCAGCCCAGCCCAGCCGGCCCGGCCCGGCCCGGCCCACGCCCGCCCGCCCACCCCCCCCCAGCAGCCCCCAGCCCCCCGCAGCCCCCCGCAGCCCCCGGCCCCGCCGCGCCCAGGCCGGGCCCTCACCTACCGAGCGGCGGCCGCGCCGCCCCGCCCCCGCCCCGCGTCTCAGCCAATGGCAACGGGGCTTGCGACGTCAATAAGAGCGCCCTTGCGCCTCGGCAGCCAATGGGAGCGTGCCGCTGGGCCTCGCCGCGCGGCGTGGACGGCTCCGGGGCTGGGCGGGGAGAGGCTGCTCTGGCCCCGCCCCCGGCCCGCCCCCGGCCCCGGCTTGGCCTCAGCGCCGCTCGGCCCGGCCCCGCTCCCGGCCCCGCTCCCGGCCCCGCTCGCGATCCCGGCCCGCAAAGTAGCCGCCTGCCGGTGGGTCCTGGGAGCGCCCCCCGGGCGCGGCGGGCGCTGCCGTTGCCGGAGCAGGGCCCCCCCCAGCGCTCTGGTGGGGCCTGGGGCGGCCCGAGGGTGCGTTACCCCACACACCGCCGTGCCGGGCCAGGCCGCACCTTACCGTGCGGTTCCTGGGGTGGGAAACCACCGGGAAAAGGACGGTGCCTGTAACGGAGAAGGGATTTTAAGGCCCCTCCAGCCGCAGGAGGGCCGGGGGCACGGGCTGGATGCCCAGTGCGGGGTCTGGGTCGGGGCCAGGCCAGCAGCGTGCCCAGGGGCTGGCTGCCGGCTGCCCGCCGTGCCCTCCGGCCGTGCCCTCCGGCCATGCCCGCTGCTCTGGCTGTGCCCTCCGGCCGTGCCCTCCAGCCCCTCCGGCCGTGCCTGCCATGCCCTCCAGCCGTGCCCTCTGGCCTTGCCCTCCAGCTGCTTTCGGGGCAGATTCTCCTGCCGTGCCCTGAGGCAGGTGGCTCTGGGCTTTGTACCTGGCCAGGCGCTTCTTCGGTGGACGGGGTAGCCGTATCGATGTGTGCCCTTGTCCCGTGAAACATCCACGCCTTTCTCCTTGCTTCTGTCCATAGGCTGATTCTGGTTTTTATCTGCTCCTGGACTTTATTTCTCCCATGATTTCCTAGAGGTCAGTCACTTGATAAAGCACTCGATGAAGGACATCACTGTCAGCTTTAGGCCGTGAAGGACCAAAGAGACACCTCGGATTTGCTCAGTAGTCTGGCGGCAGCTGAGGGGAACAACACGGGTATCCCAAGCCCCTGGCTAGTGCTTCGGTCCGCTGGCCACGTAGCCCTGCAGCGTGCTCCAGCTCTGCCACCCTGTGCGTCATGGTCCAGATTCCCAGCTGCCATCATCTGGGTTTGTTCTGCTGACCTCGATGGAACCAGGTCATCCTGCACGCATCCATGCTGGATGATTTGCTTTTTTTTCTCCAAGAGAAACAGTGGGAATATTTTTTTCAGGCCTGCTGCAAAAAAGCAGAGCTGTAATGCCCCAGTATAACGCGGTACAGCACTGTCAGAACTCAGCCAAGACAAAACCCGCATCAGCTCTGTTCCTGCGTAATATTTCTATATTCGGGGTATCCTTGACGAATGTTACAGCAGGTCTTCTGGAGGGCTGCACATCCCCTGCCTTGGATGCACGCTTTTGAGAGCCGGCTTTTTGTTGGAATTCACACAGGCAAAGCTCTTGTGAAATAAAAGTCCTTTAAAATGTTGTTTATTGCTCATTCTCCGGGCAGCCGGTTGCCTGCCAGTAGAGGCCGAGCTGATTTCAGGCCAGTCAAAAGGCTGAAGCAAACACTGACGGGTCATGATTCATATCCAGGCTCGGCTGTTTTTAGCTGATTTAAATTTCTTGCCAGCTGCCAGGCATTGTTCTCGGAGCTGAATAGCGCTGGGCTGCGGCCTCAGCCCCGGCAGGAAAGGTTCGCGTCCTGTTCCGCCTCCGATCAAACAAGTGCCAGGATGTCTGCAAGAACAGCCAGAGCACCACAGAATCTTTCCCCTCTCCTTAGGCTCATGCTGAGAGGGTGTCTATATTTTTTGTCTATATTGTCTATATTCTATATACAAAGAATATATTTGTATATTTGTATATATTCTATATACAAAGGGGGGGAATAAACTGGTGGTCTAAAGGAGTGATTATTTTAAAAATTCAGGGAAACTATACCAATTTTCTTCCGCTAAGATCTGGCCCTCTGTTAGGAACTTTGCTGAAGAGAAACTAGCTTATTTGATCTATAATACAGGGTCAAACCCAGCCAAATTCACTCAAGGCTGGCAAAGACTAACATGGATATTTTCTTGCTGATTTGAGACCTCGGGATTCTTTGATACTGGTGTTTTTCAGCAAGAAAGTTCTCCAGCAAAGACAAATGATTTCACCGCATCTGTGGATGCAATAATTCAGCAGTAATCTCCTTATCTATGAGGTGAAGTAGAGCTTGCTTATGATAGTCAGATTTGAAAGCGGTACATTTCTAGTATATGAGAAGACGGGATAGGAAGACTCCATTTTCTTCAAAAACTTCTGCCTTCTTGGTGGGAATATCCATGTTTCTGTGCAGAGCTGTATCTGTTGGGAGCAGCAGCTGTATGTAATCCAGGGTTTTAATAAGCCCGTAACTGATGATGTGCTGTAATTCAGAGTTTTCAGCACATCTATTTGTAATTTTTTTCTACCTTGAATGCTCTCACACTACAAGCCAGTTAACGCTCTGCGATGAAACCCGAGGCCTGGATGTGTACCATATGCTCTTGCAAGAGCGTTTGCACCATCTTCAGCGTCAAATTTCAGTCTCACAGCACAAACGTTTGGGATGGATAAGATGTCGGCAAATGCAGGGCTTGGACCTGACCTATTTGTTCCCAGAGCATTGCTAGCAATATTCACAGAGTACTGCAGTGACAGGGAAAACCGCGTGTAATCATTTTGCCATCTTTTGGCCAGCACTACAGCATTATCTATGGGGAGGATTTGCCTGCATTTGGGAAATTATTCCATTTTTGATGCAGTGCCTCAGACAGCCAGAGAGGTAATATTACATGTAAGCCGTTAGCACACCTGCCCATCTTCCAGTGCTACCGTCGAGGTGGGAAGGAGCTGCCACAAGCCTTCCTTGCTTCTGTTGGCTACCTCAAAGCGATTGGCATTATTCCTCTCCCATGCTAAAGCTGCTCAGACACTGATTTATAACAATACGTATGTTGTAACCCGACAGTGCTGCATTCCTTGCTCCTTAAGGATGGGTGGGCTGGCACGCTCTCTCACTGTGGTTCTGAGCAAGAGCTATCTTCGTACAAACTGCTCAGGACTGTTCGCTGCGCACTCGCTCTGCCTAACTCCTCTCTGAAAGGTGCTTGCAGGGAGAGGTCCTTCTCTTCTTGAGGCTAACAACCCTTTTCTTTTCTCTGGAGGTCAGGATTTCCACGTCTTGGACCGTTCCCCTTGTTCTTCTCTTGCTTCTCACTCTTTGGGCCACCTTTCTTTGAAGCTCAGCACCTAAACCGGGTCCAAAACTCCAGCATGGGCTGGGCTGTGATTAGGCAAAACCAGTATGGTAGTCCAGGCTGCATTCCTGCTTACACACCCTGGTATAGTATCTGCGCACAGCACAGGGCATTGACTCATGCTTCTGACTGCCCATAACGTCCTGCTCCTGCTCCTTAATTGACTGTTTCCCGCCAGTATTAGTGCAGTGTAATTACTCTCATCTAGATTAATTCTTTGCAGCCTCTGTTTCCCAGACCCCTGTCTCAAATTTTCCTGTGTTGCTATGAACTTCAGCCCTGTGCTTTCCCATGCTCCCAGACCTTCTCCTCCAGGTAGGACCTGCAGATTTTAGCTATTCCAACATCTGTGTCATTAATCCACTAATGGTCCCAGATGTACCGTCAGCCCCTGAGGAGTCCACTCGTTCAGCTGAACAGTTGCTCTAGACAGGTCTAAATCAGCAGGTGCAAACTCAGCCATGTTGCTTTAGCTTCTTTATAAAAAGTCATGAGAAGACTCATTGAAAACCTGCAAACTTCCCCTCTTTAGGTCATCACAGCTACTACTACACCATTACTAAATATTTCCTAAAAGAGGGAGCTACTTCTTTTTCTTTCTGATTTTGGAGAAGCACTTTAAAAGAGTGTTGAGGAATACTGCACTGAAACTGTCTGGAATTAACTGCTTAGCATTAGTAGCTAAATTTGCTGAAGGCTTAGGCCACAAGCTGTGAACTTTCACCCAGATATGTAGAACTTTTACTAATTCCGCGAAAGAGGGCCTCGAGAGCCGCTTCGAGCTGGAAGCTAAGAAAACAAGGAGGGCTGCTACGCTCATCAGCAGAAGCTGTGACCTCAGAGGTAGAAAAGCGGCTCGCCCCAAGGCAGCGAGGGGACCCGGTGAGCAACAGGAAGACCCCAGACCCTGATATTACTACCGGTCAGAGCTGTCACAGGAGGGGTGAGGAGTTTAGATTGTAAAGGTGTAATTGCCCAGGAATTTCTTTGTTCGGGGTCCCTCTGCGGAGGCAGCCAGCTTGAGCTGTTTGTTTCTACTGCGGTTCCACTCAAATAAATTCCCTTATCGGACTTGGAGCCTGAGATCCTGCTATGGGATGCCCCGGGTGGGGAAGCTGCTTTAACGTACGCACACCCAAGGCAGCTGACACATGAAACCTGCAAGGCAGGATTGATGAAGAACAGAGGGAAGACTAGAGCGGCGTCTGTTCTGGTGTCAGCGCTGCAGCACGAGCAGTGCCCCCGGTGCCAGCGGCCGGGCAGCCCCGCTCACCGCCGGTGCGCAGCCGGAGCGGCAGGGAAGGGCAGCGAGCAGCACTTCTCCGTTCTGCCACACGATGTACCCAGCACACCGCCAGAGCGGCACCCAGCCGCAGGGCAGCAGTCCCGGGTTTCCATACACCCCCCCCAAAAACATCTCCTTACCTCTACCCACCCCCCTAAAGCAGCCACAGCCGCAGGTCAGGGCCAGGAGCCCTGGTGCGGGGGGGGGGGGGGGGGGGGGGGGGGGGATGGGAGGGAGCTGGTGCTGTCCAGACACTTCGCCTTTCCTCTTGCTGGGAGAAGGTGACACTTGCTGTGAAATAAATAGGAGCCAGATGGTCAAGAGGTGGTGGCAGCTTTTGATCAATGTGAATTATAATGGACAAAGAATATTTGGAATTAATTTTACTTCTGAAATGTGAGATTTTGCTACTGCTTTGAGTGGGGAATAGGAGGGACTGTTTCATTCCAGTTGCAGGGATGTCTTGGCCCTTTGTCATTTGTATGTTGTCCTGAGAGGAACTGAGAGGCTCTTCAAAACCAGAGCTGGGATCTGCAGGAACGAGTCGTCAGTGCAGAGACTTGGAAAAGAAATGTTGGGATTGGTATGAATGAAAATCCATTTACATAAGCATCAGAAGAAACAGCAGAGCAGAGGAGTTAAAGACGGCTGTATTCGTAACAAGTGACACCATTGCCAGCAAAAAATGTGAGACTATGTTGGTTTTGTCAAGCCCAGAAGGTGTGCACACCAGTAAGACCATAGCACGCCCACCTCATTTGTGAAAGACCCTCCTCCCTGATAGCAGGAGGGTGGCAGCACATCACATCTCCCACTCCTTCTCCTGGCAGCCTAGCAGGAAGAGAGACTGCAGCGAAGGATGACCACAAAACAACCATCAGTTCCTAAGGATTGTTAAAGAAGTGTCCCCAGACTGGGAGGTTTAGTGACGCTTTGACAGCCGTCATCCCTTGTGTACGTTGCATGCAGGTGATGGGGGCCAGACCGCTTGAATAACCACGCCTCGCTTGTGAGTGTGAGTGAATGAAATCTGTAAGAGAATGAGTGCAGGTGTAAAGCCAGCTTAAAATGTAAATAAAAACCATATTCCCCCTCTGTAAGGCCTCACGCTAGGTTTGGCCACACTGGTTTCCTACCTCAGCAAGAATGGTACTGCTAAAAGGACAAAGCCTGGTGCCTTCAGGATGCTCAGCAGGTCAAATTACTCGAGTCAAGTATTGATGCAGTACCAGGGAAGCTTAATCTTAACGATGTGGATGTGGGTTGGAACCTACTCAGTTTGCGAGATTTGAGTTGCAAATGTTTGTAGGCCCCCCTCAAACTCTAGTAGCTGTAGGCATTGCAATTTAATTACACTCTAGCACAACACGGTGAAGAGAATCCCGATCTGCCTGATTGTGTACGTGTTTTGGTGACGCAGTAATGACAGTAATTTACATCGTGCTGCTGATCACCACTATCCTGTGGAGACGGCGAACCGTCATTCCCCAAGCCTGTGGAGTGGCTTTGTGTTGCGTCTCTGGTCCTAGGTTTCACAGCCAGTTTGCAATTTGTCTGGCCC
Source organism: Falco biarmicus (assembly GCF_023638135.1). Lineage (NCBI taxonomy): Eukaryota > Metazoa > Chordata > Aves > Falconiformes > Falconidae > Falco > Falco biarmicus. The sequence goes on from NC_079293.1 coordinate 88,861,702, forward strand.
CTGGCATGTATCTTGGCAAACCCAGCCCTTATTATCATGAGGATAATTTTCAAAATGTGGAACTAAGATCGACCCTGCCTGCCCAGTTTAAAACCACAGGTACCCTCCGTAGCGTGATGGCTCGACTCTAACATCCAAGATGCAAGAACCTGCAAGAACCAGCGAATGAGCTGTAAGCTTGCCAAGCTATTTTCATGCACATCACCGCTCAGCAGACTCCTTAGAGGTACAACACACGTGTACATTCGCTGGGATGCTCATAATGGGGCGATCGCAGGGATTCTTCAACAAGCTAGCACCAGCCTATGTATTTTAAAGATGACCTGTTAGCGCAGCTGGTACCACACAACCTGTTTGACTCAAACCATCCATCTCACAGCAGAACAAAATGGTGTTGTCTTCTGTTTAACTCACAAAGCACTTCCCTATAATTATATCTATCTTAATCAGACAAACTGGGAATTAAAGAAAAGGACTAATCTGCTTCTTGGCCATAACTGGATTTCCTCTGCAAATACTAGTTACAACAGTAGCAGCAGCTTTTGTTATAAATTTATTTTAAAATGCTTTTTCTTCATCTGAGCTAGACAAATCTGTGTCGCCTGCCTAGAGCTTTTTAGAAGGGAGAAGTCAGGAGCACTTTCCCAAAACTCTCTTCCTCTCAAAAGAAGGTGAAATTATTAAGAAGTTGGAAAGCGTTTGGTAGCCAGATTGGTAGGTGCTGGTAGAAAAAGAGAATAAAGTCATTGAACTTTAATTAGAACTTCTTCCAACTTTTATGTCTTTCTTTAAATATCATAAGAAACTTTATCTATTTATCTGTACTCGTGCCCAGCAAGCTCTGATAATGTCTGGCTTGAGTCAGGTGGGACTCAAAGGCTTGACTCAGTTCTCGGTAAAGACAAGCAACCATTCCACGGTTTCCCACAGGTCTCGTAATGGGGGTTTCTCTTCATGGATTTCAAAGGGCGAGGGCTTAGGGCTCCGCCAAGCACCACTTACCTCAGATTTCAGGAAAGCTGCTTGTTCTAGGCAGCAGCCATGCCTGCAGGCCAAGCTGATTGGGATGGCTGGAGGCTGGGGTTCAGGAGGACATCCCTGGTAGCTCGCTGGTCTGGCGTTCCTCCAGGTGCCTCCTCAGGGCTCCAGCTAGGAGACAAAGGCACAACCGTGGAGTCAGATAGGGTTTTTGGAAACCACCACATTGATGGCTTTGTAAAATTTACATACCAAGACACAATACCAGGCACAATTGTAAGCCATACATGGGCAGGTCCTTCAAATTCTACTCTTGGTACTTGCAATTCTTGCAAATTTTGCACCCTTGTTTATTAGCTGTGGGACCAGAATGCAATGCTTGAAACTTATGAAACTACACTTACCCAATAGATTTTTTTCAGGATTTGTGATGTTCTGCATTGTGCATCTCTCGATAAAATCTACCCTATGGAGACGTTTGAGCTTTTAATGGAAAAGCTGCACCAAAACCACTTTGAGAGCAAACCCAGGCCCTCAATTCTGGAACCAGCACGCTGCTCAGTCTGACTGCAAAATCACCCTGAATTTACCAGTCCAGTCGCCTACTGCAAAGGATTTGCTAGATGATTTCTCCCACTCCTCAGTCCTCCTCCAGGGAGCAAAGTCCATTTGCTTGGCAGAAGAGGCAGGAGGTCTGTCTGTCAGCCCTCCTACTCCACTGCGACGCACGTCAATAGGAAGCAGCGACTAACCCGGGCTCTCTGGAAGCCCTTGGAGCACTGAGCACCCGTGCAGAGGGCTTGGAGGAACACTGCCCTGCACAGGCTTGCCTGGGGCTCCAGGGGAAGGGCTGAAATGGAGTGGTAATGCTGACCATCAGTGACACAGGCGTGCCGGCAAAGGGCACGGGCTGGGAAAGCGGACCCAAATCCCAAGTTAGACAATTCTCGTTCAGGGGCATTTCCAAAGGAATCGAAGAGAGTTTGCTTGGGTGACAGAGCCCAAGAGCCCAGAGCCCAAGACACCCAGCTGCTATTGCAACACGGATCCAGCTAAAAGGCTAGGTCTTCTCCAAACAAAGATGGAAACATGAATTCTATTTGGGGTTATTTTTATTTCAGATTGAGAAGCTACACAAAAAGAGAACAAACATACATTTCCATGAGGGAAGGGGAAAAGAGAGAGAACATCCTGTTGTGTCACCCTCCTACAACAAACCATCTCAGCCTGAGCCACGGGGCTGTTTTCTCCTCCGGGCAGGCAGGGAGAGTTTTTACACTGAAGGGTACACGACACGGTAAACATCTGTGATACCTACCCCAGGGTCACACCCCCAGACACAGCAATATGGTCTTTTTTTGCATATGTGCACGTACGTCTGTTCTTGGTAGATAATAAAAAGGCTGATACAGAGTCACATGGATCAAACCCATAGCTGTAAAAGAGGAACAGTTACAGATGTTCACAAGGATCAACACACCCACATGGCACAAGTACTTACTCAACAGAGTGGTTACTCTAAGCACTAGGTTTTACCTAAAGACAAATACCTTTGTATCAGTGATACTGGATTGTACTGGAGCAGATGGCAGTGAGTTCCAGAGTTCATCTGTCTGTCATTTTATTAAAGTAATTAATCAAATGGCTTAGCATATAAAAATACAAGAATCCTCCCTCCTCATCAGGGCAATTTTTGTCCATGTAGAAATAAAAGCACACACACTCATACATACATCGAAGCAGGATTGCTGACAGAGAGCTTACAGGATAAAGAAAAGAAACTCACTTTCCCTGTCCCACACCAGGACTTCATGTTCTCCCTCCTGTCTCCAGGGATAACGGAGTCTCTCACCTTTGGTGCATAGTTATAATCGAAAGCCAAACAGCAACTTGGAATTTGTCCTGAAGGGAACCAGGACAAGGCACCTTTAAGGATAATAAGGCAGATTGTACACCTCCGCTGTAGGAGACTCCTCGTGTCTTAGGTGTGGTCCCGCTGTCCCCAAATCTAGAGGGATTAATCAAAATCTTATCAAACTCTTCACCTTCACAAAGCATGAGTGAGTCAGTCTCAGCTTGCTCTAACCAAGAAGCAATTCAGACAGAGAGGCTCATCTCCCATCAGCAGAGGTGCGCTCAGCTGTTTGTAGTGCTATGCGTGGCCTCCATCCCGTAGAGCATGTGCTTGGTGGATGACCTTACAGAAGTGTAGCCAGGGTAGCAACAGAGAAAGTCTAAGTAAGACTATATTCTTAAAAGATCGGCATTTTCAGGGATAGCAAACACATTACCTCCACACTGGTTACTTCAGGGAAGTAGTATCAACAGAGCCTCTGCTGCGGGACGGAGCAGGGAGGCAGTCAGGGCAGGGCTAGCTTGGTCACAATCATTTGACTTATAAAGTGTAAAAGATGTCATTAAGGTATTGCTTTAATGAAGCAGGGTTTTCTTCAGCCCAGCCCCATCTCCTACAACATCCCCTCCTAACAGGATGTGAGATAGTCTATGTCCTCGCATAGGACCAGAATATCTTTAAGTTTAATCCATGTAATACAAGACCCTGGTCCTGCTGGGGTTTGGGCAGACTGCAAGGACCACAGCAGACTCTGCAAGGGGGATACAGAGAAGGAAAACTGATCAAAAACTGAGGAAGTTTTGCTTCTGCATAAACACTGACCATCTAGAAAACATTTTTCATGTGGGAGGCGCCATGTCATACGAATACTGTGAGCACGCAAAATGCCTCTAGTTATAGCCAACAAGTTTTAAAAATGCTTCTTTACTGCTGCTGTACTGAACATGATAATCTTAAGAGGACCAGACCAAACCCCTATGCTGCTAAGGAGGTATCTCCATCAGAAGCCCACAGGCCACTGAAAGCTCAGGAAATTACATTAATGCACACCAGCAAAAGCCCTGGCCTGTCTACATTGCGGCATTCCTTCTGGTTCTTAAAAAAGCTACAATCCAAACCAGTTAATATTTGGAGTATTTTTTTATGGTTAAGCACAATTCTTCCTGTGGGAATGTAATCCAGAGGGATTCAGGCATGTGCAAACAGTTTCCTTCAGAAAAGATTTCCCTTGGTAATTTCTTTCTGCAACATGTAACTGCAATTAACTCAAGTTGCACCAACATGCCATAAGCAGTTTAGCATCAGTTGCTAAATACACACTTGCAAAAGAAGGGTACTACTTTCCCAGTGGTGTTATCAGAAGGAGCAAGCGACAGCTATCCTGAGGAACATCTAATACCAAATTTCTTGGTTTCTGTGGCTTAAAACCACATTAACTTTGCATTACAACAGGGTTGGCTCAGAATTCATTTCCGCGCGCTGGTTCCCGTCGGCAGGCCTGCCTGCCTGCCAGAGAGCATCCCTGGCCTCGGGAAGGACGAGTATAGATGGTTCTTGAGCAGGACATCACACAAGAGCAGCTGGCCTGCTGAAATGTCCTCAGTCCTCACCTCCTGCTGGCACCGAGATCAGTGGTTAAATCCAAGCGGGATTTCATGGCTGTTGAGGATGATATATCTGCCGACGCTGAGACAGAGTTTGATAAGTAACTGTACCGTGACCTCTTCAATTAAAGAGATGTGCTTTTTCCTTTTCTATTAGAAAATCCATTCTAGAGGGAAGTTAACTCTCCTATGTCTACACTTCTCCCCTTCCATCCCTCCAAAAAAGAGAAGTGATCATCCTGCACTAACACACTATTATTACCATGGTATCAATACTCAAATACACTTAGAAACCCCCGGACATTAATTTTTTGAGGGAGGTGATAGTTGTTAGCTGACAGTGAACTTGGCTTCAGGATTGAAGATCTGCTTCTAGCCTGCTTGGTGACCCTTTGCATGATTCGAGAAAGCATTCTTTCACCTTTTTCTACGTGTATTCTCTTCTACAGCTGTGAAATGGTGCCTGCTGGTCACAAACATCTGTAAAGACCCCATGTGGAGAATGAATATCATGTTAACATGAACTTCCCGAGCCAGCGCTCAGATGTGAAGACAGAGTGCTACAGGAGCCAAATAAAGCTCTTGATCACTCCTCACTAGACTTAAAACATTCAGTGGCAACTATCTCAACGTGTTGCCCAACATCTTGAAAAAGTTTCGTTTTCATACTCATTTTCCTCTTCCCTGAAGCAGCCAGTGAACAAGGCTTTCATCAACACGCTTGCATAGATAACAAGGCTGCCTTTGTCCTCGGAGAAGAATGGCTACCACACATTCATCTGAGGAGCAGCTATCCTGCAAGGAGGAATGTGGGTCAATCCCTGATCCAGAGCCGTACCGTTATTTCTCTGTGGTCATGGCTAGCAGCCAGAAGCAGCTTATCAGAGCTCCACACTGCACGCTTTGCTGTTGCTCAGTGACAATGCGCTTCAGAAGCATCAGCACTTGGCACCCGCCTCCCCCTGCAAATCCCGGCCAGTCAGCGGGCAGGGATTTGCATCATTTCTGCTACATGCCAGGCAAATGCCTGTGGTCTTTTTGTTGCTATCTGTATCAAACCGCCAAGGAAAAGATGCTTTCTTCAGGTCCCAGCTTCTTTATCCGCTCGCTTACCCTGCCTTCTGTGATACTCTCCCTGCAACCCTCCAGCTCTTCCTTCTTTTTCTCCACCTTTTTCACCCATCCTGCCAACAAGACAACTTGTTCTTTTAGTTGAAAAGCTCTTTCTTGCATCGAACCTAGACAAAAACCAAGCTGTCAAGACTCCTAATTTAGATGTTGAATCCATGGTGAGGTCTGTTAATTTACCTGAACCTAAGCTTTCATGACATGGAAGAAGGCAAATGTAACAGGGCACTGGGCCCCCCTTGACTAAATCACATCTGCTTTTTAAAATGCAACTCACACTGACGCTCCCTCCCCTGCTTCCCCTGAGTTAGCCCAGCAAACGCATATACTGGATCTCCTTTCCATCACACAGTCATTCATACTCCAGCACAATGGAACCCTGACTTTGTGACACATAACTATTTGATTCCTTTCAGATTTTTGAAAAGTTCATTATTATTGAAGATTTAGTGCTCTGTGTCTTAAAGAGCGCTTTCCAAATGCTGCGAGTCACTACCCTCCACACTCTTGCCTGTGAGGGACAAGTAAGTATCTGTAAACTTAATTTACAGAAAAGGAAGCACAGGCAGAGAATTTATGTGACCTGCCTAATTCTGTACTGTTCATCATGATCAGTTATTACGGGCAGGTCTGCAAGTGATTATGAACTGCCATGGCCCAGTTAAAATCAGTGAAGATGTGACATTATTAGGAAGAAACTCTTTACCGTGAGGTGGTGAGGCGCTGGCACAGGCTGCCCAGAGCAGCTGAGGGTGCCCCATCCCCGGCAGTGGCCAAGGCCAGGCTGGACGGGGCTGGGAGCAGCCTGGGCTGGGGGGAGGGGTCCCTGCCCGTGGCAGGGGGCTGGAACTGAGTGATCTTTAAGGTTCCTTCCAATGCAAAGCATTCCGTGATTCTACGATTTTTCCTCTGGTGAGAGTTTGTCTTTTGGTCCTCTTCCTACACGAGGCCCATAGCCCACTGCCCATGGGAGGGTCAGGATTAACAACTGTGATTTTCAACAGGAGGGTGCTTTCCAGCAGCTACAGAAACATGCTGCGCTAGCAGAGGAGCAGAGTGAAGATTCAGCCAGGATTGTTGCAGATTTGCAGAAAGAGATGGTGGGTTTGTACCTTTTGCAAGCTCTCAAGGACATAACCCACAACATATGACAGGGTGGTCAGGCACAAAGACACCAGGGCCTTTGACTTGACTGAAAGAGGAACTGCCTAAACATCTCAGTTTTCATTATTCTTGCTGTAAAATACGGAGGAACCACAGCAGAATGAGTCTAAAAATGGTGACGCTGGGTCACGTGCATCTCCGGCGCTGGCCACAGCAAACGCCCAGGGAAGACCATAGGAACAGAGCAAGCACATATATAACCTAATCTTCCTGCCCCCCATACCGTCCCCAAAACCTCTCACCACCTCCAGCTCAGGGCACTGCCTCTTCAGGCAGTAACAGGGCTGCCCAGAAAAGACCAAGCAGAGACGGTTTCACCAGCTGATTTGGTATTTTGGCTGGTTCCACATTTCTGTTATGTCCAAAGGACAAAGTCCTGCCCGTCACATCCCTGGAAGGGGAGCCCTGGGTTTGACTCTAGTCTGGTCTCAACACTAAAGCCACCGTGATTGCAAAAGATAACCCCAGAAGGGTTTAAAGTCCTTGGCAATTACTGAATCTTGTAGGGCAATTACCAACACCACATCTGAGACTCAGCTAAAGCTCAGTTCCTAGGAATAACGGGTCTTAACTGAAAATTTCCTAATAGCAACCAAGTGCTAGCACCCTCCATCACTCACTGCGGCTTTTCGGGCATCGATAGCCACATCTCACAGCACAGAACAAGCACCTTTCTCAGGACAAGAGACAGATACTGCCCCACACTCTCAGAGTAACTCTTTATATTAGTAAGTCTCACAAACCTCTGGTGAGTTAAGGACAAGGAGCAAGGCAGAATGCAAACTACTTTCTCAAGGACCAGCTGGAGCCCTCAAAACTTTGTCCATTCTCCCATTTATACCTGAGCCACTGATACATAAAACCAGCCCAGGGCATTCCAGGAAATGGGATGAAATCAGGCAATGTTGGATAAAGCATGGAGTGGAAAGCCAATCCTGGAGAAGTAAGTAATAAAAGATGGTTCAAAACAGTCAGAGAAACTTCACTGAAAAAGTTAAAAGTGGAAGAATGAATGGCATCAGAGAAAAAATGGGATTGACATGCCAAAGGCTTGCAGAGTCCTCTCTTCCACACTCCCGCATCTTTCTCCCAAAACACAATCGCTGTACTAGAGGGTAGGACATGAGCTGGTTTTGTAGCCTTCTTTGCTACGGAGAGAATTTGTACCTTCCAAAAAAAGACTAAAACCAAAAAGAAAAATAGCATTTTCTAGATGGAATTTATTTCCTTTTGAAAGAAAAAGCAACTGACTAAAGGTCTCCAGTTTACAGTCATGTTGGGACAACACAAACATAAGTCCAGTCAAGAGACATTGGAGTAAAGTACCACATCGGCACCAGATTCGCGGAGTGCCTGGGTGAGAGCAGAGCAGGTACTGCTGGCTGCACCTCCACCGCTGCCGAGTACCTGCTCAGCTCAGAGCCTCTTGAAGTGAGGCCGCACCGGACCTGAAACAGGGAGCTCCCAGTGTAACACACTGCACTGCAGGTCAAGGACAGCATCTAAAATGCACATCCTTCGATAGCCCTTTCATTTTTCTCCCAATGGCCTTACCTGAAGACCTTAACCACTTGAAGCAAATGGTAAGTCTTCTATCTCATCGGGCTTTCGATCAGGATTTGCATTACAAGGGCAGTCCTTGGAATGCATCAATTTTTTTACAGTCTGAGAGTGTAATATTGGATCTTTCACATTTGTACCTTAAGGAAAAAAAATATTTGAAGCCAGGTTGAGAGCCCTAGAAGATACAGCATGGCTATCATGAGGAATCAGAACATCACAGAAAAATCAGAAATGTGATTTCTGGCATGGATGATCCAGAAAAGACCAAGATGTTCTGCCAAGCAGTTACTCAGCATTCCTGCTTCCATGGATCCCTCTTGCTGTAAACAAACAAAAGAACTGGCACCTTTGTAACTCTATAATAAAGTAGGGCTTCTGTAAGATTACAGATATCTAGCAGGTTAAGACTGGAATACTCATGGTTCATATAAATCCTATGGCACCTGTTTCCAGGAGAAGGAGCATTAGATTTCCTTGGTTACATTCCTGCTATGAAAATGATCTGATCTCCTTAAATCTGACTGCTCTAACAAGCTTTACATGGGACTAGACATCCACATTGATGCAAAACGTGGCAATCAACTAGTGGGGAGTGAGAGAGACATTATTCAGCAAAGACTTTTGCTAAAGTGTTGCTTCTGCACTGCTATTGGAAAATACTAAGACAGCTCTGAGGTATTGGCTTTGATTTACCATCTCCTGGGATCTACTGTCAGGAAGAACGTGCCACAGCCTATGGCGTGTGGCTGCAAGGATGAGGCACAATCAAGCTGCAGCACCACAGGGAAGAAAGATCAAGACAGCAGTGGCAAGGTGCTGCCTGCGAGGAAGGACTCGCCTAGGCTAGTACTTTTACCTGTGGGCAACACCAGCCTTGAGCTGAAAAAAAATAAAAGTTGAGAAATGTTCTAGTCCTAAATGGTGCTGTGATGCTTCACAAGAATTGTCATTTGAGTGCTGCTTGTTCCCGTGTCCTGATCCCAGCTGCACGTGTCATGGTGAGGGAGAGCATCAGAGGAGCCAAATATTTGATGGGGGATAAAGTGCAACTACAGAACCCAGCCCACAGGGAACAGTCATGATTTTCAGCTTCTTTGAGACATTCCATATACTACTTTAAAATCAAAGTATTTGGGTTGTGGTGCATTCAGATTTTTCAAAGAAATACTTAGACTTGTTTAAAAAAGAAAAAAAGGTTTTGTTGAGAACTTATTTTTTCAAACCTCCAACATTGTTCAAAACACCTCTTATTTGTTGACTTTCACCGTCAGCTACAAAGTGCGCTTTTGGTTTCCTGAGTTGAAAGGAGTTGGGATGATTGTAATAGGAGGAAATACAACGTTTCAGTGGGTCTTGATCTGCTAAAAATGAAATAATAAATAGTGGGCGAAGGATGTCCCTAGCGAATTGTGTTTGTCTCCTTCCATTTTGCAGATGAATCAAGGAATGACCAAATTTTGTGGACAAGGTTATAAATAAACTGGTTAAAAAGAAACTCCACCTGCAGTTTCTCAGTGGACTGACTAATCTTTTCCTACTTCGAATGTTTGCATAGCCCTGCTGCACGTGGTTTAACAGCCAGCAATGACGCACTCACTGTGTTTTCCCTCAGAGGTAGCCACATCTCATTCTGAGCCTTTCTGCAAAATTCATTGTGTCCCTTTACCAGCAAGGATGCTTTGCAAATGAAGGCTGCTGCTGCTGCTATGCAACTGGAGCTGCCTCTTCCTAGTGCCGTGACCATAAACATCAGCAACTGGGTGTCTTTCCAAGATAGCTTCCTCTGAAGCAAGAGAGGAGAAAGAAAAAGGGAGACTTAGCATTACTTTGTATCAAAGCCCAAGTGTAAATATGTATTTTCTGAATTAACAGTGTGGAGACTGAACATACGCAATCATCTTGCTAAGGCAGCCAAGGGAAAGTGTCACAAATCCAGGCAAACCTCGGCATATGCACAGCCTAATTTTATAACTATTTGCTGTCCAAAAAGCCAAGATAAATCAACAGGATCTTTGCAATGAGTTTGCCAGACTTTGTTTAGGTTTAGGGTGCAAATTCAGGAAGTATGTTGTAAAGGAAAAAAGGTGGAGTCGGAATCCAGGAGCATTTGGCTCAGCCTCAAGCACAGGTTACCACCTGCCACTAAGCACCACGGTGGCCCAGCACCACCCACCATCACTAAACGTAAGCTGCGGCTGGAAGAGCATTTACAGCGGGACCAGACTCCTACGGGAACAGGTGTGCGGCTGGCCCAGCGCACGGAGGTCACTGCACTACACAGGGTTACCACCTCACCTCTTCCCCTTCCGAGCCAACACTCAGACTTGCCTCTTGTCAGTTCCCACGTGATGTGGGTTCAGATTTTCCCCTGTTCAATTTTGCTGGAAGAGGCTGGAAAAGGCATATGACTTAAATCTGTTTGGACTGACCCATTAAATAAACATGAGCAGGACACGGCATGCTTAGCAAAGGAGCATGCGTGTTTTCATGAAAGGAACCGACTTCTTGATTTCTCGATGTTGTCACAGGCAAGCCTCTTTCACACGTATTTAAGCTGGAACAGACCCTGTATTTTTTCAGCCCCATAGGGATTGCTTTAACAAAATTTGTGTTTTCTCTGGATTTTTTCCTTAACAGCTCAGTTAGAGGAAAGGAGAAACCAGTCCTTAATCTACATGAAGAGCTATGTTTGGTCCCAAAGTTTGGGAGTTACTCATCAAAAGGCAGGGAAGCTGCTATGAGCTGCAATGCAGTGGGGGAACGGAACAAGGGTTAGACCTCTATAAACTACTAATTCAGATACGAAACAAAAAAAAATTTTTTTTAAAAGAAAAAGCTAGTTTTCAGGATATATTTGCAAGTTTTAAGGTATTGGAGAACAGGAGAAGAAGGGGAGTGGGAGAAAAACGTTGCTTCGTCTCATGTCTGTAATGGTCATAAGCGTTTCCAGGCCAGAAAATAAATTTAAGTAATGCTTTCACTCAACCTGGAGTTTCTAGACTGCATCTCCATTCAAACAGCAGCACAATAAGCTTACTAAATTTTCCTTACAATAAGCACATACTGGGTATGTCTACTTCCCCATCTCCAACCCACGTGAGCCTTTACTAACAGAAGCCTTGTTAAACCAGAAGTCTCAATGGCATTGTTTTCACATACATGTATATGTGTGTGCACATGCAACACATACACATGTATACACACGAATTATCAAAATAGTGTTATGAAGTGAGTGTTCTTTCTCAACAGCCCTTCGCTGCCCACCCCACCTCCCTCCCCCTCCCCAGGCCAGCATATTTCATTAACAGACTGGAACTGAAAGTTTCAAGAGCTATCCAGCCCTTGTTAGCACTGCAAACGTCTAGATGCGTTAACAAGTCCCAGTCCACCTCTAGCACACGTGAAGACGAACGGCCTCTAGTTCACAACACTGATTCCTTGGATTCCGGGTCTGCTGTACTGGTTGTGTTGGAGACTTGATTTTTGTGGGTTACCAAAGGCGACGTTTCCCCTTCAGACTTGCTGTTAGCAACTGCTTCTACGTTGACTTCCTTTAGCTCCTGCTCTTTGTCTTTCTTTTCTTTCTCATTCAGGTAATTAAGGATGCCTGCTCCTAGGGCATCCCCTTCCACATTCACAACTGTGGTGGTTCGGTCCCTGGTTAAGATCACAAACAAAAAACAAAGGGGCAGGCTTTTAGCTTAAGAGAGTTAAAAACACAATAAGGGGAGCTGACTCACCCCTGCTGATCCACTAACATCGGTGGAGCTAGACAAGGGAGATGTCGTTACCATAGGTATTTTCCACAGAAGTATCTTCACCGTTTCAGAACTAAAAGCATGCACCAGAGCTGGTTTAAGGTTGGCCCAAGCATTACTGGTTCTGGTTTCTCAGCGGGCTGGAGCAATGGTACTATTCTTTCTCAGACATGCTGCTTTTCCCAGCCCACCTCCTTTCCCTTCCCCTTCCCCAGGCCAGCATTTTTCAAATGCAAGTTCAGAGCAGGAACTTAATTTGGGGTTATCCAGAAGGTGATGCAGAGTACCCAGCTCTCCTTTTTAACTACAAAAACTTGTACCTTAACCCAAACATCTACTCAAGGTGTTCTCCTGAAGGCAGGCAGAATGGCTGCGTTCTCTCGCTTTCTGCTAGTAGCACCTGTCTCAATCTTTGGTCCTACGTGTCCCAGGGTCTAACGGAGATTTACGGGTCACAAAGATGAACAATTCACTGCCTTCCGTTAGTCATTCTGCAGCCTAACTTCAACATGTGCTCAGCTTCTAACTGTGGTCCTCTCTGGTAATTAAATGGCTGGTATTTAAACGAGACACAGGACTTTTCACTCCCCCCTTTCCCCTTCTGTTACCACAAGGCTGAGCTCCCTGACTAGAACAGCAGCGTGGACCACCCCGGGACACTACATATTGTGGAACGAAGGCAGCCGGCACAACACAGGCTGAGGGCAGCCCGGAGCGAAAGGAAGGGCAAGCTTTCCCCTCTTGCCTCCAAGCACTTGCAAGGGCAGTTGTGGAACACACAGCTACTGCTGTAATCCCTTAGGAAGATGGGATACAAAGGGCTGACCACCGCTTCGCCTGTCTCTCCCGTCCTTTGGAGGTGGCTGATCCCCAAGAGGTGACAGCAAGAAAGAGCTCAATGGCCCTAATGAAGCCGTAGGAATATGATTATGCTCCATAGACACGCGTGGTGTGGGAAGGGAAGGAGGCAATACAGCTGCTGCCTTCCCCAGCCTCTGGAATTCAAGAGTGTCCTTAGGCATCCCAATTACATCTGCTATGGAAGTACATCATCTGTACATAGAGGCTGGTGTTTCCAAAAAGCTATGCAGAGGGATTACGTAGACTCTAAACCAGGAACTGCCCAGAAGTCTACCACCTGGAAAAAAAACCCCAATGGGACTCAGATCGCTGGACTGACCAGCCATTTCAGCCCACTACCCAACTTCAACAAGATGGCTTGAAAGCAGATTATGCTTTTCAATTCTCAGGTCATGCTTACTTCACTAGCATTTAAATGCTAAGCATGCTGTAATTCTTGAGTGCTCAGAGAAGTCCTTCCAGTTTGATTTTCTAGTATTTGAAGAACAGCAGTCGGCCAGGTTTGTTCAAGGAAAAGCAGAGACACCGCTTTTCCACAGGGCTTACCTAAGCTCTACGCAATCACCTGCATGTGGCATTTACACCTATCACTCACATGTGGCTGGCTCCCCAATACTTAAAGCAAAACAAATTTTCTAGGCTTTCCTTAATCTACTTCAAGTGGTACAGAAGGTAAATTTACACCTTGATAAGGACATAACTACACTGAGGGGTGAGATAAGCTCTTCCAAACAGAGCTGGGCAAGGAGATAAGCTCTCACATTTCAAGGAGGGGAACAACTCTTGGAAAGGAGAGAAGGAGCTGCCTGACTTCTCACCTCTTTCCTAGAAGATGGAAAGGAAAGGTGGTAACATTGTACTGAACTTGTGACTCCCAGCAGCGTGTTCCAGCTGTGACACTGCCCGCAGCTGTGATGAGTGCCACAAACCCTCTGGGTCCCTGCCCTGCCAATGGATTGGCACCTCTCTGTGATGCTTGTGTGGGTGCCCAGACCAGTCTTGAACTGTAAAAATAGTTCAAACCATGGCTGACAACAGCTTCTGATGGAGCCTGCTTCCCATATGTGACCAAGAAAGCTTTCCATCACTTGTCTATTTCCTTTTTCTTCCTTCCCTCCTAGCATCCAACTAATCACCAGCAATATCAACACCTCCTGAACAAACTTTTAACAATCCTTCTAAAAGGAATTGAAACCAGGAAGAAATAAGTTTCAATAAAGGCTGAGTAAAAAAGCTCAAGAGGGATTTTAGCACACTAACTGCTTTAATTGAGAAGGGACCGTGTTTTCCATTATCTCTCAAGAGTTACCTGTCCTATAGACAGTCGTATCTCGTAGGGTTTTATTTTATACTGTGCTACTTGGACTATCCTGCCTCATGTTTCCAGCCGAGCATGCTACATGTCATACAACAGCAGGTAAGTGTGTCCTAAAGTACTTACACAATCCAGTCCACTGCTAATATCAAGGAGAGATCGTTGGTTGGAAGTCCAATGGCCTCCAAAATGATGGCGATGGTGAGGACTCCTCCGGCTGGGACCCCGGCTGCGCCTACGCTGGATGCAGTAGCTGTCACACTGCAAATCAATTTGTGTACCTGGTTAGCTCTGCAGCACTCCTCTTCTACACTTGGGTCACACATTTCCCTGCCATGGGAACTGTAAACAAACTCTACAGCATGTGACACACAGACCATTCGCTTCCCAGGCAAACCCTTTCCTGCCTGCTGATGCAAAGTAACAGGTACAGAGCACAGCTGCTCAGCAGGCATCCACAGCAGCTACCAAGGCAAGGGCTGTGTGTTTAATACCATGATTGTCTTTTCAAAAAAAAACCCAACCAACACAACTATATTGCAGCCTTACTAATATATCCATTTCCAAGGCATTTATCAGTTCAAGTACGTTGAGTGCATCACATCTCCTGGCCCCAAATGTACACAGGTAAAGCTTGCCATGCAGGGTACTGCTGCTTCTCTGTACCTTGTTTGCATTCAAACACAGACCCTAAATCAGGAGCTGGAAACCTGCGGTGCACGTGCTACAGACATGGACCACGCGCCTTTTCGTGTGCAGATGTCTACGACTGAGTTTTCGTTGGGCCATAACCGCACCATTCTCGGGCCTGTGCTAACAGCTGATTCACTAAAGGGTACCTGAAAGGCTAATTGGGTCATCTGCAAAGAAAACAAACAATATACTGGGAAATGCAATAAGAAGGAAAATAAAACCTGGCCAGGGAGGGTAAAAAATGCCAGGAACCAGCACTAGGAGGCATCTGGTGGATACAGCTACAGCTTTTCGGCACAGTCAGGGGCCAGAACTTCTTGTAGGATTGTAGGATTCACTTAAGGAATTCTGAGGGACGTGAAGAGGATGACACTTTGTGGGATATGGGACATGGAAGGAGATTCCAGGCATGGAGGAGAGAAAGAGTCCTAGAGAAGGAGGCAGGACCGAGGTGGTGGAGGGGATGATGGAACAAAGCGGTCAGGAGGGGAATGATAGCAGGTCTGACCTAGGAAGCTGGCGATGTGACGGTAGTAAGGGCAGAGATAAGCAGGAGCAGAGTTTTTAGTGTAAAATTTATACATAAGGAACTGAGGAGGTTGCAGGAGGATCTTCCAAGACATCCAGAGGGGGAATGAAGGGCAGCTTTCTGGGTAGAGCAGCATGCCTCAATTACCCAGCTTAATGGTGAGTTGAAGGTGGGGGAGCGAGATGCTTAAGGAAGGAGAATTTCCATGTCAGAAACAGCTTTAAACAGCTCAAAGTCTGTTTCAGAATTCAATTACCCCTCCCACGTTCCACCTTTTATTAAATAGAGATTCTGGCAAATCTTATAAAGCTTGAAAGACTCCATCCTTTAATTACCCTATAATTATGTTTCATAGCAGTTTGCAAGCTTTAGGTCAGAGATGTGGAATGCAAACTGCTAGCTATTAACAGAAAGACCACAGACTTGAATGTGTCTAGGGGCCAAAAAGATGTGGTTGCAATAGCAAGCAACTTACAGAATTGTGAAGATTTGCCCAGGGTTGAGGTCGACGTTGTTCAGCTGAGCAATAAACACAGCTGCCATGCACTGAAAAATAGCAGCTCCATCCATGTTTACAGTCGCCCCGATGGGAAGGATAAACCTGCTGATCCTCTTGTCGACTCCATTGTTCTCCTCAATACACTTGATCATCGATGGGAGAGTGGCTGAGCTAGAAACCGAGAACAGAAAAAATCAAACACAAAGCATCAGGGTGCACTGAATGGAAAGTCACTCTCTCATGGCTTTCGTATCTCTGACATGCTGCAGACGGGACCGTCAAGACATTTTATAGTCCCTCTCTTGTCATGACAGTAATGAGGGACCCCCCTTGTTCATCTTGAGCAGTGGTATTTAATAATCTGCTTCCATCCAGAAATAGCTGATCAGGATTCTAATCTCCCAGAGGCAAGAACTCATGACTTAACGCAGTATGCAGCCGAACGAGGGTGTGGAATGGCCAAGTCTCAAACCACAAAAATACACCAATAGATAGCAATATAAACAAAACAGATACAACAGCAATCCCTGTTAATGTTGTACTAGCACCTTCTCAAATGAACAGACAAATAATAAAATTTTAAAAACAATCACTGTTGGATTTATTTCTTGTGTTATAAATGACACTGTTTTATTCATAAACCCTCTCCTACTTCATGTATTCAGCTCCTGTGACAGACATCCATCTGCTTTTGAAGATGACCTGAAATGATTTTATATAGTTGTGATATTTCATCAGGTGTTTGCCCTTTGAGAAAAGTGTAAATGACATGTTTGGTAGCTTGGTTATGACGAATAAAAGCTGATCAGGCCAGATCTTTGAAATCAGAAATGTTAAAGTCCCTTTACACTACCCAATAAATCTGATTTGCTCCTGCAAAATTAGTCTAAAGCTTGTTCCAGATCCTTCTGAACTTGGAGAACTAAACTTGTCAGGACAAAATCCCTCGCTACTGACCCTCACTTTACTTAAAATTGAAAGAACAGCTGGCAGAATCTTTTTAAGGCAAACACTTTCACCTTTTCCCCACAAAATTTCCAACTCAGCATCATGCTACAGTCCCATTATTTTGAGGAATTGTTTTTTACAGCTCATTATGAGTATGTGCTGTGTGGCAGGCTGCTGACAGCAGTGAGACTCTACGCTCAGAAGTCTCTTTTTGCAATCTCAGGAACAACATTCACACCTAAAACTCAACACAGTTTGGTGTTGGGCTATAACCAGTTTACAGTGACAAATATAACCAGGCTATAATTCCAAAAGAAGCACAGAAACCCACCTGGAGCAAGTGGCAAACGCAGTGGTTAGTGGTGTGATAAGCCCTAAGAGGAAGCGATACGGATTTTGACGTGTGGATGCAAAATAAATAAGCGGCAGAATGATTCCTCCATGGATGAAGTGGCCCAGAATAGAGGCAAAGATGTATTTTCCCAGACTGGTCACCAGAAGCACAATATCTTCCATTTCCACAATCTTGCTCCCAACAAGGAACATAATGCCAACAGGTACATACCTGCATAAATAAATATCGTCTGTCATTAAGTACGAACAAAAATCCATAAAAACCATGCCATTTCCCATCCTGGAGATAAAATTCTCCTAACGAGTATGCTGCTGCTGCAGGGTACCACCTTATTCACCACACACTCAGGTTAAGCAAACTCGGAAGGCCTCTTTGAACAGTCTTGCTTGTTGGAAGGCAAGCAGTCAAACTGCAACAGCTCTGTTCCCCCAGACCCTCAGGGACACAGCCAGCAGAGTGCCGAAGGGAAGCCAAGTGGGAAGCAGAAACGCTGGCAGAAGATATCAGGACAAGACACTGGTGTGGAGTTTTAGTCCATCAGGGAGGCAAGCAAAGACCTAAAGCTGAAGTCACTGTGGGAAGGACAGCAGATGGCAGGAAAGAAAAAGGAGCAGTATCGTGTCACTAGAGCACAGAAAGGGGCGGAGGAGTCGGAGCCCACACATGCGGTGCCTACCAGCACAAGTACGGAGCTAGGTCATTAAAATGGCAGGCATACTGGGAGCCAACATACTCAGCGTAGCAAAGCAGCAGCTATGCCCATACCAGAGAGCTCAGCTAAAGGCACATGCCAGAGACAGCAATTAACTGCTATTTGCCTGCAAGAGACTAAGTTAAATGATCAGATTTCCAGAGCTTCCCTCAAGCCAGCAGCCGCGTACATTCGTATGCCTCCTATCTAGAAACATGCCACGTCTTAGGCTGCGAGCATTTGAGGTTTCCTTTGTCAGGAACACCTGGAGCTGCTCCAGGGGAAGGGCCACAGCCACACCTCCGGTCCCAGCGGCGCAGCTGGGAACAGCCCTGAAGAGGCAGAATTGCCCTTGCACCTACAGCACAACAGCTACTAAATGAACTGCAGGAATCACTTCAGGCCCAGGGTCCATTCCTCCAAAGCTCTGCTTGGGATGTCTGTGCCCGAGTGCCTCTGCTCATGCTGCCAATGCTCCATCCATTTCTCTTCTAAGATTAAGAAACACTAAAAGATCACCCAGCCCTCCAAACCCTGCCCCAAGCACACACGGGGTTACAAAAGATCTGCCGGTACACCTCAGGAACAGAGCACATTTTTCGCCCGCTCTCCCCTCCAACCCAAAGCCCATGTTCAGCAAAGCTGATCTGGGACGTGAGGACAACCTCCAGGGCTGGTTAGGGTTTGGAAAGGCAGGCAAGCCTTAAGGTCACCCAGATCGCTCCTTCCTAGCCTGCCTCTCCCTCAGCGGCTCTGCAGGTCCTCTGCTCTGTGCAGAGCACCTCCATGTCCCAGATCAATGCCAGCACCCTCTCTCTGTCCTCCCCTGGCCAAATCTCTAGGGGGGGGATGATGAACCTTCTCCACTCAGCCTCTGCCAATTCTGCAACATATTGCCTTTGAACGACGTTTCTGAGCACCCCGATGAGCCAGATCTCCGTGATCCCTGGTCCTGTGCAAGCGCTGCAAACATGGGCACTGGATTCTGAGCTGAGCATGGATCCCTCCCCTCGAAGAGGGAGGCTGGAAAGGAAGGAACTGAAAGTTGAGACCAAAGTGCTGCTAAACATGGGAGCAGCCGTTGAATGGGACCAGCTATGAGCTCAAGGTGCCTTTTCTCTTGGTAGTACGATTTCACCCATTCCAAAGTATCCTTTGGGAAGCACATGCAGCCTGACAGATTTTGAATAAATACCAGGACGACAAAAGAGCCTTAAGGAAGGAAAGAAAACAAGTAAGGGCTATGGTGCACTGCAGTGTTAAGAGTCAGTTGTGGTCCTGATAATCCTTTACTTTGTGGATTACACACCAACTGATTGGCTTGAAGTGTTAGCACCGTAATCAGCTGAATACAAGAACTGCCTCTTATCAGTATTCAGTGTCCAAGGAATTACACTCAAGAGTAAAAGACTTAAGCTGCTTTGAGACTGAATTTTTCAATCCCCTATAACGGCAACTAACAGAGAGATCTGCCTGTGTAAAATCAGGTGTTTTGTTAAAACCTTTCTACTTCTCAAAGGGAGGAAAACAGTAGGAATGAAAAATGCAGAAAAAGAAGGGAGGAAAAATACCTCCACTAAGGTAAGCTTATAGCTTTTCCAACAGCTTTGGAAAGAGAGTGATAAATGTCCCACTGTTAATTTGTGGGACTAGCTGTCCTCATGAGTATTTTTATTTTTGCATGTGACATATTAGTACTGTTGATTTCACAGCAGCAGTCTCGACCCATCCAGCTCCACAAGAACAGCCATGACACTGCTCTGAGGCCCAGGTTCATCCTACCTGACAGAAAACCCAGTCAGGAGGCTGGTCCTACCCCAGCTTAGGTGGGGTAGAACTGCTCTCTAGACATGCCTGCCTCCTCCAGTGCTGGTTTCTTGCCTAGTGAGGAAGTTCAGTGTGCTCCAGTTCCTAATACACAGACTTTTTTGGTGTCAAAAGCTTTGTGAAATCAGTCAGAGTCACATTCACCCCATAAACATGTGAAGGGTAGTAAAATAATGGATTTGGTCATTAATAGGCAGGAGATAAAATAATCAACCTTAGGAAATACCAACTGTCAGGGATGTGAAATGAAAAAGAAAAGAATCTCTAGAGAAGCAAACATGAACAAGAAGCAAGCAGCTGACTGATGACTCTGCTAGTAACATTAGTTCTTGCTTCACCCTAGAAAATGAAAGAGTTCTCAGAAGAGGAACAAAGATTTAAAGATCCACTGTATAACTCAGGCTCTGACAACGGTAATAATGACAAAACACTCAACAGGCAGCACTACTGTTTCTGTAGGATGGAGAGCATAGCCCTGGAGACTGCTCCTCCCTCTTACACAAAGGGATGCAGGTTCTCCATCGCCCTTTGGTACACGTGGACAGGTGGGGCTCTGCGTTCATGCACTCAACAGGGTTTCTCTCAAACCAACACCAGTGAGTGGGCTGTCTTCTGATCTTCTCAGGTATTTTCCAGGTCAGTACAGGAAACCTTTTGACCAACAGAAAAATGAAGGCATGAAGCTGCGAGTCTGATTTTAGTTACACACCGCATTTGCAAGCACTCCCCAAGCACAAACATCCCCGGCCTTCACACGGAGTACTCCTCACTTGCTCACATCTCCTTTATTCAGTCAAGGCCAGTGCCTTTAGGCACAGGATGGCAGCTAGACACAGCCTTATGCTGCTTTGAAATGAAAAGTCTTCTTTCCTCTAATTCATCAAAAAGAAGTCCCGGAGAGGATTTTTTAAGCAGCCCTCTGAAGTGTTCCAGACTGATACCTTAAGCTATGCATGACTGTCTAATTACAGGGCACAAGGAAGAAGAAAAGACCCCATCATGTGACGCCATGACATTCACTTTTGCTGCGATGAGGGATCTGACAGGAAAAAGCTGGAGAGGCGGATAAATGGTGAGATTCCTGAACTAAGCATAATATTGTACTACAGACGTATCTGCAGCCACACACTTACCACATAATCCAGGAAACCAAGACCATAGTTGCCTCATTGAATGAATTAAAGAAGCGAATCAAATCTTCCCCTTCCTGGCCAAGCTTCTTCAGAGCCACTCCTAAAACCAGAGCAAACAGCACCAGTCCCAGGATATTCATACCTTCAATTTCAGTACCCACAGGGACCTGCAGAGGCAAAAAAAGGCAGCTTGTTAGATGCAAGACCCACACAAAACCCAACAACAGGGTCACCTCATTTTGTTGGCTGCATGACTGATCTGAAATCAACAAGCAGAACTTGTTTTGGGAAGGAAGAACCTATTTTGTCCAAGGGAACCAAATGAGATCTGGACACAGTACAGATACAAACCTCCCTAGTGATGAGCTGGCGGGGATCCACTGGGGAAGGAACGGGCCTCCCACTACCTCCCTTCGTGCCCTTCAATACGATACAGGTGCCCTCAGTGACCTGAGCAGGACACCTCCCCAGTTTACTCAGGACAAGCACCACTGCAGAAGTGAAACAACATGGGCACCAACCACATGTCTGCAGTTAAAAGACAAACTTTCCTCCCTGTTTTCCCAAGAGGGAAGATGGGTGTGGGAGAGAGCGCAGGTATGAATGGCAGATACTGATGATACTGACTTGGTAGCTCTGCTTATTCCACCGAGCATCATCCACTGTTGCCGCTATGATATTCTACTGCCTAAACAAATTATACTTGCAAGAGGCTGGCGGCCGTCTGGCCCCAAACATGCTCTTATTTCCTGACACCTCTGATGGGAATCTGCTCTTCCAAAATGCCAGCTCCATCACCTTAGCACAATATTGATACCAAGGTGAAAACCACAAGAAAACAATCAATGTTATGAAGCAGAAAGGGGGGAGAGGGACAGAACAAGGTAGCAAACTGTGGAAATATACTCGTTCATCTGTCCACATCAGCCATGGGAGATACAGAGAGAACAGAAGAAATACCTGTTCTGCTTGTCAGAAATCATGTGGCTGCATGGTAAAAGGATAAACCCAGGACCCACCTATTGACAAAAACTAGTCTGCTCTGCTGGTCCTTCAGTCTGTTTCTCAAAGAGAGCTGGAGCTTGTTTGGCAAGGTGGTATCATACGAACTGAATGAACGTTCTTGTGGCTATGTAAAAAATATAATTGTTTTGACAAACTGGTTCTTTTTCCTCCCAACTTGGCAGTACAAGCTCAACATGTCAAATTGTTGTTTTATTTGGAAGAACTTCTAAAACAGATTAGGTTTGTGTACAAGTTTTGGCCTTCTGGCTAGTTTAAGTAGACACTAGCTCAATACTAGGAAAGAAAAATATATTCTGAACTCAAAGCTTGAAATGAACATTGACTGAAGAACTTGGGATGCTGGATCTGCTAAACCTGAGAAAACCAGCCTGCTTGAGAGGATATTTTTGCTGGAAGTATACTATTGAACTGGACTGTCTCTTAATGGCAGGTGGAAACAAAGTACTGCAGGGAAGGGGATAAAACAAATTACACGCAAAAGCATGAAGGCTAAACTGCTGTTAACAAAAGCATTTACAAGCAATGAAGGTTCTGTGTTTTTTCATTTGTTAGCTACAAAGTAATTAGATGTGGGACCTTCAATTTTTTAGGGTGGTTACTTGTTCAGGGCTAAGTTATCAGTATTTATTTGATTTCCAATTGAAAGAGCTGAAAACACGGACAGGATATTAAGAATGGGGCACAGCGTATCTCCAGAGACGCCTGAAGAAATGTGCTGTTTTCTCCACACACAGTAACACTTTTCTGTCTGGACAGTTTTGTCCATATTCTGTTTTGTGTGCCTGAAAGCCCTAAACTCTTCTGTGGTTAGAAAAGACAAAAAAATGACACCCTCCCATTAACTGCATAAACTGTGCACATGGCATGCACACATTTTTCCAGTTTTCACTTCTGTTGGCAAAACATAGCTCTAGGGTAGGAGATAAAATTTACCATAAGGCTGAAAAGAATCTTCAAATTTCAGTGACAATTTGCTGAATTTCAGCAACTTGTTTACTGGAATTTTATTTCAGTGACAATTTACCAGTAACAGTGTACAAACTGATGTATAAGTCTCAAATTTTATGACTTTTAAAATGATTTTATTATAGCAGGAACAGAGTCAATGCGAAGTAAAATAATGCTGCATGTCATTTCATCAAAACCAAAGCTTTCTCTGGGAAATATCAATTTAGGCAAAATGTGAACGTTTTTAGAACAGAAAAGAAACACTTGTTTCATTCACATGGAGTGAATGCAACACTTTTTCAGTTTGACACAACTTTTCACCTTGTTGTTTTTTGTTAGTTTTTTTCCAAGTCGTAGTTTTATAATATAACATCTTCTATTGGGTTCATTTTTGATACAAGGCTAATATGAAAAGTTCAGCTTGGAACAGAATTTTACCGTAATGGGCTAAAAATTTTTCCATAAAAAATATCTTGAAAACATTGAATGCTCTTTTGTTCTAGTTCTCATTCAGAAAAAATTATTATGAAACTTTGCTATGAAACAGGAATTCAGTGTTTCAAGCTGCTGAAAAGTACCCAGCATCCTGACCTGGATGTTACTAGGACAGAATCTCATTATACTACTTAATACCGATGTTTTGCAAAACATCTCCACCCTTTAAACTCCCTCTTCCAGAAATTTGCTTCTCAACTCATTAAATGCAGCGCTGTGAGCCTGAAGCCCAGAAACCTGCTACCGTCTGGGCTTCTCAGAGATCTAGGCTCAGGAATGAGACAGAAACGTACTGAATCTGCAAGAGGATTGCTCAGCTTCCCACCAGCCGTGCAGGTGGTGGGTCACAGAGCAGGACAGAGCTTGAGAGGCATGCAGGACAACCAGGGCCAGAACTCCTGGTGCTTAATTTGGAAGGTCACCTCCCTGACTAGAGAAGCCCAGGGCTCTTCTAGGTCATTCAAACCCCACAAGCATCAGCTCTACCTTCTTCAGAGCCATGGGTGCCAAAGGCTTGCCAAATTTTCTTCTTGGGAAGCTAGAAGAGAGCAGGAGAGAGTAGTGTCTCCAGTTAACTACAGCCAGGACCCAGGTGGCTTCTCACCTTTTATCTTAACCTTCACATAACATAAACTGGCCAATTCTCCTCCAACTACCCTGTACCTCTCCAGAATGACCACACATGGAGTTTAGCCTTCTCTTGCTCCTGGCATTGTGATCACTGCCGCTGCTGTTCTCCAGGTGCTCACACTTACTAGCCCTTCAAGCCTAGGTCTTGTGATCTGGGCACCCCTAAATTCTTGGTGACCGGAGGGAGGACTCTGTGCACAGCCACCAAAAACTTCTTAGCTGTTTCCCTCTATTCACTGTCATCCTGTTCCCCTCTTTCTCCCTCTTCAGCCAATTTCTTTACAACACAACATTTACCGTTGTCTCCCATCACCTCAGATGCAGGCAGAAGGTGCATCATTTGCACAGAGTAGTAACTTACTGCAGGAAGTTGCTCCCTGCAAATCAAGGAGGACAATCTGCAGCGTTCAGGGAACTTCACCTCCTTGCAGCACAAAATGGAAAGAGTCCAGCAGTAAATCCTCAGCAAAAGATCCTCTCAATCCCAGCCTCTAAAACTGGCAGATGCTGAACAGCCTTTTTGTACTCTTAACAGAAGAGTGCATCACCCCAAAGGAGCTGCCAAACCAAGCAGCATTGTAGACACCAAACAAAAACAGCTTTAATGAGAGCTTTGTTCCTGGATAAACTATGGGCCACGTTATCGTTTGCTGGAAATTATGTGTTCTGGTAGGAAGATTCATGGAGCTTTTCGGGGCCTTGAATCTCTCTGAAGATCCTATTGTTTTTTGCTCTTGAAACAAAATGCTTATAAAGGAAACAACTGCTGATGTTGAGCTGTGCCAGTAGTAGGTGGCTGAAAAAATGCAGCCGTGTGATGTGAGGAAGAAGAGCAATCACCAGTTTGTGTATTTTTACTGCTGTCACAAGAGGAACAGAGTCCCCCTGTGCTACAGATGGGGAACTGAGATACACCATGCCCCAGGAAGCCTTGCTGCCAAAGGGGGAGAGAGGATGCAGCATAAAAGCTAGGTAAACACAAGGGGAGCACGTGAAACAACAAAACCGACATGGCTACGCAGACATCTACGTGCTCCACTATTCGTATCATCAGCGAGAGATGACAGGGCCTATTAACCAGCGGGGGGCGGGGGGGAAATATAATCAATGGAAAATTTTGCTCTACACTGTTCATATGGAAAGAAGGAAAACATTTCTCCTCTTCAATCAAATATTCTGCTGATGAAAGAAAACTTTAGATAGGAATATCATCTCGTTTCCCTGGAACCCAAACCTATTGCTATGATATTTATGCTATGTGTTATCCAAAAATCATACTCCTCCTTTCCAAACTTAACCCTCATCTGTCCATAAATACTGTGGTCAGACCAGTACCGAAACCAAGTTAACAAAACTGAGATGACGTTTTCTTTCTCTTCAGTCCACTCTTCCCTAGACACAGTAGGGCGTCTTCTGGAATTAAAGAAGCTCAGCTCTGGTTTTGCTCCAACAACTGAAGAAAAGTTTTGGAAAAGTAATAGCGGAAATAACTTTTACATCATAACTGCTGGCAAAAACAGGCACCAGTGACAAATTTAGAATATTTTTTCTGATATTGCATCAAATAGGAGCCTGATAAGTGGGAAAAGGAAAGAAGAAAACTAAAAAAGAATCCCACATTTTAAATTGCCAAAAGATGCATTCTTACCTCTTGAGGAAGAGTGGTGGCTTTGAACAAGCATTAAGAAAAAAAAAAAAAAAAAAAATACTTGACAGCCAAGCCTATGTCCAATGGATATGGTTGGCCCTAGTCCGTGCTGGCCTGCCAAGAAGCCCCTATCAAACTTGACACTGAAGATGAATAATGAGAGTTTTACTCAACTTTTGCTTAAATACCCCTGCTTAAATGAAGAGTAACTCTATACCCTGTAAGCAAACACACATGTCTGAATGCACAGCTTTTCATATTGTACCTGGGTTTTAGCAGCACGAGGCTGCGCTGGCACGTATTGCCTAAGGATACAATGGCATGAGAAGAGAAAGTGCTCTTTTGGGGTGACATGGCCCTTCTGCTGTCATTGCTGTGCATCCGTGTCAGACAGCGTGAGTGCAGATCTGGGCAATGCAATCTTACAGGCACTGGCAGAGCCTGCGCAGACGGAGCTGCCTTCTTCCCCAGCGAAACTGCCCCCAGTGTCATAGCAGGCTTCTAGGCAAGGGCTTTTTCCCCTGCTCAGTTCTCGTGCCATCCAAGTCACCTGCCACCCTGCCTCCAGGGCTGGGGAAAGCTCTGCCTGTCAACCGAACGCAGGGTTTGGAGACACACTGTTCTGCACCACCTGCTCACGCACCATACACGACGAGAAGTTAATGGGGCCAGTGCTTCCTGCACCCAGGGATATGCTTCAGAGCCCCTCTGGATGAGCATAAGCTATTTTTTCCTCGATGGTTTTAGACTGCTGGGCAAGCCCTGGCTGAGCCCTTCTACGACAAGTACAAACATTACAAATCTTGCCCCAGGGGCATGCAAATCATATTAAAAAATACAGTAACACACCACCTGATACTACTCTCAGATAGTCAGAATGAGCCTGAGAAACAGAAAATAACCCCAAAAGTCATTTCCAGTCTCAGACCCCTCTCCCCAAAATGCCATGAAAGCACGGGATACTTCATTTGGAGTAAGGTGACATGCTGCAGGCTGGGACACCAGATTGTTTCATAGCATGCTGCCTGTAAGGCCACAGTAATTATTGCTGGACCTGCAAAACGTTGGCCCTGGCCAATAATAAAGATGTTTGATAGCCCTGTGCTGCTGGAGAGATGCCACTCAATGGGATATAGAGCTTCTCTGAAAGTCCTATGAGCTACATATGGAAGATAACATTCTATCTTAGCAACCCCTGCAAGTTTCCTTTTTGACACCACTGCAACAGCAGCCTATTTGTAATACACCGTCTCTAATTTTCACTCCTTCAGACCACTTGTTCCTGCTTCAAGCAAAATTTCAACAGCATGGCAACAAGAAAAAATTCTCAACTAACCGGGTTTTTTTGTTTGTTTTTTTAGAAAGAGCCTTGGGTAGTGGAAAAAGGCTCATTCTCTCCAAACCGTTAATGAAGAGTAAGGTTTAAGGGACTGCTTTCAGCCAGTCTGATTGCTAATTAATTCCAAGTCTACAGAAAGCTATCTGGAAACATTAGGCAGAGCAACTAATGAAAATTTAGATCAGGTGAGACCAGGTCTAAGAAAGCATAGCCTAAAAATAAGATCTCAAGGCTCAGATCAGTTGAATTCAACTCTCTTATCCATCACAGCATTCTTGTGTGGCTGTGATTAACTCATCTGGCTCATGTATGCCTCAGTCCCAGGCAAAGTACAGTACTTTTTTCTTTCTAATGACTGCTGGAAAGGATTAAAGACTGTGTAGTCAAATACTACAGTTGACAAGGGTTTGCATAAAAATATAAGAAGTAACCTTACCTTTTCCTCTGTGACATTTCCAGAGGTAGTATTTCTGAGCAGCATCTTATATTCTGTGGCATACTGCAGGTAAGAAAAAAAACCAAACAAACACACAACAAAACCCCACAATGTTTGCTGATCAGATCATCAATATGACTGTACCATCTAGCATTTCACAAGGAGGAGATTACGGGTAGGAAGATCTTTTCTGGAGGCCAACTAGCCTGTCCTGTGCAAGAAAAGGGAGTGACAGCATATGCAGCCCCTTCCCCATGTGGCAATGGAGAACTGCTGTGTCCCCCCCGAGTTCCCAGGTTTGGGAAGCAGCCAAGGAATTCCCCTTTCCTGCACCCTGCTGTTCCTCACACACCATGCTGTCACACTGGCTCCTGCAAAAGGCAAGTGGCACTTGTGCTATTTCACTGTTAGAAATGGCGAGGCAGGCATTTAAATTGTCAGTAAAACACCGAAAATCTAGGGCAACAATTTACTTTGCTGAATGAGCTAGACACCTTGCAAAAGCAAGGCACCTCTTTCGGCTTGTTTTCTTCAGGTATAAAATAAGGGAAAGAAAAGCTTATGTACTTGCCAATTACCCGTGATAACAGCAGCACAGAGGAAAGGATGTCTTCTTTATCTCATCCTTGAACACACAGAACCCTGACACCTGAGGTATCACAGAGTATCTTTTTCTTAATGGTATTCTTGTACTGCTCTTATTTTTATTTATGGTACATCGACTTGTACTGTATCATATATACATTCAAAATGGAACTTAATTTAAGAGTTTGACCTTGGTTTTGATACAAAAGCAAACCCACAGAATAGCATGAAGGCAAAAACTATTATTCTGCTCCTGTATCATAAAGAATGACTCTGCCCCACAGCAATATTCTCAACAGCGTTTATCCCAGCACCTAAAATTAGCAATAAGAACTAAATCAAAATCTTCTCGGTGCCCCACAGTTCCTGTCCATCAGTTTAAGCCACACTATATTCTGGTGCCAGTTTTCATCCCACCACACTCAGTCCTCTGTTGGAAGAGAAGCCAAGCAGAGCACTTAATCCAGTGAGGGATACCATAGAAGATAATGAAAGCATCAGGTAATGCTTACACACATGGGAGCCTGAAAATCTTTAGCCTTGTCTGTTCTAAGCCAAGCTCCAAATTATGTACCCTAAGGTTGCCCAGCTAGCTCCCACAACGTGACAAGCAGCCTGGCACAAAGCAGAGCTGCCACTGCTGTCCAACACGGCACCCAAAGTATAAAAGTTCAAGGAACGTTTTTGGTGAAGGCACAAAACATAGGCTACAACTATGCTTTTGTTTGAGGAGTATTTTTCAAAATCAAACCATTTGCCATGGAAGTTGTATGTCTGATTACACCAGAGTGCTTTTAAAACTCCTACTTACTGTAAATAAATTAACTTCTGGTATTTTCTACATCATCTTTCTAGTCCTTTTCTCAAAAAAAGAAAGCAGTCACTTGGTGTGCTGTCAGCTCATGTCCAAAGTGCACACATATCTTACCGTTCGGAAAGCTGCAGCAACAAGATTTGAAGGAAACAGGTTTCTGTAAAATACAAAGAAGAAAATGAAGTATTTCTTGTAGATCTTCTGAAACAAACACACCAAGGTGTTTTACTCTCAGAAACAGAATTCTATTTGCAAAGGCAAGCACATTGGCATCAGTGAGGTACACACTACAGAAGATACTCTGGCAGCACGGAGCAGATGTCTTGCTATCCCTCCAGAGGCATGAATGCCACCTTCTTTTGCTCACATAAAAAAAGGTCCCTGCTTGTCTGCCACACCAAACCAGTTGGGTAGGGACAGGGACACCAGAGGCAACCAGACATGATGCCAGTTACACACACCCATCAGGCAGTGGCTACAGAAACTGGCTTAGCCACACCAGCTGCAGCAACAGCTTATGGTCTCCAGGGTCAGGCAGATTTTTAACATTACTCATGTGATTACACTTTGCTCGCTGCATCAACATGAAGGACAATCCAATCAGCAAAATCCACTTAAGAGAATGGCTTAACCCTTCAACACAACAAGGGCAGCTCCGTGAACACTGAGGTAAAGCAGAACAATGTCACAGGCCAGATGCAAGGGCTTAGGTGCTTAAACAGCACAGATGAAAGTAGGGGCAACTCATACAGAAAGTGGCAACATCTGAATTTGGCAATGCCTTCATACAGAAACACAAAGGGTTTGTACAGAGGATAGCATGCACAGCGATGTACACTTCTACTGCACATCCAGTGTATATGTGCACCTACAAAGCGACATGGACAGGAAGAACCATTAACTGGCCCATGGGAGAAGAAGCTGCTCCTTGTTGCATTTTATAGTTGATTAATGCTACACTTCCTTTCTCCCTTACAGTGGGCAAAGAGCACGTGTCCCCCTAGCCAAATGGCAGCTTTTTTTGCTGTGTCAGAAAGCAAAATAGGAATAATAGCTGACCTCTGGGGCCACGGCAGGAGCCTAGCTAGCAACAGCACGAAGGTCAGGGTTATGAACAAAAAATACCACCAGCCAATGCATCAAGGAGGCACGAGAACTCTTACGGTAAGGAAACAGAAGACCTTACCAGAGCCAGTTAACTGTGGCAAAAAGCATTTAGTAGCTGCTCTCGTCCTTTGCTCTTCGCACTGATCTGAGGGGGCTGCAGCTACCTCCGGGCTGTGCCCTGCTAACCTCCCCGCAGCTTTTGCCATAGTTACAACCAGCAAACACGACTGGTTTTTTTCCATTGCAAAGCTCTGCTACTCTGCCAGGCGGTGAGGGCTCTCCCACAGCCTTGATAGCAACATAAAGTAGACGGACCTTCATCAAGCAACTGGCTGCTGTGAACTACTGCAGCCTCTCTGATGCGTTACAAGTGTACTAGGAGGCAGCTGCAAGTGCCAAATTGCTCTAAGAATAATTTGGCTTCTGGAGGCTATGGTCCACTGACCACAAAAGAAACAGCTACTTTTTCTCCTTAAAATTAGTCAATACAGCTGTCTGCTTGAATGTAGGAGGGCAAGCTCTAACTCTGCAAAGATGCTTAAGAATTGGTCAAATAAGATCAATGGAACAGCAAACATGAATCAATTCTCGCATAGCTGGAACAGTGGTGGATAAAAGCCTCACGTAAAAGTAAAAGCTATCTTGCTTTTATCAGGAGTAAAACATCACACATACAAATGGGCCAGCTCAGGGCACAGCTTTAACAAAAAAAAAAAAAAAAAAGAAAACATGCTGTTGGGAAAATAAGGGTATTTCTTTTCAACTTTTCATAGCAGGATGATTACATTTTCAAAAAAAAAAAATTGGCTGAATTTTGAAGAAGCAAAGAGATGAAAAAAGACTGAAAACCAAGCAGAAACCGAGTAACTTTTTTTTGGTTATAATCAGCTTTTCCATCCTGACAAAACAAAGCCAAAGGAAGTAATTCTAAAGCCTAAGCATTATGGTTCTCCCATGTTTAAATGTGGCTGAGAAACCAAACCTCCATAATTTACACAGTATGTCAGCCACGGGCCTCAGTAATTAAACACTAACTTAACGCAAAGCATATACTTAAAGCACATACTTGAGTGACCCCAGCAGCCCCACTACAGCAAGGCAAGGGGCAGGTTCTTGCTTCGAGTGTGAACAGCACTAAAGCTATTCAAATACAAGCATATAGCGGGCACTCTTCTTTCTCCCTGGAGCACCAGTCACAGGACTTGCGAAGGACAGGGAAGAGCATTTTTGACAATCCACCAAGTAAAAAAATTTGGACCTTAATTCAGCAGCTTAGAAGGAGCTGTGCGTTTTGTTCAGTCCAACCAAGTACACCTGGCTGCAAAGTCCCAGCAACACGTAAAATAATGTTTTGTTCCTCTGTTTCAAATCCTGAAGTTGAAAACGTGTTGGGTCATAAAAAGCAATCAACAAATAAACGGCTTCTCTTGAAGGCATGAGTTCTGCACATACTACACTGCTTTCTCACCTAAGATCAGTCAGCATATGAATTAAATTAAACTTCAATTATGGGCAGGCCAGACCGCAGGTTTTTACCTTAAGATGGATTTGTGCAAGAACACCACAGCAGCAACTGAAAAAAAACAACTGGTCAGGATGCTGCATGCTCCAGGGAGAGCCAAAAGCTGGCTGGTGATGTGCCTGGGCTCATCATGTGCTCGTGCCTGTAGGCTCTGCTCACCGCGCGGCGAGGCAAAGTTCACCCACCACAGAAACCCAAATCCAGCTCTGTCCCTGGAGCTGGTATTCACCGTGTCCCCAAGCCCAAGCAGAGGAGTCGCACGGGGAAGTGCAAACATCCCTCCGGTCCGAGTGAACCGGCAAACAGGAAAGCTGATGAGCTGGGTAATTGGGCATGCAAATTAAACATGGGTGTCTGCCAGCTGGTTTTTCCATGCAGACCAAATGTTGAGAAGGGTTTTTTTGCTTTAAAAGCCTGTACCAGATGTGAATGTGGAATTTAAGGAAATCAACATGGTTGTATCACTGGATTGTGGACTGTTGCTGCTGTTTCTAATGGCCCCGTCCCTGCTGCTGCCATGCCCTGCGCCAGAGAACACCGCTGCCTTTTTGAAGATGCGGGCTACTGCAAGAACACACTGCTGAGAAAACCCTGTGACTGTGCAATAAGGAGCCCCGCACAGCTGTCTGGGATCAGGCAGCCTTGGTCCTATGACACAGAAAGACAAAACTTGCTATATGTGGCAAGAATGAGACGAACCAGCAATGCGTGACATTCTGGCAGGGGGACAGACATGCTGCATGTGCCCCAGGTGCTCCACAGCTGCTGGGCCCTTGCTCCACAGAGCAGGATGGATTTCCCACGCACAGACCCAACCACCTTTGCGGCATAAAGGCAAAGCAGGTGGCACAGAGAGCCTTTACACCCCTCGCCAAGCACCAGGCAGGAAAGTCTCTCTCTGCCTGTTGCAAGTTGTGCAGACAGCTGTCCCCTGCTCCCCCTCAACAAAGAAAATAAAATCAGAAATCCATCAGACGTGTGTCCTGGGGCTGAAGTGGCAGCTGGGCTGAAGTGGCAGCTGGGCTGAACCACAAAACGCCTGTGTACCTGCGCAACACACAGTGTGAGAAAGCACCCGTCTCAGACCCTCTTAAAATAGGAACCAGAAAGCAGCAGCACCAGGGGCGGGAGTTTCAGGGTCTGAATGCCTTCTGCTCGAATACTGTGCTCATCAAACCATCTCCCCATGCACAGCTGGATAAACCCAGCTTTTTCCTTTTCTCCAGTGAAAAGCTGCTCCTACCAGTCAAAAAGGGACCATTACTTGCCTAACCAAATGCAACAGGAAGGTCTCACTGTATTTTTGCCTTTCTTAAACTAAGAAATCTTAGTTTAGCTGCAGCATCCACTGCTGGGAATCCCAGATGACTAAGGAAACCTGGAGCTGTAAAGGTAGGAAAAAGGGGCTGTAGCTCCCACCCTTCTCAATTTTGATATTACAGTCAAATTCCTCTCCTTTACCCTGTATCTTTCCACCAGCAGAGTAAGGATGGGACAGGAAATCCTTCATTGCATGTGTAAGGGATTATTATTAATAACTGTTTCTAAATGATTCTTTTGCTAGAGCTCCGCAAACAACTCTGCTCTGGCAGCAAAAGTGCAGCAAAATGAAACCCTAAAATACTACGCATTCCTCTTTCCTTGCTTCTTACAAAAAGGTTCCACTTCTAAGGCCAAAAACCTTGCTGTTGGAAAACATATTTTTCTGAGGAAGCCTAGGGAAAAAAAAAAAAATCAACCCACTGTGTTGCGTTATCTCCTGGCTTTTTTTCAGTGAAGTGTTTTCACTGGTAGGAGTCCACTGACAGCAACTTTATTGCCATCTGTGGCAACCTGCAAGAGCCCGGTTTGGATTGCTCCCATGCCTTTACTTTTCTTTCTGTCCCAAGATTTTCATTCAATATCACACAAATTTTCTCATCTGCTTTTTGATATGTATGCGGATGCACAATACATGCCCTGGACATACACGTATTGCCGAGTACTGCATTCGCTTTAACAGAGAAATTTGAAAGTGTGTTCACTTAGATCAGACATTTGATACTTTTTTTGCCTTAATGGTCCAGTCTGCATCTTTGTTGCTCAGAAAATAAAACATAACTGGGGGGAGTCAATAGTAAAAGGCAATGAATATAAAGAATAAAAGAAAGGAGCAGAAATGTTCCGAGGTTTTCTAAAAAAGACCCCACCAGATAGTGCAGGCACATCAGTGAAAACATTGAGTTCTTCCTACAAAAATCAGTCAGCAATCCCTATACTTCCAGAGAGGATCCAGGATCAAAAAAATGACACAAGCGAAGGTGGACATTGACTACTTCCCTTATCCTGATGGCACCCCAGAATTAAGAGCTAGCCATCCTAGCTACCCAGCTAGCCAGTGGTTAGCCTACCTCTGGGACCCACTGTTGGTGTACTGCAGCGGCTCTCCAGCCACTTCGTATTCTATTTATCACTACAAAGGTGGCACCTCCTCCTCCTCTCCTAACAGTCAAGTTTTGCTCTCTTTCCACATTGGGATTTGAGAGTTTCTCCCTGCGCTCAGGCTCGTGCCTGCCTTCCCTCCAGCTCCAGAGGCGCTCGGAGCCAGCGCAGGGGCTGGCTGAGGGCACCGCGGGTACTCCCTTTGGCAGTGGGACAGAAAGGACACTGAGGAGCAATTAAATTTAAATTGCTTTTGCAGACTTGCCTGGCAGCCCGAGAAACCCTGACATTACTGCTCGGGGCAGACACCTGGACCTCTGTGTACCCTTCCTACAAAAAGCAGTTGATGCTACTGTCTTCTTCCCTCCCCGGACTGTTAGGGCTGGATTTAAACCAGAATCCCCTTCCCAAAGCCAATTCCACAGTTTCAAAACATGTTCTCATCCCAAAATTGGGCAAAGAAAGCCTGTTCTAGACCTTTTTTCCACTAAAAATAATAATATAAAATACTTTGTTGAAATGTTCCTTTTTGATGAGTGAGATTTTCTACTTAAGTCTTTTGTATAAAACTATGGCAAAACATTGACCTCACTGAAATGAAATGCCAGGATCACCCACTGTTGGAAATTTTGACAGGATCAATAGGTTCCTGTGAAACTGTTTATTTTGTTGAATTGGCAAATACAAATCAGAGCTAAAACAAAACTCTGACCTTATCAAAACATGCAGGCTTGTCAACTGCCCATCGAAAGTGTTAACAAATCAATAGATTCTTGCAAAACACTTGATCCTGCCATTTCAGCCACTTTCCAACAAGCCACAGGTGGGCTGGTAGCTGGTGGCTGGAGTCACCACCTCTCTCCTCACCCGTTTCTCCCTGGTTAGATGCCCAGCACAATCAGAGCCATGCTGGCTCTCTGCAATATCACTCACTCAGGTGGGTTCTGAGCCCCAGAGCCCACCATATCACAGCTGGCCTCCTTCTCCACCTCCTACCCACTTCACAGCCAAGCTGACAAGTGTTTTTTATTCCCTGTTGCTCTGCCTTCTCCACCACACAAATGAGTAAGGGATGAAACCAGAAACTCTAAAATTTCCCTTCACCCTCCTCATCTTCTGCTGGCACTCAGAGCTCACCTGCTTGGTACAACAGAGCTGCTGTCCATGCCAGATGCTCTGGAGATGTTCACAAGGTCCACCTTCAGCTAAGGCTGTGTGGAGTAAGAGTGAACCAGAGCCTGGCTTAACATAAAGAGCCTGAACTGGCTGCTGTGGAGAAGCCTGTCTTTCTTCCTTGACACAGGACAGAGTTAAGGAAAGCCAAGGTCCCCCACTTGGCTTCAGAGCACATCCCACTTTTTTTTTTTTTTTTTAAGCCATCAGCCTTGTGGAAGAACCTCCGAACTCTTGCTGGATCCCTCCCATGATCGCTGAGCTGCAGCCTCTTCCTACCTTTGGCCATGCTCCTCTTTTAGGGAGCTCCAAAGAGCTGCCCACATGACAGACCTGAGATGAGATGAGCCATCAGTACCGCTGCTGTGGGGCACAAAGGCACCTCCAGGACAGCTCTGCTGTCCCCACCCCACATCCTGGGGCAGAGGATGGCTGCCTAAGCCCTGGCCAGGCAGCTCCAGGCTTGCCTCCTGCACTTGCCAGAAAGGAAACCAGGAGGGTGCTCTGGCACCTCCAGGCAGACAGATTAGACCCAGGAGGTTACGGTCAATGGACAAAACAAAACAGAGACAGCCTTACGGTTCACCGGTGAGTCATCATTCATTTGGTACTAAGGCCCAAGACAAATCTCTTTTCTAGAGGTTGTGTCTGCATGCATAGGTACAAGCTTTAGACTTGGAAGCATAAAAGCATGACCAAGAAATTAAGTTGGCCTGCAGACATTGCTGAGACAATGGAAAACAACATCTCTGGTCATTAACTAACACACTTCCCAAAAGCAGAAGGGATCTGCATCCCAGGAAAGGCACCCTGTGTCATCCCTGCAGAAGCCGGGACATATACCGACTCGCAGCTGTGATTTCCTTTTTGCCTGTTTCTTCCTTGGGCCATTTCACATCTGCTGTCATTTCTGTAGGGGGACTCAGCTTGCCCATTTGCACCTCATTTTCACCTTTTATCTGAAAAAGAGTAGTGAAGCCTTGAAGGAAACAGCCAGTCTTGTGGCACAGTTTCATGACCTAAAGTGAGAAAAGGAAAAGCGAAGAGGAGGATGCCGTGGGACCCACCCACGCCAAAGGCAACAGAGCCTCCAGGCTCTACAGACTCAAGACCTTGTTAACTGAAGGTGGGGTTACTCTGGTACCTTCCACCACAACAGTGACCACGATCAATGCTCAGACCAGAACACCCACATTTTCAAGAATGGGTTAAAAAAAAAAAAAAAAAAGAGTATCAAAAATTAAAAGGCAGAGGGAGAGAGATGATATTTCCAGAAAAATCACATAACCCACTCCATACCACTGTCAGGGATTTGTGCTATGAATTTTTAGTAACAGCCATGTCCAAACGCATCCTTTCTGGACTGGATTTCACTGTCACTGCTGTAACAACTGGACTGCCCAACAATGTGGCTGCAAGAGCCCTTCCCTGGGGCTCCAAGAAAAAGCTGAATTCAGAGCCCACTGTACATGCACTGTGGGAAAGCCCCTGGCTCCTCATTTCCCAGAAGGAAACCTCTCTGCAACCTGTATGCTTTACCCAAGTCTCATCATTACGAGTGTTAGAGTTAAGGACTCGATTCCACCAGTTACAACCCCTTTGAAGATAAACCCTCCAACTGCATTTACAGACCAGAGCAAGAAGCGTTTTTCTGCTCCCAGCTTCACAGACGCTGTCCACAGCCTGAAGCTCAAGCTGTTTCTCAGCTACATCCTACTCCACGCTGCGTGGCAGCACAGGAATGAAACACCAGCTACAGCAGCCACACCAGGATGCAGCCAGGGCAGCCACGCTACAGGCATCTTCCCAGCTCCCCCAGTTGTGCTGATTCCTTTTTTTTTTTTTCTTTTTGGTAATTTTCCTTCACTTGCCTACACTTCCATTCAACTCCAACCTGCACAGCCAGCCAACTACTCCCACTGTCCTGTTATTACTTTTTAATGTGTTCTGTTAGGAATTGCCAGTCCTTAAGAGAGGTCCTTAATCGTCAGCAGTTAAGAGAGGTGAGGCTGAGAACACACAGTGTGTAGCTGCCAATGGGACAAACCAGAACTTACTTTCTGTCCAAAAAGGAACATACTTCTCTCTGGGGAAGAAAAGGATATTAACATGGATTTGCAAATACAGCTGGGGGGGCATTGGTTGTTTGGGTTTACTTTAGAAACTTTTAATCATTGTTGCCATATCTGTTTACCCAGACAGTGAAAAAGTCTCTCAGCTGAAAAATTGAACCCACAAGTGCAAAGCAAACAATCTAAATAAAAATCCCACACTCAGCTTTGCAATTACCAAGGTATCAACTAAGTACAACTCTCCCGACACTTTGATGGTACACAGGTCACCTCCCTTACTCTTCTGTTTGCACCTTGATAACAACACCTACCACCTCCAAAGCTGTTCATCTTCCAACGTCTCAGCAAACCTCCACGCTCCCTATTGATGTGCTATCACTTCCCATCACTCCCTCAGCTACACTTGCCAGGAAAGACCCAGCTGCCACTGCTCAGTTTTCCTTTATTCCACCACTTTTCTCAGGTACCTACAATACACTTTTCCACATCTGCCCAACATTACTCAGGTGCGAAAAAACTGGCAGAGCCAGACCTGGGGTAACAAAACAGATCAGCTGTTCACATCTGGGGTTCTGCACCAAGACTCATCAAAGCACGAGAGATTGCAAGTCCAATACTCAAAAAGCTAGCTGTATGTCTGCCTCATTTGTGTAAGTGTTCCTCTCTTATTTAAAGAGCTGGACAGATCTCAACAAGACATGACCTTTGAAGGGAAAAAAAAAAAGGTAAAGTCTGCAACTTTGCAAGGAGGAACAAAACAAAAAGACTATGGTCTGGTTAGAAGCAGAAGCCTTGCTTCCAGGAGGTTTTGAGTAACATGTCTTGTCTTTGCAAGGTGCAGAGATGGGAAACTCACGAACATGCAGGGTGTCCTGACACCAGGCTGTTTAGGGTATGTCCCCGATGGAAATACAGGGTTGCATTTCCATATCCATACCTACGCAAGGGCACTGCATGAGGCAGGTTGGCATCTGTACCAGGAGACTGAGTAAAGCATGGGGGGAACAAAAGAAAAAGGTACGTGTGAGTGATGGGTAGAGCTGCCCTGCCATGCCTGTGGGAGATGGGCACCAACAGGCAGCGGGGCAGGGGAAGGTGCCCGGCAGGGCCATGGCTGCCCTGCAGCGAGCACCCAGGGGCCACTCTCCTTCAGACGGGACCAAAAACGGGCCCAGGCACCGAGAGATCCCAGCCAGCCTCGCCTCATCCTCACAGCCACCCAGCCAAAATTAAAAATAAAGGGGGGGAGAAGTAGAGCATCATGCAGCCCTACACCCCACTGGGTTGCAACTACCTGGGCAGCAAGTGGTGGCTCTGGAGAAGCCAGCATGAGAGGGAGCTGGGGGAGAGGAGGAAGAGGGAGCTGGATAAAAAGGAGCAAGAGAGGGGGACGAGAGGGAGCAGGAGAGGAGAATGAGAAGGAGCTGGGTAAGAAGAAGGAGGAAAGGGACGAGGAGGGGGTGGGGGTTCCCCGGCTGCCGCTGCAGCGTGCAACACCGCCGGGTCTGTCATCATCCTCCGGCGAGGGGTGGGGGTGGCGCGTGGCGGGTGGCGGCCTCACCTGACGAGGTCCAGGAAGGAGTCCACCGTCTCCTTGGTGGTGGGCACGGCGCCCGGCAGCCCCAGCTCGGGGGCGTTGAGGGCAGAGGCGCCGGCGCCGGGGCGGACGATGAAGCCGAGGGCGACGGCGAGGCCGGAGGCCAGCAGCGTGGTGCCCAGGAAATAGGCGAGCGCGATGCCGCCCAGGCGGCCCAGCGAGCGGGTGTCCAGGCTGGCGGCCCCCGACACCAGGCTGCACACCACCAGCGGCAGGATCACCATGCGCAGCATCCGCAGCAGCAGCTCGCCGGGGAAGGCCAGATAGGCCACCTGCGCCGGGCCCAGCGCCGCGCCGCGCACGGCGGCGCCCAGCGCCACGCCGGCCACCACCCCCGACACCGTGAGCACCACCAGCGCGTTGCGCCGCAGGAAAGCCCGGCAGCCCCCCAGCCGGCCGCCGCCGCGCTCCGCCGCCGCCGGCCCCTCCGCGTAGCCGTTGGGGCCGTTTCCCGCCTTCCCCTCAGCCGCCTCCTCCATGCTGCCGGCCGCGGCAGCCGGCGGCGCCCTCCCCGCTCCCGCTGCCCGCGCCGCGCCTCAGCCTCGCGCTGCCGCCCGCCGCGCGACTGACGCGCCGCGCCGCGCCGGGCCGGCCCCGCCCCGCCCGCCGGGGGGCCGCCCCGCCCCGCCCCCCGCCCCGCCCCGCCCCGCCCCACCGCCCGCCGCCGGCCCCGCGAGCAGCTGGCGCCATGGGGGCCCCGGGGGTCCGCACGTGCCCTCCCCGCCCCAGCCGCGGGCCTCGGTGTGCCCGCCGGTGGGCGCGCGCCGCCCCTCTGTGTCCCCCTCGGTGTCTCCTCCGTGCCCTAGGGCTCACACACGGCCCCCCAGCGTCCCCTGTGTGTCCCCCCACTGTCCCCCTCGGTGTCCTAGAGCTCACACATGTCCCCCCACTGTCCCCCTCGGTGTCCCTGTGGCTCACACATGTCCCCCCACTGTCCCCCTCGGTGTCCTAGAGCTCACACATGTCCCCCCACTGTCCCCTTCGGTGTCCCTGTGGCTCACACGTGTCCCCCCACTGTCCCCCTCGGTGTCCTAGAGCTCACACATGTCCCCCCACTGTCCCCCTCGGTGTCCCTGTGGCTCACACATGTCCCCCCACTGTCCCCCTCGGTGTCCTAGAGCTCACACATGTCCCCCCACTGTCCCCTTCGGTGTCCCTGTGGCTCACACGTGTCCCCCCACTGTCCCCCTCGGTGTCCTAGAGCTCACACATGTCCCCCCACTGTCCCCCTCGGTGTCCCTGTGGCTCACACATGTCCCCCCACTGTGCCCCTCGGTGTCCTAGAGCTCACACATGTCCCCCCACTGTCCCCCTCGGTGTCCCTGTGGCTCACACATGTCCCCCCACTGTCCCCCTCGGTGTCCTAGAGCTCACACATGTCCCCCCACTGTCCTCCTCAGCGTCGCCGTGGCTCACACATGTCCCCTCACTGTCCCCCTTGGTGTCCCTGTGGCTCACACAAGTCCCCTAAGTAGCCTTCTCAGTGTCCCCTCAGTGTCTCCGTGGCTCATGTGTGTCCCTCGATGTCCCCCTCGGTTTCCCCACAGATCACACGTCCCCTCGGTCTCCTCATGGTTCATACGTGTCCCCACAGCGTCCCACTCAGCATCCTTGTGGCTCACACATGACCCCCTCAGTGTTCCTATGGTTCATACACGTCCTCATGGTCCCACCCTTCACGCACACCCCCTCAGTGTCCCCTCCCTCCCTCCAGGAACCCCTCAGAGAGGCAGCAGCCATCCTCTGCACCGGGACAGCTTGCGGCCATCCCCCCATCCCCCCGGCCAAAGCCACCCAGCGTGCCCATGGGCTCATCGGTGGCAGGGTGGCACGAGCCCGCGGGCTCCGAGCATGCTTCCTTGAGGAACGGGCTGAACCCCGTGCCTGGTCACACAAGCAGCGTGTCCGAGGAGCAGGCCATGCCCTGATGGCGCGAGGGGCTGGCAAAGGACCCCTGGTGCTCCCAGCTCCGCGGGGGCCGGGGCGTGCGGTGCTGCTGTGCCTGCTCCCGGAGCTGCTCGCACAAGCTCCAGCCGGCGCTGCGGCTTTGGAAGGGGCTTCATCCCCATCCGTTCCCTTGATGTCAGCAACGCGCAGCCCGGCAGAAACCGTGCTCTGACAACAACCAGCCGGCATCTGCTTTTCGAGTAGACCAGGCTAATTAAAGAGACTGATAGGGCATGATGGGGCAATAATCCTGTTCGATAAGGGTCTTTTCTGCTCTCCGGCCTCGTGGGTAGACCTGAGGATCCCTACACCATGGCTGGAGCTCCTGGGTGTTGTCTCCACCTAAACGGGTCACACCACCACGGACAAGCAGCTGCATCCACCGCCACCCACCTCAGAGCTCCATGCAGAGGCTTGACTCAGAGCTTGCTCTTGCACCAACATTTGACTTGCATATTCTTACTAATTTTATATTTTCTTTTCCTGGTAACATTCCCACTGAGGAACGCTTGGTTTGTGGAAGTCTGGGAATGAACGTTCCACCATGTTAAGGTAAGTAGGGAGAGGAAACAGAGACTAAACTAAACAGAAAAGCAAGTATCCGGCAAACACTCTCACAGACATTCAATTCCACCAGCCTCAGAAAGGAACAAAAAGCTATGTGGGCCTTTTAAAATTGGTTTCAAAATTATTTTTTTTTCAAATAGGTTTGTGAATAATAAACAATTAATCCTCCAAAATAATTGTTTCTTTCCCCATCAGAAGTGTTTCCTAAATGAATTTTTAATTAATCTTTTGGGAGTATTCCTTGTGAAAACTTCATTCTTCATTTTTCCCTTTCATTTTTCTCTACTGTTCTGCCCTGGTCTCACCCTTTTTTCATTCCATTTACCTGTGAAACGGGGAAATGAAAAGGACAACAGTAAATGATGAAATAAGTACAAAAACACAGAAGTCTTTATTTTCTGTTTCAGTTCAAAAAGGATTCTAAAACTAAACAAATGAGACATGCTGTTCCCATATGTAAACTGAAAAGCAAGAAAAGAAATGTAGGATAGTGTGAATAAGAAGAACATATCAAACCAGAACATTTATCCGTAGCAGCACATGTGTGAGACCGGTGCAAGAGTCAAACCAGAGCCTTCACCACGTGAATCAGTAGTAGGCTCCTCTGCCCTGGAGGATCTCCCTGTGTCCTTGTGGGGCTTGCGGCTCCAGCAGTGCCACGAGAACAGCCAGGTGATCTGCAGGAACACACACCTCCAACATCGTAGATCCCGCTGCATGTGTTTTAGCCCGTGCTAAGGCAGGCTGACGATAGCCAACCCTTCCTGAAGAACGCCTTGACACAGGGATGCTTGCATCAAGCTTCCCGGTCAATGGCATCAGGAGAATTTGGATTCCCAATTTCCCCTTCTTTTTTGTCCCCTCTCGATTTTCTGATTTAAACGCCGATCCAAACAGTTATCCTTCTTCTCTTAGCAAGGCTTTTGCCAAGAAGACAACAGAGCACGTCACCCTCTCGCCGTATGAATGGGTACCACCCCAAAGACATTCTAGGCAAGGCTGACTGTTTTCCTCACCCAGCTCATGGATGGCTGCAGTGATTAACTCCGAAGCCCGCTGATTTATTCAGTAGTAATCGTTGACTGATCCATTGTGTCATGTTTTCATTTCAGCGCTTGTAGGTCTTGGGAGCTTTCCAGTGAGTGAGTTTGCATGTTTCCAATGTCCACCCTGCTGGTGCTTCTAAATTAGGGGTTTCAACTTCCCCTATTGCACCTTGAACAATTTTTTTGTCTTACATGGCTTTCGCCTGTACAGGGCTGGAGTGCTTCCTCCAGAACTCAGCAGAGGGATCATAAACAGGCAACAACAAATAAACAAAACAAACAAAAAATCAAGTTCCTTTTGAATAAAATAAAAAAAATTGTTTTGCTTTGGCAATGAGACAGCCAACATTGTTTTCACCACTGTCCCAGGAAGGAAAAGGTCCTGATGATTTCCAGTCAAATTCTGCTTAGCATCATTTTTTGACGGTGGGTATTTGAAATTCCAGCCTCAGCGCAGGGAATGAAAAGATCTCAATGGCTGTAAGGGAATCAGGTCCCTCCCCTCCATGTTTCAGCACCAAGCAAGCAGAGTACAGGACTTATTTGGAGCCCTTTCCCTCAGAAAAGGTTCCACTCTGTTGAGGGAAGTTGATATTGAGACGTCTCTAAGGAAAGTCTTACAATTCCTTTTTCCAACCGTTCATCCATTCCCACTGCTAACCTTTCCCACAATCTTGCTGCACATCAGGGGAATGGACACTTAGGATGGGATCTAGCTGTTGCCACCTAGAAATTTAATGTCTAATTCTTGCCTTTTCCATAGCCAGTAAAGATACAGGGAAGGTCACCCCTTGTAAAAGATGTGTCTGAGGCAGATGAGATGAAATTCCCATGAGGGTATCCACCATGCTCCACTGAGTATGGAAAAGATCTAGATAATTGGTTTAGGATAACAAGGTTTCAGGTAATTTCTGCTGTGTGACCCCCTCCTCCCTGACTTACAATGCAGGTCTCGCCAAAATCAGACCGTCCAACAATATCATAGAAAACTGTTGTTTTCCTCCCTCTGTGGTTTCTGTACATATTGTACTCACCCAACACTACAAATTCAAGATGGTTTTTTGTTTCTCAGAAGCGATTTAACCTCACATCTGAACTGCATCCTACTTTTGTTCTGTCTTGGCCTCCAAAACACAAACGTACCCTGGCCCTGACGGAATCGGCACCTGGAGGTAGCTCTCGGCTTCGTGGTGGCCTTTGTAACCACATCAGACCTCTGGATAGCAGCAGCTGTGATCTCTGGGGAAAGTCAGGCTTCCCTGCTAACGGCACAGCGCTGCTCATCGCGGCCAGAAATGGAGTTATTAAAGACAGCTTCTGCCTTGTGCTTTTAGTTTATGAGGAAGGAAAAAAGTGGGAAAAACATCAAGTGGGATCCACTCTGCCTTACTACATAGTACCTGTCTGTCCTATTGCATTTGTTAGGTATTACTGTGTACTGCCACGAAGCACAAGTATAGTGTACTATACGTAACAAGGACTTCTGACAGAGCAAAACCAATGGAATAAAGTAGCAGTTGCTACACCTGCAGCTTTTGGTAATCTATGAGGATAACAAACCCACCCAGTGGGTGTTTTCTCCATCACTCATACATCAACACGTATTAAGTTGCTGGCACACAAGCGCTCCAATGATATCCGTTTCAGAGGGTGGAAAAGCCCATAAGAAACAGAGGAGAAGGTTTTCCACACCTGAGGAAGGTCAACACAAATTCTGAAAGAAATCAGGCTTGAGTTTCTTTGCTAGGGGAGGAGAGGAAGGCTTTCAAAGAGC
Source organism: Falco biarmicus (assembly GCF_023638135.1). Lineage (NCBI taxonomy): Eukaryota > Metazoa > Chordata > Aves > Falconiformes > Falconidae > Falco > Falco biarmicus. The sequence continues at coordinate 88,905,750 of NC_079293.1, forward strand.
GGTTTGCAGCTCCTTGAGTCTCACATCTGATACACACCCTCTTGGCACAGGTCAGAGAAGCCCTTGGGCCACATTTCCTACAAATCTGCTCACCAGCTGCTTGCGAACGCTCATCGTCCCACCTCTGTCTTCCTGCTGCTGTCTTCCCCTTCATAAGACCGGCAAGGTCATCTGCAACTTTCAGGAGCTTCATCAGGTCTGGCTGCTGTTTACCCTCAGTTCTTGGGAGAGCTAGCAGAAACCTCTGCGGGCTTAGAGAGATATCATCAACCAGCCCGTCTGCTGCAACTGCTTTGATTTGAAGTGATTTGAAGACTGATGCCCAAAAGTCATGGTGGGGGGAGGAGGAGGGAGCAAGATGAAAGGGAAGAGGGCAGGAAGGGCCTGGGGTTCATGTTTGTGTTTTTCAAGAGAAGCTTGAATAAAGGTGCTCCCAAACATCCCAACAGAGATGTTCTGGGCAGCCTGCTGTGTCCCAGGGGGCTGTGTTACAGAGCGGCCTTTTTCTGAGGAGAACACATGAAAAGCGTGTGGGAGAGAGCTTGTTTTCCACCAGGCAGAGCGAAGTCCTCAGAAGAGCCACAGCATGCTGGCTGAGGCAGAAGGCCTACAGCACTTCCTTGGTATGCAGACTTTAGCTTGGCAAGAAGACTTTGCTGGCTTGAGATGCCAAGCAGGTTGGACAGACTCCAGCCCCATCACCAAAACAGTCTGCCTGCCTCTGGGAGGAACGCGAGACGTGCTCCTCAGCTCTTCCCAGCGCGAGCTGGATGCAGGACCAACCACCCACACACAGCCACCTGGACTTATCGGAATGAGCCTGATTGCAAGACATCCAAACCCATGGAAAGAACCCCCCCTGGCCCTCAGTGATGACAGATTCCAAGAGTATTCCTCAGGTCCTGCTGCACATGGGTTCCTGGCTAGCAACCGAAATAATCCAGTCCAAAACACAATCCCACCACAGTGTCACATGTGGATTCACAGTCTCTCCAAGGCAGGTAAATTCTCATGTCTGATCAAAATTTTTCCAAGGATGATTAAAAAAAAAAAAAAAGCCTTGTGAGTACATTTGGTAATAGCAGAGGCAGGCAAGGAATTCTGCAAATACCAATTGCTTGCCCAAACTCCAACAAAATATAAACTCTGCAGACAGGGATGGTTGACCTAGGGTAAATATTTAACTTTATCCTCCAAAGGCACATGCAGTTTTACCAGCAAGAAGATGAAAAATACACAATAATATCCCGCCCCACACATACCTTGTTTACTCTAGGGCTCGTTTGAATGGGTCTGGAAACAAAGTCAGATTGAGACAGGAGTAAATTTAAAACTGGGTGTGTTATTCCCTTTCCAAAACCATAATAATGTACAAACATGAAGAAAAACAAGTACATGCTGGAAGAGAAGGGCCCTGAGTCACCTCCCAAGAATATTGGTGTATTCTCCTTCGTCAGGTCTCCCTGAGATTTTTCTTTGAGGGTCAAGTGGGGAAAAAACAGGAAAAAAAGGGTAAGAATGAGTGGAGATGTCCGAGATCTTGGATGTGTGACATCCTGTCCTAGCAGGGGACGCTGCCTTTGGCTGGCGGGGGAAATGCAGGGTCAGGCTTTTCAAAACAAGCTGGGCTGATCTGAAAACAAGCTGTGTGATCTCCTCTCAGGGTGCAGCTTTGCTACCGAAGAAGCAAGGGAAATGATCAGAGGGCTTCCAAGCGTATGGAAAACAAGCTTGAACGAAGAACTTGCGAGTGCTCCGAGCAGAAGTACGTGTCGATTTCTCCAATGGCTGTGGGTGGACAAAGCGCCTTGCCGGTGGCAGGAGCAGGGTATGTTAGATAGCTGAGGACTGGCCCGGCATTCAAGGATTTATACACCAGCAGGGCATGCCTTGATTTACATCAGCTGTATGGAACATGTGTAAAAAGCTACATTATGGAGAGAAGAAAGCATGAGCGATTTCTGAGCGTTGGGTGATTCAGTGGCTAGAAGCAGCAAGGGCAATCTCTATCCTTACTCATTTTATCCCTGATTACAGTATGACAATGAATACTGTATCCCTGATTATGGCATGACAATGAATACTGTATCCCTGATTAGGGGTGACGGTAAGCTGGGATGGCAGCTAACAGGAGTGGTAAAGCTCTACTAGGGAACGTAGGGGATGTGCAGCTGCCCTTTGCCCACTGGCTTGTGAGGATATCTTCCCCTGCCCCCAGCTTGCAGCAGGAGTGTGACAGTGGCCACACCAAGGGGCCGTGGGAGAAAACACGTGGACCTAACAGGTCTCTGAGAACCAACTGCAGCCTTAGAGACCCTCAGGGCCATGCAAAAAAAGCAGCAAAATACCATAAGAGCAGTCATACTGGAAAGGAAGAATATATGAATAAGCAAAGTAAGAACATGCAATATTTTCTGAGAACGCTTCCCAAGTATCCACCAATCTGCAGCTCAGATGTTTCCAGCTGCAGTCCTTTGGATTTAAAAGCCTTCCACGTGTTTTCCTCCTGCAAATTTGCCTGCTGGGTTTTCTGAACCCCATCATCTCTTTTCCAGAGATGCTGTTAGTCCCGTATAGAGCTCGCTGCATGCTTTTGTCACCCTTTGCACCTTTTCTGGTTCTGTACCCCATGAGACCAAAGCATAAGAGCATGGCACAGATTGATGATCGCTGGAAACTCTCTTCTCCCCTGCCAGGTACCACTGAGGCAGCAGAGTCAGCAGGCAGGAGCTAACGAGGGCAACCCGTTACGACCAGAGAATCTGTTTCCCTACTTGACGCTGTGCTTCAGCGGTAACCCTGCTGCATGCACTGCTGCCAAGGTCCATGGCCACAGATTCAAGCATGGCCAGTGGTTACAAGGCCCCTGGTGGATGTGCGGGATTATGCAGAAAATAACCAGCCTGGAGCAAAGAGCAATTGTTGCGTGTGTGTGTGTGCATGTTGCTGTAATGCTGTAACAGAAGTAGAAGAGCTGAGGAGAAATCCAGTACCTCCCTTTTTCAGACTGCTATTTTAGCACCCCGCCACTTTGCCTGAGCCTGTTAGATGCGGTGTTACTACAACAGCTATACTTCGACAGTGCGGGCATCCAAAACAATGTTTATGTCTGTGGTCAGCACAGAGCCCTCCCCTCCTCCCTGAAAAATTAAGTTTATACCTGATTGGCATAAGAAATTGAGACTGTCGAAGAAAAAAAGTACTTGGTCATCTATGCCAAGACCCCAGGACTGCACAGATCTCCTTCGGGGCAGCGAGAGGCAGGTAGCTACCTGGACTGCATCCAACCTACTGCAGGAGGTGGCATCTGGTCAGCGATGTGTCCTGACTAGGTCTTGATCCTCCAAGTGGGTGTATTAACCACCTGCATAAAGTATCAAACCACTAAAAACTTGCTGTGTTTGCTACATCTGTGAAATTCAGTTTTAGGGAAGTGTTACAGCTTCTTTGCTTCTGCTCTCTGAGGCTGCCGTTCAGCCACCGAGTGCAAGTCACTCCTTTGAGACGAAGGGACTTTGGCGTTCAGGCCCAGGAGATGCCCAAGACCAACCTGTGTGATGAGGCTGTAGGTCTCCGGGGCTGTGAGTCCTCGGACTTCTGCTCAGAAGTGAACTCAGACAGCTCCTCAGTGGAGGTTTCTCTTCAGCCAACTTGCCTATTTTTATGAATCTCACACAAATACACTTCTGTATATTCTGCGTTCTTTCTATTTAGTATGAAAATTACCTCAAACTCTTGACAAGTCACAAGAGCACGTTGCATTGTCACCTTCTCCCTTTCCCCAACAATCACGTTTGCATCGTAGAAAATGAGCTTTTTGCTGCTGAGGTCCACAGTTTCAGATGCATTTCTTAGCCACACCTAGAAAAGCACACAAGTAGTTAATATTTTTCTGGGTGTTGTAATTTTCATTGATTTCAAAGCTTTTAGGAATCTGAGCTTACCTTACCTGTTGTACAACTTTCAAAGCTGTCCAGGGTACCTGCTAATGTAGGTGTCTGCGACAACTGCTGGGAGCTCCAAAGGCCCTTTTATTAGCCTGAACTGAAGCAATTTTGTCTCCCTAATTAAGCAGCGTCATTATCAAACCCAGGAGAAAAAGAAACAAACAACAACATACCCGTGCAGAGGAGGTTACACACGTCTGTGTCTGTAAGAGGCCTGTCACTGCAGGTTTGGAGTGACAGCCCTGCTGGGAGCTCAGACGAGGGGAATGAGGAGCACGCTCCTTCCACCTGCCTCAAATCAGAGCCAAGACCTCCTGCGTCGGGGACGCTGACCCACAGGGCACGTGTGCTTCTTGGGAGGGGTGAAGAGGTCCTAACTCAGCCTTGTAACCCCCAGCTTGCAAAGGAGCTTTAAGAAAAACTAACAGAGGCAAAGCCATCCTCCACCCCTTGCTCACACGCCACCTCTTTTCAGAGATGAAAGAGGGGCTCTATTAGCAGCAGAGGAGATGCTGGGCAGAGCCACCACATCTTTCTGGTGGATAAGGAGAGGCAGCAGAGGCAGCAGCTGGAGCAGGCTGAAAGCTTTTCTGAGTGCCACAGGAAAAGAAACCATTATGAGAGTGTGCTAAAAGCCTATTCATTGCTAAGGAAAGGGCTACTGAAGAATGTGGGACACATGCCGAAAGCTGCCAACCAGAGCAACAGGAAGATTATTAAGGCCCTTTGCAAAGATGTCTCCTTCCTTTGGCAGTGGCATTTCTGCACATGGAGTCGTTTGGGACCTACCCATTGAAATCCTGTAAATAGCTGTCTGCAGGGAGGGAGAAGCTGGGTACAGCTACGGCATTTCTTCGTGTGGGAACCATAGGTAAAACACCCGTGTCACAGCCAAGCACGGCTAGGGAGGAAGGCAAATGCACGCTCTGGAGAAGCTCTCCTTAGATGATCAGGCCTTATGGGGGGTGATTGAACCCCTAAAGGAAGCAAATGCGGCTGTTCCCCGCTGTGCTCCTCAGCAGGGAGCCGCGCTGACCTTCTCCACGCTGGCCACTTGTGCGGGTTCTGTGGACACAGGAGGCTGGGGCTGGGGAAGCTTCTCGGTCTTCGGATGGGAATATTTTGCCCCCGAGTCAGCAGCCACCTGTTCTGACAGACAAGAGAGCTGTCTCGTGCTTTCTGCCTCACAATTTCTGCCTTCCCGCCTGCTCTTCCATTTCTTTCCTTTCCCCCAGCTCAGCATTTTATTTCCTTGGAGCTGTTTGGGAAGAGTGCCCATGAGACAAAAGCTAGCCAAGGGGCACCCATCCAAGGAACAAAGCCCCCAGTAAATGCCTCCTACAAGCCAGGCTGTACCCTTTGCTCTCTACAGTGATGCTGATCCTGTGGCTTTTGAATGAGATTGCTGTGCCTGTAACTATTACTTTTTAGCACCCGGACGCAGTCTGTCCTGGTGGGAACCCTGTAGCAGTATGCGCTGCAGAGACACGGCACTGCCATCAAGGGTGTCTGCAGGGTGAGCAGGCAAGCGGCGGCACAGAGAGGCTACCCAGTACGTCCAGCTCTTTGATCTGCTTTGTCCCATGCTGTCCCCTCCCTCTACCTGGAGCACATATTCTAAGGCAACCCACGTGGCTCCAAGGTGGGAGTGTTGCTTCTCTACCTCTAGGAAAGCCTTGGCAGGGAACCAGCGTGGGGGAGTAGGCGAGGCGGTACCCTCGGGGGGTTGCAGTGGTCTGTTGACTACTCTTGGCTACAAGGAGACTTCAACTCCAACATCACTGCTTTCGTGCCCAAGAGTTAAATCATGAGTCTGGTCCCTCCAAAATCACAAGACTTTATGGTTTGAAAAGCACGGGGTTTAAAAGAAAAGTAAGTGCATGTTCTTCATTTGCCTTTGGATTTGGAGCCCTTGGGTCATATTTTTGAGCTTTGCCCCCCTAAACCACAGTATTTACTCTTCCCTTTGGTTAGGGAACACAGAGCATCTTCCTTGTCTGCTCACTCACACATATTCACGAGACTTTTCAGAACCTGAAGTCTCTGAGCACGTTAACTCTCCGTCCACTTTCATTACATTTGGCTAACGGGTTCAAATTATGAGGGAATCAACCGGTAGATATATACATACCCATAGACAGCACCATTAAATACACCTTGTGTCCATAGAAAACGGACCAGGAGTAGAGATGTGAAAGGTTACTGCTACTTTTTTAAAGGATAAAACTAAATCTTCTCAGAGCAGAGGAGACAAACGACATGGAAACACTTAATGTGTTGGAAAAACAGCCCAGGGGCTGGACCAGGAGTCTCTCTGGAAAGAAGAAAGCACATTCAATAACCAAGCTCAGCTGAAGCAAAACCATAGAAAGCAAACTGCTTGCACTAGGAATTTGGGGAAAGGGCCAATACTGGGAAAGGGGGAGAAAAGAGCATGGAGAATTGTTTCGTTCGAGTGAAATCAGGGCAGTACATCTGAAGAACATAACAGGGAGATGCATGTTACAACAGGCTGGGATGAAAAGAATCAAAAAATAAAGAAAGGGAGGCGAAGGCAGCTTTAGAGGTAATGACAGGGAAATCAGATTTTCAGGCAGAGCTCAGACATGTCAGCTAAGTGGAGCCTTGTGAGCGCCGCATGATGCTTAATCCGAAAGGCATCCCAAATTCCACTAACAATATCCACTTGAAACCAGCAGATGCACTGTCTCACCTACACCCTTGGGGCTCAGAAAAATACCGGGGTTTGGAGGTTTGCCCTTCGCTGCATCCATCCTGAATCCTGACTTACCGGTGCAGGGGCCACAGCTGCTCACGAGGCAGGAAAGGAGATGTCCCCTGGGCCCAGCTAGCAAAGGGGCCGGGGAGCTGCCTGCAAAAGCCTCATGGCATTTGCACCCCAGCACGCCCAGGAGATGTGTGGCTGAGATGGGGTTGCAGGCCACCTTGATCTCCCTGGCTTCCCTTCCCAAAATGAAATCGTTGGGTTCTTATCAACTCTCCTCCAGGGGACCATGCACACTGCCAGGAAGAGCTCAGATACCTCCAGTACTGCAGTGGCTGGGTGGTACTCGGTCCCTTAGTGAGCTGGTGCTGAGCAGGAAGAAAGGGGAGCAGCCAGGGTACCCCAGGACCTGCACAAGGATGAATTACCACCATGAGTCCCGGTGGCTGGAGACCGGCAGCCCCTTGCTCCCAGCTGGAAACAGCCAGAGAAAGTGTTCAGGTCAAATTGTGAGATCCAGGCCGAGTTGAAAAGACAGAGCTGGTGGGATCAGAAGGTCAGTACAGCGGGTCTTGCGAAGAAGGAAATTCCTCCGAGGTAAAACACCGCTGCCTCCAGTTCAATCCAAAGTGCAGCACGAGCAGCGGCGCACGGCCATGTCCCACCCTCAGCAGCACGCTCGCCTGTCTGGTTGATTCAGTTCATTCCCAGTGGGGCACGATGGGGCAGAAGTTGGCCCTTTGCCTCTCAGTGTCTACACAATCTGAGGGCTTGCAAGCAGTGAACCATAAAAAATGAAGAGTTGACAATTAAATGCTCAAAATCTGCTAGGACTTTGTCCGGAGTGGGCTAAGCAAACAAGTACGGATGGAGTGACCTATGATCTGCACAGTTAAGGGTGTACTCTACACTGCTTCATTTAATTGTATTAATTTATGACATGGGTTTCTTGCTTAATTATTCAAATTAAAAATGAAAAGTGAATGCATAGAAGTAAGCCTCGACTTGTTCAGCTGGCTTATAACCTCCACCACTGAGCTGGGAGAGCTGTATGATTTGGTGCCTGAAGGTTTTATGTGCCTGTTCATATGGTGCAGAAAACGGTGAAAAACTGGCAAACAAAGGGACTGATGCTCAGTAGCCCTCAGCCTCAGAGCCTCTCAGCGAAGACCAAGGCAGGCATCGTATGATGGTCTTGGAAGGACTATTTTGAGATGCTGCTGTGTACAACATAGCATTTGTCCGGAGACCTGGAGCAACGTTCCCACTTCATCCCCAAATGATTCCCCCAGGAACACAAGGAGATCAGCAGGGCTTAGCGTCTCTCACGGGGGAGCATCACCAACCAGCTCCAGCAGGTTCTGGACGCATTTTTCTTCATGGCACATTGACCACTGTTGATCCTGCTCATGTGGAACAAGGCGACACCATTTCTCATGTGCCTCCAGGCGACTAAAGAGGACTGCTGGAAAGATGGCAAAAAATCTTCCCTGGGTCAGCATTTTCAGACAAAAAACTGTTTCCAAGGAATCAGTTCTGATGATAGGGCAGGGTTGGTTTTTTTCCGCTTTGAAACCAATCTTTTTCTAGCTTCAGAGGGTTGTTCCATCTGTACTGTCAAATAGGAAAAGTAATTAAAAAAAATATCAGATGTAAATGCCTCTGTTTTCTTTTTTTCCTCCCCTCTTTTTATTTCTGCTGCTTTTAATTTTTGGACCAACTCTATTATTGGATAACTGCATTGGCTGATCACATTTAAACAGTTTTAGCAAGACTGGGTAATTACATTCAGAGCAGTAAGGCTGAAAATGCACAGAATCTGGTGGAAGTGTTGCACAAGAGGCTGAGCCAGATGAACAAGAAGGGATGTATGAGCTCGTGTGAGGGCACACGCACGTGCTTAGGTACACAGGTCCGGCCCTGAAACAGGCAAATATCGTATTCAGGACCCCGAGCCCTTCCACAGGACATAGGCTCTATGGAAAGCAATTCCAACTGGCAGTGGGGGAACGTCTAAATGTACGCCTAGATTTTCATTAATGCCAGATAAAGCAATTCCAATAGTGAAGAACCCACAAATATCTTAGGAGCTTCTCTTGTCATTGTATCAGAAGTCTCACTGCCAAATACAGCTTTTATATCTAAATTCAGTTGGTGAAATTCAGGTTTCTAATAATTAACTGCTGCCATCAGGTGTGTACCTGGACTCTCAGCGTTCTTGTAGCCAGCAGGAACACAGCAATTCCCCTTTAGCCTTGGGCATATTCAGAATTAATTTCCTGGGAGCTTATCGCCCACCACGTGCGAAGAAGGTGTCCAGCATAAGGGGGACATGGGACAGTTTTACCCAACCGCTTGTGGCTGGCTCCTTCCTTAGGCCTCCCTGCAGCTGGTTACTGTACACAGAGTTTCCTCCGCCAGATCTCAGGCACACGGGAATGCTGGTGGGAAATGTTACGGATTTTGGTGAGGGCTTCCTGGTCCCCAACCACATGGAGAGCCGTGATGGAGCCCCGTACACATCGCATGGTCACTGCTTGTGAGGTCCCTGTGGCACACAGGCAGGAGGGGTCATTTCACCTTCCTAAGATCGTGCTTTGGTCCTGGCAAAGGAATGAAATCCCCTCATTTTGTGCTCCCAGGGAAGGGTTAACTGAGGAGCAGGCAGGAATTGCGTGTCCAAAGCCCACTAGCCACATCTCTGATTTAGCTAAAGCAGTTTGCAGAGCCTGGGATGAAACCTGCACCAGTCTGCCTATTTACATATCTTTCCTCTATCTGCCCCTCTCATCTGAAAGCAAGACACAAGTCTGTGAGTCACAAGCAGCCTAATTTGAGAGAAGCCAAAGCCACTTCTGAGAGACTCCAGCTGATGGGCCAGACTCTGGTCCTGCTGGAGAAAACCTCCCGGCAGTCCCACCAAGGCATCCAACTGAGATAAAACGTGGCAAAACACGTCTTGTTAAACGACCTTGGCAGAAATAATTTCATAAAGTGCATCCTGTTGATGGTAAGTCCTTCAGGCCAGGGCTGTGAATCCTCCACATTAACCGTAATGTCCACACTCAGCATGAGGAGGAGGGATGGAGAACGGAGTTTGGTGGACAAGTCTGAGCCAAGGACTTCAGCCTTGGGGCTTTTTGAGCACTGCAGCCTGCGTGGGCACTGGACGGGCACAAGCCTGGGCAAAGCTTGACATCTCCCAGCTGCGTAGGCAGAATTTAATTTTGCCACACAAAGGATGAGGAACGGGGCATACGCTGTATGGGCAGGGGGTAAGGGGGACAGCCCTCGGGTGATGAACTTCTGCTCCCTTTGGAGGAAGAAAGATGGGGGGCTGGTCTTAGGAGAAACTGGCCCCCCAGGCTCCGGCATAGGTGGCAGGACCATGGTTGCCTTGCCTGATTTTCCATAAAACCTCACAGATTTCACTGCAAGGGCAGAGTTTGGCTTTTCCACCAGCATATACAGAAGCCACACCACACTGACAGCACAGCGACAGACGTTGTCACTTGGTGCTCCCCTGCTATTGAGCACCGTCCATCCGAGCAGAGCAGATGCTGTGAAGTAGAGGGCGAAGGTCTGGCCCATGTGGTTGGCATCCCTGAGCGCCAAGGCCCCTGCAACAGAGAGCAGGGAGCCTGACGTTGTGCTGAGGTTTTTGCTGGTCCGGATGCCGAGGTGCACAGCGGCAGCATGCCTTGGGGAAACTGGTGTTTTCTTACACCCTGACATCTCCCCTGGGATGAAAGCCCCTTGTTTTCCCATCTGGTCCCAGTAAGATGAAGCTTGCTGGAGCTACGCTAAAACATATGGCATCATCGTCAGCAAACAGGCTGAGCCAGCCCCTTGCTAGCGCAGACTAATGTAAATCCACTGTTCTCCAAAGCCCGGCTGATGTACAGACACCAGAGAAGCTGAAGTGCTGGCATAAAGTCCAGGGAGTCATTTGCTTTAAAATAAAGCAGGGTATGACTGTGACACAGCCACAAAAGGGGACACACACAGACACACACTGTCAGCACAGGGTGGTTGGGGCTGGTCAGGGACCTCCGTTGTAGGAGCCGTCATCCCTTGAGGTGGACATAGTGGTACCTGGAGATACTGGTCACTCGCCCCGGCCTGCAAAAGTGCTTTGTGGAATGTGCTTTTTAATTGCCAGAGGTTGCCTCTGGAAGAGGAAAAAGCAGTACTTCCCCTAGCATGGTCATGTCCTTTGCTAGTATAGCTCTTCTGGGGTCTGCAATCAATGTCCACCATGGTGCAAGAACCCTGTGCATGCTTGTCCAGCCTCTCACTGCACTTCAGGGGGATTTGAGGTCCATCACTGTTCTCCCTGCATGTAAGGACTGGTTTTCTGAGTGCCCTGAAAGTCTCTTTTTCTCTGGTCTGGGCCCCTAAAAGAAGCACGGTTATTCTCCCAAAAACTTCCTCCACACATCTAAGAGAATGAAGGATAGCTCCGGCACAGCTCGAAGGTAAATTACAGCTTTCTGAGGTCCTGGGGATGCTCTTTTCGTGGAGGCAAGCTCCGTCCCATGTCACCACCATAAGCAGGGTCACCCCCAAGCCCTCCCGGTTGCCAGCACAGACCCCATCATGTGACATTGAGCATTTCCAGTTTGCAGGCTTGCTTTGTTTGCATTTTATTTCCCAGTTATGATTTATATCCTTGCTGATGGATGTGTCCACACAGTCAGCGTGCCAGGCTGGGCACAGCCTGTCCTCTAAACTGAGCCTGGGGTGCTGTGGGCACAACCAGCCGCTCCCAGGCTCTCACAACGTTTTTGGCTCTGAAGATGTTTGTGTTCCAGTTTCCTCATTTGTGTCTTCATCCACCTCAGGGAAGTTGAATTGGCCATTATGTGACAGGGAGTGGAGGACCCTTGGATAAAATACCCTCCGGGCAGACGATGTACTGTTGTTTTACAAACCTTCCATCACCCTGACTTCAGCAGGTACTGCATTACGTGAGCTACTTGAGCGTATTGCGAGCAGAGTGTTTTGCTCCCAGCATCCTGTTTAGGGGTTGTTTTCATTTAGGGTGAAACCAGGACTTGTATGAATGTGGATGGACCCCTGTCCTATTTGAAGAGCCAAACAGAAGGCACAATTCCCCCACCGACCTCTTTAATCGCTGCTGCTCTGCTCCACGGACCATGCTCCACTTGGAAGCTAGTCCCATTCCTCTGCTTAGAGCCGGAGCAACTGTCCATTGCATAGATCCCAGCACCAGCATGGGACCCCACGGCAAACCCTGCAGCTCCTACCCCAAACCCCTCGCCAGTGCACCGAGCAGGGGCAGGAGACACTGACACCTCCTGGTATAACGTATCGCTAGGAAATGATTCACCAGCCACCACCTGAGAAATTCTGATTTAGGAAATACCCAGCACAACACACTGGATTCCACTCTGGTGCATGGGCCACCCTGAAACCACGTCTTCCTTTGAGGTGCCGCGAGATGCTGCATTGTTATGACTAATGCATGGTTGTTTTCTTGCTATTTCTTTAGCATCCCACTGTTTCCCTGCCAAAGGCGTGGCTTAAGTAAAAAATAGCCATTCAATTTTAAATACAGTTTGCCATACAGCTCAGCGTTTGCTAATATCACAGAAAGATTATTAATGTCTTTGAGAACCCTTTTTATGCAGGCTCAAGCGCTCTGTGCTCCTGTCCAGCCCAGAAAACATTTCTGTGTCCTTTCCCCCAGCGATGAACCTGAATGTACCATCGCTCATGGGCTCATGGACCGCTCCGTCTTGCTGTCATTCACTGGCACTCAGTCCAATTCAGCAAGTTTGCAATGGGAACTAATTAGAAAGACCCTGCTGATGAGAGAGTCCTAGGGCAGATGGAAGCCAGACCCCAGTATCTCCCTTACATCTCTGATGGAAGAGAAATGCAAAGAAAAATCATTGCAACAAATGCAAATCAAGTTCTATATCCCTTGTTATCACAAGCAAGTCAGAACGCTGAGTCCTGATATTTAAAGTTATTTGTAGGACAGAGTGTCACAGACTAACACCATCCTGGAAAAGTGGACCAGCAATTATTCCCTGTGTTTTACAAAAAAAGAGGGCAAAAAAGAAGCGACCATACTCGATTTTTCCTGATATATATAGATTATTCATAAAATAGATAATTTTGTGTCTAAAATAATAGTGTCTAATAAAAATAGGCACTTCTTGCTCCTTAAATAGAATTTAAAAAGTGATGCAGAGCCCAACTCGAAGCAGGCTCAGCCTTCAGAGTCACACTGCCGTTCCTGATTTTCCCAGGGAAGCATCCTCCGGGCAGCCCTCGGCTTCGGGATGCTGTCACTGTGACATCCCCGGCCCCCCCAAACCGCCCGGCTCAGACCCTCCCGGCTGAAAAATGAAGATAGTGGAATAAAAGGGAAGCAAAACTCTTTTGATTGCATAGTGCCACCCACTGTCGGAGAGACAGACGGCACCGGGGCTGCTGCTGGGGACATCACTAAGATAGATTCGAGACGTATCATTTTGATATCTAAGACAGCTAGGAGAGCTATAAGGCAGCACTGTACGTACAGCGGGATATACACACCCCCCTACATACAAACTGTGGGGTCAGGCGGACGCCAATATTTATCCGTGTGACCATCCTGAGTCCGGAGGGGGCAGAGCAAGCCCGGGTGAAGCGAGAGGTCCCGCAGGGTGAGGGAGATCCAGCAGTGAGCAGCCCTTGCTGGAAAAACTTTGGGTGGGTCTGGGGGTCACAAGCCCCCAAGAAAACACGTCAGCTGGGCACCAGCCCCTCTTGGTGGCCCGCAGATGTAGAAGGGATGGGTAAGGAGGTTGGGAGGGGCTGGAGATACGGAGGTAGGGGGGAACGTGGGCCCACGTGCCACGTTTCTTTGGTGAAGGTGCGTAGTTTGTTGTTTGAATTTGACATGTGCGTTGATTATCATCTGCTTAGGTGGGATGGATGGAATTACGTGACAAATTTCCTTTGTCCAGACATCAGGTGGAAAAAAAATCCACCCAAAGCATCATGCCACTGTCTGGATTATGCCAATGTACGTCTACAGAAGGGAAGGTATTTCGACCATCTTACAAGGAGCTCAGACCAGAGCATCCCAGCATAAGCCCAAACCCATGAAACGGTGTATCCTGGGCACACACCACGCTGTGTTTCTCTGTACATCCACCACCCGTGGCCAAAGGCAACTCACGGAGCTGGCGTGCGGGGTGTGCTCTGGGAGCTCTAGCAGGATGGTGTGCTCTTCTGCAGAGATGCCCTTGGAGAAGAGATCTTTCATGCAGATTGTCATTTGCTGCCATTTCCCTCCCCGCAGAGGCTGCCTCTTCCTCAGCAGACACTGTCCCCAGGGAGGGAGGGCTTGTGAAATATTCATGTATCAGAAGAAATTACATTTGTAAGCGTGGACTGCGGAGTGACAACTGGCTGGAGGGTTGAGCAGGGAAAAACAATAGGAGAGATGGAGAGAGGAAAAAAAGGCGGCACACGGGAAATGAAAGGTGAGCTGTGATTTCTCCGCACCAAAATGCACACCGGGTCTCCCGGTGGCAAGGAGCCTCCCCGGCTCTGCTGGTGTTCTCGGCTCTGGTGGCCACAGGGATGCTCCAGCATCCATTACGTCAGGAGTGTGGCTGGCTCTGACCGTGGGAAGCGAATTGATTTTCTCCTTGCTCAGTGATGGCTAAACAGCATTTGCATTCACGCTTCCATGAGGCTGGAGGGTAACATCACCCGAGCACACACAAGCGGCAAAACTGTCCCCTAACCACCGGCAGGTCTGTGTCACTGGCTGGAGTTGTCTGGGCATCTCTGCAGAAGCTATCCCGGTTTTAAAGAACTTTAAAAACCTCACAAATCCACATTTTGGGATCTTCAGTCAAATTAGATTGAGCAGCAGGGGAAAATGCAAAACCAAGCCCATTTAGTCCTGCATGACAGGAGGCTTCAGATGCACGGTTGGCAGGACACAGCTGGCTGCTTGGGGCAGCCCTCAGGTATCTCCAGCACATAGCTGCAAATCTTTTACATCGTGATGGACCCCTAACGTCCCCGGAGCTTAGTGCAGGACCTCCTTGAGAAATGCCTATTCCCCCTTAAACCACCCGCTTTCTCTTCCTCTGCTCTCCGTGCCTCAAACCGAGGACCGGATTCCTGACCAAGGTCTGGAGGCAAAGACTTCTAGCAGTGACAATAATAGTAAACCCAGGAATAATCAGGTATTTTAATGCTGTGATCATTAGGATCCCCTCCTAGCTGCTGCTGTCTGTTGCCCGCTGCTGCTTAATTTACTCAAATACCTATAGGGAAGGGGTCTGAAAGCATCCTATAGATGTTTTCTCGAGGGGGTTGTTTCCCCCCTGCACAGGCTGGGTCCTTACAGCCTCCCTGCACCCTCCTCGCTCGGTCCTTGCCTCCCTCGCAGCAAGCATATGCATGCTCGCATGATGTAGAAACAAGTTTTGACTATTTTAGGGCCTGAAATTTCCCTGTCGGCATGGCAACTTTCAACTCCTCACCTCTGACGGAAGCTGCTTAAAATAGAAAATCTAGAAAGCAGGCATCAGGCTCCAGGCTCAGCAAGCCCCACTCCAGCACTGCAGGCAGGGCAGGATCTGGCCTCTCTGGGCTGGAGGAACGCCGGGGCTATGGGTGACCCATCACCACGCACACGCTACAACTGCAGTTTTTAAAACACCACCCGCACCTTCATGATCGTTGCAGTCTAAAGTATCCTCTCCCTGCCAGCCCTCCTCTGCTCAGCAAAGCTTCATCTCACTGTTCTCGGATCCATCTGCAGCCACTGAGCTTCCACCTTTCCATGGATGCCGGCTCCATATACTTTCTCGCAGACCTCCAGGGCTGCTCAGTGCCATGGGATTGCCATTTTGAGAAAGCCTCAACCCTCTGAGATTCCTTTTTATTATTACTTTTTATCGGAAAGCCCATTCATTTTTACAACTATTTTTTTCCCAAACCATTTTTTCCCCCGCTCACACATAAACAATTGGGATCGCACGGGGCCATGAGGGCGTGTGGTGTGTCTCTAATCCCTGCTTAACCTAATTCATTTTCTGTCTAAGAACAAAACTCTGCGAGATTCATTCAAGGAGCCCGGATTATGTCTCTCTCAGCCTACAATGCTCACATAGGATTAGGGAATAAAAAACCCTAGAAGTCATCAGCGAGCCACTAAAACTGCAACAACCCAAACATGTAGAAAATCCCTTTCTGCACCCAGATTTCAGCGAGGAGCCAGGATGTGCAGGAAGAGCTTCTCCGCTGAAATGGCATCGCCAACGCAGCACCCAGTCCCCAGAGATATTTTTAGGGTCTTTCAGGATCTGGACCTTGTTGTCGTATTTTGTTTCTGAGGTTTTTTTCTTCTTTTCTGCTCTCTGTTACCCAAAGTCTTCTGGAAAGTTCAACAGGGTCAAGTCGGGGTGTCTGGGGTTTTTATTTGGCTTTCTGGTGGGAAAGGTAGGTGATCTGAAATTGGAAAAATAAAACCAATCTTCTGCGCAGGGAAGAAGGGCTTGTTTTGTACAAACATAATCACTGCTGCTTGTTGCTGCTTCTAGGAGAGCTTGTTGACATTTTTCAATCAAAATACTTTCCCCTCTTCCCCCAACTGATGTCTTCTTTTTTTTTCTCCCCCTTCAGTTTTGGCAGGTAAATACTATGTAACACATGTTGGTTTTTTAAGCAATTTAGGTGCTTTCACTTCTCCGTGCAACAAACGCCTAAGCATTTTCCCCCCCTTTCTGCAACTGGGCAGGAGTATTAATACAATGAAGGTGCCTCTCCCCTGGCTTTATTTTATTCATTCCCACCCTTTCCCACTGCTTCCCTCCCTCCCAAACTTGCCAAAGCTGCTCCAGCTGCAGGGCAATCCCCAGTTCTCCTCCAGAGAGCCTGAAGCACCCCACTGAGCCAGGCTGAGCCAGTAACCTTTGCTTCCCAGGATAAAAAATGGATTCACTTCTTAAAGTGTTCTACTTTTCCCTTCTTCCTGGTAATTTGGGATGTGCAGGTGCTCAGCTGAGCCCCCTTTAACAAAGCATCTTTCACAGGAGCCTGCTGAAGGCTCCTGGCTCCAGGGGAAGCAGGAGAACAGCTGGAGGGGACACCAGCTCCAAGTGCAGGGCTCTGGCCAGGAGCAAGCTGGGGGGGACCCTGCTCCCTGCAGCTGCTTCCAGCCTCTTTGGGGTATACAGGGTCCCTTAAAAGCTGCCAGTGGAAACGGGGATCCCTGTATTCTACCTGATTTGTGTTTCCCAGTCACCGTTCACAGATTCCCTTAGAGGAAAATCAGGGATGCCCATTCCCCAGACAGAAAACCAGGAGCCTGCATCTCTTCCGCATGATGCCAGTGAAGGTTTATTGCTTTACTGCCACGAGTGTGTGCTCTTGTTCGGCCTAAGAGGCAGCAAATCCCCGTTTCCCAGGCAAGGCTCCTCCTGAGCTCCTCTAAGGACAAGAGAGCTGCCACAGCCTCCAAGGAACACCGGGAAGAGGCTGGGATATCAAGAAAATGCAGCCAAGCTGGGCAAGCAGGTACCAGACGCTCACCCGAAGGACTTGTGGATAAGAGAAAAACAGCAAAAGAAATTCCAAAAGAAGAATAAGGGAGGGAAAGAAAGCACTTACGGTCTCATTTCCAGGCTGTCATGGTGTGAGCCCTGCCGGGCCAACAAATTCGGGGTTTGGAGGGATTTACCAAGGTGTGCTCACTCCAAACATAAGCTTTCCTTCAGCTACTGAACAGCAAAGCGAAGTTAATATACTCATGTAGTTGCATTTATATATGGATCCGTAGTATCGTTATTAACACAGTCAACCCCAGGAGCTCTATTACTTGATTCCCCTGGGAGGGACACGCGTCCCAAGGTGCCCTGGGCACAAACCCCATTAGCCTGGAGCTGCGGGTGGCTTCCCGCAGGGCTGGGAGGGCTACAAAGGGTGTCTGTGCTCGGGCTGACGGAGCAGACGGGGTAAACGCCCTCGGCCCCAACTATTATAGGAGAGGGTGAGCCCAGAGCCCTGACTCAGTCCCCAGGAGACACCCAGCAGAGGAGCTTGTGGTCACCCGTGCATCCCTCCTGCCCCACCGCTCGCCTTTGCTGTGGCTGCAGCTGGCCCCCTCCCAACGGCTGAGCCTCTCCGACCTCTGCTCCCGAGGGACTGTACCCCTCCTTTCCCAAATTCACCCCACTTGCCTCCTGCTCCTCCTCCCGGGCAGCCCCAGTTTCTCCTTTGGGTGCTCCCTTCTCCATAGCGGGGACTGGAGGTGATGGAGCTCCCTCCGGCCAGCCCCGGGTTAAGATTAGCCCATTGCTCCCTACTTGTAGTGTTTATCTTGCTGTGTGAGAGCTGAGGTGGAAAAAAATCACTGGAAATAAATCCAAGTTAACTCTCTAAACCCCCTCCCTGGTTTAAGCTTCTCCGTCAGCCCCACAGCCTTGCCAGCTTATTGAGCGACAGCCACACCATCGCGTCGGGATGGTCAGGAGGAGGAGGAAGGATGAGGGAGCAGTGCAGCAGATTTGTCCCAACAAAGCAAGTTTTTCCTCTGTGCCACCTTTGCTCCTGCTCCCCTCCTCCCGGCCCCTCAGCAGCCACGAGCTGAACCCCAAACCAGCCCCGAGGCTCTGTCCAAGGGAGCAGGAACCCGCTGGGAGAAGCACAAGTGTTGGGGTAAAGGCTGTCCTGGGTTCGGCTGGGATAGAGTTAATTTTCTTCTTAGTAGCTGGTGCAGCGCTGTTTTGGGTTTAGTGTGAAATAACCTTGGTAACACAGGGATGGTTCCGTTGTTGGGAGCAGTGCGTACTCTGAACCCAGGACTTTTCCAATGTCCCAGGCTCTGCCAGCGAGGGTGCACAAGGAGCAGGGAGGGGACACAGCCAGGACAGCTGACCCCAAGCAGCCAAAGGGATGCTCCATAACACAGAGCATCATGCTCAGTGTATAAACTGGGGGGAGCTGGCTGGGGGCCACCGATCGCTGCTGGGGGACTGGCTGGGCATCGCTCAGTGGCGGGGGAGCAACTGTACTGTGCATCACTTGGGTTTTTTCCCCTTGGGTTTTATTCTTCCGTCTCCCTCTCCTGCTTCATTACAATTATTGTTGTCACTACTATTTTTACTTTATTTCAATTACTATCTCAACACATGGGTTTTTCCTTTTTCCAGTTCTCCTTGTGCCACGGTGGGGGGTGAGCGGAGCGAGCAGCTGTGTGGTACTTAGCTGCTGGCTGGGGTTAAACCATGACAAGGGAGAAAGGATCTCTTAAAATTATTTTTAAAAGGTCAATTTACAAAAGGCTACTACTTAATTTAGAATATATTTCTAATGCAAATTGCCTGGGTATGTTGTACAGACTACTAGAAAGTCCCTTCTATACCTCACAGTTAGCCTGACTATTTAAAATCCCCTCTCTCCCCTCCCCAAATACCTCCTCGACTGCCACTGCTTGCAGGACATCTGCCAGGGAAGGATGATAAGACAAAGAAGCAAACATAAATCACAGCCGCTAATTGCAAAGCCATATGTATCTGTCCTTGCCCTTTTGTGCCTTCACCTTCAATCCACAGCTTGCCCATCCAATCCATCTCCCTGTCATTACTGCTTTTTCGCATCTCTCTGTGCTGTTCCCCTTTATGTTTTGAAGCACAGCCTCTTCTTCTCCGTAATCAGCTTGGCTTCGTGCGTTGCCATCCTTGAACACCTCTGGCCTTCCCTTTGCCAGCTCGTTCGCTCCTTTTACATTTCTCCTCTTCTTCCTCTAGCGTCACCCCCTTCCTTACCTCCCCGCTTGTCTCTCTGAGCAGATAACGTGAAACATTTTGCTGTTGCTGTGTTTCTTCATACATAAACTAATTATGGTCTACAAGCTAGCAGGTCAGCAGTATGATCCTTATTTTTGCAGCCCTTGATCCCACTATGGCAATGCAAACATGTGCACAGAGGAAGGATGAAGATCTTTCAGGGACATGGTCAAACCTGGCCACCAAAAACCTGTAAAACCAGTAAAAAGGCTGCTTCACACCTTAGAAGCACTCCCTTGTCAGCACAGGCTGCTCTTGGTGCTCAGGAGGAAAGCCACGTCAGCTGCAATTTAACGTCCAGAAATATTCTGGAGGCAAAGCTGCCAACCTTGGGGTCACCTCCTCATCCTTAAAACACGAGCCAGCTCCCAGATTTTGAGATACAGGGTTTTAACTGGCCAGAAGAGTGTTGGGAGACTATAAGAGGCCACAGTTTTACTTTCAAGTGATTTTTATATATATATATATATCAGGGATAGATCCAAGGGAAATAAGGAAACCCCTTAGGGATGGATGACGAGGGGTTAGTTTAGCGCGTCCCTGGGGGGAAAATAAATTGCTGGGCAAACCAAGAGCTGACTGTCTTCGTGGCTGTGTGTGACTACCCGCAGCAAACAGTGCCTGACATTTGCTGCCAGTGCTTTGTTCAAGCCTGAACTGCCTCCACCTGAGCAAAGTTGCTCTGCAGGTTTCAAACACTGAAAAATCAGAGGGAAAACAGGGTTAAAATACTTAGGGGAACAAAGCAAACCAGGGAAGTTCTTCCCTAAGCCAAATGCCACTCTGTTTTGCAGCATTGGTGGGAAACTTCTGGACTGTGGGACCTCAGCGTTAGCAAATCTTGTTAACAAGCTGCTCAAGTGTTCATGTGAGGCACCAGAAGAATGGGTTACATGTCTTATTGATTTAATGACAACTATCAGTGCTAGGAATTGATGCTTTCATTAGAAAAAGCAGATTAGCAAAAGGCTTGTGGATGTTTGGCCAACTCAGGAGATGGCAGGGTACGAATGGTTTCCCCTGTCGAAATATAACTTACAGGCAAGATGTAACGGAGGAAGGATGTAACCTGCTAATACCACAGTGCTGAGACACAGCCCTGCTTTAGTGGATTAAAAAATCCCATAGCTGCTGATACCCACTGAAGATTAGGATCCCATCCCTCCGGAGAAGAGTGGCAAAATCCCCGATGGAAGGTAGCGCTTGTTGCTAAATATCTGTCTTTGAAGCCCCAGGAACAGGATTCGGTTTCCCCATACTGGAAATCTTGGCTGATGATGCCTAGAAAAATATAGGCAATGTGAGGCAGAGGCAGCTTCCTCAGTCGGATAAAAAATAAATCAGAGAGTGACAGAGGGGTTGAGGTGGGAAGGGACCTCTGGGGGTCATCTGATCCAGCCCCCCTGCTCAAGCAGGGCCACCTAGAGCCAGTTGCCCAGGACTGTGCCCAGACAGCTTTTAAGCATGCCCAAGGATGGGGACTTCACAACCTCCCTTGGCAACCTGTGCCGGTGCCTGGTCACCCTCGCAGAGAAAAAGCACTTCCTGATGCTCAGGAGGAACCTCCTGCATTTCAGTTTATGCTCATTGCCTCTGGTCCTGTCCCAGGGCACCACTGAGAAGAGCCTGGCTCTGTCTTCTGTCCTCCCTCCCTTCAGGAATTCATACACACCGAAGAGATCCCCCCTGAGCCTTCCCTTCGCCAGGCTGCACAGTCCCAGCTCTCCCAGCCCTTCCTCATGTGAAAGATGCTCCAGTCCCTTCATCATCGGATTGGCCCCTTGCTGGACTCTCTCCAGTATGTCCATGTCTCTCATGTAGCGAGAAGCCCAGAACTGGACCCAGCGCTCACCAGTGCTGAGCAGAAGGGAAGGATCACCTCCCTCCACCTGCTGGAGGTGGATCCTCTCTTCCAGCCCAACCTGTTGGCTTGCTTGGGCACAAAGACACGTTGCTGGTTCATGTGCCACTTGGTGTCCACCAGGACCCCCGGGTTCTTCTCTGCAGAGGTGCTTTCCAGTCAGTCAGCCCCAGTATGTACTGGTGCCTGGGGTTATTCCTCCCCAGAGGCAGCACTTTGCATTTCCCCTTGTTGAACTTCATGGCAGCTCAGTTCTCCAGCCTGTTGAGGTCCCTCTGGATGGCAGCACAGCCATCTGGAGTATCAGCCACACCTCCTAGCTTTGTGTTGCCTGCAGATTCACTGCAGATGCACCCTGTTCTGTTCCTGAGGTCATTAACGAACAGCACTGGCCCCAGTGCCAACCCCTGGGGTGCACCTCTTGTGCACCCCCAGTAGACTTCGTGCCGCTGACCACAACCTCCTGGACCCAGCCATTCAGCTGGTTTCCAACCCACCCCACCAACCACTCATCTAACCTGTCTACGAGGGTGTTATGGGGTGTCAAAAGCCTTACTGGGGCAGACAACATCCATTGCTCCCCCGGCGTCCACCCAGCCACCTCACTGCAGAGGGCGACCAGGTTGGTTAAGCGCCATCTCCCCTTCGCATTCCCCTTTTTCTGCTGAAATAGTAGCAGAGCCCAAGGAGGTGGTATTTTAAGAAAACAATGAGATTAAAAGACTGACGCTAAGTGTTCACAGCACTTCTGACAGAGATAAACTGCGGTATCGGTTTCTATCAGATTGAGAGCACGCGGCCGCACTTCAGGGGAGAGGCTTAATGATTTAATAGGGCTTTCCCAACCCTCGCTATGAGCTTCAGCAGCACACATGGGTATGGGAGCATCAAGCAGTGACAATCGCAGATGTAAATAAATAATTAGAAGCACTCATTTGGAGACCAAGTGCTGAAGGTGTTGCTTGGGCGTATTTCACACAAGAAGCAAAGCAGGTTTCCCTGTGCCAGGTTATGTCCCACACCTCCTGGAGGGGGGATAACAGTTGGCTCTCGTCATCCGTCTACCGGCCCTGGGGCTACAGCCTGTGTTTCGTTTGGTGTTTTGGGCTTTCACTGGCACATAGTGTTCATGTGAGTGCACAGTGATCACACACGTGGTGGGAAAAGGGTCAAAGATGAGTTTTCCAGCTCCTGCTTCCTCTCTTTCTTCTTTTTCTTGTCTACCTCTCTTCCCACTGTGGCCCCAGTTCCTGTTTCCCAGAGGAGCTACTCTACGTTACCCTGCCGAACAAGGACATCTAGGGTTCAGCTCTGAGTCGCCATGCATCTGTGGCCTCCACTCTAACATTCAGTTAGGTGGAAACCTTCTACCTTCAAATAGATGGAAAAGGAAGAAAGAAGAGAAAATTCCATGTGGTTGCTTGTGGTGCTGCCTGTACCATGTTTGCTGGGGGACAGGGACTTAAATCTCTGGCATCCTCACTGACCTCATTACTGAGGAGGGATGTCCTCTGCAAGCTTCATCTTCACTGCATGATACTGAGGCTTTGGCCACCAAGGGACAATGTTTAATCATTTAAACATGACAACACGTGTGGACCCAACAAGACCTACCGAGTTTTATCTGCAAGGAGAAGGGAAGCTCGCAACGGTACCAACTGCTCTATTTCCCCTTAACTCAGCATCATTGACAGGTATTTACTACAGCAGCTAAAAATCACACAGTTTTGCTTGATAAAATTAAGGAAGAGAAATGGAGAAGGACACAACTGAAGATCAAGATCAAGTATATAGATTGACAGAGAGTAAAAGTCCTGAAAATGCCACAAAGCTATCAGACTTCCTTATTGCTGCCACTGGGGAAGGTTTTTTTAAGTGCAATAGCAGCAAATAGACCAAAGAAGGAAAAGGAAAGATATGCCTTAAATGACCCCCAAAGAAATCCTCCTCCTTGCAGGAGTCTCTGTGAAGCTTCACCTTTCTGATTATTTTTTAACACCCTGCTTAGACCACCATACTGACTATGAACTTGATTAAGTTGCCCCCCAAACTTAAAACCAGGAGATCTGTGTTAATTAACACGCCAAAAAGCTCTAGTTCCAAATCCCACATAAGAGGCTCCGGCACCCACAAGTTTCACAGGATTTTTGGGTGCTCACCACCTCCCAGGCAGGGTGCATCCTCAAATGACAGAGCTGAGAAGGAAAAAAAAAAAAAAAAAAAAAAGAAGAAAGAAAGAAAAAAAATACTCTCAAAATACAAGTAAAACATGCTTCTGATGCAAAATTAGCATTTGGCAGAGAAGTGACTCACAGTGACTGAGGGCTTCATGCATCCCTCCTCTGAAGCAGCCAGGATCTTTTTCTGGCTTGTGAATCACCAGAAAATGGTAGATGAGCACGTCTTGACCTAAGCAAAAACTGAGGGTGTTAAAGAAGATGAACGGCTCTGCTCTGCTCTCTGAAAGAGCGCTGCTGGCAACTTCGCGGTGCCAGGAAGAGGGCGAACAGCATTTCCAGGAGTCAGTTAAAAGGCAGAGAGCCTCTTTTACAGTGAATTCTCAGGCTTTGGAAAGCCTGACTGTGAACTAAAGGTGGATTCAGCTCTACGTGGAGCAGGCTCCTGCACGTGAAGGGGATTTTTTTTTTTGCAGGACCCCATCCTTTAGAGGGTTTGAGGTGTTTTCCAGATGCTTTTGTGACCCATAACCCCCTCTCACAGTTTAAAAATCCCACTTTCAGGCTCTTCACAAAACCCCTTCAGACTCCTTGGAGAAGAAGCGGTGGGAGTGGGGACAGGGGAAGCAGCCGAGCATCACCTGAAAGCCCACCTGTGTGCTCCCCCTTCCCCACACAAGCAGCACTGGGGCAGCAGAGCCAGATACTCAAGGACAGGCCACATGAATTGCAGTTTTACCTGCTAAACTGCTACAGGTCAGAAGGAAGGAGACATCTATATGTTTATTAAGTGGAGCACATATATAATTAATTTGGGTTAGAGTCTGGCTGCATGAAACCAGGCAAGCACGGCACCTCCAGCTCCACAACATTTTGGCAAACCCTTTCTGACCAAGGCAGGGCGCTGCATGAAGCTGACAGACACATCTGGCTGTGCAAACACTACCCTGACACCCCAGATGTGCTGCTCTCTTGCTTTTTGCCCCCGTGGGTGTGCTCTGTGGGGTGGCGGGGCAGTGACCGCAGGAGCCCTGGCTGTCCAGGCAAGGAGAGGTGTAGAAATACCTTCTGTTTGTGAACAAATAGCCGTCCTGACTGGGTTTTCTGATTGCTAAGGTGAAAACTTCAGCCCTTGTTCTGCTCCTTGTTTCATAATTATCCTTCTTGTCATACATTGTTCCTACATCTCCTTTAATTATTTTTTTAATCCAATTGACTCCTCACAGCAACATCTCTGACTTGAGCAGTCTCTCATCCTGCAGCACAGAGAAATGTTGACGATGATCTTTTTTGTTTCTCATCAAGTAGAATTAAGTGCCAGCTTTTGTCATGGCTGCAAAACAGTCTCTTCTCTCAGCAGAGGATTCCCTTCGGATAATTGCTCATCACAAAATAGTACCTTCCCAAGCATCCCTCATTAATTATCCCCCTGGTCAAGATTTCCAGGACCTACAAAAACATCATGACACCAATGTCATGGGTTAACCTGAACTCATCTTAAACAATCTAGCTCAGGTTTTGCGGGAAGCATAGCCACAACTATAGAGAAACACTGAGGGTAAATACTCCAGGTGGTGGTAGGGAAAATCTTAGCTGGGTTCTGTGCTATGGCAGCACTACGGTGTCGGTGCTGCTAGAGGCGCTTGAAGGATGCCCGGGCGAGCGGCTGGGTGCATCATTCCTTGTGACTCCAGACATCCAGGTGCAAAACCCATTTTTGCCACTTGTGTCGCGAACACAGGCAAGGGACTTCAGGCTTTTGGGCTTCCCTTCTTCAGGCTCTAAAGGAGGGTGAAAATCGCTTCCCGCACCGCAGAGAGCCGTACAACGCTGCTGCTGCAGGGGGCCCAAGGAGGAGCCCACAGAGGCTTTCCACAAGGATGCTGCTCGGTAGGATCATCCACTGCCCCAAGGTACCTGCTGAAGCTTTTTGTTGAGCAGCAAAGGAGTGATGCACAAGCGATGTCAGGGCAGCTGTGCAGATCTGAGCACAAAAAGCTGCCTTAGCAAGGCTGCCACGCTGAGCTCTTCAGCTAAGCATGGCAACAAAGACAGGCAAAGAAAGAAAAAAAAAAAAAAGGAGTAAAATTCAAATACTGCCATGGCTTTCATGGTAATCAGCACAGCATTATGCAGAATGATCTGTAATTTTACACTGACGGCTATTATCTTCTGACAGCCACCATGACTTAAACAAATGTCTGATATTGCAGAGGGCTGAGGGTTTTGTGCCTTTGACAAGAACCTCACCACAATAAGGAGCCCAAAGAGAGGGAAACGCTGTTCTGCAGCCTCCGTTTCTTTCCTGATGTATGAATCGTGGCAGTCCTTCCTTGGCGCTTATTAAGCTTGGTGCTTACGGTAGCGCTTTGATGTCAACCCCGCTTGAAGTGCCTTTGGCATAGCAATAGAAGAAACAAGCCCTGTGGACTCTGCTTGTAACATTCTCCCTTTCTTCAGATGGAGAAGCGCTCGGAGGGAGAGAGGATGCAAGGCCGAACTCCACAGCTTGACCCAACATGACACATTTTGAATATGAACAAGTAACGTCAAAACAATATTTAAATTATTTTTTTAATGCCTTCTAGATGGGCAAAGCAGGTAGCAAGTGCCTGGGTGATATGTAATTAAATAACTCTTCAGACGTACAGGTTCATGGCAAAGCATCTAATCTTCCTTGTAACTCATAAAACAAGGGAAGCAAGAAAGCAAGAGGCACGAAAGAATCCAGAGAATGAGAAATACTCTCATTTACCTTGACTTTTATGTTGTCATTTCAACCTAATTTCTTAGGAATCCAAATTGTGAACTGCCCCAGTGACTGGGAGAGCTTCAGACTCACAAGCTGTCTGGTCCTGGACACGGAATAGCATCGCTCACCAAATGGGACGGGGCGCCAGGGCCGGACTGCTCCACTTCTGCTTCATTTATAATAATAATATTTCTCCTGCCATCAGGTCTTGTTCATTCAAGATGCCAGGGTTGCTCAGGCTCTCCCAGCAACCACAAGAATACCCTGCCAATCCACAGGGATTTCCTTTAGCACTGTTTTTACAAAAAAATTAGAATTTTTAATCACAGAAAAACTGCTTAGGCCAGCGTTCCATCTGTGTCAAGCCTGGCTGGTTTTCAATCAATCTTTTGATTAAATTTTCAAGTTTTGATAGAAAAGAAAGAAGGATTGAGTACACTCTCTAGGAAAATTTCATAGGGAAAAATTTTGCCTTTCAAGCTAACCAGCTGTAATTTGCCCAGAGCTGATCCACACTCACAGAACTTCTTTGATTTCTGGGGATATTTCTAGTTTTTGTCTGGCTACTTTTCATGGTTTATTTAAGGTGTTGTTGGCACGAGTGAAGTATTTCTGGGCACTTTTTTTAAAGCTTTTAAGTTTGGGGGTTTTTTGCTTTTATTCTGGAAGCGTTCACATGCCCAACAGCTGACAAGCTGTTTCCAGCTCTAGTGGCTTGTCCAATAAAATATATTAACATCCCCTACGGCCTTGATACATTTCTGGGATGCTCAGAAAAATAAAGAGCTGGCATTCCCACCTCAAAGTCTCTTACCAAATACTCTGTTTGACATGTAAAAACCCCGCTGTCCTTAGGCATCTGTAATTTAAAACTGAGGGGATATAATGTACTATCCCCTTCAGTTCCCATTGGGCCAGATTCAAGTTCATCTCCCCAGTAGCTTCAGGAGTCCTTTGGTGCAAAGTCCATGGCTTCCTGTTTTATAATTATAAGCCCCTTCTGAAAATTTTGCCTGATACCACCCAACAGTCCTTAGCCCAAAGGAAGGTGTTTTGCAAAGTTGTTTTTTTCCTTGCAATGCTTTTTTTTTTTTTTTTTTTTTTCCCAGGTGGTTCTTTTTTAGGGCAGGGAAATATTAGCATCTTTTTGAGGTGTTGCATGCTGGCAAACACATGAAAGCCGAAGTGAGGTGGTTCAGTGGTCCCCCAAGGCAGAGGGACAGCCCTCCCAGGTGGCCACAGCACATCTGTCGGGAATTTTGTGCATGGTGGCCACTTGGGTCTGCAGGCATGCAAGCCCAGCCAGCTGGTTGATCAACATCAAACCAGCCTCATCCAAGTCATTTTTATTTATTATAAAGACGTGACCACTCTCCCCCGCTGCCGGCAGTAGGCACAGCTCCGTATCCTCTCCACCCCCCTCCTCCTCAAGCCTTGGCTGGGCCCTGAGGTCCTCTAATGTTTGAGATCTTCCTTTTGATCTCGGATTTAGCCTTGAGAAGAGTAAACTCTCTGCAGTCTGGCTGGAGCCGGCCAGGAGCTACTCCCCAATAAACATCTTCTCCTTTGTTTTGCCCAGGAATGTTATCTGGGTCATTGTTTCACCTTTCCTGCTCCTTCCAGCTCAAGGTAACCCGAAAACACATATAAACCATAACACCGGGAGCTCCTAGATTGCAGGGTCTGTGTTCACCTCCCCTTTGGATGCCTGCCTTGCCTTCATCATCCTATTTTCCACCACGTTGAGAGCTCGTGAGATTACTCACTCCTGGTGGCGAAGTCTCACCAATCCCCTCATGTGTAGGATTTGCTGGGATAACTCTGCACAGAGGATGTGGCCAGATCCTCATCCCTCTATGGCATTTGGTGGGGAGTTAGGATGTCCCTCATCCACCCGAACAGAGTCCCTGTAAAAAAAACCAAACCAACCCTAAGGCTCAGCTCCATAACAGCAAGCAGGTCTGTAAAGAAAAAATAAAAATACAAATTCAGAGAGAGCTGACTTTTATTTCTCTACTCAGTTTCGTGTTTACTTCTAACATCAGCACTCACGGCAGGGCTCCTTCTATATAACACACACACACACCCTGCCATAGATAATTACACTCAGTTGCTAGTGTTGGTGGTGCAGATGTCTGCCAGGCTCCACCATGATTATGGCACTTGGCCCGTGAGCAGGTCCACCATGCATGGTCCAAACTGCATCCCGAGGATGCTCTGCTCCACTGGCAGCTCTGGGAAAATCAGAACCACCCATGATCTGTTCCAGTAGGATGCAGAGGTCTGCCCCAGCATGCAGGCAACTGGGGCCAGTAGTTTTCTAGGAGGTGGGAATAGTCCCTTTCATCTCATCAAATTAACTCCAAAGGACAAGATGGTGACGGAGCCGAGAGCAGCTGAGTTTATCACAGCTTTTAATTTAGAAGAAACCGGCTAATGTGCGCTCTGAGAAGATGGATATGACAGGAGCCAGGGTTTTAGAAAGCATTCCCGATTTTTCCAGACTTCTCAAGACCTTCCCATTACCTTTTTTTAGCCTCATGGAGATTGGCAAGGGCCAAAGTGGGATGGTGGTGGAGTGGCAGCCAGGGAAATGTAGGAGGGACTGGCTGGCAGTCCTCCAACCAGGACAGGGAGCATGGAGGCTGGTGTAACACTTGCCCTGTGAGGATCTGCAATAGATAACCCCCTCCCATGGGCAGGGGATTTGGTGCTGGAGCTGTTGTTCCTGTGCTCACCTGCTTTTCTCCCCCAGAAAATGCCCTCTGTGAGGGAAGGACCTCACAGAGCTTTCTGAAGGCAATGGCCTGGCCCCAGCAGATAATGGAGATGCCAGGTTTGCAAAAGCCTCTAAAGCGTTTTTTTTCCTTCCTTGAATGGAATACGAAGAGAATTCCTATTTCTCTGTCTTATTTTTCAAGACCTTTGCTTGCTCTTAGATTAGTTTTCCAAATGGCCAACGCAGCAGGAAGTTTAGCTAGGGCTCGGTGTTCACCCCTTGGAGTACAAGCTGGGGCAAGTGGGCACACGATAACTCATTGCTTCCCTGCCTGGCTGCTCACTGAAGGACCTGCTCATCGATGCACACAGCACCAGGAATTAGGGCTTTATTGCCAAATCATCCTTCATTCTTGAAATCCTCTACCCCAGCACCCTGAAATATCAAGAGATAAATGCTAATTTTGGCGATACCCCGAGATGCGTTCACAGAGCTTGTTCACGGAGTTTATCTGTATCACTTCAGCCAAAAATTGTCATAATACTTCTTGGTAATTATTTGGAAAAGCCACCTGCCTCTCTGCACAATGTGCCTGTCCTGTTCTTTTACTGGCAGCTATAGGAACCAGACGCCAAGGTGCAGAAGGTAATTTCCCCATGGCAAGGAACACTTGGCTCTTCGGCAAACTCAAAAGACCATCATGCTGACCAGCCTCTCTGGTCTTGCTTTTGGTTGTACATGAGTTGGCAGTAAAATCTTGCTCTTCCAGGCACCTTCTGTCTTCAGGTGACTTTTGAATGTAGAGGATTTGTTGCCTTGCCCAAAGGACTTGGTGTCTTGAAAGCTTCTCAGCTTATCTGTGCCATCCTTGTTTCTCAGGTGAACATTTTTGCTATCCTCTAACCTAACCACCCTTCTGCTGCTTACAGTGGCCTGGTCTTTCTTTGTAAAAAGTTTGTTAAGTACTACACCAAGATTTGCTGACCTTTCCCCCCCGCACCTCACTTCTGCCTTGTTTGTCTCACCCATCTTCAAGCAGTTCTCTGAACAGCCTAAATAAAGAGTTTTGTCATCCTGGGTGGCCCTTGTAGTCAATGGCCCAGAAGACACAAGAGACATTTCTCCCAGCCGGAGTTACAGCTATGTGGGATTGTCTTCTATAGGGTTTCTCTTTTGACTGGGTCTAGGTGAGGCTTCCTAGATGCCAAGATGATCATCACGGTCCCACCTTGGACAGCTTAGCGATATGCCATTAGCTAACTTGTAATTCACTTATGATCTGATGATACCAAAGATGCTTTGTCCAGACCTCAGCCAGGCATCACACAGGTATCTGGGCTGAGATCTGGGCTATGGACAGGGTGGGACTCTCCAGGTGTCAAATGAGAAAGATATTGTGGATATCTGCTTTGGGGATGCAGGAGGAGTTTAAAAGAGCCAACAGCCACATGAGGTGCAACGCAGTGAAGAAAGTCGCCTTATACTAATGTCATTTTTTGGCTGATGAAAAATATGCCTTCTGTCTTCTATCAAACACACTGAAATGTAGAGGTATTAAATTAAATAATCTTCTCCTCTTTTTTTTTTTCTTTTAATACCTAGCAGGTTTTTTCATATATTAACATTTGCTATAGTGGAGTGGTGAATTACTGTGGTAGAGCTGAACTGCTGTGGCTTGAAGAGTTTTGCAAAAATAGGTTTTTTATATTAGACAAACATGGAGTTTTGCTTAGTCTGAAGTAGCAGTGAACGAGGCAGAAATAAAAAACTTGGAAAGTTAAGAGACTGTGCGCTCTGTTCATTTTGCTACTTATGTAGGAGGCATTCTTGATTTTATAAGAAACCTTCTTTATGCCCCTCCTTAATCTGATGTTGTTCTTTGCTAGGACCTGGAACACGAAAATGAAAAATAATGGACTGTCCTGCATCAATTATGAGACATTTACACTTTGAACACAGCCTGTTGCTATTATTAATCTGTTATTAATCATCCTTTTCCCAGTACGGATCAGGAAAACCAGGCTGCTTTGAAAACAAGCTTCCCCTGCGTGTTGATGGAGTAGGGATACTGGATGTGGCTTGGGATCCACATCTTGTTGCTCCTGGGGCACCTCCTGCCTGTTCCTCCCGCCTGAAGGGGAGAAGAGGAGCCCAGGAGCACAACTGCCGGGCCAGAAGTCACAGTCTTCACTAGGTTCCTCCCCAGATCCACCAAGATGCTCATGCAGGAGGGTTTCTCCCTTGCAGCTGTCCTTTCGGCAGCTCTAGCTGAGCAAACAGAGAGGGCCCACCAGGTCCCTATCACAGTTGTGGGCAACAGCCCTGGGAGAGCAGGTCAGCGCAAAGCTAGGTGTGGGATAGCTGCTCTCGTGAAATGGCTGCGGGTTAAGCGTCTGAATGGAAAAACTTTACTAAGAGGTGTATTGTGCTGCCTAAAAATAGCTACCACTTCTTTATCCAAACCACATCCCTCCGGAGAGCTCCAGTATTTAAGCACATTTGGATGCTAAGAGGAATCCTAATCAGTGAGACATTTCTCTTTGGCCACAGACCTCTCTAAAGTCACTGGGAAGCGTCTGCAGAGGCGATGGGAGAACTTGGCCGGCACCCATGCCTATGCACGGCAGCAGCCAGTTTGCTGTTTTAGTGGTTTCCTTTAATTGGGGTGACCGCTCGCATGCAGAGAAGCAAATTAAAATCCCATGAACTCAGCTATATAAGGAAGCTCACGGCTACGTGGACAAGGCTGAACGGACTGCCTTGAACAGGAGGCATCGCTTGTCACCCCACCCTCTGTCCCGTAGGAGAAGATCCCCTCCAGACACCATGTTTCCCTTTCCAAGAGTGTTTTACCTGGAGGGAAGAGGCTTCCCAGCATGTGATGTCTCCCTGTGAGCTGTCCATGGCATACTGAGGAGACCACGACCCACCCCACTGAGCCTGTGCCTCCAATCTCACTTCTCATCTGCCTCCTGCATCGGCAGGAGTCCCGCATCTCGCCCTCCAGCAGGTGGATGGGATTTTGAACAGGAAGGGTCAAGGTCCAGTTGAATCCAGCAGCTCCCGTTCCTCCACCACCCTCACCCTGCCAGGGCTGCCCTTTGTGGAGCTCAG
This sequence comes from Falco biarmicus, assembly GCF_023638135.1. NCBI lineage: Eukaryota > Metazoa > Chordata > Aves > Falconiformes > Falconidae > Falco > Falco biarmicus. The sequence goes on from NC_079293.1 coordinate 88,937,875, forward strand.
CTTTGCTCCTCCCACAACAGCAAGCGATTCAAACATTACTTAAAAAAACATAATAAAACTGTCCCACAACACTTCCACTCTCTAAAGCACCCCTTTTTCTTCCTTCCCAGTGACTTTCTTTCTTTAAATTTAAGATGGTGCTGGTCACCTTTGCTCCAAAAATACACAAAGCTGCTGCATAACTATTTTCCAAATAATTAATCTTTCCAGTGGAATAACTTAAAGCCCCACGTTTCCTGCTATGTTATACAGCTGCAATTTGTAATGAGAGATCCTGCGCTGTGCTACGTGGGCAGAGGGCCAAGGACGTGGCGCTTTACCTACACAAGAGCCCTACATAAATAATCCTCAGCCACAAGTTAAACAGTTAGGTACTGTTCGGTTCAAGAGAAAAGGAGAGGGAGAACAAAAGCCTTTCTTCTGGTTGTCACTTCACCGTTTTGTGTTAAATTTTCAGTGGTATTTTATTTTATTTTGTAAGCTTCAGGGGCTGGGAATGCTCCCTATTCACATGCCAGGGAGATACATGCTAAATTCCACCACCAAAAAGCAGTTTTATTGATTCATTCATGTTTCAAACAAATATTTTTTCTGCCATAAAGATTATAGCCTCCTATACTGCTAGGATCTCAGGATATGCCAAGCGTTAAGTGTAGTGATCCTTGCTTCTCTGCTCAAAACCAGGCTTGGGATGGAAACCATGGGAGATGGCCAGGAGATAAGGCAAGCACCCGGTGCCCTGGCTGGGACAGCCCTTGGAGGGCCACGAGAGCCAGGCATAAATCACAGTCTCCCTGAGACAGCAAGAAAGGATGCCAGGAGCAGCGCTGGTCCCCTGCCAGCTGCTGCACAGGGGCAGCCCCAAGATGATATAAAGACTCCGTTGGCAAGCCTTCGTCCCTCCTCCGCCTGGCACAATGGGCAGCACCGTCACGCTGGAGCATGGGAGGTCTGGATTCCCGAAATCTCTGAGTCTCGCTTGCCACGTGCATTTTATATATCCATAATAACAGCGTCGTATGTACTGGGCCGGCGGGAGGATGCAGGGTTTAGCTGCAACAGTAGCAGTGTTTATAGGTGTTATAAATCATTGTCGTCATCAGAATCATGCATACTGCTATTATATTTTCAGGATAATAGTGAGAAGGCCTGGGATATGGCAAAAATCTGTTGTTAATCATTGTATTCGCAAATTGAGGGAAAGCATTTCAAAGGCTTACACCCCCGGGCTCTAATGCAGCAAAACACATATGCATGGTGTGCATGCTCACGGGTCAGATTCCCAAGGCTATTTCATCCCTAAAGACAGAGCAAGGAGCTCAGCAGAAGCTGGCTGTAGGATGGGAAGGTCTAAAAGCATCTAAGCCAGTTCAGCACCTAACTCCCTGTGCTGTCAGTGGGATTTTAGGCATCTATTTGCACTTCCAGGCCCCTAAATACACTCGAAGCATCTAACCAGTGGTTAACGGGGGCTAACGTGAGGGGGGTTGGGATGGAGTGAAGGATGTGTCCCGTGTAAGAGCAGGCACTGGCTGCTTGCCTCCTCTTTTTGGCGAGGAGATGAGGATTTGAGTGCATTCCCTAAAATCACAGCTCGCCCAGCCCAGTGAGGGAGCAAGCTGGGAAAAACTACTTCCAGCACCTCACAGATTTGCAGGATATCCCTATTTTGAGGGGTACCGTCAGACCTCCAAGCAATGGAATGGGCTCGCGGGGAGAAGCGAGTGAGGAGACCGGAGGCTGTGGTTTCCCCTTGGCCTCATCCATGGCTCCTGCTCACACCGATGGGAATTATCCCAGGTGACAGAGAAGAGGCAGGTGCCCCTGTCAGGATCAGTCCCAGCTGGTCGATGTGCTGTCCTGGTGTCTGGGACATGTGGCGTCACATCAGCCACAACATACAGGAGTAACCCATCAAAAAGGAAACTATTTGAAATTAGGCAAACAGGAGAACAGCTTCCAAAAGGCGTGAAAATTATCTTGTTTCATGCTTAGAATAACCCCATTACTACAATATCCTGAGTGAATTATGCCAAACTTCCCATGCGCGCATACACACACAAAATCCCCTTTGGGCTGCACAACAACAGTGAGAAATTTCAGAATGGGAAGCTCCTGAAAAGAGGGAATTTGAATGAAAAGTGTCCTTTGGAATGTAACTACAAAGTGGATATCATCATGCTTTGATATTTATAATGGCAATTGTTCTCCTCATTGTGAAATACATTTCTTTTGTACCAGCAAATTCTTGAAAAAAGCATAATTTTGCACACATTGTGCATTAGGAAACTACTCAAATTAAGACCTCTTTGAGATGCTGATCAATGCAGTGGCTAGGAAGGCCAGGAGAAAAAAAAAAAAAAAGCAGCTCAGAGATGGAAAATTATTTCCTCCTGGCAAAAGAGGGTTATTTATTGTAAATACAGACGGGGATAGCTTACACTGCATTATGTGCCTTAACTTTTCCTATCTGAGACCATAGCTGGTGGATTTTCACCCAGGCAAGAAGCCCACAGAGGTAATCATGCTTCAAAAGCATTTTACATCTTCCTTGCACATGGGTAAATACCCCACATGCCATTAAACTCTGGGCATCTAATGGAGCTGATACCACAGAACTGGAGAAGTGATTAAATCACAGTTGTCGTTACCGTGTCTCAGTGGTCGACTGGGCTGTGATGACAGAAAAATGAAGCCCTTGCCAGCAGCCTGTGGAAAGAGATGGTCAGAAAAGAAGAATGAAACGTCACCTCGTTTCATTAGCTGGCTCTCGGCAGCTAACGAGAGGTGTCTATCCCATCAGCAGACTCGTCAAAATTCATAGGTGCTTCCTAAAGCTACCAAAATATTGAGAGGTTTTAATAGAAAAACCTCCTTGCTTTGTAGAAAGCTAATTTTGGGGGGCTGAGAGTGCAGATTCTCCAGGAACTGCCAGGCACAGCTGTGACCTCTTGGTTTCAGCAAAAATAAATAGCAACAGAGGGGAAATGTCTTGGAATTAACATCATGACCTAACACGGGTAAAATCAACCCTTCGGGGTGCAGGGTGGAGGCAGTGCCTGTATAATCAGGTATGTTTGACTGGTGTGTGAGCGCTGGGCTGCCCCTGCTCCATCCCGGGCTGAAATCCTGCTGGTGGAGAGGGACAGGCTGCAGGAGCAATTAATGGCAGTTGAGAAGAAGCCTAACTGCTAGTGATGAGCCGCCAGTATCAGCAAGTAAGTTCACAGGGGTTATTTTTAGTACCGCTACGGGGTTACTTTAGAGATGGGAGTGGGTGAGCATGCTAAGGAAGGATATGCCTTGTGAAATAAGGTGGCAAACTTGGCTGAAACACTGTGAGGCACCTTTGGGGTCAGCCATAAAAGTATCCTCTCACTTTCTTCTTTTGGCCAGTTGAACTTTTTTGAAAGTTTTCCTACAGAAAGGCACTTGCTCAGTCCTCAAGTGTGTGTCTCTCTCCTGACACATTCCCCTCACTCCCCGTTCAGTCCTGTACCCCCTGCAGAAACCAAATTCAGCGGATGGAGAAGGGACCCAAAGGCTGTGTCTATGCCGCTGGGTGGGATGTGGGCCTGGCAGAACTGCCTGGCTGTTAGCCGGTTCCCTGGCTCAAATGCTGTAGATGCTCTCCTGGGACAGACTCTGGCTGAACTCCAGCACCACTGGCCCCCCTCCTCCCACATTATCCCACTGAGGTTTTGCACCTGAACACCTTCATGCCACCCCCTGGGGCATTCAGAACCCCCTTCCTGCTCATGCCATGAAAACCTCTTGTTGGCAGGCTGCAACAGAGACCTGACGCTATTTTAAATACTGGGGGGAAAAACCCAAACACACACATGAAAAACAGTAAGAATGGCTTTGCACTATATGGGGTGCTGCACCGGGAACACACGGCCAACCTGGCGTTTGCCCTTGGGGCTGAAGGCTGCTCCCTGGCTCTCTTATTGAGCAATATATGAGATGAATGCACAAAAAAAAGCTTTTCCCCAAGGTTTTGGGTAGAAGACCTCCACTGAGGGAAAAGCTAATGAGCCAACATTTCCCTGTCTCCTCGGGGAGCCCCACAGATTCACGGTATTGCCTGCATTGGGAATGGCTCGCAATACAGCTGGGCGCTGGTTTAGGTGACCAGCAAAACACCGCATGTTTCTATTGCTGCATTTTTAGCGCAATCACAGCCTAAGCAAGTGCTGAGCAGCAGCTGCAGGCACGTGGGCTGCATGGGCAGCCTTGGCTCAACTGGTGGAGCAGCATTCGAGGGACCTCCCCAAGACGCAGGCAGCCCATGAGCTCCCCAAGCCCCTGGAAATCAGACTAGCAAGCAGGGGGCTGGCTGGCCACCCGGGCGAAAGCTGCCATCAGTGGTGCTCCTGACTGAGCATTTCCCATGGATGGCGAGGGTCGGAGCTAAGAGGTTGAGTCCACCCAAGTCCCTGAGCCAGCCTACAGGCAGATCTCACCGTGCCAGCATTCAGCTTGTGCCTGGAAACCACCCACAAGCAGTGTCAGCACTACACTGCAAGCAGGGGTGCTGGTCCATGCTATGCTTTCAGTTTAATGGAAGTATTCTGGTTTTCTGTGAAGCTTTTCTCACAAGTAATCAGTTTTCCTTCCTTTTTTTTTTTAAAAAAAATTTATTTAGCATCTTTTCTTTTTCAGCAAGGAAAACTGCAGAGGGAGAGAGAGGCCAAAGCAGGTGAATAAACAGAAACCAACATGCTTAAAAACCTGTTCATGGATGTTTTCTGTTTCAAAGCAAAATAAGCACAGAATAAAACATTGGACTTGCATGAAGTCCTTAACTTTTCCTCATTCTTGCTCGCAGTTTCTTCTTCACGTGTGACAAAACCATGAGTCCACTTTTTTCATCAGAGTCATCCTGAAGACCACGTACCACCTGGAAATAGCTTCGTGTCAGCGCAACTCTTCTTAGACACCAGAGCATCCCTACCAGCAAGTTGCCCCAACCCTGGAAAAAGTTCTGTCAGCTCTTGCATGGAAGAGACAGAAATCCAGGGTGAATTTGACTTTATTTCTTCTACCGCTTACAGAAATTCACAGTTTGGGTCATTTCCCCCATGTTTGAAGCAATGGGTGGCAAACAGGCAGAGAAGGCTGGGGAAGAAATGGAAAAGGCAGGACGAGAGATCATAGATGGCTCAGGGAAAGGGACATTGCAGGAAAGGTGATGAATTGGTGAAAAAAAAAAGGAAACCAACCAAAAAGTAAAATAAACTTACAGAAACATGGAAGAGTTCCAGTAAAGGGGGAAAGAGAAACAATCTGGAAATGGCAGGCAGCGATGTGGATGGTATATTTAGTTAAGCCACTGGCACTTTCCTCTGGTGGGAAAAGTGACAATTGCAGCGTTTAGGTTTTAATCCAACGAGGGAATTTCAGCGTGGGCTTATTTTTAAACATGTGAGTAATCCTCATGATTTCAGTTCAGGAAAGTAGATCCCAGCTCATATCAAGCCTGTTGCCAGTGTGGACCTCACTGTTGAGAAAAAAAGATGTTTTGAACCTCTTTTACATCACGTTTTGTTTTTCCCTGTGAAAAGATGTACATATCCAAAATTACTTGGGAGAATGTGGAGGAGGCTGCTGTGAGATGGGGAAACAGGGTTTGAGGTTTCCCCGGGACGGGAACGGGTCTGCCTCAGGAGGCTGCTCTTGCCCTGGTTGCGTTTTGCTGAGAGCAGAGCTGGGGACCGAATCAGGCTGATGGAGATATTTTCAGCATGATGGAAAAACACAGGCAGCTGGTGGGACATGGGCACCCAAGACATCACATCCTCACAAATGGGATGTGCCTGGTGCAGAGAATCCATGGCAGGGCACAATCAGCTCCATCCCAGGCTCTAGCAACCTGCGTGGAGCTTGGCTTGGGTGCAGAGGGATGCAGAAGAGTGTGTCTGAGGGTGAGCCTGGCTCTCACACTCAGAGCTCAATTTATAAGAATTATATTTTATATGATGTAATATTATTATTATAATAATTTATTGATTATTCCCAAATCCACTGTCTCCTCTTAAAAGTCAACCTAGGCAGAAGTTTCACATCAATAATTTTATTTGCTGGGATTTAGGGTGTTTTTTTGGAGGGGAGGCAAGATTGCTAGTTCTTTCCGCACCCATCCTTTCAAAATGCTCACAAACCCAAGTGCTTTGAAGCTTAGACTTTTCAGACATTGAGAAAAGAGTGATGCTTGGAGTCAAACACAGCTTGGGAGTGAGTTGGTCCTATGTGGGGACGGTCCCACTCTCTCTCAGTGGCATTTTATCACTTGCTACAAGCACTGCAGCCTCTGCTGACACAGCAGAGCCCACCACGGGCTGATCCTTAAATGCCAGTCACCTCTGTTGATACCCAAACAGATTAACCAGCATCCTCACCCTCCTGTCTCTGTGCTGGGTTTTGTACTGACAAACCTGCTGGGTGTTCAAACACCCACAGAGAGTTGCACCTCTTCTTGCAGAAGCTGCCCTTAGCCAGCTCTACACCGCTCCCAGAGCTTCAACGTCTGGAAATGCAGGAAATTAGGATGCCTGGAGGGGTCTCCAGTTGCTGGGTGCAGTGTGATTTCACAGAGATGGTTGCTCTGCTGGATATGGATGAGGCACTGGTGGACCCCACGGAGATCCCCAAATCTGGGAGAAATCACCAGCTTCCTTGAACAGGAGCGTATCTCATGGCATTGGCTCGGCAGAGAGACCTGTCTGTGTCAGCCTGGCATCTTCTGGTTTAACAGGTCAATTTTTGAGCAAACAGACCCAGGCAGGAAGAATTTGCCTGTGGGTTACTCCACTTCTTTCCATCGGGTTGACGCGAGCAATTTCCACAGTGCTCCGTAATGAAAAATTTCTTTTGGAGGACGGTTGAAACCAGTGAGATTTGGCTAGTCTGTCCTCACCCTTTTATTAGTGGCATCATAACTCACTGAAACTGGTGTCTAATAAGGAGATCCCCATTAACTGCACTCCTACAAATACACATCAAGATGCATCTGAGTTTGCAAAACCTTCCAAGGAGCAATGAAGGAATACAAAGCAGATAGGGAAGAGAAATGACTGATAGGAAGCAGGTCAGGATGCTCAAGAAATACTGCAGTGTTGCAAAAAAAGGGAAAATGACTGAAGTCTCATTTTAATTAGTATCAAAAGTCCTCCCCCTATTTATGCAAGCATTTTATACTGCGTTAGATAGAGGTTCTTTGCAAGAAGTGCTTTACCACAGCTTGCTGCTATGGGGCCGATAGCTGGAGCTCAGAAAAGAAAGCACCAGGTCCTCCGGCACCCCAGCCCTGAAATCTGGATTTGACGGCAGTGTTCTAAAAAGACCAGGCAGAGCAGTAGCCTTATGTATGAGAGGGTTATCTACAGCGGTGAGAGGGGTGGTGACAGGCGTGGGGAATTTGCGTTAGAAATCCCCTCTAGTGTCCCACCTTTGAGAGCAACATTTAACCCCATGATAAGACATCGCTGGCTGGTAGCACTGAACCATCCTGCCCGTCTTGCCCAACTTACTCCACCACCTATTCTTCCTCCTCTGACCCTTACTATGGGGTGAGGAGGAGTGAGGTGGGGGAGAGAACAGCACGGCAGGACTTCAGAAATCCCCCCAACATCCGCATCAGGCAGAGACACAGACCTCAGACGCCCATTTATTCCAGTAAGAGGCATTTCCCCGGTGCCAACTGGGCAGCCACAAGAGCAAAACCTAGAATAAGCTTTGCAACACCCGGGCGAGGCGGGGAGGCTCGTAGGACGCGTGGCTCGTTTCTCCCCTCCTTTTTCCCTGAGACAAGCTGCAGCAGAGAGCGCCAACCCCCTCTGCACCTCCCGGCCCCCCTCTCCCAGCGCCGTGGGTGCCAAGCCCAGCTGCTCAGCTCTGGGTGCTGCTGCAGCTCCCGCCCCTGCTGGCACTGCTGCTGCCGAGCGGAGCCGGGGAGGGCCGTAATGACGCACCCTATTGGTATTAGAAGACTTCACCGGCTATTTATAGGCCCCCGCCGACCGCAGAAGGCTCTCGGCCTCTTTTTCTCCCTCCCTTCCTCCCTCCCTCTCGCTCACTGGCTTTAGCTCAGTGCAGGAGGGGGAGCAAAAGAAATGCTGTAAATAAACCAGTGGGTCCAAAAGCACGACATTCCCAAGCGCAGCAAAGTTGCTGCCCCTCCGTTATTGAAATCACCCAGCGGATTCAGTCTGAACAAATTATTTCCAGCACACCAGCTTTTTGCTCTGGTGTTCTTTCCTCCCAGCTTTTCAGCTTGGATTTCTTTTTTTTTTTTTTTCCCTTTTTTTTTTTATTCTTTTCCCTGTCTTTGCACAGTTTCACTTTCCAGTTCCTGGCATTGGCTTGGCTATTGCTCAGCAGGACTGGATAAAGCCCAGAGAGGGGGAGACCTCTCTATTGAGCTTGGCACATTTCCCCAGTTGCCACCAAGTGCTTCCCTGCGTGTCTGTTCCCAATACCCAGGCTGGTCCCTGACCCTTATTTTGGCCCATGACATATTCTGACACTGTCCTGGCTGTGGGGCCAGGCTACAGCTCCCACGCACAATTCTGAGGGACACTGAGGGACAGACCCACCGGTCCAGCACTCTGGTCACCCACGCGTCTCTCCAGCCCCTGCCCTATTTCCGTGCCAGTGGGGAACAAGCCGAGCCGCAGATGGAAATGGTACCCATGCATCGATCCTGGGCGCTCCTGCGGCGTGGATAACCACAGCAATAAGTTCTGAATCACTGCTGCAGGAGCAGTCTGCCCCAGCTCGGGGGAAAGGCAGCATTTGGAAATGTGAATAAAACATTCAGCACACCTGGGTATGGACAGTGAGGTAAACACAATGAATAGTGTCCGCAGCAGAGGCATGATGGAGAAGTAAAGCCATTTATAATCACTTCAGTGGAGTGAAAAATAGAGGTCACTGAAGGTGCACATCCATTCTTTTTTAAACACAACAATGCTGATTTTCAGAATATTTATTTGCAGAAGCATTTCTAACAGAAACACTCCCGCCTGCACGCAGGCCCTCGGGTTTACAACAGAGGTAAGACAGGACAACTGTAGGAATTAAAATTGTAGCAAGACATTTTCCTTCTGCTCTTACTGAATTAACCATTGCTCTACCTGAGACTCCACCCCTGCAGCTCCACCAGCACCACAGAGATAAAGCAATCAAGGTGTGTGTGTGTGTGGGGGGGATCTTCTGGCAGAGGTGAGTCTTATCCTGAAGTAAATCACTTTAGCCCTCTGGTTTTGTATGGTGCCCTGCTCCATGCTTATCTGTTGGGACTTGCAGGCTCCGGGGAAGCCTCCTGCTGCTGGGGAGGGCTGTACAGCACCAACCCCAGCCACGTCCCCCCAGGGGGTTGAGCCTTGCAGTGATGCTGGCAAACAAATAACGGGCCCTGGCTCCTTCTCCCTGGAGAGAAACCGCATACCCAACTGCAAACAGCTAGTCCCAAAGCTAACGTATTATGTGTTTTATTGTTATCATTATTATTATTATCTTTAGGAAATAGTTTATTGGAAAAAGACACAGGTAATTCAAGAGCTATATTTGAACTCGGGCATGGTGCTTAACATATGGCCTCAAAACAAGAGCACATCACCTTCTCTTTGACAAGCCCATCCCTTTGCAACTTTCTGATCTTTAAACCTTGATATGCAAGAGGCTCTTGCAAAAGTTGTCTTACTGGGAGCTGTATCATGACCTGGTCTTACGGGTTGTGTGGGACCAGGCCTGAAGACAGGGTAAAATAAAATATTTTTTTAAAAAAATAATTTAAAAAAGAAAATTATATTTAAAAAAAATTAAAAAATAGTCTTCTTACCACTGTGCAACTCCTTCAGAGGTCTCACAAAATTGCATTGGCTGCCCCTGCTAAGGTGAGCAGGCGGCCACCAGTTAGAAAAAGTTGAGGGGAAATGTCCTGGTGCATGGAAAGCACCCCTTCTCCTCTGGCCACGCTGGAGGGTGCACAGTATGATACTGAAAAGCCACGTCAACCATCGTCTTCCCTCCTCTGCAGAGCAGAAAGCCTACAGACCCTTTTTCAGAGGCAGATCAGCCCGTACAGATTCCCCTTGGATTGCCTCTTGCACGTATGGATTACCCTTAGCACGCCAAACGCTGTGCCACAACTGACAGTCAAGACACTTGGATTCTGCATCCTTCTCAACGTGGAGATGTTCCAGCCCTGCCTTGAGAACTGCATGGTCACCCTGGCAATGTGAGATAAGCCAGTAAGATTTCAGAATGCCTCTGGAAGGCTGGTTTAGAAGCAAATCAGAACCAACAGCCTACACAGGAAAATTTTATTTTCCAGTTGTTGGTTCTTCAGTTTTGGAGATGTACATTCGTAAACCATAAAAGCAAATTATCCCTCTGCCGGCACAGATCCAGCCTTGACCTTTCTGCAGCATAATTAAAATGTAAAAGCGCTGTGCCAGATTGCCATATGACTAAAATTGTTCGCTTCATTTATACCCTACTTTCTGCCAGCACCAACGTGTCAGGAATTGGTGGTTGCCACTCACAATAAATATCTGGTAGATCTCCTATAAAAATCCCGTTTGAGGAACTTGCAATTTGAGTTCAACAAACACCTCACAGGATATAACCTTCCCTTAAATTCACCATGCTTGTCCACATGCAGCTTAATTTTCTCAAGCTGTTGTGTTTGAAATTTTCTCACGGGATATTTCCTACAGCTAAATCTTGTTCTCATGGACCACACGAAAGCAGCCTGGCTATAAGTACTTGACACTTGGCATCTGACAGAGAAATTGTGCTTGGTTCATTGCTATTATTTATTGTATTTTTGTCTCTGCCACTCCATCCCTAAGCAGGAAAACCCATATGACTTCTGCCCTGAACGAGCTGTAGCCAGATGACAACTGGCAATACTGAGGTGCTGCAGGTAACCTTAATGCTTCTGACACGCTTGGTGCAGGAAGTTTGCAAATAAATACCCATTAGGCATTTAAGAGGCCCATGTAGAAGTTCTGCTAGCTTCTAGAATAAATGTAGGGGAAAAATTAAAAGAACATATTTAAACTGTGGTTTGGACTTAAAAGTGAAGCATTCAGGAGTGTATTTTAATATAATAAATGTTACATGGTTTCTAGTAATGGAATAACACAAGCAACTCTGCACATTACACATCCATGTATTGGATCAAAAATGTTCATAAACCAGGCAATAACGCTATTTGAGCAGAAGGACTTACAAGATATTACTGAAGTAATTTCAGTTTTAAAATTACAGGAAAAGTTGGTGTTTGACCATGCTGTGTGGGGACAGTGACACGGAACAGCCCAAAGCGTTAACCAACAGCAGCAGCATGGTGTAAGGTGTAGGAGCAGTTTACAAATGCGCATGTAAATGGCACGCTTTAGGGATAAAAACCATTACAGATTTTTCTGCCTTTAGGTAAAGGAGGGTCTGTTTTCTTGCAACAGGAGCTCTGGATCTTCTCTCAGTCATTTGTGAAGCAAAGAGATTGGGAATGTAATGCTAAACTGCTGGAGCACGCACATTAGCCTGCTTATGATACGGTAGTAATGACATTAAATTTAAATTTCAGTCTTTTAAACTGCACAATTATACTGCATGTCCTGTAATAAACCTGATAATTTTCATGTAACTATTTAGAAAGATGAACCTCGTTTAAGAAAAGTAAGTATATTAAACTGGTATACCTTTGATCCTGATTTTACCTAACAATTGGCAACAGAGAAAGAATAAAAAGTATCTGAAGATCTAAATGAAATGCTTAAAATGGCAATTGGCTCTCTCTCAGCACACAGTATTGTTATTTCTTTGCTAAATTCAGATGGTCTCCAAGAATCTATAAGCTCATTGCAGCTGGACAGTGTTTATAGACATATGGCAGAGGATGGTTTTCAAAGGAATTTAAATATTGCAGGGAGTGGTTTCATATTCCAGGGCCCCAAGTTTGCTTTGTGATAGTGGTTTACTTTCACTGTTGCTCAAGAAAGGAGCCCTCTGTTCAGAGGGAAATGCAGGAGGTGTGAAGTGAACAAATAAAATGTTACGTTTTCCATCCCTGGCATAGCAGAGGAGTAGGAAGCAGCACGGCAGGAAGAGAGGAGACTGGACGAATGGGAGAGACACATGACCTGAACAAATCAGACATGTAATACTGGCTTGCATTTCCCGAGTTGACAAATATAAATTAACACTCAGTAAGATGACTGTGTTTTTGAGATAAAATTATAAAATTTTGCTTTCCATGAATACCCTCTAAAATGGGCTTAAAATTCTTTCCATAAACATTTCCAGCCACTAATCTAATTGACTGGAATGTTTTCAAAAAGCAAACACAGCTGAAGGAAATTCACTGCTTTCATTCAGATGTAAGTGAATATTTGCAGGTTTTTAAAGGTATTCCCCGAGTTTGATAACTAACTAAACAACTTTATTTTGTAAACAGCTATTGTGCTGAAAAAAACCCGAACAACAAGCTCAGAGGTCTTTGCGTGAAACTATCTACCAAATCACCTCAATTACGCTCAAAAGAACAAGTATTTTTAGCAAGCATTCCCTTGAACACGATACATACCTTCTGACGCTCCCTGGAAGATGCAGCTCGAAGTGAAGTTTACGTCACCAGGGCACCTGCACGGGTATCAAAGATTTCTGCTTGAGATGCCCCTGGATGCAAGCAGGGAGAGATCAGGCCCCTCTTTTGGGCTTTGAAACCTCAAATTCACAGGCTTCAGGGGAACTACTCTCCACTTACAAGGATGGGAGAGCTGCATCAAGCTCCTGGGACCTCACCTGGCTACAGGCACACCTTGAGCAGGCCTGATTGCCTGAGCTCCTTTTACTTTGGGTTTTGTGGCTTGGTTCTTTCTCCCGAATGACTTGTGTAGCAGCAGCTGTGGAAACCTTCGTGCAAAGCCAGAGCCAAACACAAGATGCATGACCTTCCTCCAGAGTTTTGCACCACACAAATTACAGAGGGGGAGCTACTGAATTTCCAGGCCAGGGACAACAAGCATCCCTGCTGAGCTCATCCTTGTCTAAGCAGCACTAGTTTAGTCGTAAGCAGTTCTGAAGCAGTTCTGAGGAAACGCTGATTGCTAAACCCAGCCTAACTGAAGAGTAGCTTGGCTCAGTTCAGCTGAAGCAAACATGCTCCTCGACAACTGGCTCTAAAACAACCAAACTCACAAAACCAAAAACAAACCACCTCAAACTGAAACCTTCGGCAGCAGGCTGTGTTTTCAAACTTTTCTCTCTAACTGTGAAATTGAGATTTCAGAAGTAAAAGCCAAGATCTCCATCTAATCGCTTCCTTGCCAGCACTGGCCCTGAAGAAAAACTCTTGTATATTGGGAAACCTGCAGCACCGTGATGATATGAAATATTACCTTGGTTGCTGTCTCTGGAAGCGCACGCATGCGAAGCCCCCATAGTAGGTTGTAGCAGCAGAGCAGAATGATTGCTTGTAGACTTTTACCCTCCAGAAGCAATCGTGCCCAAATTCACGAGCTCAATTTCTGTCTCAATTCCCTTAGAATATTGCTGTTAAAGAAGATACAACTACAAAAGGACAATCATCTACCCTTAAATTCTCACCCCTTTCAGGTCTTTAAAGAGGATGTGTGTGTGTATATATATATTTCTCTCTCTATCATTGAATGGTAATACTCTTTTATTTTATTCACTAAATTGCACAGAATCTGATGCAAAGCCCTCTTTTGTGCAGCGTTCAGAAGTTGCTAAGCACAAATCAGTGCACGAGCACTGCTGATGGTTACAGAACCTGCAAGTATTTTAACCTCTTACTATGGCAGGAAAAATAAAGAGACAACAGATCTCATATTCTCTGCTTTTGCCATCAATTCAAATATGGGGATCACTTATAAAAATCCTTTGTTATTCCCAATGATTAGCCGAGATGAATCCCTTACGCCAAGGCAACTGCCTTGGGTTTCAGTGGAAACAGGTCTGTGACAAACAAAATGCACGTTCATATTCATAAATTCTAATGCAAACAGCCAATCACTCAGGAGAAGAGCAAAATGCAGTATGCGTAAAATAAAATGCAACAGAAGAACAATAGGGTGGATTCAGTTCATTCTAATCCAAGAGCAGTTAAAGCAAGAGCATTTACAATAGCAGAGCTCAGCAGATTCCAACACGAAAGGAAATATTAGTCAACAAATCCTCAAAGTTTTATGAACACGCCAGTCGGGGTGGGGAAGCCTTCAGATGCTTTTAAAGCAGACTGAAGAAACAGGGAAGATGTGGTAGTTATTAAACATTATTTTCCCAATAATATCTTAGAATGGAAGGGTTTATGGCTTCATGCAGCTGATGAGCAGAGCAGCGCCACTGCCCAAGGACTTCTGCATGTAAGAAACTCCCTGGGCCCTCAGCATGAAGGCGGCTAATTTCTTACAGCTCATTCTGTGCCAGTGCTAAATGCTCAGGAAGGCATAAGATCCCACTTCTCTTTCTTTGATGAAAGAAAAAGAAAAATCCCACTCAAATCCTGCATGTCTGTATGGCACCATTTCCCCCCCCCCTTTTTTTTTATTTTTCATTACATGATGGCCTTACTGGTCTTATTTGTCCTTCCCCTTTCACACTAAAGCACTCTGAGCACCATTCATCCTGGATTTCTTGCAAGACACTGCGGATGATAGGACAGCTGGCAGGATGATGCCTTAGATGCTAAGAGACAACTCTGAAGGCCATTTCTTTGGTGTGATTTAACATTCCTGCTTCAAATGAGCAACTGTGAAATCTTCACTCCAGCTCCCTGGATCTCGATAAAAGCAAGCAGGAAAAAACTGTAATTAGTCCCATTATTTCTAAAGTGAAAACCAAGAACAAATTATTGCAGGTTATAGTTTTTCAGCTCTTCCATTACTGTGGATGCCAAAATAAGAAAAAGAAAAAAAAAAAACCAACCCTGTATTTATAGCACTCTGTCCAAAGAACAAGTTTTTAAAGCAAACAAAACTGTATTTTTGCAGCCTGGGAAAATGCCAATGTAGTCCCTTATTCTGATAGCATTATCTCATTACCTTACAGAAGTCTATCAGCTATTTTATGCTTTTACTGAAAAAAACCCAGGTCTTATTTTAACAGTTTGTATGTAGAGATGAAGAGGTGACACACAATTTGAGTATCTCATTTCCTTCACCAGGATTAAATTTTTGGTAGGGCTCCAGTATTTTGTTGGAAACTCTTTACAGGCATTACTTCCTCACTCTACCCAAAATAAATTCCTCCAATACTAATAATTTGTGAAAAGTGTTGCTTTTTTACACCGATACTGCTCCTATTTGTCAATCCCCCCCAGCAGCACAAAAGAAACTGCACTTTGTAATGCAACTGTCAGTGCTATTACTTTTATTTTTTCATTCATCTGGTCAAATTTTGACATCACACCGGAACTTGAGATGGGCTTTGTTCTCTAAAAATATCAGACAAAAAAACCCAAACCCGAAACACCCAAAAAACCAAACCAAAACAAAAACAAAAAAAACCCCTCAAAAAATCCACCCAAGAGGAAAAGGTGGACGAGAGAGCTGGAAATATTCAGCCTTTCAGCCGTGACACCTATCAAACACGAGCAAACCCCAACTTCCCTCTTCCAAACCCCGCGGTCCTTTGGGGCCGAGGGAAGCCGAGGCTTTCACAGGCCAGGTTTTCCACCTCCCACCCGGCTGCCGGCCAGCCCTTCCCTGCCCGGTGCCAGCGGGGCCGCCCCGGTTTCCCCCGGAGCAGGCCTCAGCCGCGCTCTCCTTCCTCCCGCGGGAAACGACCTTGGCTGCGCCGCGCTGCCCCGGGGCGAACCCCTCTCCGCCCCGGACATCTCCCGGCCGCCGGCCCCGCTCCGCAGGCAACCCCGGGGCGAGTCCTTCCCCTCCCCGGGGTCTCAGAGGCGCCGGGCCCACTCCCTCCGCCCCGCCCGACCCCGCCTAGCTCGCTGAGGTAACTCCCGCCTCAGTGCCGTGCCCTCCCCCCCCGCGCTGAGGTAACTCCCGCCTCAGTGCGTCTCCCCCTCAGAGGTAACTCCCGCCTCAGTATCGTCCCCCCTACAACGAGGTAACTCCCGCCTCAGTGTCCTACCCTCCCCCCCCCCCCCCGCCCCCCGCTGAGGTAACTCCCGCCTTGGTGCCCCCTCACTGAGGTAACTCCCGCCTCTAGGGCCCCCCTCCGCCGCTCGCTGAGGTAACTCCCGCCCGAGCCCTCACACCGGTGCCGCCTCGACGCCCCCGCCCGCCGCCCTCGGGGCCCGCTGGATGCCCGCTCCCCTCCCCTGGGCCGCCCGCCCTCCAGCTCCAGTCACGCTCGCTCCCTCCCCCGCCCTCCGCGCTCTGCGTGAGCAGCTCCCGGCAAGAGGGCGGGAACAGGCTCCTCTCCCCCTCCCCCCCTTCCCCCGCAATCCTGATTGGGTCGCGCCTCGACGCCCATCAAGCCAAGCCTCAATCGTGATTGGCCGCGGCGGCAGGCCAGTGCACAATTCCCGCCCCGCGGGGTGTCCCTCCAGCCCTCCCCAACACTTCGCGGCAGTGTCCTCAGAAGACTCATTGGGCGGACGGGGCCGCTCCACCGCTGGCGGCAGATCCGCGCGTTCATTGGCTGGACGCCACGCCAATCCGCCGGACCGCGGCATTCTGTAGGCTGGCGGGGCGCCCGGGGGGCGGGGCGGGGCGGTGTCCTCCCCCCCCCTCCCCGGTCCCGCCCTGTGACTAACTCCCGTGTGTGAGTCACGGCGCGGCCCGTCAGCGCCGTTAAATGCCGTGTGCGGGCGGGCGGTGCTGCCTGGGCTGCCCCGGCCCCCTACGCGCGGGTGGCCGCCTCCCCCGCCTCCTCCCCCGGTACATGGCTGGCGGGCCGTACTTGTCACGGTGTCACATCCTCCCCGCCGGCTGCGGCCCCAACTTCCCCCCCAGCTCGGCTGCCGCCGCCGCCCGGGGCCACCGCAGCGGCATGGGATAGAGCACAGCCGCCTCAGCGCCCCGGCCGCCGCCTCCGTCGCGCAGCCCGGCGCCTCGCCGCACGCTCATTTTTACATTAATTTCCCCCCTCCGGTTTAAATTCTTAACCCGCGCGTACCCCCCTCCCCTCACCGCCTCCCCTCCGCGTCCCATCTTGCCGTTGACCCCCGCTCCCCTCAGCGCTTCCCTCAGCGGTCCTCAACGGCCCTCGCCGCGGAGCCCCCCGGAGCGGGTGAGTGCCGGGCACGGCCTTCCCGGGCTCGCTCCTTTCTGCCGGCCCGGGGCTGGGGAGGGGGGTTGTGTGTGCGGGAGTGGGCAGCGGGTGGGCGGCGGGCTGGGGCAGCCCCCGGTGGCTCGGGGAGGCGGCGGGCCGGGTGCCTCCGGTGCCTGCCAACTGTTGGAAAGTTGGGGGCATTCTCCTCACGGCGCAGCCTGGCACCGGCCGCCGAGGTACTTTCCCCCTCGGGCTGGAAAAGAAGCGGGGGGGGGGGGGGGGGGGGGGATTAAAAAAAATATAGAAACCCGCCGTCGTTGCCGGCTACAGATGCGTGTCATGCTGCCGGTGATATGTTTGATTTTTTTTTTTTTTAATTTTTTTTTTTTTTGTTATTTTACATCCTCTCCCCCCACCCCCCTTCGCTGAGGCTGTGGTGAAGGTTGATGTGAGGGGCAAGCTGCCCGGGTCGAGTGGTGGGCCAGACCCCTCCAGACTGGTCTCTGGCCACTGTCCTTGGAAAATCAGGGAAACCCACCTTTTTTACTTCCAGATGCACCATCCTTCCCACCTTGTCGTGCCTGGATCTTTCAGTATTACCTGAGCTTGACTTGGTATGGCAGGAGACTTTGTGTATCCTAGGGTGAAGCCGTGGTCTGCAGTGGGCAGTCTTGGTGGCTTGGATTGATACTGGGAGTGCTTATTGTAAAATGGTTATGTCTCTATTTCATTGCTATTGATTTTTATTTTTTTTCCCTTAATGTATTTTTCTCGTGTGCCATACGTTCAGAGTAGCTAAAATAAAACAGTTACGTGGAAACCCCCAGCAAGGACAGCAGTGTTTCCATACACAGGGCATCTGAAGTCTTGGTACTTTGCTGGGTTTAGTTATTAATATTAATTGCTCGATCTTTGTAATTCATATCATATGGAAACTAATTGCTGAATTGAAGGTTTACCAAACCCCACAGCGCTTCAAAATCATCTTTCCCAGACATCTGACAAATAAATGTGCTGAACTTTAGTGAAGAGGAAAGGCCAGCATCATTCTGAGAGTCTTCCACATGAAGTTTATTGTTTTAAGCTAAGCACTCTTGTGAATAAGAAGTAGTAAAGTATGGCTTTACTCAGAGACTATTAAAGCGTAGTCTTAAGTATGCTGAAGATCAGTAAATTTCTAGAGGAAACGAAGTATTTAACAAATCTTGTCTTGCCTTTATCTAGAAAGAGAGTGAGGGGAACAGCCCTGAGATTGATACCATACAGAAGATCAGTCCTTATCCCAAGGAGTAACTTGCCTGGTGTATCCCCGGGGCTTCTTAAATGCCTGATTTTTTGCCTTTGGGGGGCGGGTGGTCCTTGAGATGTGGACTCTTAGATTAATCTGAAGTAGACTGCTGCCTCTGGTACTAGTTTAGCACCAGTGTAACTTCATTAACTTTAACGGGGTGGATTTGCATTAATGTGAAAAGTAATCAAGAAATGCATGTTTTCAGAAAGGCCCCTATAATAGTGACGTGACAAGCTCTGATTCCTTCTCTCATCAGACCCAATTACGCCACCCTTACTCACGCTGAGTGGTACTTTACTGCGCAAGTGCTCCCTACGATGCTTGTATGACTACTTGTGTACTACAGTATCAATCTGGGTGAGGTACAGTGGCACTTATTTTTTCATAACTATTTTTTTCCCTTCCCTTGAAATAAGAATATATTGGATAACTATTTTTCTTGGGTCATGAAGAAAACTGCTGAGGATTAAATGTAAAGCTGCTGTGTTAGGTGACCATACAAAAAAACCTCCTGTGCTACCAGTGAAACAGGCAGGTAAGTTTTCTGCATGTTTAGCTTTCCCTTGTTGCTATGGAAAGTAGGAAAATATTGTTGAAAAATTCATTATCTTGTCCTGAAATTCCTCTGTGCCTGAGGGAATCCATACCTACATGCAGTGTTCAAGTTGGAGTTGTTTTTTTTCCTTCCCCTCCTTCTCCAGAACCCCCCCCAAACATTAACATCACATTGTTTAAATGTTTGCTAATGAAATCACTGGCAGCAGGATCAGGCCCTCAGTTGTTTTTCTTTGAAGCAGTTGATAGTGGCTTGGATGTGATGTTGTAGAAAGATAATATTATCTCGTGTGTCCACAGCTCAGATCCACTGTCTTATTAGTCTCAGAAGAAAGCTCTGTACTAAGGAGCCTGTAAAGAAAATACGTGTAACAAAGCACAACTGTCTTTTGCCTTTCTGTTCTTATTTGTAAATCTCTTGAAAGTTTGCTTCATACTCTTTCAGAACAAGACATAATCTTTTCATGTTTTGTTTCATGTTTTCACTTCCTAGTATGACTGTGTTCATTGCTAAGCTTTTGTGTCACTGATTGAGATGTTATTGTAATTAACATTAATTATGCAAACTAGATTGTTTTTAGAGGCTCTCCAACTCTGTATTGATACTGTCAACTTGTTTGTTTGTGGAACAAAAATCCACACATTTCACCATTCTCAGAGGAAATAGATAAACTGATTCCAAATTAATAGATGCATGGGAAACCATACCAAAATTAGGCTATTTTAGCTCAAATGGCACATTGAATCTTGATGGAGATGGTGAATACAGTATGGTTGGTACTGAAATATCAAGGCAGGGTAAACAAGGGGGAGCAAGAAAGGGGACTAGGTACGGCAGTTCCAGGAGGGTATTTACACTGCAGAGTTCCACCACATTCTTTCCAGATAGACAGTACTAAATTAATTGGGCCAAATTCTGCAGTCCCTAATTGAGTAAAACTCTCACTAAAGTGTACTGGAGCTGTCTGCTTGGTTGTGGGCTGCTGAATTTGTTTGAGAAATGGAGAAAAATGGCAGAGTTTACTTCATTAATTATTTAGGACATTTTTGATCTTAGACTTGGAGAAGATAGCTTTAATTTAGTTTATAAGGTGTTCTATTTTTTTTATAAGAAGAACTTTTTAAAAAAAAACTTTGAAATGCACATTCACTCTATAAAATAGTCCCTATAGCAATGGAAACATTTTACAGGTTTTTATAGTGTTAATTATAGTGACATTCACAAAAATCTCTGTCTGATTCTGAATCACCCCTTTGAAACACTTATGATCTGACAAGGGCTTTAGAATCTATCCCTAGAAATCATAATTGTTGCAATATTTATATGTTGTATTGTTTTGTACGCTCAGGAAGGAAAAAAAGGGGAGGTGGGGAGAGTTTAAATGAGAATTTGTTGTCATGATATCAAATCTGAAAATATATGCAGACGGGCAGATTATTCCCTGTCTTAAAAATTAAGTCTCTCTAATTTCCCATTTATGTAAGCAAAATTTGGTTTGCATTTTGCTTTGGGTAATGAAAGAGAGGTTTTTTTTGTTTCTACTTTCAGTGCAGTGGTCCTCTGGAAAGTTAGAAACAGCGCCCTGGGGCTCAGCGAAGTGGAGGGTGTACAATTATATGGGAAGGCTCCATAGCATCAGTGAATTAACGTTAGCAGCTGACTGAGTTTTTTAAGCTGTAGAGATGGTATTATGGAAATCAATAAAATGCTGATTTCTTTTTCTTATTGCAGATTCTGTGTTAAAAGGAAAAGATGCTGTTTGTTTGTCTGCCTTTCATTTAGGCTTGCCAAACCGTTGGTTGATTTGGGAAGGCAGGTTTTCCAGTTAAAATAAAATCTGACTACTTATTGTTTTATTTTATCTCTTTAAAATCTTCATTTATTAGATTGCCTTGCAGAAATCACACTTAACAACCTGGCTTGCAAGTGGCTTCAAGTGTGTCTGTCAGCAGAGGCAAGAGTGAAGGTCACTTATATTTCTTATGACATGCTGGTGTGGCATTGTTTGTTGTAGCCCAGATGCTGTATGTTCCTGACGTGCTTGTTTCTGCTTTAAATTAAATTATCTCAAGTATTTGGAGGGTTCTGAGGAGGTGTACTGAAATCCATGGTAAAAATAGAAGAGGAATAGTGACCTTAACTGTTTTTCAGAGATGCGAGTCAGGCGGGCTGATATTAATCACTGTAAGATCTGTAATATGCATTGGCCTTTATTTCTTTGTCTCAGAGCTTCTCTCGCTTTTATACTAGAAAGACTAGTAACCTGATCATTCATCACATTAAACGCTTACAGAGAAATGACAGATCGACAGCCTTATGTTCAGCACTGTGTAACATGTATGATGCATTAAGTTCTGATGATCTATATGAAACATTTTAATTGTGAAGAACAGTAAATGGGAATGGCTGTCTTCTAATCCAAGGACTTGTGTTTTTTTCCTTTCTGATTAAAATTAAACTTAACCCCATAATCAAATTATTTTAAAATACCTGTATGCTATGGCCCTTGATAAAATCCTCTGGAACGTTTTATTCAAGCTAAGATACACTGAGGGCTTTGGGGGAACCTGGGAAACCTGGCTGCCTTAGTGGTGGGTAGCGTAACTGGTGGTAATCCAGTGGACTTTGTGGAACCAGGAAGGTCCAACTTGGCAGCTTCTTTAGGTGGGCTGCAGCGAGCATCTGTTTTGTGATATGCAGGCAGCTGCGTACAGAGTTCAGATATCGTGAGGCGTGCAGAGCATGTTCTTGTATGAATAGAAACAGTTCAAAATGCAGGATTTATGATGCAGGCAACAGTAAAGGTCAGCAACTTGGAAAAATAATAATATGGTTCGTGTTGACATTTCAGAGGGAATTCTGATGGGGGTGTGGTTCCAGTGAATGTAAACTCGTCGGTCCGGCTGCACAGATAAAATAGGCAGCCATCCTCTTATCTGTTTGGTAACCAAAACCTTTTTACTGAAAAACTGGCAAAATTATGTTTATATTCTCCCTATGTTTTATTGTTTCTGCTAATCTCTAATTAAATAGAGCCAGTGAGGGCCAGCATGGTGCTTTTAGTGCTCAACTCCAGCTTAGAAATGACACTCTGCTTTCTAATGATTATGAGCAGGTGGTCATAGGAAAGGTTGGGGGAGTTGGAGTAATGTAGTATGCAAGTAAATTCCCAGTTCTCTAAAACATTTGCCTGTAGTTGTCACGATCCACAGTACTTCATATCTCTGTCATTGCCACAGGTGTCCAGTTAAGGACACTTTAAGAACACAGAAATGAAAAAAAAAAAAGGGATGAAGAGATGTCAACTGAACCTGAACAGAACTTTTTAGCTCCTACCCTGTGAAATAGGGAGGAAGGCCCCAAGACGTAACAAGGGTAAAGTGTTTCATAACTGCAAAATCACAGTAGTGATGGTGACTCTGAAAAAGTAGCTTCGAGATAGGGAAGGAACTGTAGTCAGTTTGTTGTCTTTTCATAAGCTGTTACTAATGTGGTTAAAGCATTAGTTCTGAGAACAAGTGCATTGAGAACTTAGATGCTTCCTCTTTAAAAATAAGTGTCTATTTTTATGTATTTACTGTGGGGGAAAATAAAATACTGCTCGTTTGGTTATCCAAATTCAACATTCTCATGAAAAAAACCACCTTTTTTTTTTTTTGTTAAAATGAAGTTAGCTCTTTCTGTGGAAGCCTTTTTCACTTTTGGGTATCTTTATCTGGTTTCCTTTCGTGTAAGTATCTTTTCATTATCTGTTTTCCTTTTTTTCTGTCATACTGAATTCCTTTTTCTGTTGTTGTTTTTGTTTCCCTCCACTTCTTTCCAGCCAATTTTTTTTCCCCCCATTTTGTTGTTTTTCATTCCAGTCTTAATCAACTACCGGTGTTGCTGCTTGCTTATAGAATCGCATTTAACAGCTCTGAACTACACTGCTCTACACAGGGTGCAATAAATAGCAACTGATCCTTCCTTAAAAAGCTCACAGTGGGAATGTGAAAACTGGGGGACTGGCATCCAGTTTTTGTTTTTTTGTGGCCCACATTGGTTTTGTATGGAGAGTGGTTGTGCTGCTGTCATGCAGTGTGAAGGCACATGTTGAGGTGTGGGTTGCCAGTAATATTTAGTGTCCTCTGCCCTTGGCAAGGAAAAGGTTCGCCACCACTGACCTATAGTCCAGAAGGAAAATGTGAGGGGAGAGCCTGTTGGAGGTGTGACATGAGT